>NC_138202.1:298470944-299080110 GCF_964194415.1 Vipera berus | reverse complement strand
GGGGAGGGGGGGAGATAGGGGGGAGGTAGGGAGGGGAGGAGGGAGGGGGAAGGGGGGTTTTTCAAAGGAAAATTGTATTTTAAAACTTTTCAATAAAAAAAAAAAAAAAAAAAAAAAAAAGACCATATGGAGGCCAAGGGAGAGGTGTCCCTGTCTTCAGAGGACTGTAGGGAAGAGCAGGCTGAGGCAGGCCAGGGTCCTTCAGGATTCAAACAGGGCAGACAGAGTTCAGGCAATGAGCAAGGCCCACCCCCACCTGATCCTAGAGCATGGAGAATGGGAAGAAGGAGGGAACAATGCAGGCAGGCTCAATTACTCAGGAGGAGAGCATCCCGCCCCACTCCACAAGGCACACCTGGAGACTGAAATTTAAGGAGACACTGTGGGGGGTGAGGCATTTGTCGGGAACAAATGCTGATTCCTTGGAGTGTTGTGTATTGTTGCTCTTTTTCTGTGCCTTCTGTTTGGAAACCTGGAAACCTTGACTATTGGACTGACTGACCACGTTGATTGAATGTTTTAAGACCTTGGACTGTATTTCGGATTGTCTATTTGAAAACTGCTCAGGCAAGGTTGGATGCAAATGGACTCATTAGGTTTATGTTTTCTTCCTTGTTATCTCTATGGGCTTGAGTACATTCTTATGCTAATCAGACTGTATTGAAACTGCTTTCAGCCAGAATTGGCTGAAGGGGTGTGTGTGTGTGTTTGTGTTGTTTTGTTGGAAGCTTGCCAGCAAACATGGGAGCATTTGGGGAAACTTTGCAGCAATTAAAGAACTGTTTAAATTGCCAGCTGACTGTATTGCCTCTGTGCTGTGCCTGGGTCATCACAATTTCCTTGCCATCTTCTATCTTTAGCGGACCTACAGTTTCCTTGACTTTTTTCTTGTTAATATGTTGGAAGAAACTTTTTTATTATTATTATCCTTGATTTTTGTTGCAAGTCTTTGTTCATTCTGAGCCTTTGCTTTCCTGACTTCATCTTTGCATGTTCTGGCTGTCTGCTAATAATCAGCCTTAGTTATGTGCCCCTCTTTCCATTTTTTGTATTTGTCTTTTTGTCTTTCAGTTTGTCAGAGAGATCTTTGTGCAGTTGTGCTGGTTTCTTTTTGAATTTCTTGTTTTTCTTTTTCAGTTGTATTGTGCTGGTCTGAGCTTTTATGATTGCATTTTTCAGAGTTTCCCATGCTTCTTGGGTTGTTTTCCCGTTTAGGATTTTCATCCATGGGATCTTTTCTAGGTTTCTAAGTCCAGTATAGCTTTTCATCTAGTTCCCTCCTCCACCTTTTGGATGACAAAGTTGTCGGCTAGGTTGGTTAGGAATCTGTTTGATCTCTTGCTTGCTGCAGAGTTTGTCTCTCAGTTGATATCTGGATAGTTGAAATCTCCCATTACTACTGTGGTATGCTTCCTACATGCATTTGTTGACTGGTTGGCAAAGAGTTCATCTATTTCTTCTGATTGGTTTGGAGGCCTGTAATTTACACCTATGGCAATATTACTTGTTTTCTCTTTTATATTGACCCATATAAATTCTGGAGAGCTTTTGTCTTTGATTGAGAAACAAATTTGATCCCTTTCAAAGCAGTTGAGTACCAAGGTACCACTGTATATGCATTAAAAAGAGGGTCCAGGAAGATGAATAATAGCATGTACAGATAGTCTTTATTCAAAAGAGACTTTGTGTAAAAAAGGAATATTTCTTAGGACTGGGTACCTTTGAAATCTCAGGAGGAGACCATTCCCCATCAGATATTAGGCTTCTCTAAGACTAGAATGGGAAAGACAACCTAAGGAGATGCCGTTTCTAATATCTGGAAGCTAGGATAAAGCCTTCCTTCCTTCCTTCCTTCCTTCCTTCCTTCCTTCCTTCCTTCCTTCCTTCCTTCCTTCCTTCCTTCCCTCCCTCCCTCCCTCCCTCCCTCCCTCCCTCTTATTGTTGTAGCAATGTGCCCCACTGACTCTGGATATTGCTTTTCCTAAGAGAGCAAAGAGCAAGAGCAAATATCAAGTAGCTAATACTTGAAACTCAGGCACCATTTTCCCCTCCTATACAGTTTTTCTCAATGAGAAAAGAACAAGAAGAAAGAATACCTTAAAAGGGATATAGCTTCAGATGAAAGTGCAGCTGGATAGCATGACCTGTTAGGCCATGATAAATCTATGGACAAGATGTTCCCCATTCCAGATGTACACAACAGTTTGTTTCATTTTTATGACATTTTAATGCCACTTCTTCTCTCCAAGAGATTTAAGGTGTTTGCTCCTCTTACCCATACTACTTCATCAATCTTGCAGGGTGGGGGGGGGAGTTTGCTATAGCTGTCCTTTCTGATGATTAATTGGTTTTATTCTTCTGAATATGCTTCCCAGTTTTATAACATTGTGATGTATAATTTGTTATAAAATTTGATTTGTATTGTTGCTTTATGCATTGGGGTATTGTACACCACTCAGAATTCATTGATTGTAGTGAACTATAAACAATGGAAATAAAAATAATAATAAATGAACTGGTTTGACTTAGTATGATTTTTGTGGTCTAAGGTCATCCACTGAGGCTCAACCCAGTGACAGGACATGAATTCTGATTTTCTTAAACAGTATTTACCATATTATGTTGGCTTGATTCCTCAGACTTTACAGTACATAATGGCCACTACTAAAAAGGATTTTGAGTTTATTGTGCACATTTTATTGGGTTTGTAAGCTGGACCTGTACATTGATAGTCTCAATGTATGCAGATATGCATATATGTATTCACATCTGTATATAGGGGAACCACATTCATAATATAAAACACTGGGGAACAAATCTTATTAGTCAAGTAGAAAAACTTTAAAAGTCAAAAGTGTTTTAGATTGTTGAGCCAAAGCACTATTTCTTGACACTGAATGTTATCTATCTCTAAACCAAAATCTCCTTGGACTGTGAAAGACTTTCTGTATGATATCACTAAATTTTCTAAACTGTGAATCCTGCCAAACTCCTCTTTTCTTAGTGAGAACTAATTCTGTAACTGGCATTTTCAATTACAAATCTTCTGATATTGTATCGTGCACAGTTGGAGAAAGTATAATGTTGCTGATGTTACTCTAAAATGTTTCACTGTTTATCATTGTCTTGTATATTTTACTAACAATGCATTGTTCTGTGAACTATCTTTATATCCTACTGCCTTAAAATAACGTTCAATATCTTAAAACTATCTAACTTAAGCATCATATATCTAACTTAAGCATTACTGCATGTCCTTCTCCTACTGTATAATATTAGTTGTGGGGTTGGCCTTGGAGCAGAAAGACCTGGGTTCTAATTCACGCTCAGCCAAGGAAACTGAATGGCAACTTAGAGCCAGCCATACTCCCTTAGTCAGCCTGTCTGACAGGGCTCTTGTTGAGATGAAAATTGGAGAGGGGAGTACTGAACATATCACTCTGAGTTCTTGAATGAAAAGACAGGATATAAATCTAAAAAACACTGATAAATTTATGCATCTATGGATATATCACAGTGAACGTGGACAAAGGTAAATGCAACAGATTATGTATGGTCTATCAACAAAAGAGGGACGCGGTGGCTCAGTGGGCTAGGACGCTGAGCTTGTCGATCAGAAGGTCGGCAGTTTGGCGGGTCGAATCCCGAGTGCCGCGTAACAGAGTGAGCGCCTGTTACTCGTCCCAGCTTCTGCCCACCTAGCAGTTCGAAAGCACGTAAAAATGCAAGTAGAAAAATAGGGACCACTACGGTGGGAAGGTAACAGCGTTCCGTGCGCCTTTGGCGTCTAGTCATGCCGGCCACATGACCACGGAGACGTCCTCGGACAAACGCTGGCTCTTCGGCTATGAAACGGAGATGAGCACCGGCCCCTAGAGTCGGAAACGACTAGCACGCATGTGCGGGGGAACCTTTACCTTTACCTTATCAACAAAAGAGAGGTAACAGCTACTTCATGTTACTACAGAAGAAACAAGCAGTTGTTGATCCACCAATTCCTTGGCATATCTTAATTAGACTTTGAGACAGGAAAAAAAAAGATGGACAATTCAGTGCCTGTGAATTTGAGGGGTAGGTGTATGGAACTGGTATATATTTTTCTTTTTGTTGGTTAGAATAAATACAAAAGAATGGGTTAAAAAACCAAATAACTTCTTTTCTTCATATTTTGTTGTTTTTGCTAGAAAGGAAAGGAAGTGTTAGAAAGCTAGTATTTTCCCCCATATTAATTTATTTCCATATTTTCCTGGGAGGGAAGCAATATGTTATCATCTTCCTTTGGACAAATGCTTTATTTGCCGGATAAAGCATATGAAATCACCATATTTATTAAATTAGTGTTTGGGAAGCTGTCTACTGTGTTTTAGAAATAAGGCTTCATTGTCTAAGATGCTCATGAAAATCTCAGTATTACATTCTAAAATCTCTGAGCACATAATCATGGGACTTCCTTCCCACTGCTGGAGGTCACCATCCAGTGAGTCCTCTCAATGCCTATAACATTTTGTAGAGTTTGGGAGAGCACCGGGAGATCCTTAAATGATAGATAAATGACTTTCTAAGGCATATATGAAGATTGATAGACTTCACATTTATTGTAGGAAATTATTTTAGTTACTTTGTAGTAGATGCAACAAACTTCCAGCAGAACCCATTTGCGATTCATTTTTTTTCTGCGTTTTCAGAAATACAAATATTTCACTAATCAGTGAATAAAACACAGGGACAACCAATCAGTCACCACAGAGCTCAAACGTCAGTTGACTAGAATTCAGAAAGGAGTGAAACACAAGACAGAATTAATGCAAGAAAGGATGTGAATCACTTCTTTCACTGCACATGCAGCTGGAAAGACCACCTCCTAGTTCTAGAAAGAAGATTACATATGAGTCAGGCAAAATCATGTTTAGTTATGATTATGAATATAAAATAAGGGGGAACTCGCATGGTTGCATTTGTCTTCTCCAAAGTTTTGGATATGGCTTTAGGGTCTCTGTAAAAAATAATTTTTAAAGTGGCGGATGGAGAAATTATTAAATCTCATTAGAATTTAACAAAAACATTTTAAACCTAAATTAAAACAGTTTTTGTCTTGTTTCCACAGCACATTACTCTATTCGCTCTCACTTTTTGGGGAATGCAAGTCTTAGCACAGTGGTCGCGAACCTATGGCATGCGTGCCAGAGGTGGCACTCAGAGCCCTCTCTGTGGGCACACGCACCATTGCCCCAGCCCCACCTGCCCCCACGACCCTCTCCTCACCAGCAGCCCCCCCAGAGGAGAGTCACCCCTGGGCACGGGCTTTGCACAGCAGTGCAGCCAAGGACATGGCAGCCAGGCAGCAGGGACAAGAATCTGCCCTCACACCCTGTCGTGCACAGATGATGCTGTGGGGCGCTGGTGGAGGGTGTGGCCACCATGGGACTGCAGAGATAGATAAACAGGGCAGTGAAAGAAACAAGTATCAGGTTATATATATATATTTGCAGGACTTTTTGTCTAAACCACAGGTAAACCATATTTTAACAACAGATGTAACAGTGCAGCAGCTTCAGCACTGACCCAGATGCAGAATGCATTAATCTACCAGTCACTGCTTTATACATCTGCTTAGTTAGAACTGAGAGTTGCCCTAGTCTACATGAATCCACCTACTTTTACTGAATTATTTAAAGAGTATTATTTTATTAGCTCCATCAATCGTATCTTCTATTTTTATTACCTGGGCTGTCTTTGTGCATTTGATTTTGCAAACATTTCAATTCTTAACCTTCTCGATAATCCCATTCCAGGCTGACAGAAGGAACCAATCCTTAGATTCTAGAAAAATAGGCCAAATGACATGTTAGGTAAAATGTCCCAAAATATACTGTACTTCTAAAAATATGATATCATCATTTTTAGAATATTTAAAATTGAACTGAGCTATGCCACCAACCCTCAAGCCTGAGATAGATTTAGCTAACACCTTCCCAGTGGCTAAGTATTTCAAGTTGTAAAAAATGGCAGCTTGACAAAAATGCACTAATACTTTCAAACAAACATGCCATTAACAAGGGAAAGAAAAGGAAGTTTGATTGCAATTAACAAAGATCTATTAGGTTAGTTAAAAATGTATTGCTTTTACTTCTGCATGCTAGCTTCAGCACCAGAGATTGATTAGGCTGGCACAATTTGAGAGTGTGCAGGCTATTGATCTCCACATAAATATATTGGTGAAGAAGTGGAACTGATTAGACAACAACTCTCTCCTCATTGTGTATTTGAAAAAAAAGTGCTAAGCAAGAAGAGACTTCCGGTGAGCAAATGACAAACTAACTTCCTGCAGACAGTGGGAGATATTACAGCCAAAACTGTAAAGATCACAATTTATTTTTTTTCTACTGCTTTTTAAAGATTGAGAACTTTCAGAACCTCAGTCTGGGAAACAAATATATCAATGGATCTGTTAAGAGAGATCAATGAATATTAAATTAATTTAATGAATATTAATATTAATTAAAGGGACGCGGTGGTTCAGTGAGTTAGGACACTGAGCTTGTCGAACAGAAGGTCAGCAGTTTGGCGGGTTGAATCCCGAGTGCCGCGTAGCAGAGTGAGTGCCTGTTACTTGTCCCAGCTTCTGCCAACCTAGCAGGTCGAAAGCACGTAAAAATGCAAGTAGAAAAATAGGGACCACTATGGTGGGAAGGTAACAGCGTTTCGTGTGCCTTTGGTGTCTAGTCATGCCGGCCACATGACCACGGAGACGTCCTCGGACAAGCGCTGGCTCTTTGGCTTTGAAACGGAGATGAGCACCGGCCCCTAAAGTCGGAAACGACTAGCACGCATGTGCGGGGGAAACGTTACCTTTACCTATTAATTAAACCAAGTTTGAAAGAGGGGTAAAAAGCCATCTATATTAAAATTGAACAGCCCTCTCTTAACAGAGTGGGAGAGGTATGACAACAGTTATCTCCTGTCTACAACGCAGTCCTTTCAGCAGTTCCATTTGCACTCTGATTCAGGTGACTCTGAGGGTTTCTCAACAACTCTCAGAGAGCTAATGACAACCTTCAGAGTGCTAATGACCAAATGACTGGTAAGAAATATATATCCTTCCATTCCTCGCCATTTCATCAGAACTGAAGTAACTTCTTGGATGAGAAGTGAAACATCTTCAAGGGAAAAATAGAAAGGAAAGTCCAGTTGCCTTGTGAAAAGCATCTTTGGGACAGCTCTAACTTGGATGACTGACCATCTCCATAGATATTAAGTTCAGAAAATACTTCTAAAGTTATCTGGTATGATAGGAAAAACTGATGTCATTGAAGAGGAACAAGCTACCTTGAATAAAACTGAAATCAGTTTGAATATGGATTTTAAAATGACAGACTTACCAAAGAGAGGAAAAAAGATGAAATGGTGGATATACACAAAGATGAAATATTGGATTTACAAATGAAATTGCTTGATGATTTAACAAGTATAAAAGATACATAAATACTAAAGTGATGTGGACAACACCTTTACACCTTTGGATTTACTAAAGGAACTTGAAGTTGTCAATGATTTTGTGAAAAAAGACAATGAGAACACGAACAGTGGTGGGGATAACCATTTTACACTGGAATTACAAAAGGGGTAACTCAGAGATGGTAAGTCAGAGGCGCCAATGATTTGGAATAAAAGACAAGAAGCGTATGAGAAGTATCAAATGTTGGGACATTGTTTGAGGTGACTATACATTTTTGGGAGAAAGAGAAAAAAATATAAAATTGGGTTTTTTGATCAAGACTGAAATAAATGTGTGGTTATTTCAGAAAGTGTTTAATGGATTTTTATTGATGATGTTTTAAAGGCTTTTTTTATTTGAAAATAGGAGATGGGAGTATTTGTTTACGTAGAAAAAGAGATTCAAACTGGGTTTATTGGATACAGTTTATAATAGTTATATTTCTATTTCTGATAACCTTTAATCAATGTTGGGATTCAGCCAGTTCACACTGATTTGGCAGAACCAATACCTAATTTTTTGTTGAGTTCAGCGAACCGATTATGATAAATCTGAGTCTCCACTCCTGGCCTTCCCGTCTCCGGTTTTTCCAAGTTTTTTTCAATCCGATGCTGAGGTTTTCTCTCTTGGCTCCTCCCTTCAGCTGTTTGGGTCTTGCTGCTCTCACGCTCCTCAGGATGATGCAGGAAGTTCTCCAAAGCACTGACTGAAGCTGATGCCCTGTTCCATGCCCAAGAGAGACCTCCTCCATCACCCTGCAAGCGGAGGCAGAGGGGGGAAGATCCGGATGTGCTGCATGGTGGCAGCAAGTAGAGGCAAGCAGAGGCAGGCAGGGGAAGACCCTCTGCACAGGCTCTGGACAAACTGAGATTCGGGACTAAAAAAGCAGCAATAGGAGCAAAGGGCTGTTCAAAGGAGGAGGAAGAAGGAGAAAGTGGGAGAAGCCCAAGGGAGACCTCTTGCATCACCCTGCAAGTGGAAGGGGGGGGGGAAGACAGGTGATCCAGATGTGCTGCATTTATAGACATCAAGAAAGAGAGATTGCAAAAATTGTTATTTATGGGGAAAGAATCAAGTCTTAAATTAGTATTTGGTTTTATTTTGAGTATTTATTTATTTTTATTTATTTAATTAGTTTTATATACCACCCTATTCCCAAAGGACTCAGGGCGGTTTACAGGGCAAAATTTAAAAGACAATATAAAAGCTGAAATAGAAATAGAATTAAAATGAATTAAATTAATTAATAGCCCAACAAATTAAAACAAAGTTTAAAAACTTAAAACCCCTCAGTCCAGGCCAGATAGATCAAAGAACCAGGTTTTCAGGTCCCGGCGAAACGAACGAAGGTTGGGGGCAGTCCGGAGTTCCACAGGCAGATCATTCCATAGGGCAGGCATGCCCACAGAGAACGCCCTGGGGATCACCCGCCGGCACTCCCTGATTGGCGGCACCCTAAGGAGGCCCTCCCTATGGGAGCGCACAGGACAATGGGAAGTTGATGCTGGCAGCAGGTGCTCCCTAAGATAATCCGGGCCCATGCCATTTAGGGCTTTATAGGTCATCACCAGCACCTTGAATCTCACCCAGAGGGCAACTGGAAGCCAATGCAGCTCGCGAAGAAGAGGCGTTACATGGGAGTATCGGGAGACTCCCATCACAACTCGCACGGCTGCATTCTGCACCAGCTGAAGCCTCCGAGTGGTCCTCAAAGGCATCCCCATGTAGAGAGCGTTGCAGTAGTCTAACCGGGAGGTCACGAGCGCATGAGTGACTGTGTGTAGGGCATCTCGGTCCAGATAGGGCCGCAACTGGCGCACCAGTCGAACCTGGGCAAAAGCCCCCCTGGTCACAGCTCCTATATGATCTTCCAAACTGAGCCGTGAATCCAGGAGGACACCCAAGTTGCGAGCCCTATCAACGGGGGGTAACACCTCACCCCCCCATAGTTAGCAATGGACAAAGCTGGTTCTCCCGAGATGCCGGTATGCACAGCCACTCAGTCTTGGCGGGATTGAGTTGAAGCCTGTTTCTCCCCATCCAAACCTGGACCGCCTCTAGGCGGTAGCAGGGAGAAAGTTTTTTTTCATCCATGCAATTTCCTTCCAGTCACCATTTTAACCTTTACCGATCTAGCAGTTGTGCTGAACAATAGCAGCCATTGGCTTCCCTGGTGTTTATCTTTTTTTTTTCTTTAGGACGAAGAATTCATAAAATACTAGTCTTATGGAATGTCTTCTCTAGGGCTTTCGTGTCTAAAAATAATGCAACATTATTAGGAAATCCCATTGTATCAATTTGCAAAATCCACTGATTAAATGGTGCAGGTATGAAATAGCTGATGGAATCTACATTGAGGTGGAGAATCTGATCCCCCCACAGATGTTTCAGGGTAAAATTCCCACCAACTCTAAATAGAAACATATTGCAGAGCTGTAATCCAAAAAAGTGTAGACAGACCAGGTTATCTTCTGATCTGTATAGCTATCAATTCTGTGTTTTGATTGATGTGTGTGCCTGTGTGTGTGTGTGTCTGTGTCTGTGTATGTATGTATATCCATCGTGCTATTCCCTTGGAGGACAAGTAGCATTATATAGATGTAGAAGAAGAGTAAAATGACTAAGCAAAGACAATGAAAGACGCAAGTTAAGATAAAGAAAACAGACCTAACATTCATTTACACCAACACCAACACCATTCCTATACCTCTGCATGCCTTTCCACCCTTGCAAGCAATTCTTGCTTCTACTACATTTATACATTCTTTAATTTTTTAAACATATCTCCATTCTCTTTCATAAACTTATCAATTCCATATAACCAGAACTTTTATTCTTCCTCTCAGTCCATTTAGTCTTCCTTCATACATTTGTTTTATAATTCATTCTCTCTGTTTGATCAAATTAACTCAACCTACTTATTTGGTACTCGTCATGTGTTGTTGTATTCAGCCAACATTCATTCAGCATTTATTCATTCTAGACTTTACTTCTAAAGTATTTCATATTGACTACATATAGCTTACTTTTATGCTATTTCTTGCTTCCATAGAACAACATGGACAGAGGCACACTTTAATACATATCCATGGTTATTGTTTTTGATAAATATTCATTCCTTACAACACACCACATCCTGCCTAATATCTTCCAACTTGCATATGCATGACTTCAGTTTTTTACTTCCATTTTCCCAAAGTATAAAGATTCTTCTCTTTTTCACTATTTATGTATAATTTGTAATCACACATTTCATTTTACCTATTATTTACTAACTACCTTGGTCTTTGATACATTTCATACAATCTAACATCTGCTACCAATCATTCAGCTTCATAGGTATTTCTCTTATTGTTTTAAATATTAAACTTCAATGCCATAGTTCTACAAAATATTGCATAATCCGAGCTTGTTCATATTATCTTCTGCTTTCTCTAAAAACAAAACACATTGATTGAACCTTCTTCCTCACATTCTTACATTTTAATGACTTGCTACAGATGACTTGCCCATTCCCTTACCCAGCAGATCCTCACTGTATTTTTTTCCACTTTTTTCTCATTGTCACTTCTCTTTCCCTTTATGTCAGTGTTCTGACAAATACCTTCCCAAGCACATTTGACAAATAAACCCTCCTGTAGATTTTATATTTGCTTTGGTTGCAACTTTTGAACAATTCTTACAAGCACTTGCAGTGCCATAGTCTCAAAATGGATTCCTCAGAAGGAGGAAAATGTTCCTTAACTACATTTCGGGGAGCAAAACTAACTTTTCCTGCACAATATGGTACAGACCAAACTCACACTGTCATTTAATCAAGAATACAGATACTACAGAGATGTACAATTATCATTCTTGGTGGGCAGGGATATTAAATAAGATACATTGAAAGGAACCAACTATACATATTACATTTGAATATCTCAACATGTTCCGATCAGACGTACCCATTCAACCATCAAGCAAATCTTCATATAAAAAGAGGGAAAAAAATCATTCCACCTTAGGAAAGATTTTAAAACCAAAGGACATGGAAGAAAAATCTTGGAAGGCTCATAGAGTAATGCGTGAGCCTTTATGGACCTTTCCTTGATTTATTTGTACTTATCACTGCACAAAAGCAGCTATTTTTAAATGATGGAAGCAGAGATCCCAGACAACAAATATTTCTGAAAAGTGGTATTACTTTTTACGTTGCTCTTGGAGAGAAGAGGCAATTTAGTGCCTCTTCTATATAAAGACCATTCTAAAGGGCAAGAGAAGGTTAAGAAAGCACAAGAGGGGAGCCTCAGAGCAAGTGCTATTGAATAGTCTCTACAAACTCAGAAGTCTCTACAGCTCCACAAATATACAAGTGGTTCTCAGTGCCTTAATGATGCAATTCATTGGTTTGTTTTTTAACTTTCAAAGCAGAATGGTTTAAAATTGTGACATTTGGGAGAGGCGAAATGTCTTTCCAGAGAGGTAAGAAACATTCTTCAACCAATTCCTCTTACACCTCAGAATTGCACAGGTCATTTGCTAATGGAAGTGGGAAGAATCTCATGCAGGAGAACTCTGGGGAATAAGATGACCTGCTCGTTTCACCAAGAATATAAATTATTTTGACCAAACACAAGAAATCCCATTTGTGGATTTACTTTCCTCTCAAGCACAAGCTTCACAAATTCAATAATAATAGGTTTCTTCAATTGATTCCTGGGGTAAAGATAAAAATCAGCTGAAGTCTTCCCAAGCCCCAACATTAAGTAGAAATTCTAGCCACTAGGGGAAAAAATTAGTTTGAGGTTACTAAAAGCTGAACCAACCCAAAAGCAGTGAACATGCTAAGAAAAGTATCTGAAGATGATACTATATTAAAAATAATGGCATTGTCTCAGATCCTCTAGTGGACAATCAGATGTTACTCTCTGCAGATTCCATAATGTTGCTTTCAGTTTCAGAAAATCACAGAAGCATATTTTGAATTCTTTGCATCTCACTCAGAGATGAAGCAATGTCATGAATTTTGTATTTAAAGATAAAAGTACAACCAGCAACCTTCTACAGGGTCATACAGTTATAGAAGTAAAGATTAATCTGTTGTCTAAGAATGGATATATAATATGTTAGAGAAAAGCACTCATGTTTTGCGAAATTATTTAAAGTAAAGCATTTAAAATTGCAGAATGGATTTCTTTTAGGTGCAGGATATTGGTTTAAGCATGATTGTTTATTTAGGCTTTTCACAACACCAGCAATGCTAGCAAATTTCTTTACTTGGGTCAATAGAAGTATTATACTTCAAGAGAAGTGGAAGAGAAAGTAGGAAATTGGACTATGCTTGAGAAGACAACACAGAGTTAATTCATTTATATGAATATTACAGAAGTCAATTACTTCTATTATGAGCTCAGAACCCCCTATATATAGCAGCTCTTCTGCTAGAAGACTCTTATCATATCCTCTCTCAACCTTCTCTTCTAAAAGCTATGCATTTTTAACCATTCCTTGTAGGAATCCTTTCATTCCATCCTCATAATAAATCCATGCTGGACTGTGAGACAGTGAATATACTATGATTCAGGATTTGCTGCTTCCCCAAGAAGGAAGCTATAGCTGAAGCTGTGATTGCTCATGACTCCTTCAGCATTGTGATTCTTCTGGCCAGCAGCATAGAGTGCCAGAAATATATAACATAAGCAGTAAGCACAAGCTTCTGTGTGAATCTAAAACTAAAAGGTTGCCAGCATTGAACCCTCTGGGCCATTTCTCAAAGACATCTACCTTCTTAAAAGATGCTTTCTTTGCATCTCGTCTTCCTTTTGCAACTCATCATTATATTTGAGGGAACCTGAACATTGCAGTGGGTAGAGCAAATAGGCAGAGGGTTTGGAACTAGAATTTTCTGCACTTTCTAAATGGAGGAGCATGGCAGTTGCTATGTGTGTAAAGTCTGCATTTTGCTTACACTATTCTTTTAAGCATTTTCTATCTGAAAATGGCAGGAAACTATTGCTCATTTTTAGCAATCATGTTTGGAGTGGGCTCTAAAGGCAAAACCTTCCACTAAATCTAGGCTGAAATGCCTCATTTTTGAACTCTTGAGATTGCCCACTTCTATCGGCTGCCTATTGTCTTCTGATCAAGGTCCCATGGTAAGTATTTCAAAGCTCACCCAGCATTCCTTTTTCTTTGGAGCATCCCCAGTAGGATTTATACAGCGACATCTATATACTGCAAGTTCTTCATTGTTACTTATTTTTAGAAGTTGGCAGTAACAGCTAATAAATGAAACCATGGGGTTTCTTTCTTTTTTAATATGGTTTTTCCTCATGATTGACTCTGCATTATTGCCCGTGTAAGGTATATTTATAACAATGATTCTCAAAAGAGCTACAAAGATATCAAACCATAAAGTTAATGTTTCTCATTTTAAAAAAAAGTTGAAGAAGTTTACTCATTCAGCCCAAACCCATAAGCATGTTTGTCCAGGTTAATGGCTGCAATAAAGCTATCTACCTATAAGCATGTTCATTCTGAAATCAATACCACTAACGTCTTGTTGAGTATGCTTAGGAATGTAGCCTAAGGCATCGTTTTTGAAATTACAAATGGAGTGATGAACCAATTAGAAGTGAGGGATTGCTGAGCTAAAGGTTCTTAATGGGATAAAAAAAGTCTGGTCTGTTAAAAAGAAAAACTGTGAGCACAAACCCTATTCTAGTTTAAAAGAACTTCCATTTGTTTTCCATATATAGAGTTGTCTAATTATATCTGTTTACACTTGTGTCTGTAAGAAATGACAGAATGCAAGCTGGTCATAAGCGGCTGTCTTGAGACAATTTGACAGTCTTTTCCAAAGCCCCAATGGGAGGCTCCTCTATGCAAACTACAGTGTTAAGAAGAATGATAAGCAAGCTACTGTATGTTTGGGAAGGCAAATGTTCACCTTTTGCATTGGTGGTTCTTTGAAATACACTTAACATGACCCTCTTGGATGCACATGTTGGTTCTAAATCAACTGATACATGTGAACATGTTACCTGTTAGTTGTAAGATTGTGTACTCCTGACAATTAGTAGTTGGAGGGAACTTCCTAGGAGCATGTAGTGGTCACTTGTGGAATAGAAAGCTAAATAAGACAGGCCCCTTAGTCCAGCATTTTACCATATTGTGTTAGAAGTTAGAAATAATCTTTCTTGAGGACTTCTGGTGAGGAATTCTGAACTGACAGCACATGGACAACAGGAGACATTATGGCTAAAAGTTGTAACTGGATGCTGGATCCAGATTGCCGAAATCTCTCTGGAGAAAGGGAAGATCTTGGGATTGCCCCTATGTACTCTGGACAACTATAGATTTGTGTGAGTAAATGGTAGAAATGATATTTTTGTGGTTGCTTGCAAACACCTGGAGTTGTGGGATTCCATGGAGCTCATAGCTGTTATGGATTCAAGGTTCTACCAAACCTCACTTCTTAATCATAATTTACTTGTTTCCTCCTACTGCTTTTTAAAGATTGAAAACATTCAGAACCACAATAAGTCATATTCACTGGGTGAATTTTTCTTCAGTCCTTAAGGAAGAAGTTTTAATTACAAGTTTAAAGTTTTGCAGAAAAATTTATTTTGCAATATACAGAAAAATATACAGATTTACAGGCTGATTTTACAAAGTTTTAAAGAGTTAAAGGGTCCAAATGGACTTGAATTAGAACTTTAAAATTAACCATAAAATCCTTCCCATGTGAAACTTTCTATTCTTATATTTGAAACTAATGACTTTGAAGATAATTCACTACTGTACATCACAAGAAAATAAACATATCAATAGATCCGTAACGAGAAATTTATGAGTATTATGCCCAGAAAATAATTTTAAAATTATCTGCTATGATAGAAAAAATAGATCTAAAAAGGAACAATTTCTATTGAATAAAACCAAAATTAATTTGAAGGTGAATTTAAAGATGATAGCCTATAAGAAAAAGATGAAATAATGAATATAAAAAATACAAAATATTGGATTTACAAATGAACCCAGTTGTTGATTTAATAATTGAAAAAGACACACAAATATTAAATCAGAAGAGTGATAAGTATACCTCTTTACATTGGATTTACGAAATGAATTTGTTGAAGTTGTCAATGAACCATGATGTGGATAAGATTTTATAGTAGAACATTTTATAGTAGAAAGTGGCTTCTCAGGGATGCTGACAATTTTGGGATAAGAGACAAAAAGAGTATGAGGTGTAGCCATATGTTGGAACATTGTTGGAAGTAACTAAAGATTCTTGGGAGAAAGAGGAAAGACTATAAAATTGTTAATTTGATCAAGACTAAAATTAATGGGTTGCTATCTTGGATAATGTTTAATAGATTTTTCTTCATTAGGACTGGATGTCAATATTTTAAAGGCTTTGTTTATTTGAAGAGAGAAAATTGGGGAGATTTGTTTAAACAGAAAAATCAATCTGGATTCATTAGCTATATGTGTAATATTTATAAAGAAGGGAGATAAGATATGGGATAAAGAGATGGTTCATTTTATTTTAAAAGATGGTGATAATCTCTTAATGTTGATTAACCTTGCTAGGGATGAAAGGGGATATGTCTTCTTATTTCTCTGCATTTTTACTTTTTTATATATTGTATCTGTTTATTAAAGTTACACTGTGTTAGCTTTATCTGCATGAGTTGTAATATTTTTGTAAATTAAAATTATGTTTAAAAAGAAATATTTTTCTGCCATGAAAATTAGTAATGTAGGGGAAACTCTCACACAATCTAGGCTTGAGATACAAATAATAGCTGAAGTGGCAAGATTGTTCCCTGACTGCAGATTGTCCACTCATCCATTTTTCTAGCCTGGCCTTCTGTGCATTTCCTACTGCCTGATTTGGCATAGTGCAGAAGAATCCACTTGTGTTGACTGGGTAGCCCTCATTAGATTGATCTTCTGCTCTGAGAGTTCGCTGTGGAAAATATTTCCTGAGGCAATTAACTCTTCAAAGGGGGAAAAGCTGTGCAATCACTTTAGACTCTCTCTCTCTCTCTCTCTCTCTCTCTCTCTCTCTCTCTCTCTCTCTCTCTCTCTCTCTCTCTCTCTCTCTCTCTCTCTCTCTCTCTCTCTCTCTCTCTCTCTCTCTCTCTCTCTCTCTCTCTCTCTCTCTCCTTCCCTCCTCCACTCTCCAGACAAACCCATCAAGAATAGGAAGAAAAACATCTATGGTTGAATGATAATACTGTAATCATCTTTAACATGGTCCCCACTAGAGACAGAGGCCAAGGAAAGCCAGATGGGGGCATTGTGATTCCAAGCAAGCCTGTCTCTCATTCTGTGGGATATTGGGTGATGTTGTGTGCAAGTGTGCAAACTTAATGCAATTTGTGTTTGTTTTTTCTCCCAAACAGCATGATAGTTCTGCTTCCCTCGGGTCTTTGATTTACAAGAAACCAAACATCTCTTTGCTTAACAAAGGCACAGAAAGAATTCCCCTTTGAAACAGTTTAATTTTACAGGCCCTGGAGCAATGTCAAGACGGAGCCAGGAGCAAAGGAGGAGGGGGGGAAAAACGCAAAGCAAAGCAAAACACACAAATGAGCTTTTCGGTCTGTTTGAACATAGTTACAAAGGGGAGAGTTCTAATTAACTGAAACTTACCTCATTTGTATTTCACTTAAATATCTCTGCTGTGGATTTTCCCATATCTGTATGTTTCATGATATACAATTAATTTGTAAGTGATTCTCACAGAATTCACATTTTCCAAATTCAGGAATCCTATTTACACTCTCCCATGCTACTTACCTTTAATTTTTTAAAAATAACTTTGTCCTTTACAATATATTACATTTTACAAAATATTACTTACATATTAAGTAAGTTAGATAAAGCCATTTTTAGAAAAAAAAATCACAATTGCCAATATATAACATATACAAGAGCACCCACCACCATAAAAATTGAGCTGCAAAACAATAAAACATTAAACAATGTTCAATGAATACCTTTAGTTTTAGCTAACAGGGCACAGATGCAAAAAACACACGCTGAATGATTTCAATTTTAAATATAAATTACCTGAAGTTGTATTGTTAAATGTATACCTATCGCCATATTCCTGCTTCTCCCCTGACATCTGGGTACAATTAGACAAGACAATCATAGAGATAAATACAAAACACTCTAAAGGCGCTGTGATTCTACAGGGAGACTTTAATGCTAGGGTAGGGTTCTTTGCTTGATTATGGCCACTAGGGCATCACACCTAAGGACTATTATCTGAGGACTGCCACCCCTGAGACACTAAAAGGAATATGGTGAGCTCTAAACTGATCCCCTTGACTTATACATGCAGTTTTCATATTCTCAGAGGCAAAGGCAGCTGCTTCATCTCTGTCTTTACTTTCCATGCTGGGAATGCTAGTGGTGTCCTGGATTACACATGTGTCTCAACAGACAAAACTGATTTATTCTCAAGATGTTCATATGAGGGTAAACAATGACCATCAACAGACTGCAGCTAACCTTTATGGCAGTTCTGATTTAAGACCACCTACATCACATGTCAGAGGCTACTTACTAACTTGAAAGTGAGGCAAGCAAGGAGGTCAAATGCTTTAAGATGGACACTAAGGCCATTGTTAGCTTTATGAACTCTGAGAAGGCCCAGGCCTAGGCAAAAATAGTTGTTACATCTACTCAAGACGTGAACAGAACTTTTACCAGGTATACCAATTTGTATAACATATGAAAAAACGTTTTCATAGAAGAATTGCCAGCTAGGAACTGACAATCCATAAGATCTACTTGGCTTGATCTTGATTGTTCTTACTCAAGAAAGACCTTAAAGCAGCTATGCATTAGTTCAAAGAAATCCTACACCAAATAATTATGCCAAGATGCTAAAGCTTAGATGCAACTACAAAAAACTAATAGCCCCCAAGAATGCTCAATACACAGCTACAGTTTGACCTGAGGTAGAAAAGTCAGCAAAAGGGTCCAAATCAGTTGCATCTTGCAAACTCATATCTGATATTCTGAGAGGGTAAGTTACTACTTGATAACCCCATCTGAGCTATAGTCTGCGAAGAGTTTTACTTGCCAATACCAAGCAGGATCAACTAGAAAAGAGAATTACTGAGTTTCTTATAACCTTCTCCTTGGCTACTAGTATCAGTGACACAAATTAAACACCTCATTCAGTCATTGAAACTCAATAAAGCACCCAGTGAAGACTTCCTACCCCTAGAACACTTCAAGGTTCACATTGAGTGGTGGTCTCGATTGCTGACAGGACTGTTTACATATTTACATTGTTTCATTTTGACAAAGTACCTTATAAATGTTCTCTCAAGTGATGGCTACACAGTGCTCTGAGGACATCCTTGTGTTCCATTGTATGTGCAACCACATTTACAATTTATCCATGAACTATTTGGTAGTCTTTGGGGATCACTATGCTAGAAACTTCATCATAGTAGCAACCTGCCGATGGGTCGCATACTGGGGACCATATAGAAATAATTTATGGATGTCCACCATTACATACGAATGAGGATCCAGAAATTTACAGAAGTTATTGGGATAAAACCCACCTTCCTTTCAATCATCTTGTTAAGGTTGCTCCAATCTGATACAAATGGAAGCATGTGCATATACAGGAAGTCCTTGACTTAATGACCACAATTGAGCCCAAACTTTATGTTGCTAAGCAAGACATTTGTTAAGTGATTTTTGCCCCATTTTATGTCCTTTCTTGCCACATATGTTAAGTAAATCACTGCAGTTGTAAAGTTAGTAACATGGTTGTTAAGTGAATCTGGCTTCCTCATTGGCTTTGCATGTCAGAAATCACAAAAGTTGATTACATGGCCCCAGGGACAGTGCAACCATTGTAAGTATGAAACAATTGCCAAGCCTCCAAATTTTGATCACGTGACCATGGGGATGCTACAAGTATGGTGGTTAAGTATGGAAAACGGTCCTAAGTCACTTTTTTCAGTGCTGTTGTAACTCTGAACACTCACTAAATGAACAGTTGTAAGTTGAGGACTACCTGTACATATACATATGTCCCCTGGACTGTTAATGTGCAGCATGGGTCAACAAGGAATATCCCACTCTGCCCTAAATAAATTTGTCCATCAAAATCTCAGCAACTCCCCCCCCCCCTAGATATTCAGTTCCAGTCCTGTTTAGGAAGCAGGTAACTAATAATGCTACTGACACCTGTTAGATGCCCCATTAGTTAGCCTGACAAAATGGAATAAATGTCTTCCTGTTCCATGTTTCAGGTTTGCAACCAAGCACATCTTTAAAAGATTGTCACAGTTCATCAAGGAAACTGGCATACATAGCATCATATTAGCAAACCTGTTTGTTGTAGTTCTATGCATTCACAAATGGTTTATTCACAAATAGAACTATGGAATGAACTCTGGTTTTACTGCCATCAGTGTTATCTGTGCTAAATCCATGTTTTTTAATTATGTTTATTATTTTTTCTTCCATTATAGACTTCAGGGAATTTCCTCATTGGTTCAAGGTTGACTCAGCCTTCCATCCTTCTGAAATCGGTAAAATGAAAACCCAGATTGTTGGGGGCAAAATGCTGACTTTGTAAACCACTTGGAGTGCTGTAAAGCACTAAGAAGTGGTATACAGGTCTAAATGCTTTTGCTGTTGCTATTTTCAAGGGAATCTTCTGTCTAGATGCAAATGAGACAAAGGACTGCTTAGGACAGGGGTGTCAAACTGTCGGCCTGTGGGCCGGATGTATCATAGCGAAACTGCGCCCACCCCATTGCGGCAATGGCAAAAAAGTCACGATATGTTGTGACACATCACATGACATTGCAAGTTTGACACCCCTGGCTTAGGATCATAAAAGTGACTCCATCACATATCCTCCCCCTTGTGGAAATAGGTTTGTCACTACTGCTAGTAGAATAGAGCTGGAAGGGACCTTGGTGGTCTTCTAGTCCAGCACCCTGCTCAAGCAGGAGAACCTATACCATCTCAGACAGGTGAATGTCTAGTCTCTTCTTAAAAATCTCCAGTGATGGAGCACCCACGATTTCTGAGGGTAAGATGTTCCACTGGTTGATTGTCCTGACTGTCAGGGTTTCTCCTTAATTCCAGGTTGCTTCTCTCTCTGATCAGTTTCCAACCATTGTTTCTTGTCCTTTCCTCTGGTGTTTTGGTGAACAACCTGACCCCCTCTGCCTTGTCACAGCCCCTCAGATACTGGAACACTGCTATCATGTCTCCCCTATTTCTTCTTTTCTTTAGACTAGCCAAACCCAAGTCCTGTAGCCGTTCTTCATGTTTTAGTCTCCAGGACTTTGATCATCTTTGTTACTCTTCTCCGATTTTTTCCAACATCTTTTTTGTGATATGGTGACCAAAATTGGCTGCAGTATTCCAGGTGTGGTCTTACTAGGGTTTTATAAAGTGAACAATTGAGAAGTGTTTTTTCTATGGCACATTGCAAAATCTTGCTGCTTATGACGACCATATCATAGATGTCAAAGTGCCACTTGACTCCTTGCTTCCTTTTGGCCACACAAATGTCTGGCTTTGAACTGGGCTATCATTGATCCCAGTGGTAGAAATAGCAGTACTATGCATCAATAGCTCATATAAATCTTTTGGCTGAGAAATTATTCTAATCATAAGCACATCTGGCATGAATAGTGGGGAAGAATGTGAACTTTGTAGTCAAATATCTGGAGGACACTAATCATTTCACATAGTCTACCCATAATCACTTGTGTGTTTGTGGACTAAGCAATTTACCTAGAATGATTCCAACCCACCTACAGATCAGCTGATCAGGCGTATTTTATGAGTGATGTGCAAACAGGAATTTGATGGGGAGAATAAGTCCTGACTAATACCTGGTCCTTTCAGATATTATTCAGCAGTGCCCTTCCCTGCGGTTTTCCCACAGTGTTACTCATAAATTAATCCCATTCAGTATCAAAGGCTTTCCACTTTCTAGTCAGATCTCCATTAATACTTCCTCTGAAAAATAGCAAGGGAATTACTAATGAGCAGTCTCCTAATTGCCCTTTGATTATGCCCTTCTGAAGTATTCTTTGCCAGGTCTTTCCAATGAGACAAGCTAGCTTTGTATCCTAATTCTCTCTTACTTTTTTCATTTTATATAGAGAAACTGTGTCACAGTGGAAAGAATGAGAGGCAACTGAGAATGAATTTCATGAGCAATTAAGGGGCTCCTCAGCACCCAGCTATACAGTTGTGTATTCGTTATGTTGGGATAATCGGTCAAAATAGCCTTATAACTATAAGGTTCTCTTTCTGCTGTAGAGTTCCAAATTGCTGAAACTTTCTAGATAATTCTTGTGTCCTTACAAGTAAGCTCATTTGCCTTCAGTAAGGACTTGTGTAGCAAGTTATTTGTACGCAATTTCTAGTATGGGTTACAGTTGAATATGCCAAAGTGAGCCCTTAAAATAGTATTTTTATGTTTTAAATCACAATGAATTCTTTCGTGAAGCTGCTCATAAGGATCAGCTTTCTTCAAAAGTATTAAGGTGGAAATTTGTAATTACAAGGACAGGCTTACTCAACTGCTCAGTCACTCTGTGAGATGGTGGCTATATAAATTTGATTAATAAATAAAAATAAACCTTGACAGTGTCAGCATTATGTTATATTACTATAACATAAAAAAGAAAAAAAGATCTGGAAACACATTGAAGGACAACATAAAGAGCAGCTATTATTTTTTTTTACCATAGTTCTCCATAAAAGTGAACAAGGCAATGGCAATCCTCCATCTCTACTCAAGATGGACCATTTTAAAGGCAATTAAAACTAAGCATATATACACTCCATTTCCATTTTTCAACAACAATGCTCTCAGCAGAACAAAACAAATATTATTAAATTACTAGATGCTAAGTTGATCTAATGATAAATGTGAAGGCAAGCATTTCATTTCACAGAAGTCATTCACTACAGGATGGCAGAAATAGAAGTTAAAGCTCCACTGACTAAACAGTAAATCTTACTGAACTCAGGGGTATATTTGAATTAATATACAGAGAATCAGATTAAAGAAACAAGAATCTGCATAGAAAATTATTTGTAGTAAAATAAAAAGCAATACTAAGGACTGTTAAATTTTAAAGGGAAAGAGTGCAGTAAGATTTTTTAAACAAGTATTAAGTTACCCCATACCTTTCAAACTGATAAACCCTGATTCTAACTACAGATATTCCAACATCTTTTCTTCCCCCCAATTCAATATACACATTTTCTACATAGTATTTCCCATCTGGATGCTAAGAATTCTGGGAGTTGTCATATCTTAAAGGACCATTGAAAGTTGGGTAAAACTGACAAGCAGATTAAGGCCTGCTCCAATTATGCCCATGTATTATTTAGTTCCATGTATTTTTTCCCCACAACTCATTATTTCATTGTACCATTCAAATGCTGAATTCCACTAATTCCACTAATTTAACCAGTGAATTCCACTGGTTAAAAAAGAAAAAAACTCACCAAATGTCTTGTCCAAATTTTGTTTTGAAATAGGTATTAAGACATCAAAATTTTGTCTACCATGCAACATTCCACAGACAAAAGTAATATGAAAATTTAACCATTCAGGAAAAATTAAACCATTAAATATAAAAGGAAACAACTGCCTTTGGTTCAGCTAATGCTTAAATAACCTCGTTTGATTCATGTTTCAATACTCTGGTGTCCTTAGTTCAAGAAGTCATCTTGTTGACAGTCATTACTTTCCAAAACTCAAGCCAGGTTAGTTGTGCTGTGCAACTAACAAATGTTTAAGTGATGTTTTTCACTTGACTATCAGGCTGTAGTAAAGAGCTTTTTTTAAAAAAAAGTAATTATCAGTTGCATTAGTGAAATTATTTTGATTTCAACAATGTAGATGTATGTGAATAGTTTGTATCTTAAACATTATGTTCAAATCCAGCATATCAGACATTTATGCAACAATCTGTCTGACATGTTACCAATGCATTTCAACCAGCAGATATTGCTCCCACATCCAAATGAAATTGTATATTTAGGAAATAGAACATGTACATGGACGTATGGCTGATTAAATTTAGCTTCATTACAGGTAAACTGACATCAGGGCAAAGGTTATAAACACACAGTTGAATTGCTTATTATCTTTGGTTCATTAGATAGAATGTTCTGTCAGAATGTGGAAAGGATAATGGTGGATCACAGAATGAGATTTGAAAATAAGGCAAGCCATATTTTACAGCCATTCAGTAGTCAACCAAGATACACTGATGAAAAATACTAAATCCCTGATACCTTAATAGGAGATTCAAACAATATGCAGTATGGCACATACCAACATTTTATCATTTACAATCATTGATTTGTCTATTAATTTCATGTCCATTATTTCTTGAAACAATAATAAAGACTATCAGGTCTACACTGGATTAGAATACTTTGCTAACAACTGATCCTTTTGAAAGTCAATACATGTTTAAAGATAATTTGCCCTCTTCATTCTCAGTTTCAATAACACAAGAAATAGGAATGGCTTGCAAAAAGCATTTCAAAGTCACAGTAGCCAAATCACAAAATACAATGTTTCCAACATAAGCAAGGACAATCAAGGGGTCTAATTCTTCAAACAGAGGCCCAAATAATACAAATATTTTTTTCCTTCACTCCTCCTCCTTTATTACATAATTAAAATATGTACATTGGGCAGGTCCTTTTTCATTTATAAAATAGTTTGTATGGTTTTAGGAAAAAAGCTCATTAATGCAGAAAGATGCAAAAGCAATAAAAAGGCACTGATAGTTATTGCAGGATCCAGTCTGGATCGGTCACTCATGAGGATGGGCTCCAGCATGAATCCAAAGCTTGGAAGACTAAACTTCTGGTCACAGTGTCCAACCCAGATTGGATCTTGCAACATTATTTTGGGACACGTATATTTACCTTCACTGATAGTTGCATTTGAGCAATCTTAACCAAATTCAATCCTCCCGGGTTTATTAGATTTAGAGAAGTAAAACATCTAGAAATTTAGACACAAGATCAGAAAACAGGAGTCATTTTGTGGGGGGCAGGGAAACAAATATTGGGAAATCTTGATGTATAGGCTCTATTTAATTTTAAACTGTCTTTAAAGATAGAAGTCATTGTAGTGATTTGTAAAGTATCGTGTTTATGTTAGCTTGGTTTGCTTATGTAAATTATATTTGACATAAAGTGTTTTAACTGAAAGTACTTTTATTTCATTTATTTATTTATTTATTTTAATTCCATTTATATCCCGCCCTTCTCCGAAGACTCAGGGCGGCTTACAAGCTTAGCAATATATTTATTTACTGCAAACAGACATGTTTCTAAACCTTAAGGAATGTACCAATAAAGGAGTGTTTGTAGCTCAGGGTTGAAATTATGGGTCCTTGGTGATCTCTGAGCTTGTTTTCTTGCAGACGTTTCATTTCCAAACTACATAATATGACCAGGACTAAACATCCTGATGATGTTTAACACTGATGGGTAATGAAAAGTCTGCAAGGAAACAACCAAGCTCAGAGAGCACCAAGAACTATATTTCTGACAAGTTTTTAAAAAGTAGACATGCAAAAAAGTAAAACTGAAGAGGGAAAATACTAAAAATAGCGGTAAATTCCAGATTTTATTGTGCCTGGCACCAAAGATACAGAAAACAGGTTTTATTTGAGGGGGGACGACAATAAAAGAGATATATTCTTTGCTACACATGGAACATTGACTAACAGTGCCAATAGTTCTGAATTGGAAACACTTATCACCAAAAGCAGTTTCTATTCCTTCTGATCCTTTTTCATCATAGTATATTATTTTAATGAATTTGTGAAAACTGAAGATCTGTCTGCATTGAGACACGTTTTCCAATCCTTTCATGTTTATTTCTTGATTTGGAATGTTTCCAAATACTGAAAAATTTCCTTTATGTCTTAATCAATTTCATCTATAATTTAAAATGGAAATATTAGGAAATATTTCCTAATTCCGCCGGCCCACGTTAGTCTACAAAAACCAAAACCAAGCAAAGTCGTGGGTAAAAAAACACTCCAGAAAAATATAATCTACTTCTGCACACACTTCTTCTGCTCCTTTAAATCTTCAGTGCAGTGAAACCTGTAGAGCATGCAGTTGAGAAGAACTAAATAGAACTTTTTATGTCTATATGTGTTTGTTTAATGTACTTTTTTGTGTAGATTGTCTTGTTTTTTATTTGTTCCTGTAAAAAATAGTTTCGTATTTTAATTTTTGAAAAAAAATAAAATAAAAATTACATTGAAATAATTTTTAAAAGGCCCTAAATAGTATTATTTAAATAGTGTTATTTAAATAGTATTATTTAATAAATACAATTTAAATTCTTAATACAATGCGGATTTCTAATACTAGATTTTTGTTTTGTATCTCTACTATGTCTATGTCACTTGAAAAAAGTTTTTCCCTTGATATTTAACCACTTTTTAAAAATGCCCATTTTCTGCTGCTTCCTTTACTGGAATTTGAATTTCAACAGCTGTCAAAACAGTCTTGAAATGTACCTAAGAATACAAAAAGAATATGGTGAGAGAGTTCATTCCATTTTGATAGAACTCAACACATGGTTGAATGATCCTCCAATTTCATGATAAACCTTTGGTGACAATTGTGATATGTTCATAATATGAACCTTCACCTAATTCTGCAGAAAAGAAGTCTCCAAGAGCACGCAATTAGCCGAACAGTTCAGCATTATATTTAAGTGAGGTCTATAAACCTAGAACTGCATGAATTAAAATATTATAAAAAGCTAAATGTAATGTTAATAAGTAATGAGGGGAATTGAGCATTCTCATAATTATCTAATTTTTGTTGGTAGACCACAAGTATTAAAAAATGCAGTAAGTTATTTTTATAATTTCACACTATAGGTAAGTAATAGATCAAAGTGCACATATATACCCCACTCGTTTAATATTTTTGGCACCAGATAGTTCAAAATTCAACAAGAAATCACAGGAATTAAGTTTAGCAGTTGCTGGATTTTAATACCCTTTACTTTCTTCACTTAGTTGTATTTGCTGTAGTTTTTAAAAGCTTGGATTTTTGTTTGCAGTTTAGTTACGCAATTCTTTCATATATATACTGAACAACCATGGAAACTGAACTAATTCATGAATAAAATGAAAAATTAAACAAGGATGTTAAAGTGTATTAAGGAACTTCTGCTATAGAAGACACAAATATTTATGGCAGAACAATGATGCCAGCTCATAGACTAATCTTTGTTCCTGAGTATACACATTTTCAGAAATCTTTTGACCCCCTTGAGATTCTTTTTTACATAGGTATAAAATGTCAAAGTTAAATATGATATTGTTCTTATGAGAAAGAAGAGTTTTAGCTTTTTTTTCTGACCTAGATTTCTCAGCCAGAAATGGCAACCTAAATCTCGTATTTAGGATATGCCTTAATTTGAAGGCTACAGACCAGTAATGAAGTATTTTTTGTCCTTTTAAACTTCCACAATCAATAATTTTAAAAAATAAGCCATATAGCAGCCACTGAATTGAACATACCTATTGCAAAACTCAGAGAAGAATTCAAATTTTAATCTGATCTGTTTAATGGTTTTGTTTCTTTTAAGCAGGAGGAAAAAGAATTACAATCATTTTTAATATTTCACAATGTTAAACTAAAACTGAGCTCTAAGCTACATGTGTAAGTAAATCTAGAACACAAAAAAGGGTTAAATAAGATTTCTTTAAGATTACAAGAACTTGAGCTTTCTTTACGTTTAACAAACCTCACAGAACAGATACTGCAAAGGAACAACCCCCCACAATTTTTAAAGTGAACATTGTCCATAATCCATATGAACTTGAGTAGTGTTTGCTCAAGAGATACCTTGAAATCAACTGTGCATGTGTATCAGGGCTAAAGAAAGATTAACAAGAGAAAAACAGCATCTTTGTTATTAATCTGAAAGTCTTGTATATCAATCAGAATGTCCATCAAATGCTATGCTAGGATTTTAGAAGGGAAGAAAGTGCATAGCGTGGCAGCAGCTGAAGTCCATGTTTGTTTGAAACTCATGGCAAACGCAAAGAAAATTGTCTGGTTTCTCCCACATAGCGATGAAAGGAGAATACTTCCTTAGGAAACAGAAAATGCAGCTGGAAATTCCATTGCTGATTTCAAAGCCAAGAATACAACCCAGAATGGCTTTTCCATATTGAACTTTAGAATGGTAGATTGACTTCATCACCAATTTGCAATATAGGCAAAAGCTGAATCTCCTTCACTGGCCATATTGGCTACCAGATTAAATACCAATCATCCTGTAAACTAGTCACTGATCTTACAAACATACAGAGCAGTCAGTGACTTATTTAAGCTGCTCTACCCTACCTTTTCAAAAGAGTGATATGAGGGAATTCACTCTTTTTGGTGACTTAAGTGTATTCTATTTGTGAAAATGAGAAACAAAACAGATCCCCTTCTTCCAGCAACCCTTCCCTATTCCCTACTAGACCTAATTCCAAATTGCTAGCTGAGCACTAACCAGTTTGAGGGGTAAACATTCCACATTAGGCCAATATATATATATATATATATATATATATATATATATATATATATATATATATATATATATATATATATATATATATATATATATATATATATATATATATATATATATAATTTCTTACAGACACATTTGCCTGTAGCTAGAGGAAATGACTGCACGTTAAAAACAAAGAAACAACAAAAAATGTGCAGTTCTGTTCAATGAAATTGACCCAGTATAGAACAATAGCTCTAAAAGACCAGATCTGGAGTCCCCATTCTACACAAGGCATTTTACAGTCACTTGCTTTGCAACTGATGATGAGCAGAGACCTTCACTGAGTACCAAGCTGCATAGTCACAAGGCTGGGACAGCCCATTTGATTATCTCCTTAATACAATGGAAGTGAGGTGTACAAACTCAGTTCAATAAAGGGTGATTTTCCTGGTTGTTCCCCCAATACTGTTAACTGAATTCCATTTGCTACAAAATGTCCTTTACCCCTCAATGTATGTCTAGCTACAGAAAGTCAGTCTGTAGAATCCAGGCATGGCTACTGTGCTGTGAATTAGCCTTATTTGTTCAATTATCAGATACCTGCACTTAGCAAAAGGCAAACAAGAGCCAATCAGATTTTGGCTGATGGGAAACAGCAACTATGGTTGGCATATGGAATTGGATCACGCCACTTAAGAAATGTTGATGCTGTGTAGAAAATGCACGCCGATTACTGCTTGTTCCAAAATAGCACTAACTTTAAAGTAAGATATTTCCTCCTCCATCTTAGTGAAGAAATAATTTCCCTGTAATCTGATATTTTCATCTAATATAAAAGTTGTCATAAGAATCTGTCCCCTCTTTTTGGCTTCCTAGAAAGCTGTTCCTACCCCTAAGAGATTTCCTGATGTTGGTGGCACTGCATGATCTTAGAAGACATACGTGGAAATAGCAAAATGATTTAGGTCTTCTAGGTTTAACATCCAACCTGCTTGTTTTAAGCAGAGTTTCACCTCTTCAAGGTTAGCTAATAGTAAGGACAGGAAAGCCAGGCTAATAAGGGTAGTTTCTTCCAGAGTGGTATGCACATAAGCAGTCTTTTACATCAGTTTCTACTCAGCTGCTGGACTCTTCCCAACATAAGGCTTTTTGTTTGTTTTGTAAGAACTTGACTCCTGCAATAATAGAAGACTTTATATTTTTGTTACAATCCACTAGCCATGCTCAAAAATATGTCTTCATTTTTTTTAATACAGTGGCTAGTAGGCACCTTAACAACCAGCCAGTAATCAGTTTTGATCACCATTTAACTCCTAAACTACAGTACCAGGATGGTTGGCTAAAGAAAGGAAATTGATTGGCTGTAGTCTGAAACTTGCCCAGTACAAGTGTCTGGCTGACTTTGTCCTAAATAAGGCTAACATTAGTGAACTAAGAGAACAGCATTTGGTTGAAGAGTCTTGCCACTCAGGAGCAGCCCTCGCCAATGCGCTGGCATGATCGCCCAACTTTCCGGTCCAGTTTCACCATTTTCATAATGGCTTCTTCACGCCCACGTCCCATGTGGTCAAATGTGCAATCGTGCTGTTCAGGCAGGCGATGTAACATACAGAACACATAACCTGTAAGGACAGAAGATATTTTCAAAAAAGGAGAAGAATGAATAGACAATAATGTTAGGAATGTACTAACAGCTTCTAAGGAGAGATTAATTAGTACAAAAATTTGTATATGGCTTAGTGCATGCTTTTGCCATCTAGTCACTAAACGACCGAATGCTACAAAGAATAAATTAACCAACTGAAATCTTCAGGTTATCACAGCTAGAGAGAGCTACCCATTAAATCTTTTTATTAAATTACCCATTAAATCTTTCAATGAAGTCATTATTTTTGATATTGTTCCTTCCATTTAAAATATAATCTCAGTATAGAAACTCATGCCTGAAGTGAAATTCTCTAAAGGAATTTTCCCAGAGATAAAGGAGGAAGTTTTAATTTTGAAAATCACAACTCAAGGAGTTAATTTTGAAACTGCTGCCTATAAAATATGTAATAAATAAATCAGCAGCATCTGAAAGGGGATTTACAGCAATAGAGCCAAAGTACATTTTCTCAAATCAGAACACCTGATGTAGCTTTATGCAAACATTGTCAGCTGTTAGCTGTTATGTTTGTATGAAACAACTAAGCATTTATAATCAGCCGCTCAAGTCACGTATTAGATTTAATTTTTTTTAAAAACCATGTGTTTCTTTACAGATAATTCATTTGGAGACACTTCAAAACTAACTTCAACAATGACACTATTATTCCTGTACAGAATTCTGCTCCAGCTTTTTCACCTTCACCTCTTCCATGAATTTTTGCACTTCACTGGTAATTTGAAATTCTAATTGAGAAAGGTGAATGATTTACCTAAAAATATCTTTCAGAGATAAAGGCAGTGCAAATTTATGTACTACTGAACTAAATAGTGCCAGACAGGATGTGTCAACTTAGGTTTTTTGGAATATAAATATATTTGCACATCAGTATAATTCTTGAAATATTTGTGCAGACTTTTCTAGCTGTGATGATTTCTTGGTCCAAGAAGATGCAGGACTTCTGTGTTTATTTTAAATTGCACTATTTTAAAAAAAAATTATACTTATAAAATATTTAAAATAATACAAACCCTTTTGGAACAAATGCACATACTTTTTAAAAATATTTTCTTTTCCCTTATTCCTTTATTTTTGCATTCAGAACTGATCATTAACATATATGTCTAGCACCTATGTTTTGCAGAAAATATGTAAGCTCTATAAACTTGTACAACAAATAAAACAAAATTAAAAGTTAAGGCATCTGGTATATAATAAAGGTCTATAAAATTCAGAAAGCACAAGGGATTAAAACCCTAAAATGTTGTAAACGGTCCAGAGTATGAATAATTTGAAACTTCCCATCTAGAGAGAAATCAAATCTAGATTTTTTTAAAAAAACAAGCAAACCTTGTCTAACGCAGATATATCAAGGCAAATGACAGCAATGTTGAATAACAACAAATTATGGTAATAAATATCAACGTTTCACAGAATTTGGCTTCATGGATAATTTGCTGTTTTGTTCCTTTTTTAAAAATAAAACACTAATATTAACAATATTTGAAAGCCAAGCTACAGTATATCAATTTGTATACTGAAACTTCCAAATCCAGATCTTTCTCACCACTGAAGATATAGGTACACCTTGACAACTGAGGCCAAAAATTCTGTTGCTAAGTGAGACAGTTGTTAAGTGAGTTTTGCCCCACTTTACAACCTTTCTTGCTACAGTTGTTGAATGAATCACTGCAGCTGTTACTAACTTCCCCATAGACTTTGCTTGCAAAAAATGACCTCATGACCCTGGGACACTGCAACATCATAAATATGACTCGGTTGCCAAGCATCTGAATTTTGGTCATGTAATAGGGATGCTGCAACAGTTCTAAGTGTGAAAATGGTCATAAACCACTTTTTCAGTGCTGTTATAACTTCAAAGGGTCACTAAATAAAAGGTTGTAAGTTGAGGACTGCCTATAGTTGATTATTTGATTTGATTTTGCTGTTGCTTAATTCTGACTTTGGGGAGTACAACATAAATTATTCTGAGCAAAAGAATTAAAAAAGAATTCAGATTTAAAGCATACAATTTTATTTAGCTCTCAACCATTCTAGAAGTTCCTTATTAAATGAACTGTTAACGCGGGGAAAATAATTTGTTAGAACGTTTCTTTACTATAAGAGGTTACAGATGGTAATTTTCTAAAAAGTGATATCTAATTATTGGTTTCCAGCACAAACAAAATCGTAACTGTTTACTGATTCTTTGCTTAAGGCAGAAATGTAAAATACAAATCTTTTAACGAGTAGTTAGCATTTTATTTTAGAATGCTTTTGGCACAACACAGCAAGTACAGGTAGTGTCCCCGTACAGTTAAGTCTCTGGCAAAATAATTATATCAGAGCTGAGAGTGTCTAACAATGTTTTCTCTGGTCTGCATAACATAGTAGTCCAATGTAAAAGGTAAGCAAAGAATGTGAAATTGTTTTCTTTGTTTTTAAATAGTGCCTTGTTATTAAATCATATGTTAAAGTTAACATGCTCTTATGTAAGCAGCACATTTCTGACATTCTGGTTGTCAAGGCTAAGAAAAATAATAATCAGTGCATACTACTACCGGTAGCTATATTTAATTTTGCAACTATTGCTGTTATTAGTACTATAATCTTATGACTAGAAATACTGACAAATTGTTATTATATTCTAGAGGTCATTCAAGCTTATTCAACAAGGTAACAAGCATATACCCGAAGAATATTTCAGAGGAAGATCCTAATTTTTATAAAATGCACCAATCTGATGTTCTACTGTATGTAGAATTTTTTGCTCGTGCATAGAGCTCCCCTTATTTCCTAAAAACTGCTCTAGCAAGATCTTCCTCTTTGGACTAATTAAGGAAAGGTTTGGGGGTTTACAATATAGGGGAAATCTATATGCTGTTCCATCAGCAGGTGGACACTTCTATTTCCACCTAAATTCATTCATTTGTATTTTAATGTTAGAAAATGCAACACAGATTTGTGACCTGGAAAGGTTTGTGTGTGTGTGTGTGTGTATCCCAGAAACCTATACAATATGTGACAAAAATAGTGTACACCATGAGAACCATACTTAGACAAACCAATTGAAGTAGTCAAGGAAGTAAGCTACAGTCTCCATGTATGGTTAGAGAGTTAGGTGCTATGAATTCTACTTGATCGCAAAGACAAATGTTCATTTTATTAATTTCCTTGGAAAAATTCAACTTACCTCTGTAATTTCATCTACCCAGCTTATTCACTTATTCTATTTTCCTCAACCTTGTCAAGCATAGGGTGTTTTTTTTCCTAGTCCATCACCTGCTTGCCTTATATGCCCCAAAGGGTCCAAATTTCTTTTTGCTATTTGCTTAAGCCTTTACTTTGTTGATTTTTCTTGATATCCATGATACTCTTAGAAACTGTTCCAAATATGGATTTGCAACGACTGATGAAAATTTGATAAAGCAAATTAGAAATCAAGGACCAGCACATATTAAACGGATATATCTTGCATTGATAGAGATCGATTCAGAAACAGAGCTTGTTAAGGATTGTATGATAAAATGGGCCCAAAACATTCAGGAAGTTATTACAATGGACACGTGGGAAAAGATCTGGGTGAGGAATGTAAAATTCACTCAAGCTCAAAGTTTAAGAGAGAACTTTTACAAAATGTTTTATAGATGGCATCTAGATCCTAAAAAGCTTGCAAGTATGTATCCGAATTATCAGCCTAAATGTTGGAGGTGTGGTGATGAAGAGGCAACATATTTTCACATATGGTGGACATGTAAAAAGGTCAAGGCTTTTTGGATAAAAGTCTGGTGGAATATGCAGAAGATTTTTAAACGGAGGATAAAGTTTTGTCCGCAATTTTTTTTTTTGGGAATAATTGTTGACGCTACAGTTGTGGACTCTAAGTTGATGCTGAATTTAGTTACGGCAGCAAGACTTTTGATAGGTCAATATTGGAAGAAAGAGGAACTGCCGACTATACAAGAGTGGATTTTAAAGGTTTCCGACTTGGCAGAGATGGCGAAGATTTCGGCCTATTTGAAAGATTACTCGCAAGAACATTATATTATGGAATGGAGAAAATGGATTGAGTTTATCCAGAATAAGTATAGGGTCAAGAAGTTTTATCTAGCATTTGAATAAGTCTTCTTTCGTTTTCTTTTTTCTTTTTTTATTTTGTCTTCTATATATATTTAATAATGCTAAGTTTTGTTTGATCCTATATAAGTTAGAGAGTGATGGATTTTAGAATTTATAGTTGTTAGTATATGGTTGTTTATGATTGCCTTTTTATATATATATACCTTGTATTTAGCTCTGGGAAGTCCGGGGGGGGAGGGGGGTTAGGGGGAGGTGGGGGGGAGGAGGGAGAGGGGGAGGGGGGGGAAGGGGGGAGGTAGGGAGGGGAGGTAGGGAGGGGGAAGGGGGTTTTTTAAAGGAAAACTGTATTTTTAAAACTTTTCAATAAAAAAAAAAAAAAAAAAAAAGAAACTGTTCCAAATATGGAATTTAAAAGCATCTCTTTCTCTTATCCAAATGTTAACTTTTCATAGCCATATAATATAACTGGAAAGACTATTGTCTTAACCATTCTGCTCTTTATTGCTGTTAAATGCACTTGTTCTTCTTAATCGTATCTAGGAGAGTCACTGCTTTCTTACCTAGGATTAATCTTTACTTCTAAGGCACACTGTCCTCCCTTGAGCTGAACAAAAGAAAACTACCTGTAACCTTTATTACTTCTCTAGTAATTAAATATTCACTAAGCATACAACTTGACATTACCTTCAACATCTTAAGATTTAAGAATAACACAGATATTTTTTACTCCTTGCTCCTCGTTTTCTTATTTCCAATGTCGTCTTATTTTTGGCTAATAAAGAGTGCCATTTGCATATGTCAAATTGTTAGCATTCAACCACCAATTTTGATTCCAACTCTGATCTCTTCCAACCTTGCATTCCACTAATGTATGCAATATAACATTTAAATACTATAAACCCAATATGCATATGTCTTACTCAAATCTATATTCTAAAACATTCTTGTTTCTTCAAATTCAATTTTTAACAGCAGCTTCTTTATAAAAATTCTTCAAAAATAAATCAAGTGTCCTGGTACTCATATTAGTCTTAATATATTCCACAGCCTGGCATAATCTACCCAAAGACCTTGTTATAAACAGTGCAACAAACATGAACCTCCTTTTCGTATTGTTCCGTTTGCTCTATTAATCCTTCTCATGTTACTTATCTGATCATAAATCTTTGCTGAATGCTGAGTGTACATTTGGCAATTTTTTCTCTTTATGTATAGTTTTATTTTTTGTAAAATTAAGGTGGTAATCCTCAAGGAGCGCAGCTAATTATAACTGGAATGTAGTTCACAAAAATTTTCCACTACAACATGTTTTGGGTTATATCCCAAAAGCACAGCAACTGATGCCAATCTTGATCCATGTATACTTTCTGTTAGACTACTCCAAAACCAAAATCATCTTATTAGTCAAGTTCAACAAAGCTCCCAAATAGTTTATATTTGCTGATAATTTATCTCCTTTAGCCAATTCCCTTTTGCACCAATGGTAATTAATGCTTTCTCCTGTTTGAAAAGAACTCTAGGTTATTAAAAACAATATTCAGTTTTAATCTCTTCACTTGTCCTCTGATTCTACTTTGTTCTGTTGTCAACATATCAAGTTTGTTTAGTAAACAAATTAGTGCCTTTTCCCTTTTCATAGTCTCTAGTATAAGACATTTAAGAAAACCCAAAGAAATGAAAATAAATCTTAATTTGAAGTATTTTAATTAAGACTTATTGCTGGTTCTAATGTGAAACTTTCTACAAAGGTATTATTTCCAGGATGCATGCAACAGGGAAATACCTTATGGAAAATACTATTTGGGAACTAAAAGCAACATGTTTCCTTCATGAAAAATATTGTAAAGTTTCATTTTAGGTAATACTATTGCAGACTTGAAATCCAGAGGAGGTCCTCAGATGTAAATCATTCATAGGAATAACATGTTTTGATTCATTTTTTAAAAATACACCTTGTAGTAAATGATTTCACTTAAGTTTTTATTAAACTATATGATCTTATTCTTGAAATCAAATGCTGGGGAAGCACTGAAATTATCATTTTTCACATTAAAAACTATTTTAGATTAAAGTAGGTTTTGATGATTTCCATTCTTTCTTTGATATTCATATTTATTAATCATATGGGTATACTTTGCTTCAGAGGTATCATAACAGGTACTCAAACAGTTTGGTAATTTTGTCCCCCTTTTTATTAAAAACCCAAAAACTAAAAACATTAGTTTTATCTTTTTATTTACTATAAAATATACATTCATTGAATCCACTTGGTTTTGCTTTAGGTCTGAAATGCCTTTTGGTTGTAGGTAATAGCTTCAAAGGTATTTCCTGTATGTTGAACATATAATGAGGAATGCTATACTGGAAGGAGACAGGTTTGGTTTTGAAAATGTAGGAAATAGTATCAATAACTTGTGTTATATTGATGATACCACTTTCAACAGCAAAAATGTAAATGATCTGTAAATTCTAGTAATGAAAATCAAAGGGCACAGTGAAAAAACAGGAGTTAGAATATACAACGAAGACCCAACTAATGATAACAGGTATAGCAACTAGCCTTTGAATTGACAATGAAGATACTGTGAAGTTATGAATAGCTTCTGGCTATTTTGTCTGTCAACTGTAATGGAACCAGCAACCAAAAAATACGATACAGATTAGCACTTGGCAGAGTAGACATGAAGTAAAAAAAATATTCAGATACCAGTAAAATCAGGATTGGTGCTGGCAATGTTTTTCCCATGCTACCCATGTAAGTAAAAGTTGGGAATTTGAAAAAGCAGTACAGAAAGAGTATTGACATTTTAGAACTTTGGTTTTGGAGAAGACTCCTGAAAATACCATGCATATCTATGAAAACATACCAATGGATCACCTAAGAAATCAATCCAGAACTCTTACTTGAGAAAGAAATGGCCAAATTCAAATTATCATACATTGGATATGAAGATTATAATTTTTTTTGGGAAATATGGAAGGAAAGAGCCAAGAAGAAGTATGGACTTAGTTACAGTGGCAATGAGTGTACTGTGAGAAGACCTGGACTAGATCATCATATAGAAAGTGTAGAAAATCTAAGTAGTCACTAACCATCAAAACTGACACGAAGACACATACCATAGTCATAATTAATATATTTGACTATGCCAGTGTAATCACAGATAAATAAAGCTTGTTCAGAATTAGAGCAATGTTTCCCATGCTAGACTGAGAAGTGACTATATCTCAGCAAGAATTATTCAAATGTTTTTTTTTCCCAGTGTCCCTCAGAAATTTCTCTCAAGTAGCCAAAAATATGTGTTCAATTATTAAAGATTTCTATGGAAGATCTTCTCTTTTACTCAGGTGTGAATTTTATCAGAAGCTATAATATCAAAATTGTCATTAAGTGTTTAGTCTAAGTTTTGGATTTCTGCCTCTAACATCTATGGATACAAAGTATTTACCTGAATTAAAATTTATTATTTTATAAGTCACTCTATGGAGTATTTATCTTCACAAACATATCCAATCTCAAAATTGGAATTTAATTAAAAACTAAAGTGTAACCAAAAAATTAATTAAAACAAACAAGCATTACCAGACATCCTCGCAATATAACTCTATCTTCTATTGCTTTAGTATAGTAAAAATGCCAGACAGATAAAACAAAAATAAATAGCAGCAAATTTCCAGGCAATGCTATTTTGTATATTGTAGACATTTCAGAGGCATTTTTATAGTTCCCTACATTTTAACCTTATGAGTGGTTTTTACATGTTCCTGCCCTTAAAGCTCTGTTTATTCCAATCAAAGTAGTCTTTACAAAATAGCTACTTATATTTGCTGCCAATGCCTGGATAGGTAAAGGCAAAGGTTCCCCCGCACATGCGTGCTAGTCGTTTCCGACTCTAGGGGCCGGTGCTCATCTCCGTTTAAAAGCCAAAGAGCCAGGCACTTGTCCAAGGACGGCTCCGTGGTCATGTGGCCGGCATGACTAGACGCCAAAGGCACACGGAACGCTGTTACCTTCCCACCGGAGTGGTCCCTATTTTTCTACTTGTATTTTTACGTGCTTTTGAACTGCTAGGTTGGCAGAAGCTGGGACGAGTAACAGGCGCTCACTCTGTTATGCGGCACTCGGGATTCGACCCGCCAAACTGCCTGGATAGGATAGATCAATACACTGGCAAATAAACACTCTAATTCATTCTGTAACTCCACCAATTACATCTTAACATCTTCTATTAGCTTATTCCTCTCCCTCCTCCAGAAGAAATACTAAATCATTTAAAGATTATCTTTCTTCTAATAGAGAATTAAAACATATACAAGAGAGAGAGAGAGAGAGAAAATGGCATCAATACAATTCAATCTACAATATAGATGAACATAAAAAAGTACCAACATTAAGAGTAATAGCAAAAATTATGAACCTGTTGCACAGTGCCCCCCAAAACCCCGAGAAATTGCTAGAAATTCTGGAACCTGGGTACCAGAACTAAGGTAGGTTCTGATATGTACATTATTTTGCCAAATGGCCTTAGTCCAGTGAACCTATGACACACGTCAAAGGAGACACACAATGCTTTGGGTAACACTCCAGTGTTTACCAACATCCAGCAAAGCATGCCTTCTTCCCATGAGATTTTGGGGGGCATGAAGTATGTTCTTGTGCAGTCTCTGAAATCACTAAAAGATGCATAAAAATCATGCAAGAACATGATGTGCTTTTGTGTGGTTTTTGGAGGCTGTGGGCCACAGAAAGCATGCTCTGAAGCCACTTCAAGAATGGAGGACTCACCCAACCTGGAACAGTCTCAGGTAGATCTCAGAGGTCTGTCAACAGAAAGAGAACACGCTTGTGCACCTTGGAGAATGGTGCAAGGCAACCATTTTGACTGGCAGTGGTGGCGCTAGCACTGAAGTTTAGACACATGTCTCTACTTCAGGTGAGCTGCTGGCTGACACCATGGGTGACACATGACAGCAGGTCGAGTTAGGCATTTTCCTAATTTTTGACATGCCATGCCCAAAATGTAGCCAAGAAATTAAAAGACGCTTGCTCCTGGGGAGGAAAGCTATGGCAAATCTAGACAGCACACTGAAAAACAGAGACATCACCCTGCCAACAAAAGTGCTTATAGTCAAGGCTATGGTCTTCCCAATTGCAATGTATGGCTGTGAAAGTTGGACCATAAGAAAGGCTGAGCGCCAAAGAATTGAGGCCTTTGAACTATGGTGCTGGAGAAGTCTCCTGCAAGTCCCTTGGACTGCAAGGCGATCAAACCGGTCAGTCTTAGAGATCAACCCTGACTGCTCTTTAGAAGGCCAGATCCTGAAGTTGAAACTCAAATACTTTGGCCACCTAATGAGAAGGAAGGACTCACTGGAGAAGAGTCTAGTGCTGGGAAAAATTGAGGGCAAGAGAAGAAAGGGACGACAGAGAATGAGGTGGCTGGATGAGTCACTGAAGGAGTAGGCTTGAGCTTAAATGGACTCCAGAAGATGGTAGAGGACAGGAAGGTCTGGGGGAACATTGTCCATGGGGTCGCGATGGGTCGGACATGACTTCGCAACTAACAGCAACAACAACTACTGCTAAGTTTGTAAGCCGCCCTGAGTCTTCGGAGAAGGGCGGAATATAAATGGAATTAAAATAAAAAAAATAAAATAAAAATAAACAAACATAACAAATAAATGTGCATTCTTCAGTCTACTTATATAGAGATTAGGCCACTTTAGCAACAGTTGTCTGCAGATATAGAAACTTCCAAAGCATAGGAACAGTTTAATGCATAAAAATAAGTTCTCATACAGAATTTTATTGGAGTTGGTATAACATAAAGTTAGAAAACAGCTACAACTCAAATAGCATTCATATACAATATTTATATAATTTTAGAATTTTAAGAAATTTACATCATAAAATAATTTAATAGTCATTTTAGTTTTTCTTTAAATACTATCAAAAAAGGGTACATTAAAATAAAATTTAGATCATGTCACAGACTTGAGTGGTTCCCATCTGACAGGAGGTAGAACGGTAACTGTGCCTTAGGCTTTCTTGGATGTCTGATGTGGATTTTCAGAGCTGTATGCACACAGTTCAATATCAAGATCTTATTAATAGAGAGATCTTTGGCAGAGCTGCCGATTATAAGGCAAAAGCTTTCTCAATTTACTTAGCTGGATGTCTCCTAATGTTTATTTAGGAAGGATAGAAGATTCTTTGTCTTAGGAATCAACATGTCTGTTAATCATTAGATTAATAAGAACAGAGGGATCCTTGTAATAATATACTCCAAATGTAGTCTTTCAGAAGATACAAAAATTCATATTCAATATTCCTATAATAACATAAATTGTCATCCAGGCTCTCTTGAATGACCCTGCATGGCAGGCACTCTCTTGAAAACAACCAGTTATTTTTTCCTCAATTCATATTCTTCATTCTTATTCTTGCTTTAGTTATTTTATCCCATTTTTGGCCACAGCACCACTGTATTTCCTGTGGTTATAGGCTGTGAAACATATATAGTGTTGGGTTGAAAGCACTGTTTATGATCTTAAATCATAGAATAAATTTAGATTTGTGGGAAACATTCCAGTTTCAGAAGTTAGTATATATTGTTTTTTGGGGGGGAATGGAGGTATCATAAGCAATTAGGAATATTAATTATTAATTATAACCTTACAACCCCTTTAAAATTACACCTAATCTTCAAAGACACCTAAATAATTTTCAGTAGCATGTCTGCATCTCACTCATTTATTTTAAATGGAATCTTATTTTTCTCAGCAAATATTCATAGGCTATTATTCAGGAATAAATCATTGTTAATTAGGAAAATTCACAATGAATTTTTTAACAAGTATATTATTTCTGGAAAAGGCTCTGTCTTCTTACTAGTAAAGTGTAAGAAAACATCAAACAGATTTTGCAAATAATATGCTTATATTATTTTTTTTTACCACCCAGTGAAACTAACATTATACTAAATTATCTTTTGGGCAACCATTATATCCAATGTGATATTAAACTGGATTTGTAGCTGGCTGACAAACCATACTCAATGAGTAGTCCTCAATGGTACTACATCCAGATGGAGAGAAGTAAGCAGTGGGGTACCACAAAGCTGCGGCTTAGGTCCAGTACTCTTCAATATCTTCATCAATGACTTAGATGAGGGAATAGAAGGAGAACTCCTCAAATTTGCAGATGACTCTAAACTGGCAGGAATTGCCAACACCCCAGAAGACAAGCTCAGGATACAAAAAGATCTTGACAAACTGGAACAATGGGCCCTATCCCACAAAATGAATTTTAATGTAGAGAAAAACAAAATTTTACATTTAGGCAGGGAAAATCAAAGATACAAGTATAGAAAAGGTGAGACCTGGCTCAGTAACTGTGAGAGGGACTTTGGAGTCCTAGTGGATGACCACTTGACTATGAGCCAGCAATGTACCGCTTTGGAACCGCTTACCAGCTGAACTCCGGATGGCCCCCGACCTTCGCTCCTTCCGGCGTGATCTAAAAACTTATCTATTCGAACAAGCCGGCCTGGCCTGATGGATTTGGGTTTTAAAATTATTTAACTAATGTATTCTTATTTTATTGCCCTGTACACCTCCCTGAGTCCTTCAGGAGAAGGGCGGTATATAAATCAAATAAATAAATAAATAAATAAATAAATAAATAAATAAATAAATAAATAAATGTACAGCAGCATCCAAAAAAGCTAATACAATCCTGGGTTGTATAAACAGAGGCATAGAATAAAGACCACGTGAAGTATTTGTACCACTTTATAAAACCCTAGTGAGACCACACTTGGAAAACTGCAACCAATTTTGGTCACCTTGGTTTGAGACCTTGGGAAAAGTTCAGAGAAGAGCAACTAAAATGATCCAAGGCCTGGAGACTAAAGCATATGAAGAACGGCTACAGGACTTGGGTCTGGTTAGTCTAAAGAAAAGAAAAAATAGAGGTTGCCACAAAGAAAAGGGGGTCAAATTATTCTCCAAAGCACCAGAGGGCAGGACAAGAAACAGTGGTTGGAAACTGATCAAAGAGAGAAGCAACCAGGAATTAAGGAGAAAGTTCCCAACAGTGAGGACCATTAACCAGTGGAACAGCTTGCCTTCAGAAATTGTGGGGACTCCATCACTGGAGGTTCTTAAGAAGAGACTGGACAGTCACTTGTCTGAGATCATATAGGTTCTCCTGCTTGAGCAAGGGGGTGGACTAGAAGACCTCCAGGGATTCTATTCTATTCTATTCTATTCTATTCTATTCTATTCTATTCTATTCTATTCTATTCTATTCTATTCTATTCTATTCTATTCTATTCTTATTCTATTCTTATTCTATTCTATTCTATTCTATTCTTTTGCATAGTCCAGGATTCTTTTTTTATTTTTTTTAAAACAAGTTTTATTAATTTTCCAATTTTGCATCAAAATATCAAAATGTTTAGAAAGCAACATGGTGATTGGGTAAACAATAGTCCAGTAACAAAATCATTTGTGCCTATCTCAGGTTAAATCATCTAAAAATTCCCTCTCTATTTCCCATAGTTACAATATCACAATCAAGTTAATACATTACTAGTTATAACACAATTAGTTAAGCTTTTTATCCATATATTTTTAGTTATAGTTACCGTATTTTCCGGCGTATAAGACGACCTGGCGTATAAGACCCCCGACTTTTAAGATTTTCAAGGTTTTTCGTCTTATACGCCGGAAAATACTTACATGCCCTGCCCTCCCTGTCCGTCGCAGAGGAGGCGAAGGCCCGACTGGCCCCGCCGGCCCTCCCGCTGCTCCCGCACTTCTGCCGGCCCCCGAGGCGCAGCGTTTCCCGAGCGGCAGGCAGCGCCGGAGGGCAGCCGCCACCCCGCCACGGCCGGCACCCCTCCTGCTTCCCCCCCCAGGCCTTGAAGTTAATTTCTCCCATTGAGCGCAGGGCGGGGCAGCTCCGCCCCGCAGCCTCTTTTTTAGAACTCGTGCCGCTTCCCTCTCACCGTCGGCCGAGGCGCGCTCGGCCCGGGCTCCCGGTCCCTCTTCCCGGCCGGCTTCCCGCCCTGCCCCTCATGGAGCTGGACTGGGCGTGCAGCCTCTTGGTGTGGCTGCTTTTCCTGGGCGCAAATTCGTGTTGGCGCGGCTGAAGACGCGTGCTTGCAAAGATATAGCGCCGTGGCCTTTTCCCACGCAAAAAGAAGCCAGGGCACACCCGGCAACTTAATAGGCGCTTGGACGAGGAGTTTAGAAAGGGGGAAGAGAGGGCGTGCGCGTGTGCACCCTGCTGCCTATTTTTGCAGCCTCATTTCAAAATGGGGGTGGGGGAGAAATAGGATGGGCTCGACGGCGTGCTGATTGCAAGTCGCCCTCGAAGGACGCGCATCCCAAGAAGAACTGACTGCAACAGCAAGGGCGTGCGTAGACACACGAGCGAGCACCGGCACGTTGGCAGAGCGATCTGCGCGGCCACTGTGCGCGCAACCTGTTACCTTCGGGTTTGTGAACCTGGCTCGCGAAACGCGGAAAGTCTCTGCATTCTTAGAAGTGTGGTAACCCCTTCACGCAAACAGGTCGCCTTTGGATGGCCGCCAGCTCTGCGCATTTATGTCTTCTGACGGGGATTCAAAGAAAAATGAGCAGTCCTCGATGAAATCCAAAGCCTCACCCCAGTCGTAGTTTTAATCATGCGAGCGCCAATGTAATTGGGAATAAATCTTTCATCCATCTCTCCATCCATAATAAAAGCATCTTTTTGCGAGCAGTTCAAGTGTGCTCTATTTGTTTCTTGTTCGCGAAACTAGAGAGGATGGAAATGTGTAAATGTGTAATAAGTCTGGGTCCGCAGCTTTGGAGTGGTAATGATGGCAACTGTGCTATCCCGGCAGTGCAGGTGGCGAAGATTATGAACACACAGGCGGGTATAATAGTTTTTGCACAGGAAAAATACGGACAAGGAGGGGTGTGACTCGGTGTGCATTTCAATTGTGCAGCCCTTCCTAACTTGCACATACGTTTTTTGAACGTCCGGACTTACGTCTGCTGACTAATCCGCCGACAGTCAACAAATCCCTATTCTCTTTTGTAACTAAATTAATTGCTTTCTCTCCTGCGGCTCCTGCGCTTGGACCTGTTGCTGAGCCGGCGGCTGCTGCTGCGCGTGGGGCTGCTGGCCGTCCTGCAGGCGCTGGGCCAGGCCGTCCTGCCGCTGACCCTCAGCGCCGCGCTCACGGCGGCTTCCTGCTGGCTCATCTCGGCCAGCACCGCCCGGCGGAAGTGCATCCCCGCGGGGGGAGAGCGGTGCTGGTGACAGGTGAGTCCGGCGGGTGCGAGGCCCTCCCCTCGGGCCAAGAAACGACGGGCAGTGGCGCCTTCGCGTGGGGAGAGCCGCCCGACGCTCCCGCCCAGCTGTGTCCCGGAGCCGCGCCGGAGATAGCTTGGTTGCGCGGGGCGGCCCGGCTTTGCAAGAACGGGGACGCTCGACTAATTTGTTTTTTTTCCCGGTGTATAAGGCGACCCGGCGTATAAGACGACCCCCAAACTTTTCAGAAGATTTTCATGGGTTAAAAAGTCGTCTTATACGCCGGAAAATACGGTATCATGTCCTGTTTTTAAGATTTTACCCATTTTCAATTACAGTGCTCCAATTTAGCCTGTAAGATCCATAGTATTTAAATTTCAGGTAGCCCAAATTTCCCGTTTCATTACATAATAATTGTCACATCTAAGATACACATATTGCATAATTAAATACATTCTTATTTCATTTCACAAATACATTTCACAAATATATTCTATTTATCATCCTAGTACCTCATCACTAATAAAATATCCTTCATTATCTCAGTCCAACTTCCATATTATAATTTAGAACTATATTCTAATAGATAATTTTAATTTCCCTTATAAATCTAAATCCTAAATATTAAACCAAATAATATCTTTTAAAGTCTCCCCTTGACCCATTAAGTAAAATTTTAGGCTCTTCCACTATAGATAAAAGAAAGAAAAAACAAAACCATTTTTTAAAGTCTAACTCCGGCTTTCTTTTTGCACCAACCAGGCTTCCATAGCAGTGCCTTTAAATCCTCAACTCTATCTCCCTTCATTCCTACACATATTATTTGAATCAAAGGAGACCATCCAGTTGTCAATTTTTCAAAGGAACTGGCCCATTTGTAGTCATTAAATTGTTGCTCTAATAGTTTAAATCCATTCAGTCTGGTCTTCTTCAGTCTGGTCTTCTTCTTCTTCCTGTTTCATCTGGCTTGGGTGAGAGGTCATGTCCAGTGTTGTAGTTGTTGTATAGTTGTCTAGGTTTTCAATACGTTGTAGTTGTAAGTCATTAGAACCCTCCATCTTGGTGTTGTTTTCTTTAGTTTGTGTTGTTTTTTGAATTGCAGGTTCTGTAGTTGAGATCAAGGTTTGGCTATCGAAGTTCTCATTAGATTGCACCTGTTGTTCTTTAGAATCCTCTGTCTTAGTATTAATTTCTTCCTCTTCTGTTGCTTTTTGGATTGTAGATTCATTGGTTGAAATCAGGACTTCATTTTGTAAATTGAGGCTGGCACCTTTGTCTTTGAGTCTGGATTTCGTGAGCTCAGTAAATGCAAGGATTGTTTCAAGTATGAGTTTATAGTTAAGTTGTGGATAGTATTCCTCCATTTCTAAGGTGTTTAGAGATAGATCTTTAGTGGAGGCTAGTTTTAATAAAAGTCAGTAAATGTCCACCTCCACTATTACTGAGAGTTGTTTTCTTCGCCAGCTGTTTCAAATTCTTATCTTTTAGATAATGTCAAGGACAGCTAGACTGTAGCCAAGTCTCACAGTAAAACTAAATTTTCTTGCTATACCAGGCTTCACTACAAGATGTCCTTATAGCATATAAAATCTTCCAGCTTAACAAATGAATAGGGTAGTAGGTCCCTGTAGGCATAATTTTTTGGGGGGACCTTAAATATCCTAAATCCCCAATTAGGCAGACGCTGCTGTTCCAAAGGAAGGGGGAAGAAATTTTCAAAAAGCTTCCACAGGAAGGAAGTTGGAGAAAAGGGAAAGGTAGGGTCTCACCCAGTTCCTCCGTGTTGGTTTCGTTGTGCTTGTTAGTGCTTTTGGCTTTTGGCTGGTACGGCTTAGTGATCGGCCATGTTGATGGCCAATCTTTTCTTCATCGGTCCAGAGGAGCTGCTCTGGATCAAACGGAGGGGCTGCTGCCCCTCCGTGATCAATCGGAGGGCCTCCTCAAGGTCGTCATCCATCCAGGGTGACCTTTGACCCTTTTCAGGGTCTCACAATGGAGGAAAACTGGGCGGGGGGGAGAAGAGCTCTACACGCACGTCCACCAGTGCCGAGAATGCAAACCGGAAGCCTAATTACTCCAGGATTCTTGATTTAAAGTTTAGCCAGTTAAAGACATATAAAATGAAAAGTTGCTTCCACATTTTCTTCCTCAGCCTGAAATGTGCAGAGGTAATTAACAATTCCCCTTGCTTCTTCCAGTTTGCTGTGTGAGAAAATGCAGAACTCGTCTTACAAATTGGTCTTTTGAAAATCAAAGGGAAACTGAATTTGTCTGTGTGAGCACTAGATGAGTTTGTAATTTAATGGAATTTTTAGGAAAGGTTTGGGGGCCTGCTTCTCTGACAGTTGCAGGATAGAAGAGTCAGGGTGGCCCTATGACTTTCCTTCTGAGTTTCTTACTTTCCTTTAATTGGCACCTCATTAGAAATTAATGGAAATGACATACTCTGTTCTTTCTGCTCTAGGCACAGTACAAAAAGAACCATCGCAATTCATAACACATTCAATTTATACAGCAATGGCTCTTAAGAATTATTTATGAGATGTGAATTTTTTGTCAGCAGTTAATAACCCATACTGAATAGTAGAATAATGTCAGTATACACAAGGAATTCTTTCTTGAAGAAAGACACTTTGAATTTGTATTTTAAGGATCTTGGTGCTGATTCTTTAGTAAAATATTTGGAGTACCCTCTTTCCAAGTCCTACAATCCTTTTAAATGCTCATAATGTAATAGAATAAAAATGCTGATATTCAGATACCTTAAATACTACATAACAGTGAAAATTGTTTTGAAGGAGAAACAATAATCCTGCACCATTATTACCACCACTGAATTTAAAATAGCAGCAATAATTTAACTAAATTTTCATGCTTCAGATATTTTCAGCAAAGAACAGTATATGAATAATTCTGAAGCATCCTTGACTAGTGGCAGAAGAGGATGATTTAAACTTTGATTCTTTCCTGCCCTGCCCCGTCCTACAAATTACTGACTGGTGACAAAGGGGGAATTTGGATTAATTTCAGCATTAGAAGAATTCAAAAGAAGGCATTTGGCTAGGTCAGACATAGCCCCAAATGCTTCATGTCTGCAAAAGACCCTTTTGGATCATGGGATTTAAAAAAAAACATTCAATATAATTATAAACTATAAAAAGATAAGTGTGTGTGTGTGTGTGTGTGTGTGTGTGTGTGTGAGAGAGAGAGAGAGAGAGAGAGAGAGAGAGAGAGAGAGAGAGAGAGAGAGAGAATGAATTGGACTCCAGAATTCCCAAACAGATTCTATTTTAAAAATGGAGACTTAGTTAATATTTATTACTTCAATGTATATACTCCACCAATTATAAAGTGATTGCCTATCAAGGAATTAAGAAGAAAATGCAAAGTAAAAAAAATGCAGATAAACCTCATTTTGCATTTTTTTTATAATAGTATGCTATTAGTGAAGTATTAGTTTGCTATTTTAGCACTTTATGCTACTTGGAGAATATTAGCTAGCTATTTGTTACTACTCTTGAATGCAATTTGTACTACTAAACTGAAATAAAACCTAAAGGAAAAGGAGTACATGTGCACAAATGCTACTGTTTTTAACTGTAAAAAATGCAAACAATATAAAAACAGAACCAATATACTTTACTATGAAATAACTGAGGTGTTTAAAGATTTTCAGTTAAGACATCAGGTTAGAAACCAAAAGATCATGAGTTCTAGTCCCTGTCTTAAGCACAGAACCAACTGGTTGAGCTTGAGCCAATTGCTGGCTTAAGAAGGTAAAGGCAAACCTCTTCTGAAAACCTTTCCAAGAAAATTTGTTGATTTATCCAGGCAATCACCAGGAAACAAAAACTGACTCAAAGGCACAAAATAAATAAACAAACAAATAAAATTACCCATTTTAGGTGAATGTGACAAGCATTACTAGAGTCAAAATATGTTTTTTACAAATTGGGAAAACAATTACTAATAGCCTTAAAAAGTAAAAACAGTGATAAAACGTACATTGTAGAATAGTAGAAATGTTTCTAGAGTTACTGGGTATGACAGAGCAGTAGCTCAGAATTAATTAGAAACAAAATTTCAGTCTCCAATTATACTGAGATTTGCACTATTCACATGGATAAACTCATGTTATCTCTCATAGCTACTGTAAAAGAACTTGTGTTCTGCAAGAGATAAAGAAAATATATTCTAAAGCAGGTGAGTAGCATTTCAAATAGAAAAAACAGCAATGCCTGTATTTGATTTATTTTAACTATATGGCTGGACTTTCAAAACTGACATATATTTGTATTAATATATTTTAATATATTAAACATATTTGCTACTTTGCTAATCTTAATATTAAACATCTTCTTAAAAATTATTAAATCTCCATATACCAATTATTATGAATGGGACTTATGCCTCCAAATCCTTATGTAGCAGTATGCAGATTTTTAAATATTTATAGGATTAAAATTAGTCATTTTTCAGTAGACCTGACATAACTAGCATTTTCTAGTATTATCTCTAAATGCAACAACAGGCTTAAAACAGAAATGGCAATCAACCCCTTAAGGAATTCATCTTTTTAAAGAATGAATACATTAAATACAAAAAAGTTGTAGGAGGTAGATACATTTCCTCATATGTATTCAAGAGACAGATACCAGCTTTATTATCAAACATAAATATTAAGCACAACAGAAATATATCCAACCGCTATTACCACAGCCCCATTGAAGCATTATATTGCACAGGTGAGGACGTCCCCCTAACAAAAAAGATCAGATGTGAAAATATTTGGATACTAAGATCTTTAATAATTAAATTGGAGAAGTAGGCTTTACATTTTTTAAAAAAATACCTAGCAAATGGCTCCTTTATAGAGGAGTACATTGAAAAAGGTAGATATCACAAATGCTTCTCTGAAAAAGGGATGCCCCCTTTTTTCTTTCCAACTGGCCCTCCCTTGAAGTTCTCTTTCTCCTACAATATCACACACACACCATCTTCTATAACATTATATCATTTGAGAAAAATCTTTCAACCAACCTAGTACCAGTAGTAGTCTCTGGAGACAGCCGAGAAAAGCAATCAGAATTCTGCTGGCTCCTCTCCAGCATCAATGCAGCTTTGCTAGGCAATTGGATTCAACCAAGCAAATGAACATTATTTTTTAACCTAATTGGGTTAATTCAAAAGCTAAGGGCACTGTTAATTAAGCTATCAGACTTGGAATATTTTCAAGCACAACTATATTCACCTTTCTTTTATTAAGACAAATTTTATGTCTAGAATGCTTCAGTATCAGCAAGTGTCCTTAATCAAACTCTGACAAATGTACTAATAGAACAATAAATATCTCAGTCACATTTAAGCAGTTTTTATTGTTCTAGTTTGTATTTTACCAAGGAGATCCAAGAAAAACATTTTAAAGAGTCCTGTGAGTAGTAAATGTTAAGCAGGTATGTGGTCAACAGCTTATTTATCCCCTTAAAGTATGTAGATACATGTGACACTTTCTCAGCTGTAGCATAGTCTGGTCATTCTGAATCTTGAACATACAGAGTAGCTTTACTAATATACATTATGTTTCATGAACAAATAACGGTGTTTGGTTCCAGTTCTATGACAGAGTATAACAAGTTACAGGTGCAAGATGAATAAATATTGAAAAAATAAAATATGCAATACAAATTGCTATGAAGGAAGTTAATATGTTCCGATGGTATGAATTATCCCTAGTTTCTTTTCATGATAATTCACTGTACTTGATCATCCCCATTTCAGTGAAGAAGTAGGATGCCATGGAGTACTTCACAGAGATTCTGTGATTTATACTCTGCATGGACAAATAATTACAAGAAATCTTTAGAGGGAGGCTCAGGTTGATGCAGTGGAACTTTATATGTATGATGACCCTCTGGGTTGGACATAAGATTTTTAAAACTACTGTACAAAAGGCTTATGGAAGAGATTTTAGCTCAGGGAAATAATACATGCTTTGTATTCACAAAATTCCCGATCTAATATCTAGAATGGCTGAAAAATGTCAGTCTGAAACCCTGAAAGATGTTATCAGAACAATAATGATGTAGAATAGATGGCCTTTGAAAAAAGGCAGCTTGATATGACTGCTATATCTATGACAGAAGAGGATACTCAGAACTGTCACTCAAAATAAGACACTTCAATAGTTTGCTAAATCTAAATAGCTACCGCATAAGTAAAACAAATCTATAATCTCCCTCTTTAAATACAAAATATTATTACAGTAATAAGGATGACCTTGTCAGATTTAATCCACTAAAGTTATCGCAAGGTTTTGCTATTGTTTCTTTGCCACTACAATGTAGCTCAGATTATTCTTCACCGGGTGGGACATTAAAAGAAAATTAATTCAAATCTGTCTGTCAGTCCTTACCACAGCGACATGATCCCAGCTCTTGCTGTACCAGCTCCAATTTTGTTTGGCACTGGAAACACCTGCGCCTGTTCTTCTGTTTTGAACGGCTAATTTCAGATCTATCGTGACCGTCCTCAAGTAACCGTGGCCGCTTCTCCGGAGAAGGCTCGCTATCCACCTGTGACTCTGTTAGTTTGGGGAAACATTGGTAATGCAGCATTAGTGGGAGTTCTACTTCAGCCATAGCTGTCATTAATTGTGTACAACTTGAAAAATACAAATGCTCCATTCTTTTTGGGTTTGCATGTACTTTTTGAAACATAAAAAGTAGAAAACAGAAAACTTTGTGTCTCATAAATTCGGAAACCAAATGCAAAACAAATTAGCCACTGACTGGATATGACACATAGAGAAATGCATTAATTGAACAACTACAGCCTTTGTTTATAGATTCTCACATACAATCTCATTTCCACTGTCCCCATGCAAATGTTGCATTTGATGAAAAACAAGCAGAGAACAATTTTTAGGGCACAGTGTATTTTAGCTGTAGCTTCAATAACCAAACAAAAACATATGAAAGCATTATACTGTGCTTCTCCTTACTTTGAGGATAACAATTAAAATGTAAATGATTATACAAAGGCAAGAAAAACCAAACACAACATCCATAGGCTGTTGCTTATCTAAAAGTCTCAAAGGTCTCCTTAAAACTTGTCATCAATTACTATGTGTTTTAAAAACCGTATTTGTACTCTTTATGTCAGGCGTGTCAAACTGCCAGGCCGCGGGCTGGATGCGTCATCCGGAAACTGCACCTACCCCATTGCCAGCAATGGAGAAAAAGTTCCGATAGGTTGTGTGACATCACGTGACGTCACGAGGTTGACATGTCTGTTTTATGTAATAAGAAAATAAGCAGGAAAACACATTTCTTTGCAAAACTGACTGAAAGATGATTAGTATATAATCAGAATACAATAAGGAAGCATTTTCAAACTTACTATTCTCTCATTCTCTCTCTCATGCACACATCTTGCCATTTCTACTATAGTGAAACATGTGAGCAAATAAAATAATTTTAACAAAGTAGGTGTTCCTTTTGTCTATGTTCAGAAGAGATAATTGATACAGTCTTACTCTTTGGGGGTGGGAGGAAGGAATTATATTCTATAAGCTAAATTTAATGGATCTCTAGTTTTTCCAGTTTTGCTACTGGAAATAAATCTACTCTAAAATAACACTGAATTAGTGGGTGCTCCTTCATTCTGTTTCCAAGAGGAAAAAACAGATATTACTATGACACATACTCAATTTCCAGGCTCTCATTCAACAATACTATGATTAAGACAAAATCTTTTACAGAAAATTCAGCGGTATCAAGAAAAATATTGGGTGAAATAAAATTAGAAACATCCCAAATCAATATTACTAGATTTACATGGTTTACAACACTGTTAAAGAAAAAAGCGGGAGACTTCCGGTCTTGCGCGGTAGTGACTGGTCTTGCGCTTGCAGACCAACGCACCCCTGCAGCTAATTTTCGTCCTGCCTGGAGACCCTAATGGGTCCAAGCCATCCCGGAGAGGCAGTGAAGAAAGAAGGGTGCCCCAGCGACTCTGGAATGACGGTAGTTGGGGAAAACCTTCTAACCTGACAGGAGAAAGGCTGTATTTCACCGATCAGCCCAAGCTACTTACAACTGAGGTCCAAAGGAAATAACCAGCACAACAGTAAACAGCATACTTGAAACTGGGTGAGGAATCTGATTTTCCCTTTTCTATTCTACACTTAATTTCCTGGAAAAGATCCCCAAGAAGCAAAATACCTCTGAAAGTAAAGGAGGGGGACTTCCGCCCCACCCTTATACTAACGGAAGTGGCAAATTAAAATTTCCATGGAGGATCAAAATATATGGTAGTGAAATAAATTTATAAACTTGAAAGCTAAAATTTAACTTTGGACAAGTTTAAAATTGTTGAATGGTTAAGACTCTCATTTTAAAGACCATTGTTCATATTGAAAATTAAATAGATGCTGACACCTAGTGGTAGGTGAAGATTATGACAGTTATCTCCATAGAGAACTTGCCAAAACCTGGGAAAAGCTAATCTGTGTTTGTGACCTTCAAAGCTTTAATAACAAAGAACATCTGTGACAAAAAAGGACAACAATCTGGACTGCAAACAAAAAGAGAATTATAAACTTTAGAAAAAAAATCTTTTTGAACTTTTTGGATTACAAGTATCTATTTAACCAGGATTCTAAAGCTATTTGTAGATAAGAAGGAAAACTTCAACTTTTGGCCATCATGGATCAGAGACGTGTAAACAGAACACACCAAGAAAACATAAATAGCTCTCAGGAGGAGATATATAGTATATTGCAATTAATTCAAATAACACTGAGTTCAAATCACAAAGAAATCCAAAATAAATTTTAAAATATAAATCAATCTATTTCTAAGTTAACTCCACAACAAAAAACTTCCAGGAAACAACAACAGAGAAGGAGCAGACAAAACAAATAAGTGGATATAAAATTGAAAATAGAGACTTAAAGACGGAACTTAACAAAGCAAGAAAACATGATTTAATCCTAATGGGAAAAAAATACAAATGGAAAAAACAACTCATCCCTTAAGACTATAAAATGAATCTGAGGTCAAAAAACAGATTGGATAAAATGGAATGTAGAGATGTTGAAAACATCAAAGAGAAAGGAAGTGATAAGAGAAGCAAAGAAGGAGAAAAAGAAAAAGATTTTCAAGAAACATGGAAAGGCAAAAGCCTCATATACACTTTATTCGATTTACTTCTTATACATACAGCAATAGTCATGAATATATGGAAAAACTCTTTGATTCAGCAAAACACATTGATCAAGAAAGATACAAGTCAAAGGAGAAAGATTAAAGTGAAAATTAAGAAAATAGATGATGGAATCTACCAGAGAGAATATTAAAAAAAGAAACATTTGTTTGAATATGGTTAAAGAAATAGAAAAGATTTTGAATACATATGTCATTCTAAGAGGGATGAATTCCTTAAATAATAATATATGCTTCCCCCCCTTTTTATTTTATTTCTTGATATAAGTAATATAATACTGTTAAAATAAAAAGGAAAAATGTTTTGAATAAGAGTTAAAGGATTAGATGACTGGACACATTAAATGGAATATTTAAAGATTAAATATATTTTCAATTATGGTTAAAAAGAATAAGAAATTTTAGGAATGAATATATATTAGCTTAGGAGGAATATATATATTTTAAGTAGCATTTTACTTTGTATGTTTCTCTACTCCTGTTTTCTTTTCCTTTTGTTTACTGTTTTTACCTATTCCTTAAGAAAGACCTGAACCCCATAGAGAATCTATGGGGCATTGCCAAGAGAAAGATGAGAGACATGAGACCGAACAATGCAGAAGAGCTGAAGGCCGCTATTGAAGCATCCTGGTCTTCCATAACACCTCAGCAGTGCCACAGGCTGATAGCTTCCATGCCATGCCGCATTGAGGCAGTAATTGCTGCAAAAGGGGCCCAAACCAACTACTGAGTACATATGCATGCTTATACTTTTCAGAGGTCCGATATTGTTCTATGTACACTTGTTTTATTGATTGCATGTAATATTCTAATTTTCTGAGATTGTGGATTTGGGGTTTTCATGAGCTGTACGCCATAATCATCACAATTATGACAAATCACGGCTTGAACTATCTTATTTATTTATTTATTTATTTATTTTATTTTAATTCCATTTATATCCCGCCCTTCTCCGAAGACTCAGGGCGGCTTACAAGCTTAGCAGTAGCCTTCATTCTATCTTGCTTTGCATGTAATGAGTCTATCTCATATATTAGTTTCCCCTTTTAAGTTGCATTACTGAAATAAATGAACTTTTGCACAATATTCTAATTTTTCGAGTTTCACCTGTATAAAGTTATAAAGGGCTCAGAAACTTTCTCTCAATACTGTAATTTTTATGGCACCAGCATTATCTAATGTTAGGTAAGAAATATTAAAAGGTTTTATTTCTCAATCTTTGTAGCAACAAATACTGAGTGAACTATAAATAACATTATTCTTCTAATTCCAACTAAGAACCTAAACATTAAATATTTACAGGAGCTTGTTTGCAGTTTTGGGGTAAACAATTTTTGCAGGTATATGTTATACATTGTTTATTACATAAAACTGGGTTTGATCAGAGAAAATAATAAGAGTCTAATGCCGTGGTGGTGAACCTATGGCACACATGCCACAGGTGGCAGGGAGAGCCCTCTCTGTGGGCATGCGCGCCATCGCCACAGTCCTAGGTCTTCAGCTGGGTTTTATAAAACCGTTTTGCTTTAGGCCTCTGCCGCTGTGTGCAAAAAAAGAAGGTTCAATCAATCAATCAATTTCAACTTCTTGCAGGGGAAAAAAGATCTCGCAAAGTTGGAATTGATTGAACTTTTTAGTCCCACCCAGTCTGCTATTACCACTGCAGCCATGCCCACCCAATGGGCCACACCCACCCAATTGGCCATACTCGCCCAATTGGCCACACCCACCCAATGGGCCATACCCACCCGGCACCCGACGATGCATAAGTGGGATTTGGGTTGCAGTTTGGGCACTCGGTCTCTAAAAGCTTCACCATCACTGCTCTAACAAGTCCCATGAATTACATGCTTTTTTTCATGTCGCAAGAGAGTCCATTTCACCAATCTTTTTTGTTTTAAAAGAAATCCATCCATCCAACTTCTTCAAGAGCCATACAACAAAAAGATTAGAAGATTGTAACTAGGTTCCTTCCATTCATGGTTCACAAATTTCTACTTATACATAAATACAAATGAATTTCATTTTACTGTTATTATTTCATTTTACTGATGGCTGTTTCAAGTCAGAACTGCAACATTTAGTCATAGGTTTTCTATAATATGGCCCTTTCATTTTATTTCACGCAAGGGAAGACCTGTAGTTTGGGAGAAATTGAGGATAAGAAACCTTTTTTTTTCTTCTGGCTTCAGGTTTTTAAAAAAATTTTCAGAGAGGTTTTATAATTAGACAAGACATAAAAGTACAAAAATACACATACATACATTTTTATGATATCACTGCTTCAAGAAAAAAAATGCCTTTACTGTTATCCAGTGCCTTGGTACATTTTTATCTGGAGCGCACCAGATATAAAATGATTCTAATTTTTGAGTTTTTCGAAAACTCATCCAAAACCCCAGAGGGGAAGGAGGGGATAAGTTGTTGGTGGAGAAACTCTGGTTTTGGGGAAAGGAATGGGTAGAAGACCCTCAAAGAAATTCTTTTCCCAATGGAGAAGCAGTAGGTGATCAGCTGAGCAAGATAAGACCAAGCCATGATGAGCACTCTTGTCAAGCCCAGAAATGGAGGAGGGAGACAGAAAGAAAGGGGGAGAAAGTAGGAGAGGTACGGGGAGATAATCCTTGGGAGGCAGACTTAGGAGGAAAACTGATACCAAATGAACATCAGTTTTATGATGGAAGTTGCCAGGGTTGAGGTGGGAAGCTACTCAAATCAAATTAAATTAAATCTCTGTTGTATATACCTTCATAGTAAAAAGCATTAAAAAATTCCACTGTTTTGTTTTCTCTTAAGTCCACTGGAGTTGGGCAGCCAATATATTTTTTTAAAAAAAAAACCCTTCTCACCCTGTTGATATGTATTTTCCTCCATGTCAATAGATTTGGTCCAGTTCCTCCAAATAACCCCAAATTCTATGGGAGAGATATGTCATTGGATTGGGGACAATGCAAAAGTGCAAGATTGCAAGAAAAATCTCCCCAAGTTATGTTGGTGATGGAATCTAGAAAACTTTAATAAAATATTTTTTTTTTCATTTAGGAATATCAATTGAGAAAACTTTATATGGTCTTCTGACTGGTCAGCTGTCTTGAAACTTCCAACTGACACTATACCAGTTTGCATTTTTTGTCTTCTTTTATGCCTTTTAGAATGTCTTGGTAAACTTTGATTATACAGGTTTATTGATTTATTTGCTTGATTGTTGGTATAGTATACTCATGTGCAATCTGAAGGTAAAGAGCAAAGCATAAAATTTAAAAATAAATGAATAAAAAAGATGCCTAGTAAGGTATGGAGATAGAAACACCGTGATACTACTTGTAATCTCAATATAGGTATGGCAAAAATAAGGATTTATATAAATTAGGAATGCAGGCTCTTCTACTTATAGATGCTTGAAAAGGAGGAAATATTCAGAATTGTTCTTCTTAGGAAAACTAGTAGAATACAAACAAGAATATGTAAATAAAGAGGACAAAAACAAAACAAAACAAAAAATCAACCCATTATTGGGGAAGGAAAAAATCCTTATACTTGTTCATTCCCAGGAAAATCTTATAGTTAGTTTAATCTCTGACATGACAGCATTTGAGGCATATCACAGGATAATTTTTATTATAAAAGACATATAGCCTGAGAGATTGGCATTTCTGATCCCAATTGACTGTGCAAACATCAGTAAGGGCAGTAGCTATTTTTGAAAAAGGAATTTTAGTCATCAAAATAAAACTATTATGAATTTTCTGTAGCAAGTATAGACTGCAGAAGAAAAATATTAATGGTAATTAAAGAAGCTAGAATTCAGAAGCAAAAAGTAGCTACAGTTTGATATATTAGCAGCCCTAGAATAATAGGACATAGTAAAAAAAGCACGAAGGTACTCTTGTTTCACAATTGGGACCTGCAACTCAATTGCTAAGTGATATAGTTGCTAAATGAAAAATCACATGACCATGAATGTGCTTACAATTTTATTTCAGCTTTGTTCCCCCCCCCTTTGGAATGTTCATCCCAATGAAATGATAAAGAGCAAGAAGAGAATTAAGTTTGTATTAGTTATACCAGAGGTCTACAAACTTTAGGGCACCAAGAACTGGTTACGTGGAGAGGAGTTTTTCTGCAGACCGGAGGGATGTGTGGTTTTGTGTGCTGCCTGCATCCCGCAGATGGGGCTTTGCTTGTCTGTGCAGCCCACTTGCTGGAATGCCATGCCCCGGTACGGTCCACCGACTAGGGGTTGGGGACACCTGAGTTATACAATCCAGTAATAGTATTTACAATATATTACATCATTTACTGTTATAATACAATAAAATACAAGAGAGTAAGCAGGCACACAATGGGGAATACAGATGAAAAGGAATGTGCTAGCACAAGCTGCCTAGAAGGTTGATGGCTCTGAGCCCCCAAGTTATTTAGGAAATGCACATTTTAGGTATGAAAAGGATTAAAATCTTGTCATCACAGGCAGCAGCTGTGAGCTAGCTAATGAAGGTCACAAAAATGACCTTTTAGGGCAGACATGTCAAACTCGTGACGTCGCGCAACTTATCAGGACAGTTTTGCCATTGCCGGCAATGGGGTAGGTGCGGTTTCCGGATGATGCGTCCGGCCTGCGGACCGGCAGTTTGACACCCATGTTTTAGGGGAACTACCCTAAGTCTGTATTTTCTTCTGTTGAATGAAGTAACTTGTTGCACCTGTAGGTATATCTATCCTTGTGTGTGCACTAAGTAGCACAAGATGAGCACATATGTTTTACTCTGGGACATGTAACGAAACATGGGAGTTAAAGGGCCTAGAAAGGAGCAGCCAGAAGTATTCCCACCAGCAGCCCAACAGAGTTTCTCATAGGGATATACTTGAGAAAAGTTTTCTGAACAATTTTCTCCACAACTCCATGAAGGATTTAGCTTATTTTTTATTCATTCCATTTTGTTTTTGGAGAGCTATCCAGCTGGTGGACAGAAAGATGGAGAGGGTTCTGATACCCTCCCCTTTTTTAGCATTCTCTTAGGATAGATTTTTTTAAAAAAAAACTGTTTTATAAATGTCAGTAATTACAAACATACCATGACCATTTTATAGAAGTTATGATCTAGTTATCTGCTATGGCTATGTAGCAACTGAAAGTTATGCATGAGAAATTATATTAGTATCTCTGATATTTCCAGGTTCAACTATTTCCTATTATCTCTTACAGTTCATCTGTATTATGAACATATCTGGTTCTTTTCCTATGAAGAACTAGAAACCTGCATTTTAAATAAACTCGGAGATTATAGTTAATAATATTTTGAACTACTTGTGCAATGAGAAAGGCTACACCAGTAAAGTATGGCAGCTTTACAAGGAAACGTTTGCATAGATTTTTAGCTAGTTCCTAAAGAAGTATTTTGTATAGTTCTATTTTTGTAGTATCTTATTTATATTGTTTTAGCTTTTAATATTGTAAACCACCCAGATCTACCCTGTGGTAAGATGGGCGGCCAAAAAAAATTAATAAATAAAATAAAATAAATACTCATAAAGTGATGTTACTGAATATGAATATGCAACACAATACTATTGACTTAAAAATACCTCAGTAAAAGAGCTTAAAAACAGCTGAAGAAATGATATACTAAGAAATTGGGTATACAAAACAAACTATACAAAATAAAAAAAATCAAAAGAAAAAATGGAGTAAAGACATTTACGGTAATCAAGTACAACTGAAAAGCAAAGGATGTGACCTTTAAAGCTTCAGTATTTTATTTTTTTTAATTCCATTTATATCCCGCCCTTCTCCGAAGACTCAGGGCGGCTTACAAGCTTAGCAGTAGCCTTCATTCTATGTATATGCCTGCTTATTAGGGCTTTCACACACACCCCAAGCGGCATTATTTGTTGCAGCATGCTTACTGAGATATTATGATTAAACCAGCAATGTAGCTGAATTTCAATTTCATACTCGGAGATACTAATATTAGCCTAATCCTGGCTAAAATTAAATTTTATGCCAGTGCTATCTGTCTATCTATCATCATAAGTGCTATCATGCCACTTCAGTCTTCTGACTCTTGAGGCTTATAGTACAACATGCATCATATAACATTAATTACCAAAATTAACATATAGATCAAAATCTAAATGTAATGGACATAAAAATTATGGCAATTGATATAAAAACACATAGTTTGGATTTACAGCCCACATAATTTCCCATAAAATTCACTTAAGTGCTAGAGTTTCACATACAATGCCCACGTGTATCCTCTGAATTTTCCCTATTACCAACAATCATGTCCAATGACCTAATCGTTACATGTTTTTTTTCATTTAGGGTAATGTATGGTTTGCTAAAAAGGAAATTGGAAGCTTCCAGAAGCATTTTCTTTTTCCCAGAAATAAATAATGTTTAAGGAAAATCCTAAAAAGCAAAAGCAGAGGAAAAGGGGGGATCCCATTTATACCTGTCGATCTTCAAATTGGGGAGATGGGCAACAACTCCATTTTCCTGAAGCCTTCACTACAACATCCCAAAATAATTCATGTTTGCTAGCACAAAGGTAATACTATTTTCAGTTTTCCTCTACTGTATATCCAAATCTCCTAGCAGACATTCAGTTACACTGCAATCTTCACCTTGGGAGTGAGATTAATTGTGAATCATAGGGCTGTACATCTAGTTTATTTTGATACTTCTAATTTTTTTCTTTTTTTCCTCACATTTTTTCAACTCTTAACACCTTGGAAAAGATAAACGTTTGTTCATTATATTGTGACTGTTTGTCTAGTCCTAGTTTACTACTGCCCAACTCTGGCTTCTGTAGCTTTTCTCCCTTTTTATTTTTTTATTTACAGAACAATTTGATTCCATATTAGTCATTGTGAACATTCAAAAATACAAGTATTGTTCATTCTATGTTATCTATGTAGTTTTGTGTGGGTGGTCATGTTTCTTCTAAATTATGTACTTTTTAAAATACTGTAAGCCTCTCAGACTCTTTTTGAAATTGGGCAGCCATTAAAACCCCTAACTTCCTAAAATGTGCTCCCTTTCTAAGCTCAAATTACATACAATCCTCTCTTTAAAAAAACTTGTGTAATCTTGCTATATCTATATGTATAATGTTTCCATAATCCTTAGCTAGATTCCTGGGTGATACCTGTGTACAGAGTATTATCGAATTAACTCCACCTGTCAGCAAAACGTCTACAATTAGCAGAAAGGGCACATGAGAGATTATTGCACACATTCTCAATATCCGTTAGGGTGAACTGAAATAATCTTTTAAGCAGATGTTAGAGAAACGTAGAGGGTGAAGAGAAAGGCAGTTAAGAAAAAACCCCTATCATGTGGGTCCAGATGTGTGCACAAAACATATTCTATCTATAAAGAGGATACAACTCCTGTGATCTAATCCAATGTATAAGCCAACTTTCCATCTTTTGGGTAAAATCTAGTTCTTCTGCCCCCCCCCCCCCATGTATGAAAATAAGAAAGAGAAGCGCAACTAATATTGGAAACAGCCAGCAAGATGGAACATTTCATCAACATCCATCATGCTATCTTGATCCATTATCATGTCCTAGCATCAAGTAGTCTTTGCTGTGTCAGTGTAAGTCCCAAACACTTTATCCTGTTTATAATTGCTGATGAGCAGTAATAAGGTTTCTATGCCTCAGCTCCTGTACGTTCCACTTCAGTGCCTACCTATTAGGTAATAACTTTTATTTACAGCTTTGCTTCATGTGCCATTCCATTAGTACAACTGAGAACTGAGCAGCCGAAGAAAAAAATGTGTCATTAATGGGTACTGTCAATGACAGGACTGATGATGTACATTACATTATTGTACTATTACTCCATGTCTAATAGTGAAGATAGGGATAGCTGGATTGGTAACATAGTGGCCTCCATCAGTCAAATACTAAAAAGTTACTTAAACAGCACCTTAAAGATCAACTAAACAAGACTTGGTTGTTTTTCTTTCTTTCTTTTTGAAGTTAACTTGTGTTTTTAAATAAAAGCAAGAGTTTTACTATTGCAGAGCAATAGACTATCTAAATAATAATATGACCAGAACTGTTTGCTCTTATTGGTTTTGTGTAATAAAATGGGAACAGGAAAAGTTTAAGCATATGGTTAATTTCAATAAACTAATCAATGAATTTGATATTTCCTTTATATTTATTTCCCAAACTTCAAAGCAAAAGATCACCTTCAGAAGTGTTAAAGGTTCTATCACTGCTTCTACCCTCAATCTAGATCAGGGGTGTCAAACTGCCGGCCCATGGGCCAGATGCGTCATCAGGAAACCGTGTCCACCCCATTGCCAGCAATGGAGAAAAAGCTTCGATATGTCACGTGATGTCATGAATTTGACATGTCTGATCTAGATAAATACTACAGGTAGTCCTCAACTTACAACAGTTCATTTAGCGACCATTTGAAATTACAACGGCACTTAAAAAAAACTACTTATGACCATTTTTCACACTTATGACTACTGCAGCATCCCCATGGTCACATGATTTACATTTGGATGCTTGATAACTGATTCGTATTTAAGACAGTTGCAGTGTCCCAGGGTCATGTGATCATCTTTTGCAATCTTCTGACAAGCAAAGTCAATGGGGAAGCCAGATTCACTTAACAACTGGGTTACTAATTTAACAACTGTAGTGATTCACTTAACAACTGTGGCAAACAAGGATGTGAAATGGGGCAAAACTCACTTAACAAATTTCTCCCTTAGTAACATAAATTCTGGGCTCAATTGTGGTCGTACATCGAGGACTACCTGTACTTAATAAAGGATAATTATTATGGAATTGTAACTTCTGCGCTTTCTATAGGTAATCCTTGCTAACAATCATAAATGGGTTAACTGGAAACTGGAAATTCCATTGCTAAGTGAAGTGGTCATTAGGTAAAACATCACATGACCACACTGCTTAGTGACAGTGGCTCAGGCAGTCCTAGTTGTGGTTATTAGGTGAAGACCATCCTGTAGGTGAGGACCTCACGCTTCTCCTGCTCTATACAAACACTGGCTTTGTCACACTGCCTCCTTCCCAGCTGAGCCTGGCAAACTCCTTTCCGAAAATGAGGCTCTGTCACCTTGCCACCCTTTGCGTCTGCTTAAACTGCCACATGCACTCCACCATTTTCTATGCCTGCTTCCCGCAGCTGACCTTACGATACCTATATTAACAGCAATGGATAATCACTGCTTTCTGCCACATCATGATGGTTGATGTCAGTTACCATTATTCGTATTTAGTTTGGAAGAGCTGTTTATTTATTTGTTTATATCCTGCCTTTATTATTTTTACAAATAACTCAAGGCAGCAAACATATCCAATGGACCTTCCTCATCCTATTTTTCTAACAGCCTTATGAGGGTGAGATGGGCTGGGAGAGTATGACTGGCCCAGGGTCACCCAGTTGGCTTTCATGGTCAAGGCGGAGCTTGAACTCATGGTTTCCCGTTTACTAGTCTGTGCCTTAATTCCAGACTAAATTGGCTCTATATATCTTCTTTATATATTGCCACAATCCTTATGGACTTAAAGCAATTCAGTCTCATGAATCCCAAATGAAATAAAAATATGACATATTGATTTTATTTTTGTACAGTGATTGTTACACCTTCCCCTATGACCCCAAATAAACAAGTTTAAGTTCCAGCACTACTTAAAAACTAGAAAATCCCAGGGAATCTGTATTGAGTTTCAATGTTAACACAATATTTCCTTGAAATGCCTTAGAATACTAAAGATCCTAATGCCTTTGAAAAGAATATACTAAATTTACTATTTTGAAATAGTACAGACATTCTGACATTAATACAGATGTTTCACAAAGCTGTATTTAGGGATTTCTCATTTTCACCACTTATAGGATGATACAGTGTTTATCAAACAAATGGGGTTTAAAGTGCTTTTAAAATGAACATTTAGGGATTTTTTTCCCTCACGGGATACTGTCATGAATTATATAAACTGCCTTAGAATAGCTGCTGTATATTGTCTTATCAACATAATTAAGCTATTATTAGATTTTTATACTATTTTTTATATATAACTCCGAGTGGTGAACATACCTAATGCATCTATCCTCTTATTTTCCTCACAATATCCCTGTGAGATGGGTTGGGGCTGAAAGAGAATGGCTGACCCAAAATCACACTTCCCAACCCCAATCGACTTCATATTTTGTTGAAGTCTGAGCATAGTTTGTATTCTATATTTTTTTAAAAATGTCTCTATATTATACATAAACAAATGTCGTGAATGTAATTCTATGTGATTGTTGACTGAAGGTTACTTGCTGGGTTTCAACATTTTTTTTAACGGAGATATCTATCACAGCAGCTGTAATCATGTATCCCTTTGATCTTGACAAAACTACACTGGGATGGTCTTGGTTAATACTTGGATAAGAAATTGCAAGTTTTTTACAATGGGAAATCAAAAAACATTCCGAAAGAATGCAAACCACTTTCATATTGTGAAGAAAACAACATGAATACATCTATGTAGTGACAAGAGGTTTAATACAAGTCAAACTTTACTTTTACCTTCAATTTACAGGCTTGCCAAAGCAGTTCATTTGGTATGAAGGAGTTAATCCTTCATTCCATATTATTTTGCCATCCTGGAGGACAGTACAAATCATTGTTTCCTACCTCACCTTGCAAAGAATGGATTGTCTGGTGAATTCAAAAGTCAATGATGCATCTCCTAATGACTTAATACGTGAAGTAACTTCTGGAACATTTTATCCAGTAAGCAGTTTGTCTCATTGGAGAAGATGGATATCAGACAAATAAGCGAACGGCACTTGTATCCTTTTGATTATGGAAGTTGCAGAGCAACTCATAGTTTTTTTATTTTTTATTTTAATTCCATTTATATCCCGCCCTTCTCCGAAGACTCAGGGCGGCTTACAAGCTTAGCAGTAGCCTTCATTCTATGTATATGCCTGCTTATTAGGTCTTTCACACACACCCCAAGCGGCATTATTACAAAGTCAGCTTAATTGCCCCCAACAATCTGGGTCCTCATTTTACCTACCTCGGAAGGATGGAAGGCTGAGTCAACCTTGAGCCTGGTGGGATGCGAACCTGCACGAATTGCAGGCAGCTGGTGTTACTTAAGGAGGCATTAGCCCACTGCTCCACCAAGGCTCTTTTTAATAGTGTTAGTGCTTTGATAAATCCCATATTTCATCTTTTTTACTCCAGAGGGAAGAATGAGGGCTGGTTGAATTTGATTGGTGCTTCTATAAGAATACGTACTTTGTCACCACCACCCCTTTCACTTTAAATAGTAAATGATAAAACACAGATAAAATGAGATGTGATGGCTTGCAATAGAAGAAACAAGGGTTTCATGAATGAGATCTTTCTCTAGGCCAGCTGAATAGCCTCATGACATGGTCATTAACCTTTCATAATATGTATTTTTTTAAAAAATATTTTTTACCTGAATCACAAGATCTTTTGGTTGCTGTGGTTAAAGAAACATGAGCTGTATCTGTGCATGGCCCACCTAGAAATAGAAATCAATCAATTAATTCCAGTAGTATTAGCATTTCAATAGTGGTAATCCAGAAAAAGATTTGGATAATATTGGTTATATGAAACACAAAATATTATGGGAATGGATAAAGGAAAGGATAAGGCTACTTCTGCTTCTCTACTAGCTATTCTGTTTCATCGTTATTTTAGTTAAGATCCACATATAATAACCCCAACTTCATGACTCCAATATAGTTTTGAACACCTCTTCTCCCTTTTATTTACATTTGGTAAATAAAATCATAGTTAACCAAAGTTTAGATTACCAGGGGTAAGGAAACCTTTTAGATAGTAGACATCCATCATGTACTTTCATGTAACACTGTGGATGCCAATAAAACAAATAAAAATCAAAACATTGGCCTGGAGGAGCATTGTCCATGGGGTCGCGATGGGTCGGACACGACTTCGCAGCTAACAACAACAAATCTTATTAGGCTTCTTATAAACAAAAAAATTAGCCATTTAACCTAAAAAAAGAATGTCACAGTACCACTATTTTGCTTTATTAATATTTTTTGGGAGGTCAATGGATGCCACACACAGGGAGCAACCACTTTGCTGATGTTGAAGCAGATACTTTTAAGATCTGGTAAGGCTGATATGCTTCAAGCCCCACTGCTTCAGCAACCTCATCTAGTGGAACCCAGGACACATTCCATTTCTGTCATTGCTTCTGTCCTTTGGAACAACATTCCCCTGAGATCTGACTTTTAGGAGGCATCATAGACAAGATTCTTTCCTAAGGCATTGTGTCATATATATATATGACACAATGTTTTATTTATTTATATATTTATTTATTTATAAAACCTTTCAATGATATGGTTTTTGTGGAATTTACTGTTGTTATTTGACATTCTACACTGCTCTGAGTTGTGTACTATATGGACAGATGTGTATTTGTGTATGTCTGTGTGTGGGGGTTGTGTGTGTATCTATATCTATACACACACACACACACATATATATATCTACATCTACACATACACATATACAAACTGTGTTTCCCCAAAAAGATGACCTACCCCAAAAAGGCTTAGCTTGATTTTTGGGGGTGGGTCTAATATAAGCTCTACCCCAAAATAAGACCTAGTTTGGGGGCAAGGCGCATGCCTAAAAATCAAGCTAAGGTGGGGCTGGGGCGGTGGAGATACCCCACATGCCCCGCTCCTGCTTACCATTGCAGCCAGGCCTCCCATGCCCTAACACCTGCCTTGCCGGCCCACTTCTGACTGTTCACTGCTATGTGCACGGGCGTCACCCCCGGCCTCCATTTCGTCACCAGAGGCATTTCCTGAAGTCCTCTGATGGTGAAATGGAGGCCAGGGGGCGCCGCGCATGTCAATCCGGAGCTCGGTTCTCGGCCACAGAGGCCTTTCTGGAAGGCCCTTGATGGCAAAATGGGGGCTGGGGGCGATGCATGCGAGCAGCTGCAGAAGAAGTGGGTTGGCTGGGCAGGAGTGTCAATGCTGCCACCATGAAGTGAAACACACACACACACACACACACACTAACCAAACAGAGGAAGAAGAGAAGAAAAATGAATTACAGGTAGCCCACAAATTATGACCGTTTGTTTAGTGACTGCTCAAAATTATGATGAAAATATACTTAAAAATTTTGCCCAAAGTTACAGCTGCTGTAGTACCCCCTGCTACCTTGTGGGTAGCAGGAGAAAAACAGCAAAGATCAGCTGAGTGTAGCAGAGCCTACAGAATGCAGGGCTGTGGAGGCACCTGGAGCTTTGGGCAGAGGTATTAGTATGGCTGGCTGCAATGTAGGGTTTGAAGTGGCATTTCTGAGTGGCAGGTGAGGGAAGTTGCAGTCTCCTGCAATCATAAGTGCTGCTGGGTGGGCTGTGGTTTTGTACAGCACTGTAGCACCCCTCAACTCATGTGCAGTCTGCACCAGGTCTCTAGGGCCTTCCCAACTCCCATTATCGCAGCCCCAACTTCTTACCGGGGATTCTCTCTCCTTAACGACCCACAATTCTTGGATAAGCAGCAGCTGGGAGTGTCAAAATTGGTGATTAAGCAATGCAGTCACGTGATGCCTTGCTTTATGACTGCATTGTTTAGCGATGGAAATTCCGGACTCAACTGCGGTCTTAAGTTCCACAGTGTATAAGGCTTAATCAACACATACTGTATTACATGATTAAGCCTCTGATAGCAATTACCCACATTAAAAAAAGACTTGAGAAGATGGAAATAATTCAAAATTACAGGCAACCTTATACTGAACAAATAAGCTGGGAGTTATAAATTCCATTTTGATATAAACACAAATATATAATCTATTTTCATGACTCTCACTGCGGTGAAACTATGGTTCAGGATCAGGCTGGGAATATAATTGAAAATACCAAGTATAAAGCAATCATCTGTATGCTGACATATTTACAGAATTCAGATGGTGGATGTTGCTGGGAAAATGGCATTTCTGAATGCCTGCTGTAAAACCTAACTTTACAGTAAGAAGTAAATCATCAAGGCATCACTGAAAAATTGAGCAATAGGCTGAAAAGCACTAACCTATCAATCTACTGTTGCCAACATAACAAAACTTTTTTTTGTAAAAGATTTATTGTATTCTCATATTCTGCCTTAATTAACGTGACATTTGCATAACACAATTAATTTTCAACTAGAGGCACAACAGATTAATTAGGAACACATCATCCTTTATTAACTACCTTGTCGATTTCATCTCATCATAATCTTGAAGATTTTACCTCTGCAGAATTAGCCATGCAAACGTATACCAAATTCCATTAATACAGGGCTTTTCAACCAGTGGCAGGCGTACCACCTGTGGTACATTGGCACTTGGCAGGTGGTACGTGACAATCCTAGAAAAGTGGTAGTGGGGGAGGGGAATGAGCTGAACCGGTGGCACCACCACACAAGCCTGAGCAAGAGATGGCTGGAGCTGCACGGCTGTCAGGACTCAGCGGAAGCACCAGGATCAGCGCCAGCCTCCAACTGGAGCTCAGTGCTGATCCTGGCACTTCTGCTGAGCCCAGAAGAAGCACCCATCAGCTGGAATGTTGCAGCATCTCCAGGGTTTTGTGATTTACATTTAGATGCTTGGCAACTGATTCATATTTATGACGGTCAGTGTCCCAGGGTCATGTGAAGTGACCAAAACCTGCTGCAACCACCCAGCAAACAGGGGGAATAAAACCCAAACACCCTCCCCCACCTCACCCCCGCTGCCAATCCTCAACAGAAATGCTCACAACAATGAAAACCTCAGACAGGAGGAAGAGCGCCACTGGGAGGGCAGGCAGGTGTCTTGCTTGGCTGTGGCTTGGGGGGCACTTTTTCAGTGCCATTGTAACTTCGAACAGTCACTAAGCAAACTGTCATAAGTCAAGGACTATCTGTACTTCATCACATTTTTCCCTTTTTTTTGACACCATGCTAGGTGAGTGGTGGTACTTGGATGTTGCCATATACTAAAAATGGTACAATGGGTGAAAAGGTTGAAAAGCCCTGGTCTAATAAAGTTCTGGGTTTCTGAATGAAAAGTAAAGCATATATAAATAAAAGTTTTGTTACAATATTCCTCAAACATGCATTTAATCATTTTATGCCCTTTACTAACATATGTAAAAACTATTTATGAAAAGCTTTAGATTCTGATGACACAGAGCAGAATCCCTAGCACAGATAACAAAATTAAAATTATTTCTGTACCAAAATCAATTCAAATTCAGAAAATTATGATGTGGGATTCTGTACCAGAAAACTTATTAAAAAAAGGTCAAATTTGAAGCAAGAAGAGATAGGTGACAAATATGAAGATTTCCTATGGTGTTAAGAGCCTCTGGATATTCTCTACACCAATAATTCTTAGTAATATAATGAATGAACCTTCATTGTCAAAATACAACCATGTATGCACTGAGATTGGCTGAGCCAATCAGTTTACCAACTAGTTCAAGCAGCTTTTTAATAAATATACAGATTGCAGCATCAACAATAGTACTCTATTGTGAAACTGTATATTAAATATTTCATATATAAAATGTAATGTTCCTCCTAATGGCCATATTAATGTGCATTTATCCTTTTAATGAGCTGGTAGAAAATCATGCAGATATAAATCACATTGCCTCCAAAGGAAATGATTCTTTTTGTATTAAATTTACATCTTGCCTCTCACTCAGGAACTTGAAGAAGCATGTTAAAAAGGTTTACTGTACCTTAGCAACAAGGCTAGCAAAAGATATAGTGCTTGTGGACTTAATGCAGGACAATTTCAGAAAAAGGACTGGTAGATTCTTTGCCTTTATTTTTCCTCACATCAAGTGTCCCATACATTGGCAGGAAAGTAAAAATTCATTGCTTTCCATAATGGGAGAGTGAGGTGTTAGAGCAGGGGTGTCAAACTGCCAGCCCACGGGCTGGATGCATCATCCAGAAGCCGCACCCACCCCATTGCCGGCAATGAAAAAACGTCCCAATACGTTGCGCGACATCATGTGAAGTTGTGAGTTTGACATGTCTCAGTTAGAGAATTATGGGCCTTGGTCTGAAACAATTGCATACGTGAAGATTTCTTATTCTATTGGAAGACTGCTTTTGCACTGTGTGGGTGTGATTTTCTAGATGACAGCTCAATAGGCAGGAGATAAAACTTCCATTTCATCTTATGCATATTTTGAACCCCACATGGGGCAGGTAAACCCATAAGAAACTAGCAGGTTTATAAAGGTGCATTTCTCTCTTCCATTAGTTATTTTCTTTTGGTTCAACTGTGAAGGAGGAAAAATACTTTCCTCTATAACCAGCATGCTACTAATATTCCTGTTAATAAAATTCCTAATAAATTTTAGTCTAATTTAGCCTAATATACAGATAGATGTGTGAAAATGAAACAGATCAATAAATTAAGATCCATCCTCCTTTTGTGCAGCAAAACAAAAGCAATTTTGTTTCAAGGTTAACTGCATTATAAAAGTATTGCCAAATGATTCATACCTTTACAACAAATATATTGGTACCTCAGTGCTGAGTAACATTCAGTTAAAGGCTCAATTATTTTAAAGGGCTTCTAGATGGCAGCTGGCTTTCTTCAGCTAGGGAATTGCTTTTATTAACAAGTATATACTGGAAATTTACAAAGTTAGACATCAGTAGTACCAAACAGCAGATCTATGATTTTATTCATTTATTAAACACATTTATATGGCCATCCAACTCACATATGGTGAGTCTGAGTGGCTTACAAATGGTTCTTCTTAAGTACTGGCAGAATAACCAGAGTTGAGATAAAGGAAGAGCACTGATGCAGACCAGATGGTAACTGAATACTTGTTTAGGAATACTTCCTAGATATCCTTAGGAACCTAATTTTGAGGCTCCAACAGAAGATACCTAAAGAAATGGCAGCTGAAATATGCAAAATGCAGTATTTCAAAAATGCTTTCAAAATATGGCACTAAAAAGACTCGCATGCTTTTAACTCAAAATGTCAAAAGAGTATACATGAATTTAATAGCCTATTTTTTAAAAAAATACCACTCTGGGAACTGGTAGCAAATAATGGAGGCATTTAAAAAGATGTTCTAAGCAAAATAAGCAAAAATCTGTACTGGGAAACCCACCTAAATTCTAAATCTGAGTCCTTCGGGAATAGGGCGGTATAGAAATTTAATTAAATAAATAAATACATCTATCCATGAATGTGTGTAATTGGAAGATTTCTAATTTCTCTGCATAAACTTTGAAAAAAACCACAAACACATAAGAAACAACCAGAGAAACTAAATTTGTCATGGAAATCTTTAGAGCTACTGCTCTCAATCTGTACATACAGTCACATGTAGAAAACTTTGGCAATTTCTTTTTAGTAATTTGTGTTTTTAAGGCTATTTAAAAGGTAAGGTAAAGGTTCCCCCGCACATGCGTGCTAGTCGTTTCCGACTCTAGGGGCCGGTGCTCATCTCCGTTTCATAGCCGAAGAGCCAGCGTTTGTCCGAGGACGTCTCCGTGGTCATGTGGCCGGCATGACTAGATGCCAAAGGCGCACGGAACGCTGTTACCTTCCCACCGTAGTGGTCCCTATTTTTCTACTTGCATTTTTACGTGCTTTCGAACTGCTAGGTGGGCAGAAGCTGGGACAAGTAACAGGCGCTCACTCTGTTACGCGGCACTCGGGATTCGACCCGCCAAACTGCCGACCTTCTGATCGACAAGCTCAGCGTCCTAACCCACTGAGCCACCGCGTCCCTTTTTAAGGCTATTTAGGGTCCTTCTATTCAAATTCTAATTACATAATTCTTTTAAAGTGTTGCATGCTACAAAATTTGTATAGCAAAGTTATATTACTTTATTGTTTTTATTTCTCGTGCCTTCCATCTGTTCTTTCAAGTTTCCGTACCGTCTCATCTTTTTCAAGTTTCCGTACCGTCTCATCTTTTATCTCTTTTCTCCATCCAACACAGGAAAAACACATACAGTGCGACTGCTCCTCCTCCTCTTTTGTGGGGTCAGTTTCTTCTGATTAAATTATATTTTTCTGGTACTATATTCCAATTGTGAGTTCCATCAAACCAGGTTTATCATACATACCAATATCATACTTGCCCTCATGTACCAGGACTTCAAATTCTCCGTTTGTTCCCCATAGTTTGAGCATTAGTGTGTAGTCATCTGAGCCCTTTATGGCTGGCCTTGTGTTTGCTTTCTGTGTCTGCTATTTTATACCTGAGTGCCCCTTCCTTTCCACCATTTCTGTTTTCAAATTCACTGTCTTGGAATTTACCCTTTGGGTTTGGCCCTAGAAATTGGCCTCTTTCCCCACCAGATTTAGTTTAAAGGCTTTTGGGTGACCCAAGCAAGATGTCTTCCAAATACATTCTTCTAAGTCCTTGTGAGGTGGATCCCATCTCTTGACAGAAGCCCATCATGTAGGTAGCATTGGGTTTACATTATAGACTATGATCTAGCAATCCAAAGTTTTCTTGATGACACCATCCCTTCAGCCAGAAGTTTTCCTCTGAAATCGTCCTTCATTGGATGTTGACCATCTCTGTTGGAAGCATGGATGAAAATACCACATGTGCTCCTAAATCTTTTGCCTTCCTACCTAATCCTTCATAGTCCCTTGATACTTTTGTTGTATCATTGCAATGACATACATATCTTACCAAATCCAACTGCTTCTAAAATACAGATTTTTCTTTAAGAATATTCAGACACTGAATGAGAATAACCCACCCACTAAATTTATTCCTATTCAATAGGACTAAAATACTGTATGCTGCAACATGAGCAAAATATTACAAATGTTTCTCTTGCAGAATAATTAAACTTATCACCTTGTCAAGTTTGTTTGGAAGGATAAAGGTTCATAAACCTTTTTAAACTAAGACACTTAGTAAAACTTTGGTAGAAATGAAGTTAATGATCACATGCTCCTATTCTTATTGAAGTGCAGGCAACTCTATTCAGTAGTAGTATGCAGAAGTGTACTGTGCTGAAAAATATTAATCTTTTAAGAAATATTGCAATGGAAAAACATTCTATAAAACAAAATAAACAGGGAAAACATTCTTAAATCAACATTTAAAATACATTTACAATTTGGACATTCTTCATTATGGGAAAGAAACTTTAACGTTGAGGTTATCAATTAGAAAAGCTCCAACTGCTTTATAATAGGTTCGGATAAATTATATGAATCTGAACACAGAAGAAAACTTCTGTTTGGGAGGGCAAGGAAGGAAAAAAGGAATAGTTGAAACTGTATATAAATCTAACCTGGGTTTTATTTAGTCATTCCAGCAGAAAGCCATCAAGAATTTTGTACAGATAAATGGGTATTTATTTAGCTCTGGGAAGTGGGGGGGGGGAAGGGGGTGGCTTGGGGTGGGTGGGTTCTGGGGATATGTATTGTAAATTTTTTTTTTGTAAAACTCTTTAATAAAAAAAAAGAATTTTGTACAGATATTTTCAAACATGTTGTTGGCTTGTGCTGCCTCATATCTATTATTTGTACTATGCCAAAGTTTCAGAGTTAACCCATTTGTGTTTCTTTATAATATAATTGACATAACAATCACAATTTGGTCTATCAAATAAATAGAGAATAGGAAGTAGACAATCATTAACTTTGGGCATCTGCAGAGAAATATACAGGCAGAACTATTTTAATCAAATGTCTCTATGCACGTGAGAGGCAAAAGAAATACTGAGTTGTGAAAAGAAAAAGTCAATGGGTTAAATTGATTTTACCAACACATGGTTACCCAAGGTTGCTACTTTAATGAAGCTGAATTACATTAGGTAATGTTTGGAGTCCTGTATTGTTTTGTGTAGAAAAGAAGCCAACACCAGAATGCTTACAGATTTGGGGGTTTGACTGGTATGAATAGCTAGCAGTGAAGACTGATATAAAGTGGGATGACACTAAAAGGAGTCTGTATTATGTACAATTATTTGGAACATGAAATGTCAAGGGTAAGGACTAATGTATGAAGAGCAAGGAAGAACTAAGAAGAAAAAAAAAGTGGGGTTTGATGAAGGGAAAAAGAAAAGAACTTGCACAACAATTCCCTAAAAGAATGGAGAGAGAGTTAAAATCAGATGACTCCTAGACCTTAAATTTAAGAGGAATAAAAGTTGATATGAGAGAAGTGGTGAAGTTAGAGATGGAACAAGGTTTTGATGGTTTGTGGGTTGTTTGAGCATTTTCTCTGTGACAACTGGAATCACTGCTGTCATGGTGGGCCTCTAGTATTCTTCACACTGCATTGGTGGGCAGGATGATAATAATGATAAAGTTGAAATCTTGGATTACTGTAACACACTCTACAAGAGGCTACTTCTGAACACCATTCAGAAACCACAGCAGATGCAAACTGCATTGGCTTACTGCTGAAGAGTAATGGCTGTTCAACAAGATAATGCCTATATTGCAGACACCTTAATGATTATTAGCAGATGCTTGGATAGAATTCAAAGCATTAGTTATTGCTTATACAGCTCTTCACAGGTATTTGAGTTACCATTTGCTCCAAGCAGATTTGCCTATTTTGTATATTCATGCAAGGTTTGCTACAGATTTTTAGAGTCTGAAAAATAAGAAGAGTCGTATTTTATATTAAATATAAATAGGGAAGATACAACGGAAGTGATTAAGGCACATTCTGGATTGGTTATTTATGAAACGTTCAAGCTACTCAATCCTGAGGAAGACGAAAGGGTCCTTACTGCTGTGAGCTCTGCCACCTGTAGTCTGGACTTATACCCCTTCCGGTTGATTAAGGCTTCCTGAGAGGTAGCACTTGCTTGAGTACAAGGTGTGGTAAATGACTCCTAGCAGGAGGTGGTGGTTCCTGTAGCCTTGAAATAAACAGTTTACCCTTCAAGAGATTATTCTGGCCAATAATCTGCCATTCCACAACATGGAAAGTCCTAAAGTCAGGCATCATAGCTGTCAAGCTACAGGATCATATGGGGAAATACATAAGTACTGCTCAGAAGGGCACTGGAAACACACCAGAGGCTCAATACCAATTGTTCATAGATAGAGCAATCACCCAAGACTAAAGATCTAAAGCACAGTCTGGATTGACTATAGGAAAGCATGCAACTCAATGCCACACGCATGGATCTAAGAATGCCTGGTACTATACAAAATCAATAGAACACTAAGGATCGTTCTCAATAACTCAATGGGATCGTGGAAGACAACATTGGAAGTCAACTCAAGACAGCTTCCACAAGTGGCCATCAAATACAGCATATATCAAGGTGATGCAATGTCCCCACTGCTGTTCTACATGGGCTTGACCCCGTCAGCCAAATAATGATAAGGACTAAATATGGGTAAAAGTTCAAGAAATGGGTACCATCAGCTTCCTCTGTACAGATGATATTAAATTGTATGCTAAGAATCAATGAGACATCTGCTTGCTGATCCACCTGACATGGATCTATAGTCAGGGCATTGGGATATCATTCGGACTGAAGATGTATAGCTGGATGGTAGTTAAGAGAGGAAAGGTAGGTATGACTGATGAGGTAAAACTATCACATAGCAGACAGACAGATCAGCTACAAGTACTTTGGGAACCATGGTGAGGAGGCAAGGAAAGCAGCAATATCCAACTACCACCAAAGGATAAGACAGGTCAACATGCATGAACTGCCAGTCACCAGATACCTTGCTGGTATAGTGAGCTGACCAAAGAAGAACATGGATGCAAAAACCTGGAATCTCCTTACAATGTACAGAGATTTCCAATCCAAGTCCAGCAGCCAGAGACTATACACCAGCTGAATGGAGCTTGGTGAGTGTCAAAGACACTGTCCTGGATGAAACCAGGAGCATCCAGTAGTACATCAGTAAGATGGCACCCAAAGATGAACTGCTGAGAATGCCTGAGGTAGCAGCAGGTATGGAGAAAGATCAAGCAGAGTGTCAAGACAAGACCCTGCATGGAATGTACCACTGACAGATACCTAAGGTGGCTCGAACAGGGAAATCCTACCAGTGGTTTGAAAGGCAACACTAAGGCATGAGATCCATAGATCAGCATAGTAGACAGTAGTACCGAAGGTACAGATTTGAGAGGCCTCAGAGACAGTCCAATCAATACATAGTGGCAAAGTGTAAGATGCAGGCAGGAGCAACATATACTGAACAGCACAACCAAGTACCTGGCATTGTGTACAGGAACACCTACACAGTGTATGGGCTAGATCCTCCCAAGGCCAGATGGAAGATTCCACAGAAAGCTATGGAGAAGAGCAGGGTTAAAATACTTGGGACTTCCAGATCCAAATAGACAAGATGGTACTGGTGAACAAAACAGACATCATGGTAGTAGACAAGGATCAGAAAAACAGTGGTGCTAATAGATGTAGTGGTGCTAAGTGACAGGAACATTAGTAAAGAGCTGGAGAAGTACCAGGGCCTGAAGGAGGAATAAGAGAAGACATTGAAAGCAAAGGCCAAAGTAACAGGAGCACAGATGTGCGACTCTTAAGCTGTGTGTGTGTGTGTGTGTGTGTGTGTGTGTGTAGAGACAGACAAAATTTAATTTTAGGTGTCCTATACATATAGAAATTTTTAAAATGTTCAGATTTCAGTGAAAGATGATAGCATTGGTATTTGTTTATTGTTCATTAGATTTATATTTGAGCTTTATTTTTTAATAAATCAAGGTTCTCTCTCTATATATATATTGCTCTCTCTGTTTTCCCTTACAAAAACCTTATGGGATGATTGGACTAAGATCAAATAATGGGTCCAAAGTCACTCAGTTAATATATGTTTTAACATTCAGATAGGTTTTCAAAGCCGATAGAAACTGAGCTGTTCTTTTTCTGCCATGTTTTCATGTGATATGAGGGGAGATTTATTTCATTCTATCTCAGGGTAGGTAATATTTTACTGTACAAGTTATGTTTATCTTTTTGTACACTGCCAAAAGCCTGGTGATATTCTATTGATTCTTACAATTACCTCTGACCAAACAATCTAATTTTGTTCTAAATTTTCAGTAGAAAACCATCTAAAAGATCTTTATCTCAGATTCCAAATCAAAGTTCAGGGAGTTCTAGCCTTTATACATTGGACATATGTAGGTTATGATGAGATAGCAACAATAGCTTTGTGAAATTCTCCCTCTAGAAGCTAAGCAGAATTGCCTTTCCACTATTTAATGCATTTCTGTTCTAAAGTGTTGGCTAGTTTAACAGTTATTTTGAGCTTGATCTGAAAAGCAGAGACTGTATTTAATAATAATAATACAAAGGCAAAATATTTATTAAAACTAGGACAAAGAAGAATGATTTAACAACATTCAGGTTTCCCTTATTTATAACTGTTCTTTGTACTAGTTTTCTTTGGAATCATGTGACAAATGCTTTGGGGCTATATCCAATGACAGAATAGCTTCCATCAGATAGCAAATAGGGATGAGTCCACTTCAGCATTCTGCTGTGCCTTGACAAATGCTCTGAACCATGAGACCATCCAGGGAGAGAAAGGGGTAGATATTTGCTTGTATGGTATTGAAGAAAAATATATTTGAAGCATTTTAAAGGGGAACTATATAAACAGCATAAAGTACATAAAACGTGAATGGCAATGCCTTTAAAAAGAACTATCAATCTACCAGAATGAAAGAGCAAAATGACCTTCAAAAAGCGTGTTTCACAAGAACTATTTATCCCCACTGTATACATGGTGCGTGGTACCATCTTTTTTTTAAAAAAAAAAAATATCTGCAGAAATGTTACAATGAAAACTTGTCTCTAAAGCATACTCTTAACAGATAAATTATAGATTCACAGATTAAACTGGAAGTATTCTGACATGGATATATACAAGCAAATAAATCCTTTTCTACAATTATATCTAAATATGAAAGAAACATTCTTTTCTTTAACTTCAATTAGCACTTGACAATCATTGTCAACCTCTTCTCTACCCTTAACTTTAAAGTGCTAAAATCCTTAAGTTCCAGAACAGCCTAGTGCAGGGGTAGGCAACCTTGGCTCTTTTATGACTCGTAGACTTCAACTCCCAGAATTCCTTAGCCAGCATGGCTGGCTCAAAAATTCTGGGAGTTGAAGTCCACGAGTCATAAAAGAGCCAAGGTTGCCTACCCCTGGCCTAGTGTAACCTCCTCCCAGACTGTATACTTACAATCCTCTTTGCTCAAAGAAGTTACATTCAGTTCTGTCGAAAGTTGCTGGTTGGAGTTAACAGTCTGTGTCAATAGAGAGGTATTACTGTTGTCACTATTTGTTTCTCCAGAGAACAAATCCGATTGGCTGTTAGTTGTGCTGGGAGTGGACTCATCATCTGGTTGCTTCTTTTGAAAATCTAACATGACACAAAGTTAAAGAAGTGTTACAAGGCCAGAAAATACATTATTCAATATATAAAATATTATATTTTACACAGAAGTTACGAATACTTGTAAATGAGTAAAAGCTAGTTATACTCTTTCTTTCTCTGCAAGAGATATTATGACTCAATTCAATGGACACTATTACATTAGAAATGGAATGGTAAGGCCACACTTGGAATACTGCATCCAGTTTTGGTCACCACGATGTAAAAAAGATATTGAGACTCTAGAAAGAGTACAGAGAAGAGCAACAAAGATGATTAGAGGTCTGGAGGATAAAACATATAAGGAACGGCTGCTGGAATTGTCTAGTTTAATGAAGAGAAGGACGAGGTGGGACATGATGGCAGTGTTCCAATATCTCAAGGGCTGCCACAAGGAAGAGGGAGTCAGGCTATTCTCCAAAGCGCCTGAAGGCAGGAGAAGAAGCAAGGGATGGAAACTAATCAAGGAGAGAAGCAACCTAGAACTAAGGAGAAACTTCTTGACAGTTAGAACAATTAACCAGTGGAACAACCTGCCTCCAGAAGCGGTGAATGCTCCAACACTGGAAGTTTTTAAGAAGAGACTGGACAGCCATTTGTCCGAAATGGTATAGGGTTTCCTGCCTGTGCAGGGGGTTGGACTAGATGGCCTCCAAGGTGCCTTTCAACATCACCATCATCATTATTAAATGTTAGCTTATATATTTAACAAGTATTTAAAAATAGAAATAACGGTGCAGTAAATCATTAAATGGTACTAAAGGTGCTAATTTATTGAAAATTCTTAAGTAGCAATGAAAACTGTTCTACTTTAATTAACTGTTTTGAAAGAAGCTGAACTGTTCTGTAAGGCAGAAAACTTTTGCGCTCTGAACTATCACCAATTAATGTCATTTCAAATTATGGATTTCTTCATACTGTATTCCTTGCAACTTTAGGTCATGGGTTTAGGAAATATTTAAAATGTATTTGTTTTGCTTATTTTTTTTAAACAAGCAATTAAATCCATGTTCTACACTCAACTATGACAACACGATTACTGTAGCTTTCTATGAACTTGCATCCCATTACTTTATTATGAATATGCTATCTTTAGGGTTGTGTTTTGGATTAATTCTTTTAGAATCTATCCAGAGACTTGTCAGTTTGGAAATATCTATTTTCTGATTAAAACATCCTTGTTTGGAACTTTGGCCAACAATTAACAATTTAAGTAGTTTTGAATGCCTTTATATTCTCAAATATTTCTCTAATTTATGCAAAGTTATATAGGCAGAAATTGACATGTTCACCAATTCTACATTCTATCTACTGGATGTAAGGAAATAAAGAACTGAACTTTGGTTGGATTATTCTATGTCATTCTTGGGTTGGGCCTGACACATGGTTTTCAAAAAGAAGAATGCAACAAAATATTAAAATAATGTATTTACATATCAACAGAAATAACAAAGACAGAACTAGGCAATGTTCATTACTAGTTTGTCCACTATAACCTAGAAAACCAAGCAAGTTACACCCAGTTATTTTTGTTTAAAATGAAATTAACCCAATTGAAATTGTTTCAGGGTTATCTTTCCTGCAATAAAATCTGAAGACCATCCCAAAGGAGAGATAACAAAATTCTAAACCTTTTTTTTTCTTAATACCATCAGAAGAACCATTCTTCTTTAAAATGAAAAACCATACATTTTAAAGTTTACTTCCATTTGTAAGCCTCTTATGTGTTTTTTCTTTCATGCATAAACTTTTATATTGCTTTATTAAAACTACATTGGAAAAATTGAAAAAAAAATGGGAGGGGGGAAGGGAATTGCATGCAATTTTGCTTGTAAATTTGAGAAATGCATATTAGATCAGCTTATATTAAATGCAACGAAGACACAAAAATGTGTTCAGATTCATCTGTTGTTTCTAGCACTAGCAGCTGAGCTGTACTGAGTTTTCAAGCGGAAACCCCCCTCCCCGAAATCCACCTGCTTCACATTTGCAAAAATGTGTATAAATGACTACACTGAGCTGCCTGTTTTCATTTTCTTTTACTTCTCCTTAGCAATTTTAATCAGTACAGAAACACCCAACTGCACTTATTTAGTATTTAAACAAATCTCCAAGTTAGAAGATAACTAACTTTCCAGGTTAAAAGAATCTTCAGTGCAATGCTGGTATCACACAGAGAAATCTCAGAAGTAGGCTTATGAACTGATTGATACAGAATTTAATTATACTTCATTCAGAGAGCATGTGGAATTGAGTATTATTTTAATAAAAAATCCACAATCAATTAGTATCTCTTGTAGTGCTAGCAACTTTATAGCCCTCACTTATATGCCCTTAAAGATGTCTACAGAGAACTCTAGAATTTAGGAACATGGGTCTATTATTTTTAATTAATTTCTCTAGACCACCACCTGAGTTTCAATTAGAGCTTAAGTGCAGCTAATTTTCATAAACTAAATTCAAAACACTTTCAAATGTTTGTCTCAAAAAAGTGAGGGGAGAATTCTAATTAGAACAATGTAAAATATACTTTGAAATAAGCCTTCTAGAATATAACAAATAAAAGAAGATAGATTAACCATTACAAACTTCAAAAACATGAAAAGAATAAGAGCAGCATATTTTCAAAAGCTGCTTAGTGGTGACATTAGTTTGTTTAAAAAAAGTTAATATTGATGATTTTTAGTTTGTCTAAAACCTAAAAGTAATTTAAATTCCATATCAGTGTAGCAACTGATTAAGAGATTTAGTTTCCTAGCATATATTTTCTTACTGCTATACGTCTGGAGGTGTGATTTTTTTGGGAAAGAATTAATGTTGTGACAGGAAGAGGGGACATCTAACAGCTTAACAAAAGAAAACGAATTCATTATGTATAATATAAAGAACAAGCACATGCATTCACAGAAAAATAAAATATCAAATTAATGAGGTAACACTCCTAAGAATTTCCTACAAACCTCAAACAATGTTAATACCTTCCAATAGGGAGGGATTTAGCATGTCTGTTTAATTCCCCTTTGATTTTTAACTTTTATATAAACTTCTGAAAAAGTTTATCTGTGCTCCTATATGCAGGTGACATGTTTGCTCAGTTTCCTTCCTATATCGATTCTATTAACCAAAAACCTTAAGACAGGGGTGTCAAGGTGCCATCATGGCGAAACCGTGCCCACCCCATTGCCGGCAATGGAAAAAAAGTTGTGATACGTCGCGACAAGTCACGTGATGTTGCAAGTTTGACATCTCTGCCCTAAGATAAATAAATGAAATATCATGCAAGGCAATTTAAATTATTTAAATATTTAGTGTTAGCAATTTCATGCCTCAGGAAATATTTTACAGTTCTACTAAGAGTCACTTGTTGAGATGGGTGGGTACAGAAATCATATGAATACATAAAAATTTGAAAGGAGGCAATTTTAGGCCTTTTATTGCCAAACTATATTAAACCAGTCATTGATTGGTGTAGTTTTCTATACAGAACTCAGTTAGGGTCATATTCCAGTTATTCTCCCCTTGAAATAATGCTGTCCTTAATCCTGATGCCAGTGCTTTCAAGCCCAACTGAAACCACAGTACTACCTTCACACTGGAGGCTGGTTTACTTAGTGTAGAGACTCGTCAACGCTGCTAACATTGGATGTTCTTGCTTTGACAATATATGAAGATGCAGCCATTTTCTCTTTAACCTGTGTGTTACTTTTAGAGTTAGAATTGGATGATGCTGGGAGGGGGAGGGGGAAGAATGTGTATGGGGATTAGTTATACATAACAACATCGTAGTAGAGTATTCTTCAAGGGTGTTTGAAATAAGAGATGATAATGTGGGTTAGACAACTGGAGGGAAGGTTTGCATTTCAAACTAACTGGAGAATGTTATTTATGACTGTCAATTGTCGAAAGCACGTAAAAATGCAAGTAGAAAAATAGGGACCACTACGGTGGGAAGGTAACAGCGTTCCGTGTGCCTTTGGCGTCTAGTCATGCCGGCCACATGACCATGGAGACGTCCTCGGACAAGCACTGGCTCTTCGACTTTGAAACGGAGATGAGCACCGGCCCCTAGAGTCGGAAACGATTAGCACGCATGTGCGGGGGAACCTTTACCTTTTTACTATGTGTTTAGGGGAGGGGAATTCAGATTTTGGCTTTGACCATGTATGTGCCGATGCCATGTTATTTGAATAAAGATTCATTAAGGTAAACAATACCTCGAAGTTCTTTGAAGAGTAACATCTGTCAGAACCATGACATAAAGCCAAAATCTACAAACTTTTCAAACCATCTAGGGGTCCTGAACCCGTCACTGTCCCTAAACCTGGGGGATAGGCTGACGAAGATTCGGGGAAGATTTCATTATGGAAGAAGAGAAATTGCCTGAGGCCAGCACCCTGGCAGCAGTTGCTACCCCAGGGAAGGGTAGCAGCGATGGGAGCGACAGCCAGCAAGCCAGTGGAGAAAGAACTTTTGCAGGTCTCCCAGCTGGGAGCAAAACCCAAGCAGTCAGGAGAACTGATCTGGTCGTCAGATTGGGATAAGCCCAGTGGAGACTCCAGATGCTTCAAAACGGCCTTGCCACCCTCAAGGGCTTCAAAATCAAATGAGGTGGAGCTGCAACAAAGGGATTCCTACATATTGCATTCCCCAGATCAGTGGAAATCTGCCAGGCTGTCTGCCACTGAGGACTCGGGTGAGTGGAAATATCCGCCTGCAGCTTGTAGTCAGTCAGTGGAATATTTAGCAGAAAAATTTGAAGAGCTAGAAGTGAGAAGCGGAGAACAACTCCTGCTGAGAGAGGCTTCCAGCCCCTTCTTCACAGATCAAACAGTCTTCCAGACCCTGGAGTCCCCTTCCAGGGCCTCCAGCCCCACAGAGAGAAGGAACCCCAGCCTGGCCCCCCTGCAGCAATAGGGAATTTGGCAGCCCCCGGAGGTGGAAGATCAGCAACCTCTAAGCTTGCATCAGCTAATAGAGGCCTTGCAGCAGCTTGGGGTGGTGCAGAAACCAGGACAGCAACAGCTGGTGGGAGGACGACCACAGCACGGTTGGTCACCTCCCCTGGATGCACAGCAATTGAAGCTAACAACTCCTGGCAGACCAGCAGCAGGGGGAATGGCAGCAGCCCCCACCCAGACAACAACCTTTGGGAGACCTCCAACAACTTGAGAGGCCAGTACTGCCGGTATTGCAACCATAGCAAGGGAGGTGGCCACAGCCCTTGAACGTGCAACCCCTGGGAATACAGTAGCAGCCAGGGTGGGGCCAGCAGCAACTGGAGGTGCAACAGCCACAGTGGGGAGCCCAGCGACCATGTACGTGCCGATGCCATGTTATTTGAATAAAGATTCTTTAAGGTAAACAATGCCTCAAAGTTCTTTGAAGAGTAACATCTGTCGGAACCATGACACTTGGAAGTTTAATTTCTGGCCAATAAGTCTGGCTCCTCAAATAATCTTTGATAATTGCATTCATCCTAAAAGATGGCCTATTGGAAACAACACTGACCTGTTGCGTCTCTCAAAGGTCCATGATCTATGATCAAACTAGGGTACTTCTTAAATAGCAATTTCAGAAAATTGAGTCACTAAATAAGTGAAAGCTGGTTCTTGATAATGTTGCAATGTGTATCCAATTAAATGGCATACTACCTTGGAATTGCTTGATAACTGCAAAGCATTTAATGTTAGTTGAGCATCCTGTACTACAGGAGATTTTATAGGAAGCTACACAGTAAACTTATGTCTGCTTTAATAAACTTTGTAGACCATTTAGATGCATTCTTTCTCATCACTTTACTTGTAAACAGGTAGCCTATTGCAATCTGTCAAAATTTTGCATAGGCACATGCATGATGTAGTAATAAATAATCAGGGGATGCTAGCAAAATTAGTAGTCCTTTGATTATTGCATGATCTCCAATTGTTCTATGTTATTATATTTGGAATTACTGTCAAGACATGTTAGTTCTTGCAAGTTATTTCAAGTACTGGTCTTCGGTCATAATAATACTTACATATGACACCCCTGTAATGCTGATGAAACATTGTGTTCAGACATATCTGTCAAGCATGCCTTATGTTTTATTTGTAACATCTGCTCCAAGCTTCTGAATTCTTATGGCACAGTAGAAGAGAAGTTATCAGAGGAGACAACCTGATCACAGCTACAGAATTAGAAAGGTAAATTGACCATTTATATTCAATTTATTAAACTTAAATTTATGTCCAATTTATTGAACTTGAAACAAATTAAGCCAATTTACTTAAATTTAAAATAGTTTCAAGAGGATAATGTTCTAAATTTATGGGTTAGAATTTAAATATTTTAAGTGTTTATCTAATTTACTATTTTAGTAGCAGCTGCTCCTGCCCCCATATGGAACTATAAAAATTAAATATGTATCATTTTTGCCATACCACAATCTGATAAGAAAAATTTATTTGCAAACATCATTAATAAGATTTGGATGACAAAAATTAATATAACTCATGGCTTAATAATAAACTATCCCAATAAAAAAATAAGATATATTAAATCAATCATATTTATCTTGTTTTGTAAAAAAACAGATTCACTATGATTTATTCGGACCTTTAAATACATAAGCTGACTGTTGTTTGATCATGCTACTTGGGGGGAGAAGTCATAAGTAAACGTCATATAAATTTGCAATATTTACATATTCCTGTGCTCTGTTCAGTGCTGAGCTTCCAGAGTTCTTTAAAAATATCCAAACTTAAATCACTAAGCTCTTTGGGATCACTTAAACTTTATATGGGCTGTCCTGCATTGTTCAGATTTTGTGCTATTACATTTTGCTCGAGATATCTGTGTCTAAATGGTATAGGGTTTCCTGCCTGAGCAGGGGGTTGGACTAGATGACCTCCAAGGTCCCTTCCAACTTCTTCTTCTTCTTCTTCTTCTTCTTCTTCTTCTTCTTCTTCTTCTTCTTCTTCTTCTTCTTCTTCTTCTTCTTCTTCTTCTTCTTCTTCTTCTTCTTCTTCTTATTATTATTATTATTATTATTATTATTATTATTATTATTGTTCTTGTCCTGTGCCTTGGTTGTATAGCGGTTTTGGTTGGTTTTTGCTGAGATAGTAGCTAAAATGCTTAGCTTCAAGTATAGATATATTAATTTAATTAAAAAAACCCTTTAAAAATAAAGTATTTTAGTGTATTCTGCCAGAAGAAAACGTTTAGTGTTCCTGCCATAAGAAATATTGTCAATTGGATCTGAATCACTATAAAGTCCTTCACTTCAAAACATCAGAAATTGAGGGACTGCTATTAGTGAGACCAGTACAGAAAAATCAGCCCTAAATATTATTTTAAAAAGTTTTTTAAGCCTATATTATTTTGAGTGTTGTTTCATTAAAGCATGGTAAACTCAGGTGGTTTGAATGGTATAGGTAGGGTTGTTTTAATGGGAGCTCATTTTTCTGCTTTCTGCACATCTCTTTTAATCATTTCCTTCATGCCATTTTTGAAGTAAAAATGCATCCTAGATAATTTTAACAAGTTCCCATTTCAAAACCAAATGTAATCAACAAAGGATTAACATAGTTACTGAATGCACCTATCACAACTCAAGGAATATGTAGTTTTATATGCCTGTATAGATGTTATCTGTTATGTGGGAAAAATAATTTCCTTCTAAATTTTTATTTTCAGTATTTTTACCTTCACAAGTAAAAATTAAGAAAAAGAAATATTGTTATCTGTTAATTGTACTGTGACTATACAAAAACAATCTAATTTAACTGCTCATGGCATTTCTATTTATTTTTTTCAGATCTCTGAACAAGATTTTGGTTTCTTTTTATGGAGACTTGTCATCACATCTAGAAGTCTTTCTGCAATTAGAGCAGAGTAACGAAGCAGTTCTGTAAACCTACTGACAACCATTTAATGGAAAGGGCAGAAAATGGTGGACATGTTCTGGCAGCACATTTAATGGATACACAAACACCCCTAGTCATCAGCCCAAAGTAATACTGGCAGAAAATTAACTTCCTGCTGCAAAGCTCATTTAGCAGCAAGAAACACAGTGATACGGGCAATATAAACTCTGTAATGGTGAGAAGGGGGAGAGAAGAGAAGAACTAGGATGCACCTCTTATATTCTTTTTGAGGAGGCAGTGTTCATTAATTTTACAGGTTTTTCTGTTTAGCATGTTGCTTCATTGCACAAACAAGCAGCTGCCTATGCTTTGCAAAGCAAGCATTTTTGCAGAGCTCTGTAAACTCTGTGGACAAGACATGTCCAAGATTTCAATTCATAGCAAATTATTCATGTTAACAATAAATCATATTCTTTTTTTAAAAAAATACGATTATAAGAATCTAAAAACCAAATTTAGCTGTGATCAGTATCTACATTCCAAACTTTGGCAGTGTAGATTTGTACCAGGTAGTCACCAGCTTACAACAATTCATTTAGTGACCATTTGAAGTTACAACCACACCAAAGTGACTTATGACCGTTTTTCACACTTATAACTGCTGCAGCATCCCCATGATCATATAATCAAAATTCAGATGCTTGACAACTGACTCACATTTATGATTCACAAAGTCAAGGGGGAAGCGAGATTCACTTATCAACTGTGATACTGACTTAAGAACAGGAGTGATTCACTTAATAACTGTGACAAGAAAGGTCGTAAATGGGGCAAAATTCACTTAATAACTGTCTCACTTAGCAACAGAAATTTTGGGCTCAATTAAGTCGAGGATTATCTGTAGGAAAACTATAAACTACAGATATAGTAATTACAGTTCAGTGACTAGGCTATGGATAATAAGCATGACATATCCAACTATGATTTCCTATGTCAGAGAGTAGACAAAACTCATTCTTCCCCTTCAGACATGAACAAAAAAGACAAAGACAAATAGCTGTTTCTCCTCTGCTTGCATTTTTTTCCACAGAGAGATAATATAAAAATATTTACATTTCTGTGAGCTCAAAAAGATTAAGAACTGCTAAGATGTCTTAAAAATCAGAAATACTGATTTAGTGGAGAAAAACAAATACATTTTTCAGACATTATTTTAAAAACTATGAGCTATTCCAGCAAATCATGGATACAGTAATAACAAGCTTGAAATACCAGATGAAGTAGCTGTAAAAGAAAGGTATCTGGATAAATGAATGTCAAACAAGAAATGCAGCCTTCACTTGTTCTGCTTCCCTACTCACTGAATCTCTGATTCATAAAACCAGGTTTTTCTTCTCATTTGTGGAAATGCAAACACTTCTTGAAATATATATAAAAGCACATTATAAAACCATTTTTTTAAAGTTTTGTAAGTTAAAACCATAAAGAAATGAAGAGTTGGTTTAGTATAGTGGTTAAGACATAGGCTGTAAACCAGAAGATCATGAGTTCTATTGCTACCTTTGGCACTGAGCCAGCTGTGTGACTTTGGAAAAAATATCAATAATTATAACCCATACCAACAATAGCTCTTTTGGTATTCTCTATAATGTTTAAAAGGGAAATGAGTTCTGAGAACAAAAGGTTTAAAAGCAGGCACATCAAACTCGTGATGTCACGTGATGTTGCGCAACGTATTGGGACTTTTTCCCAATTGCTGGCAATGGGGTGGGAGCGGTTTCAGCGTGACGCATCCGCCCCACAGGCCAGCAGTTTGACATGCCTGGTTTAAAGGATACTTGGTATGCACAAATCATGGAAGCTATCCAAATGCATGCCTGTATCGCTCAAACAAGCCAAAAGGCATCTTTTAAAAGCACAGCTTTAAAGCCTAGCTCAGAGTGGGCTTTGTGACAAGGCTCCAATTCTGTGTCTCCAGTCCTCATGGCACGTGTACCCCAAGTTGGATCCCTGTCAGACTTTGCACCCATTCTGCCTGAATAAGCTGACAGCAAAATTGCTAAGCACATTGATTTGTGCTTTAGATTGTAAGCCGCCCTGAGTCTTCGGAGAAGGGCGGGATATAAATGGAATTTTTTTAAAAAAATCAGGATTTTCTACTGCTGCTGTTATAGAGAGCAAATACTGATCCAAAATAAACATAAGAAAAGAAATAAATGTGATGATCTCAAAATTAAGACCGGTGTTTCAGGAACCATGAGAAACTAACCAGTTTTAACTACTATGACCTCTAGGGTAATTCAATCTAGCAGCTTACAATACAGTCCAAATAATTCAATACATAATTAAACCAAATTATACCTTTCTTCATCATACTTACAGTATACATACAACCCAAATACCGGTAATACTTCTTTCAACTTTTGCACTTATAAAAAGAAAATCCTACAATTCACTTAACTTCATTCAGATCCCAGGGGCTCTACCAAACAAACAAAACAAAAGAAAAAACCAAACAGGTCTTGACAGGCTGCCTGATTATCATAAGGGATGGGGCTTGCTCATTGAGGTAGTCCCAATTGAGAGTATTTGAATTTATACATTCATTAGCTTTATCTGCTGCCCATTGTGAGTCAGTGTCACTTTGAGTCTCCTCCTGCCTCCTTTTCCGACTGGTGAAGGTTGTCAGAATGCAGCAAGCTGGCAGAGGAAGGGGTCTGGGCCTAGGCTTTTAACCCTTGACTGAGGCAGGAAGAGGTGTCTCCTGGCCTGGGTGGTGATGCTTATGTCTGATGACCCATCTGCCACACCACTAGTATCCTGAAGGGCCCCAGATGCCATGCAAGAGAAACCTTAACTGCTTAGGTATCCCAGTGCCCACACGTGCTGCTGATGCTGAGCCAGAAGCATTGCCAGTAAAGTCAGCAGGTGCCCCTCCCCCTCAATCAAGGCTTAATAGCCCCCACCCACACACCTCTGTCTTTTCACTAGTGCTCCTTCATTTTTCCTACAATACTGTTGTCAGTATTTTAAAGAAGAGCTTTTATTAGAGGGAATAAGGAAAGATATAAACCTGTGGGGCTGACGCAGAGATTTTTGCATTTGGAAAATGAACAGCTTTGTTTGCTATAATGCCCAACTTGAACACTGATCCATTGGTCATTCCCATATGGAAAAATAAGCAGCAGAGTTAGGAGAGTTCTCGCACACCTCTCCTTAATTGAGTGGTATTCTGTACCATTCCTTTTGATTGGTTGGAATATTTCACGATCCTGCCTCAGGTAAGGCACAACCCCACCCACAAATTTTGCTGGCTTTGCAGGAGGAAGGCTGGGTCGAGAGAGAATAGAGGGCCAAAGGTAGATTCTGTTAGCACTGGGCTTTCCTCCACCCCTCACTAAAACCTAAAGGGCCATTTTCCAGAAGCAACACAAACATCCTCCCATTTCTGCTGCTACCCCAAACAGTCCCTCCCTCAGAGCCTCCACTCTCACCTGGGGAAATCACCACTTGCTCTTCCCAGCCTCACTGCATGCATCCCAGGGCTGCAACCTCACCCAGTACATGGATCCCAGGCCACCAGCAGAAGGAAGACAACACAAGATCAGTGGCCACCCAAAAAAGGCAGAGATTGAGAAGATAAGTACCGTAATTATAAAGAGTTTCTATCCTACTGGACTGGGTGGGGAAGCCGAAGCTTGTAGGAGCAGCTGCAAGTTTGCACTGCACTACAGCACTCCCGAACTCACAAATTCCCTGTGCTGGGGCTCCCTACTTCTGAGGCATCCCACACGCTCTATTCTACCCAATGACCACTTTATGCAACAATTGAGATTCTGGTCCCATTTGTGATCATAAGTCAAAGACTACTTGTAACTTCCTCCCTGTTCCCTGAAAATCCTCATTAGCCACGAGAACTGACTTAAACTGTGAAGATTACAACTGTTATTTAATTAAAAATTTCACAGTAAAAAACATTAGAAAGGCACATAAAAATAGCACAGATCCCCAGACATCTCTACCCCATATATTTAGACGAGTTTATTTCTATTTATTTATTTTTTTATGGAGAGATTTTTATGTTTCTATGCCAAGTTTTTAAAAAAGATATCTCTTGTCTAGTCATTGTTCGGTTTCTATGAAGGGCAGGGGTCCCCAATCCCTAGTCCGTGGACTAGTACCGCGCTGCGGCATGCCAGCAACCGTTCCGCACAAACAAGGAAAGCCCCATCCACAGGATACAGACAGTACACAAAGCCACACTCCTTCTGGTCTGCGGAAAACTTCTCTCCACGTAACCGGTCCCTGGTGCCCAAAAGGTTGGGGACCTCTGATGTAGGGTATTGTGGAGGGTAGAATGCTACCTCACCATTAAACAGGTACTGCTGAGATACCATTCAGCAGAGGCAGAAAGTACTAGGTGGTGTCAAGGAGGGCATCAAAATTGGAAAATGGAATTGTATGGACATGCAACTTTCCATGTATCCTTAGGTCATCCTAGTGTTCTCAGAAGAATGCTAATACAAAAACAAGATTCGGATGTCAGTCCAATCTGTTTCAGTATATGAAAGAAGGGGGCATCTTGCCCTTTAGCCTCAGACAACATAATATTTTGAATCAGAAGTTATGATTTTAAAGCTTTCTACAAATCATAGGGTTAGACTTTTTTTGTACAAAGAAGGCACAAATGGGAAAGAAACCTCTATATTTCAGACTATATAAATTAAATTTCTACTAGAAAGATTCTAAATTGAGCAAAAGAGCAAGCTGATAGGAAATGTGGAAAAGGCAACAGCTTTTTCTGTCCCTGACACAGCACAATACATGGATAAAGCCAATATGCTCTCACAAGTATCTCCTGCATTATATGATGCTGTCACTTTCTCTTTTCTATTCCCACAAACCTCCATTCCATTCATTCACTGTCACATTAAATAGAGCCGATCAACTATTACTCTACTAGCTGCAATAAAAAGAGATTTTCTAGCTGTCAAACAAGAAAGTTAATCTTCAAAAAATGACAGAATGCACATGGTTCAAGTATTTTCCACTGCTCCTTCCAAGTTTGATGTTTATCCTATACAGAACACATTGCCATTGGATATCTTATTAGAAATACAACTTCCAGCAAGCTAGTCAAGCAACATATTAATCTTAGAACAAACCTGGGCCCCTGGGCTACACTCAGCTGTTTGGGTGTCTCTGTCCAGCCTGCATGAGGTTAATTGAAAATTAGAAATCAAATGTAAATAAATGTACATCATGCATGTAATACAACTGCATTGCTTTTATTTTGAAGGCAACTGCTATTTTTTTTTCCGATTTACACATGTAAACTCTGCTGTTTGGGCCCTCCAAAATAGTCCCAGTTTCTTATGTGGTCCTTGGGAAAATTAATTGACCACCCTGTCTTAGAATACTAAGTGTGTATACACACATGCACTCATATGTAAATAATATACAGTTAAATATATAAATCCAGGCAAATGAAAAAGTCTTTAATAATTTGTATATTTTGATTATTCTAACAGAAGATCCATGTTCTCAACAACTGTTAAAATTTGCTGCATTTTTTGTTCGTTTTTTACATATAGGTTGTCCTCAACTTATGACCATAATTTATTTATTTATTTATTATTTGGATTTATATACCGCCCCTCTCCCGAAGGACTCGGGGCGGTGTACAGGGCAATTAAAACACTATATACAACACATAATATACAAAATTAAAATAAATTAAACCAAGTAGCCCTAAACAATAAAACACGTTCTAAAATTTAAAATTTAAAATCTAAAATCCCAGTCCCTCAGTCCAGGCCGGCAAGTTCAAATAGCCAAGTCTTCAGGTCGCGGCGAAAAGAGCGAAGGTCGGGAGCCATCCGGAGCTCAACAGGGAGCTGATTCCAGAAGGCAGGCGCGCCCACAGAGAATGCTCTCCCCCTGGGGGCCGCCAGTCGGCAGAGGAACTAGAGATCAAATTGCTAACATACGCTGGATCATGGAGAAAGCTAGGGAGTTCCAGAAAACATCTACTTCTGCTTCATTGACTATGCTAAAGCCTTTGATTGTGTGGATCACAACAAACTGTGGAAAGTTCTTAAAGAGATGGGAGTACCAGACCATCTTATTTGTCTCTTGAGAAACCTATATGCGGGTCAAGAAGCAACAGTGAGAACTGGACAGGGAACCACTGATTGGTTCAAAATTGGGAAAGGAGTCCAGCAAGGCTGTATACTGTCGCCCTGCCTATTAAACTTATATGCAGAGCACATCATGAGAAAGGTAGGGCTAGATGAATCAAAAGTTGGAATTAAGATTGCCGGAAGAAATATCAACAACCTAAGATATGCAGATGATACCACTGTAATGGCAGAAAGTGAAGAGGAACTAAAGAGCCTCTTGTTGCGGGTGAAGAAGGAGAGTGCAAAACTTGGGTTGAAACTTAACATTAAGAAAACCAAGATCATGGCATCCGGCCCTCTCAATTCCTGGCAAATAGATGGGGAAGAAATGGAGGGAGTGACAGATTTTATTTTCCTGGGCTCCAAGATCACTGCAGATGGAGACTGCAGCCAAGAAATTAAAAGACGCTTGCTCCTGGGGAGGAAAGCCATGGCAAATCTAGACAGTACACTAAAAAGCAGAGACATCACCCTGTCAACAAAAGTGCGTATAGTCAAGGCTATGGTCTTCCCAGTTGCAATGTATGGCAGTGGAAGTTGGACCATAAGAAAGGCTGAGCGCCAAAGAATTGAGGCCTTTGAACTATGGTGCTGGAGAAGACTCCTGCGAGTCCCTTGGACTGCAAGGCGATCAAACGGATCAGTCCTAGAGGAGATCAACCCTGACTGCTCTTTAAAAGGCCAGATCCTGAAGTTGAAACTCAAATACTTTGGCCACCTAATGAGAAGGAAGGACTCACTGGAGAAGAGCCTAATGCTGGGAAAGGTTGAGGGCAAGAGAAGAAGGGGATGACAGAGAATGAGGTGGCTTGATGGAGTCACTGAAGGAGTAGGTGTGACCTTAAATGGACTCCAGAAGATGGTAGAGGACAGGAAGGCCTGGAGGAACATTGTCCATGGGGTCGCGATGGGTCGGACACAATTTCACAGCTAACAAGAACAAAAATATTTTATTCCAATTCTTTAACCCTAGTTAAAGATAGTCAAAATTTAGCTAGCGATCTCATCTACAGAAACACTGATATATTACAAGTGACAGAATCTGGCAACAGGATGAACATTTAAATTGTTTCAAGCAATAAATTTTAGTCACCAAATGTGGCTTTCATTTTTCATCTTTCCTTCTTTTAAAAAAATCATATTGGTCTAGCCAGCATTATCACTTATGGATTTAAAACTTGTTTCCTTTTTCTGAGAAAAGGTAATAGGCAGAGACACCAAATATTTACTCCAGACATAGTTCAGTGCTTTTCAAGAATAAACAAATTTAAAATCTTGGATTAGGAAACAAAACAGTTCTGAAGCCTAATTACATAAGTTAAAAGGAAAAAATACATTTAAGTAATACAAAAAGTAGCAGAGTGATGGTGTAAAAATACAGATTACATTTATTGTATATAAATATGGAAACATAAGAAAAGGAAAGTTATACGCTATTTAACTTTATAAATGCAAAAGCAGTACTTTTGCTTCTTCCTGTAAAAAGTAACATTTTATATCCATACGATTCATAGCCACAGGTTTGCAATATAGCTCTCATGTTTTTTTAACCACACAGAATTGGGACGTAGTTATTTAAAAGAGATAAGGTTGTCACAATTCTTCAGATTTTCAAAGACCTTTTAAGAAGTTGACATATGGCAGCGATAGATGGCAGCTCAATATGCAGTAATGCAAGAAGAAAAACCCTAACTGTCCAAATCAAGGAATTCTTGAGTTACAAAGGGACTGGAATTCCCACTGCTAAGCAACGTGGTTATAAAAGCACCACTGCATTGCTTAGCAACAGCAATCCCTCCAGTCTTGGTAGCCATCATTAACCAGATCCCACAATCTTTTGGTAATGGCTGGGGAGGATGTGTGAAGGTGCACAAGAGACATGGTGAGGGTGTAAGGCAGAGGTGTCAAACTGCCGGCCCACGGGCCGGACGCATCACACAGAAGCTGCACCCAACCCATTGCCGGCAATGGCAAAAGAGTCCTGATACGTTGTGCGATGTCAAATGACGTCGCAGGTTTGACATATCTGATGTAAGGGGTCCCTGAGAGGGGTGACAAGGAACAAGGAGGGTAAGCAGAAGATGGTGGGCTGGGGAGGATGCATGGGGCTGTGTAAGGGAACAAGAGTGTGTTTGGTGTATCAACGTCTGAGATCTCTGCTTTTCCAGTCACAGTTTGAATGCATCTTTATGATTGCCTACCTGAGGCTCTGTCAGTTACAAGTATTGGCTCATTCAAATTTATGGGAGCGAGTCCCTAGATCAATAGACTGACAGAATTCCCCATGGAAGATGTAAATAACATTCAGTCTGTTTAATATGGGCCCTGCCCTAATATCTATTGATAGGTTAAGACAAATTCTGGAGTGAGTTCAAGCAGTTAATTTTTGACTCTGACATACAGAGACATAATACTCGTACCACTGCTACAACAGCTTAAGAATCCACCTTTCATTATCCCCAAATACTTGTGCCCTCACTTAAGAGAGCATTGACACTGGCATGATATTCTATCTTTAATGGTGGTGACGAAGATTCAATAATCTATCCAAACCATTTATGTATATATTCAGGCTCTGAAATTGAGATGGTTGCACATGTACTTTTGAAATGCCCTATCTTCCTTGAGGACTCAGTTAATCTACCCTCAAATCACAAACCAGTTCCAATACACAATTTTATGCTTCCTATTAATGGCCACAATCACGAAATCTTTAGGAAGGCACCAAGATTTTGTGCCTTAAGCAATAATGGTCAGAAAACATTTGTCTGAATATAATGATAGACATTAACTTTTGTATGAATATGCTTTGCTTTTTAATGTTGCTTCCTACATTTTGGCCTATGATTGCAAATTCTCAAATAAACAAATAAAGCACCTGGATTCTTTGACAAGACACTTTTTCCTAATCTAACCTATTTCAATTAAGTGGTGTGAAAATGGGGAGGAGAAAAAATGCATATTGTCTTGAGATTTGTATAAATTCTTCTCCTTTTGTATATGTTTGATATATAAATGTAGTAGTAAAGTAAATAAGGAAATGCATTTACATTACAATCTTTTTTAAAGAGGTATTTTCTTTCAAGCAAGCTCCTGCTTACACTACAATTAATTTTAATATTCAAGCATGGAAGATTTTTTTTTCTCCTTTGTTGTTTTAATCTGGGGACCAAAACAATTCCAATAATAGAACGTCAACATTAATTTGAGAGGTGATGAAAAATGCCTTAATAACACTGGAGCAGAATTAATATTGTATCATAGATCATGAAGCCATAAAACCTTTGACAAATTCATTTTTGTATCACTGTATATCCTTGCTAATAGGGCAGGGTACATCTGAGGGTCTGTTAAATACCTTTTCAGTTCAATATCACCTTAAACAGCAAAAAGAAAAAGCAGCCACCATCATTTAAGTTTACATCCAGCCTCAAAACCAGAAAATAAAAGGGTTAATAGCTTCCAACACATTATTTACTTTAGAAAAAACAGATACTATCTGAACAGTAGTAGAAATTAGGAAAAATTGTCAGTTTTGGTCCATTTTGCCAATAAATCAGTGATATGTTACTATAAACTCTGAATTCCTAACTATTAGCTTCTTTTTCTTCTTGTGCCATATCCGTTATTGGACTTTGGTGATCATGTTGGCGATCCTGTTTTTATCAGCAGACACATGAAAAAGTGCTGCTGAGTTTTGTCCAAACCAATCTCTTAGATTTTGAAGCCATGATGTTCTTCTTCTGCCTGGACCTTGTTTGCCTTCAATCTTTCCCTGGAGGATTAAATGGAGTATGCCATATTTTTCTGGGTGCCACATCACATGTCCGAAATATTCTAACTTTCATTTTTTAATTGTTTTGATGATTTCCCTTGCCTTTCCCAGGCGGCTTATCACCTCATTTCGGATCTTTTCAACCCAGCTTACACGTAGCAGGTGCCTATAAATCCACATTTCAAATGCTTCTAGTCTCTTCAGGTAGCCTTCTGTCAGAGACCAACTCTCTACTCAATACAGCAGGATAGAAAAAATATAACATCTGACAAGCCTGATTTTCAATCTTAGGCTTATGTCATGACTGCAGAAGACCTTTTTCATTTTGAAGAATGCTGTTCGAGCTTTCTCTATCCTTGTCTTTACTTCAGTGGTCATGTCCCACCTTTCATGTAAATTAGAACCAAGGTGCGTGATCCTTTTAACTTTTTCTAATGGTATTCCTTCCTAATTTATTAGTGATAAATTAATGGGTTGTTTGCTGTATTAGCTTCTATGCTTCTTTAAAAAAGCATAAACCTTGTCATAGCAAACTAAATGTCTATGGAGATTCCAGTCATCCAGAATTTTTTTAAAGTTTTGCTTCCACTTTTGCTTAAATGCATTTTGTTTTGTCTGCACTAAGCAGAAGAAAGATGGATGAGGAATGGAACTCAAAACATAAGAAACATAAACATAGGAAAGTTCAATACTTCAAAGATGAAATGAAACAACACCAACTGACTTTGTAGTCACCAATGAATTGAAGTAGGCCAATATTGTACTACAGGTGACGCCCCACTTAACAATGATAACTGGAATTTGTATCACTGAAAAACATGGTCATAAATGTCACATCATGAGACATTGCTTAGCAACACAAATTCTGGCACTACTGCTTGTTATCATTAAGCAAATCACTGCAGATTATTAAACACAGACATCATGTGGCCACCATTTGTGATCTCCTGCTGGCTCCCCCACTGACTTTTCATTTAGGAAGTCAGCAAAAGGATGTGACAAATGGTGATCAAATGACCGCAGGGATGCTGCAACTATCATAAGTACAAGGATTGGTCATAATTACCACTTGTTCAGGGCTGTCTTGAGTTTGAATGGCCAGTGAATGAATGGTTATTAAGACTTGAATCTTCTGGATCATCCATAAAGAATTACACCTTTCTAATGTAGAGATTATTAGACTACTGATTAATCTAAATCTGCTCTGAAATAAACATGGTTGGAAAACCAAAAGCTGGGCAAAATATATGGTACTGAGCCCATACGCTATCATGATTATCATATCCAGGGCTCTAATCCAGATTGAAATGGATCTAATGTCTTTCTCTCGAAGTGTCTAAATTTGCAAATAGCACACAGTACAGCTGTTACAGTTGTTATGGAGAGCTTGCACATTTACTTCTTTTCAAAGCATCCAGCATGATTCATTTCTAGCAAGATATATTATTTTTAAACATGCCCATTCAGTTTCTTCAGTAACTTATAAATAGTTAAGTAGACATGGTAGAACACAATTTGTTAGCTGCTTCAAGAACTTTGTCCATGACATAAAGTAGTATGAACTGAAATTGATTCCACATCAGTAGGCCAGATACAACTAGGGACTGCATTGGCAGGTGTTTCACAATGAGAATAAAGTTTATTCTGAAAGCGCTTTGCAACCTTACCATAATGCAGTCTATGGGTCTCTAGTGTGTCTCAATCACACCTACAATAGCTCATTCACAATTTGAAATAGCTTTATTTGCAGACTGAGACTCCTGCCAATCCAAGATAATCTTGAAAAATTAATGATGGTCAGACCTAATTAATACTTAAATGAACATCACCAAGATATTCAGAGCTTTGCTGAGAAACTGTCAAAACATCCTGGGGAAGAAGGCAGTGACAAGATGGTTGCCCAAAAAAGAACCTATATGGACATGTCAAGCCTGAATCTTCACTTCAAGGAGACTGTTTTATTTGAGAAAGGCACTACAGTAATTAAATAAAACTACTTGTTGACTATTACTGCCACAAAATAAGAATAAGCAGTTCTTTCTTATGTTCAAAGTCATTATATTTATAGCTTTTGCATTCAAGTTTCGTTTCTGCCTGTTTCATACCCAGTAGAATTAAGTATGGGAGCTAATTTTGTCCCAGAGAGCTGAGTGATAAACAACATCCTAAGTATCTAACTGCATTTCTGAGTACTAGATCAATTCTTTGATCTCAAATACCTCAGGCAAACTGCACTTCAGGTTCACATTCCATTCCTCATCCGTCTTTTCTTCTGCTTAGTGCAGACAAAACAAAATGCATTTAAGCAAAAGTGGAAGCAAAACTTTAAAAAAATTCTCCCCAATGCATGAGAGGAAGGGGAGACATAAACAGCTTGCCTAAACTTAAATTGTATTAAACAGTACAATTCCATAACAAATAAAACATGCTCTACCTAAAACTCTCTATGTACTATTTATTTACAAAATCTATGTGTTACCCATCTTCAGCAATTAACTCTGGGCAGCACACAATATAAAACCATAAAACCTAAGTACAAATGCAAACATTAATAAATTCAAAACATAAAAGCCAAAGCACCTCACATATCTTCAATCACTCACCTGTATCAGGTTTCACTGATAATCCAGATCTAGGGTATACCACAACAGAGAAACCATGCCTCCTGGGTTTCACAAGATGGCACTGTTTCTCTGTGGGTATCAAGTGCGTAACCACACTGCTGAATCTATTGGGATGGGCAGAAACAACAGAGGTAGATGATGCCTCATGTAACCTGGTGCTGCGCAGTGTGTAGCTTTGAATAACCTTTTATTATTAAAATAAGCTTCTATCATATAAAAAGTAATAACAAAATTTGGAATCCACTCAGAAGCTTACTGGCACACAGGAGAAGTATTATATGGGTGAATTCTGGTTCATCCAATATTGCACACACTGCTGCATATCTATATATCTATATCTATATCTATATCTATCTATCTATCTATCTATCTATCTATCTATCTATCTATCTATCTATCTATCTATCTATCTATTCTGGACCAAGGTTTCTGCATGTTTTTCAAGTGCCCTGTGATAATCCAGAGGGGAAGTGCCTAAGGAATAAGTGAGCTGAACCTCCAGATCCAGACTGGTTTCCTCTACCAAACCTATGCCTTTTGCAAGTCTTGACTGTTCTAACTTTTATAAATAACTCATGTGTTTACAAAAAAAAGCTAGGCTACTAGGTTTTGCTGTATTTGCCCTACATTCTTGAAAACTATTTGCAGTCTTTTTATTATATAGTATTGTAGCTTTAAACAATGTAGGAGGGGAAGCACGTTAGTGCATATGAGGACAAAAAATCAGGAGAGTGAAGTGAACTATAGCTCATAAAAAACCTACACTTTAAAACAAAATATGTTAGATGGAAAAGTGCTACCAAACTCCTGATATCGCTTTAAACAAGAGTTCCACAACCCACCTACCCCGCCAGCAAAAGAAAGCTAATGCAAATAGATTTTTAGCCCCACAGAAGTAAACCACAAGCCTTTTGCTTATAAAACTATACACTGCTCCTTAACAGCAATTTTTCTATTCAGACCAAACCAGCTATCAGCTTTTCCCTTAAAGAAAGATTTTATGTAACTACAATGCTGAATCAAAATTTGAGGTTTCATATAGCTCTTAGAAAACACCTAAATTTAAACAAAATTGGTAACCATTATCAGCAGTTTGCCAATAAGAGAACAATTTTTATTCTGTGAATACAGTTTCTTCTGCTATCCATAACCTTTCTCTAAACCATTTCACTTACAATTTTAATCACCAAAAAAATTCCTATTCTGGAATCCTTGCATAGTTCATAGAACATAACCTTAAATAAGATCAATTAACATTTACTAATATGAGCTACTGGTATTTTGTTCAGCCAATTCTTCAGATTTAATATAGAAGAACAAAGGACAAATATATTGGTTTTACTATTTTTATTAGTTACAGTGATAATGCTAACTGAATTGGATCCATTTATCCATTTTATATTATTGTAAAATGGCAACTTAATAGATATTTTTGGGGAGAAAGGATGCCTATTAAATCTAAATGTCCATTAAATCCAAATGTAAGGTAACATGTAATTTATATCATTTATATAACTACATGTTTTCATATCTATTGAAATGTCACTTGCATAATTATGGGCTTATACTGATTACATAAATTGATGCAAATAAAATGAACAAATTGTCCTACCAAACTATGAAACAAGCTTGTTTTTTACAAGTGGAGCTACACCATAACTTTGGTCTGTTGAATTTGAAATCCGATAAAAGTGGTATGTTAAATCAAGGTTTCACTGAAGCAGGAGTTCCATTTATAGAATGCAATTTTTCTACTTCCAACATAAGTACACAAATTTCATTCTTAAAAAACTGTGCTTGAATTTATTTTGAGAAAATAATTCACAATATTTTATTCTTCTAACTGTAATATTAGTCTATGGTAACAAAAAAAAAAGAGGGAACCTGTTAAGTACATTTTGTGACTAACAACTAATTCTGTTAAAGGAAATATTAAACTGTTATAGTAAAATATGAATAATTGGATTATAAACACAAAAAAACAAAATATGTATTATTTTTATATTCAGTACTGTATATGGAATGATACAATCCTCCCTCTTTGTGCATTTTATTTAGTGATAGATTCAAAACTGCACCATGTCAAATATGTAAACAAAGAAGTAAATTCTATTCCAGAATAAAGTATTGCTTACTATCATAAATTAGTATATTCCAAAAACGATTTCTGCAAAATTCTTTTTAAAATATTAGCCAAGGTGCTATTTATATAAAATCTGTTCTTTTTCAAAAGTATCAACTTTATCTTTTTATCGATCAAATCCAATGAAGCTTTTGTTTATTTATTTATTTTATTAAATTTATATGCCGCCCTTCTCCCTAAGGACTCAGGGCGGCGCACAATAAAAATTAAAAACATAAAATAGAAAATTTAAAAAAGAATTAAATAATAAATACAATAATTATATGACAATTTAAAAACCAGTAAAAAGCTAATTAAAACCGTAGTCAGTCCAGGCCCGCTTGTTGGAACAACCGCGTCTTCAGGTCATGGCGGAAGGACCGAAGGTCAGGGGTCGTCCGCAGCTCCAGGGGCAATTCATTCCAGAGAGTCGGTGCGCCCACAGAGAAGGCTCTCCCCCTGGGGGTCGCCAGCCGGCATTGCCTGGCTGATGGCACCCTGAGGAGGCCGACTCTGTGGGAGCGAACCGGGCGATGGGAGGTTGACAATGGCAGCAAGTGGGGTCAAAAGTACCCCGGGCCTAAGCCATGTAGGGCTTTAAAGGTTATAACCAGCACCTTGAATCGCACCCGGAGGGCAACCGGAAGCCAATGCAGCTCGCGCAGGAGTGGTGTAACATGGGAGTACTGAGATACTTCCATAAGCACCCACTTATGGTCTGTTAAAGTGGCTATCTAGTAATTTTTTAAAGTTATAACAGATCATTTTGAGATTGCAAGAATACATATTGCAAAAAGAATCACAATAAATTTCCTCAAATAATTTTTCACCCACCTGTGTTTGTTAAAGGGAAAGAAAAAATTCAGAATATTATACTAGCAAGAAGCAAAAGAGAAGCAGAAAATTCTGATTTTATTTCCCAAGCATACTTCTATTATAATATCCTGGTCTTTATGATATTACAAGCATATTTATTTTATTTATTTATTGATGGGATTTATATCCCGCCCTATCTCCTGAAGGACTCAGGGCGGCTCACAATAAAACATATAATAAGTGCATAAATCAAGATAAATGAAATTGAGAACATCAGTGCAATAAAAAATTAGAGAATTTAAAAATGAATTAAAAATACTAAATATAAATTAATTAAGATGCCTGTCAGTCTAGGTCAGCTTGGTGGAACAGGTGTGTTTTGAGGCCGCGGCGAAAGGATTGGAGGTTTTGGGCTATCCGAAGCTCAGGGGGGAGCTGATTCCATAGGGTTGGTGCTCCCACAGAGAAGGCCCTCCCCCTGGGGGTCGCCAGCCGACATTGCCTAGCTGACGGTACCCTGAGGAGGCCTTCTCTGTGTGAGCGTACTGGACGATGGGAATTTGTTCCCGGCAGCAGATGGTCCTGCAAGTATCCCGGACCTAAGCCATGTAGGGCTTTAAAGGTAAGTACCAGCACCTTAAATCTCACCCGGAGGGCAACTGGTAGCCAATGCAGCTCCCGCAGGAGGGGTGTAATATGGGAGTATCGGGAAGCTCCCATCACAACCCGCGCAGCTGCATTCTGCACCAGCTGAAGCCTCCGGGTGGTCTTTAAGGGCAGCCCCATGTAGAGAGCATTACAGTAATCAATACGGGAGGTAACGAGTGCGTGGGTGACTGTACGTAGGGCATCTCGGTCCAAAAAGGGGCGTAATTGGTATATAAGACGAATCTGGGCAAATGCCCCCCTAGCCACGGTTCCAATGTGATCTTCAAAACTGAGTCGTGAATCTAGGAGGACGCCCAGATTGCGTGCTTTATCAATGGGAGGTAACATCTCTCCTCCTATAGTCAGAGATGGAACCTCTTGGACTAAACGAGATGACGGTATGTACAGCCACTCAGTCTTGGCCGGGTTGAGTCGAAGCCTGTTTTCTCCCATCCAAATCTGTACCGCTTCCAGACAACGGGACATCACATCGAGGGCATCACTGGGTTGGTTCGGGGTGGAGATGAATAGCTGGGTATCATCAGCATATTGATGATATTTCACCCCGAAGCTACGGATGATCTCTCCCAGCGGCTTCATATAGATGTTGAACAGGAGGGGCGAGAGCACCGAACCCTGAGGCACTCCACAATTAAGAGGCCTAGGGCTTGACCTCTGCCCTCCTGCCAACACCGTCTGCGAACGGTCCGAGAGGTAGGAGGAGAACCAACGCAGAACGGTGCCTCCCACTCCCAGCCCCTCAAGACGACGCAGTAAGATACCATGGTCGATGGTATCAAAAGCCGCTGATAGATCTAATAGGACCAGGACAGAAGAATAACCTCTATCTCGGGCCCGCCAGAGATCATTCACCAGCGCGACCAATGCCGTCTCCGTGCTGTGCCCCGGTCTGAAACCCGATTGGTACGGATCTAGATATTCAGCTTCCTCCAGGTTCAAAGGGAGCTGTTGTGCCACCACGCTCTCAACGACCTTCGCAAGGAAGCGAAGGTTGGAGACAGGACGGAAGTTGTTTAAAACAGCTGGGTCCAGTGCCGGTTTCTTGAGGAGGGGCCTTACCACCGCCTCTTTCAAGGCAGCAGGGAAGTACCCTTCACTCAGTGAGGCATTGATAACTGCTAGGAGCCAGCCTCGTGTAACCTCCCGAGAAGCATAGACTAGCCAGGAGGGACACGGGTCCAACAAACATGTGGCGGCACTTAGTTTCCCCATGATCTTGTCCACTTCATCCGGAGTCACAGGATCGAACTCTTCCCAAATGTACTTGGCCAACTTCATCGTTTTCCTCTCGTTAGATACTGCCCAGTCAGAGTCCAGACCAGCCCGAATCTGAGCAATTTTGTCCACCAGATATTTACTAAATTCCTCAGCCCGTCCATGTAGGGGGTCCTCTCCCGTCTCTTGACTTAAAAGGGAGCGGACCACTCTAAATAGGGCGGCCGGGCGATTATCTGCGGACGCAATGAGGGTGGTGAAGTAGGCGTGCTTTGCCACCCTCATTGCCACAAGATAGGATCTAGAAAAGGATCTTAACTGTGTTCGGTCAGACTCGGACCGACTGGCTCTCCAAATGCTCTCTAGGCCCCTTCTCTGGCGCTTCATCTCCCGCAGGTCCTTGGAGAACCAAGGAGCGAGTCGGGACTTGCGCCGGGTCAGAGGCCGCAAAGGGACAACGCGGTCGAGCGCCTCCGAAGCAGCCTGTTGCCAGGCATTAACTAAGGATCTAAATATGATCTAAACAGTTTTATGTAGCCAAACATGTATGCAGAATGTTATTTCTAGTTATTCATCATCTACCATTGTAGCTTTGGGGATCCATTAACTCCATATCTGAATTGTTTACTTTCTGTGTTTAATTCTTATCACAATTTTAAATACTAGTTCTTGAAATTCAGCTGTTCATGAAAGAGAATAGTTAACCCTTCCATTCCATAATAAAATCTGTAGTCAGCTGGAAATAATGTCTGATGTCTTTTGCACGTCAAATGCACAATACTTTTACACCAAGTGCATTTATTTTCAAGGCAAAATGTGTGATAGCGTTTCTATTCTTCATCTTCTTTCTATTCTTCATCATTTGAAAACCTCATACCACTAAGTTATGTGAAGAAACCTATATAATTACATGTCTTGCTTATTCTTTAATTGGTTTCAAGATTTCATGTCTAAAAAACAAATTATATCAGAACATTGGGTGCATAAAGATCTACTCCCATGTAGATAGTGTAATACTTCTTCTTTAAACTTTTTTCCCCAATTTATTAATGTATCATATTGAGAGAGAAAGATTCTGGTGAGTTTTCCTAGGGTAATTGACTGAACAAACAAGAAGGGGAGAGGGAGAAAAAATCAGGGATCATATAAAACTTAATACCAAATAATTCCACAATATATACATTATAATTAGTAAACAGCTGGTATATATTTCACTATGACGTATATAACAATGCTTGGAACTTTTTAGTTTAGAAATATGGCAAATGGAATGAGGGAATGGAGGTGGGATGCATGAAAAAGCATATATAGAGAAAATATTGCAAACTAAACTGTGGACATACAGATTAGATAAAAAGAAGGGCATATTTCAACTGTGGAATTTATCTCAAATGAAGTTACATTCTTCTATTTGTATCAGAAAGGGATTAGATAATTTCATGGAGCATAAAGCTCCCAAGTGTTTACTATTTACAATGTTTATATGTTACTTCCCCTAGAAAGGCCTAAGAGGCATCAATATTAATATCAATCCCTATGCAAAGTGTGATTGTGCTCGAGGGTTCTCCTTCTGACATTTCCAAGCATTTGGTCCGTCACTGAGGAAATACTCTGTTGTACTTACACATCTTTGACTTGATATAGCAGAGTTCATCTTGCACTAAGAAAATATTTTTAAAAAAATCTTAAGTCTTAAAGAGCTAATAATAACCTTTTCAGAAATATAAGTGATGATGCTATGAGTTTTCTACTCTGAAAATCAGGTATATCAAACAAAAGGCTTATGATATTCTCTTTCAGTTTGAGGTTATCTACATAGACAGAGTGTTTTGTCATCTTAAGTTTTATGCAGAGACATAAAATATAAAATCAGATGAACTGTAAAAATTGGCAAACCACCTACTCAACTTAATTATTGTTCTTCTACAAAGCAGCACAAGTATCTATTAAAAGGTCAGGAAAATGTAAGGAAAAACATCCTGTATAATCCATGAAAATACCCCTAATGAAAATTCATTGAACTCAAATAATTTAATTCATTCATAATTTAAATGCAAGAAGAACTTAATCCAAAGCAATATGCATAATATGTTTTCCATTACTGAAAAATCTTTTTACATTGGATTTTCATCATAAATAAAACAAATTAAATCCCTTTCCAAGAAATGCAAAATTTCAGCAGTTTTTTCTATATTTTATGTAATTCTTTAAAAATATAACAATGTTGCTGTCTATCTAAACAACACTCCCTTAATTACACTTTCAAATAATTGTAAAATCAATAGAACTATCATGAATAATCTAGTAAACTGAAAAACAATGAACACATGAAATATAATTTCAATAAGTAACTATAAATCTAACTACAAACTGTTAGAAAACAACTAAGGCCAGTAGCCACAAGGAACTTTTCAGTTTCTATTTGTTTACAGTTTTATGATTTCATGTATTATGAAAATATGTAAACATCTTTTCATGGGCATTATTCATATCCACGAATTTTGACTGTTAAACCCAGAAGTGTTCATTCTGATTAACTGACCTTTGCTTCTGCACAATGTATTAAATAATCCTTTAAACACAACAGATGTACTGCATATCTTGCCTACTATTTTCACATAGACCATAAAATATACATGAAAGTTTAATTATTAAGAAAATATTAATAAGAATCTGCACAATTGTTAGGAGCGCCATGGCAAGCGTTCAGAATTTCCCTTTTTAAAAGCTAGCAAAATGTAGCATTACCATCAAGCAAGACAGACATATCTGAAACAAGGAAAAATAAAGGGTTGTTACTGTTAATTTGGTTCACTGGAAACAAGTTTGTTCCGGAGTAAGCAGAGTTCACATGGGAATAAATGCTTTCTACTTTATTTTGTTTTTCCTTGAGTAATTTTTGATACTTTCTACCATTCCAAAGAGGTGAACTTGCTTTTGGTAGATTGTAATGGACATAAGGTACCTGTTAATGTTGTAAATACTTAGTGAAACAAATGTACATCGTAAAACTCTGCAGATATAAATTACTATTTAATTGCCTATCTTTCTAAACTGAAATAATAAAAAAGGTGTTTAGCTGTGTGACTTCTTTTCTAATTGGTATTGTTTAAGCAAAGGACCTTTCATATCTCACTTTCCACAAATTCCACCATAAACAACCTGGGCAAACTTAAGTGAAACAGAAAGCCCACTATATGCATAAAGGACAATCATATGTTTACAAGTATTCAGTTATTATATTCATTATTTATGGTAAATATTGAAGACTTAAGTTTAAGTAATGTACTTTGTGTCTATTTAGAGTATGAGTCTCACATGTGTATACAAAGTATCTATGAGAACCAGGATTACTATCAGGTAGATCAGTCTAGGAAATCAATTTAACAAGAAGAATAAAACTTCCTTTATTGTTATTGACTATAATAACAATCTTGCAAGTGTTTTCACATACTCCAATGAATAGGGGAGGAATCTGCTCGAATTGGTTCAGAATCTTACCTCATTACTGAGGACTTTTTTTAAAAAAAAATCATATCTTTTGGCAAAAGTAACAATCCTTACATATCTCCTTATGCTTTACTGATATAAAGAATCTTACTACATTTTCAGTAGCCCTAAACATTTATGAATGCTACATTTCCAAATAGAAATATTAGAAAATTAATCTAATATTAACTTAGATACCTTTCAGGAGAAATTAATTATATATTTCAAAGGTCTCCTCTCATTGGTTGGTCTCTCTTTTGGAAAGAAAGAGTTAAATTGTTCCATTTATTCCCCAAAGATCTTAATTCAACTCAGTAGTGCCATGTTTTATTTAAAACATACTCTCTCTGAGTAACCACTTATTCTAATTGGCAAGGCAAGGCAGGGTCCCAGAAGCACATAGCTCGTTACGTTCAGTTTGGATTACAAAAACACGAAACAAACTGCATCGAAATGTACAAATTAACAGCACAGGAGTGCATGACACGGATGTGGAATTAGATTCTAATATGGAATTAACTCTATAGGGAAACTGTGGAACAAACCACTAGTGTTTTTATAAACTCTACAAGGTTTTGAAATGAGCAAATACAGAATGTAGAGGATGGTGGGGTTTTTTCATAATTCAACAAAATCACTTAAAGAAAATAAATCCTTTCTATACGCCATGCAGAAGATAGGTGTTACTAAAAAGTTTAAGAAACTCAAAAACAACAGTCATCACCTTTTTCTATATTCACACTGAAGGTCTGGACAAATCTTTTCACAATTAAGTGATATCCTAAACACTTTTATTTGTCTGAGAACTTACACACAAGGGACTAAATTAGAGCTTATGTTTCAGCAAACCATGCAGACAGCAAAGTTAATGAGGTAAAAATTAGATGAACACAATATTAATAAGATAGAAAGCCACAACAGAGACAGAAACTATTTGCCAAGAAGCAGGTGAAATCACTCTATCACGTGCACCTTTCTATAAAAAGTTTTCTTTATGTTCTTTCTCCATTTGACCATTGGGGATAAATAATGTTTGTCAGCCATCACAAAATCAATGGGCAACACATTAAAAAAATAAACCAACACTGAGACATTAAAAGGGATGTTATATTTCTGCTATTCAACAGAAAGTAGATATTTAACATGTCTGCAAAATAAAGATTCCCTAGACTGCAATATCAAAATATTAATGTAAGAATGTTTACCTAATTTTGTAAATGGTAATATATCCATGGAACTGGTAAGTTTCCCAGTTGAGACCAAGGTACCTGAAGGAATATCTTCCCTTATTTCATTCAGCTATCACTCTGATATCAGCATTAGCTCGTCCCTGTTTCTCTTTTACTAGAGGTGAAATAGATAAAATTAGAAAGCTATAGTCCCTCACAAAATATTCACCCATGGCTAGACAAATATCTTTTTCCCCATATTTAAAAAACCTTACACAGTACTACATGTTTATCTGATTGCATTTTATGCAGATTTATGGTTTTTAATTATTTGTAATTTTATAAAATTCCCTGGTATCAAATGTGATGAAAAGCATGGTATTTTAAATAAATAGTTCTCCTCAGCTATGTACAACAATTACTTGCATCTAGCATTTCAATGTACCTAAAAATTAATCATGTGGAAATTAACCAGTATGCAATGAACCAAACATTCAGGATGTTTTTAGAGAAGATGTATACACATGAGAATATTGTAAACATGGATTTCATAGCTATGCATACATAGTCATTGACTGCCATTTAAACAATCCGGGCAATATTTTTAAAAGCATGCTAAATCAGTTCAATATAAAATGGACGGGAACACAAAGTCCGCCAGATTCTTAGTGCTAGGCATAAAATGATTTCAGCAACAGTCTTGCACCAGACGTTCAACAGACTACAACTATAATACTAAGTTTGAATGCTGTTAAAATACACCACAAAGCATTGGCTTAATAGAAAAGCACAAATTGAGGTGCCAACTACTATCAAGCTTTAAGGCAGGAGAAATTATACTATAGCCCTTCTAATCAAAAGAGGATGTTCTTGAGCAGACAGCTGAGAACACAATTATTCCTTTTACAAAATGAGAGCAATGCTCTGCTTTGTACACCTGAAAATTCCTAGCTGCTAATCAGAGCCTATTAAAATGCATCATATAATGGAAGCACTGGAATATTCTAGCACATTGAAATTATCAGCATTACAGCTAGAAGCAATTAATTTAAAGAGAGCATTAAAAGAAAAAATATTTTTAAAAACTGAATGAGACAGCTGCTAAGATAGTCAACCTTACAAGATAACATAATGTAATATTTTAATATCAACAATTCCCCCAGAATATTGACATGTTACATTAGAGTCTGCTCAAGCCATATATTAACACAATAGGTCTAGACTGCTGTAATAACAGCATGGAACACTGAATCGAAAATCAGTCAAAGGATGTATGCAAAGTTTTGCTATTATAGTAAAAACCCCCAATATATTTAGCCACTTAAAAGACAATCTGATACAGGTAGTTTTCATTTAATAACTATTTGAACTTATAATGCCTTCCAAAAATACTACTTATAAGCCATCCTTGAAGTTATAACTGCCATGCACGCATGCATACGCACACACACACAGTCATATGATCATATTTTAGGAGCTTGGCAAACAGCTCGCATTTACCACTGGTTGCAAAGGCCTGTAGTTCTATGCCTATGATTTGCAACTCTTTTGCTACCTTCCAGAATTTTTTGCTGGTTTCTACCCAATAAGGGACACGGTGGCTCAGTGGGTTAGGACGCTGAGCTTGTCGATCAGAAGGTCGGCAGTTTGGCGGGTTGAATCCCGAGTGCCATGTAACAATGTGAGTGCCTGTTACTCGTCCCAGATTCTGCCAACCTAGCAGTTCAAAAGCACGTAAAAAATGCAAGTAGAAAAACAGGGACCACTACGGTGGGAAGGTAACAGCGTTCCGTGCGCCTTTGGTGTCTAGTCATGCCGGCCACATGACCACGGAGATGTCCTCGGACAAGCGCTGGCTCTTCGGCTTTGAAACGGAGATGAGCACCGGCCCCTAGAGTCGGAAACGACTAGCACACATGTGCGGGGGAACCATTACCTTTACCCAACCCAAAGGGAGTTTTTTAATGATCACATGGTTCGCTCAATGGCTATGTGATTTATTTTATAATGTCGTAAAAACAATAATAAAATTGAATCTGGTCATATACTGGCCCATTTAACAACTCCAACACTTACAACCAAAATTCTGGGCACAATTGTGATTATTAAGTCATACAGTAACATATTATTTGTTCATTGAATACTAATCGCAAGAATAACAATTACACACTAAAACAACAAAGGAGAACTGAAGGCAACAGGAGGTAGAACATATGTTACAGAGCTAAGGATAGTAATGATCTAGGACAGGGGTGTCAAACTCAATTTCATTGAGGGCCGCATCAGCATTGCAGTTGCCCTCAGGGGGGCGGGTGGGTGTGGCCTGGGTGGGTGTGGCCTACTGGGTGGGCGTGGCTAAAGTGCGTATGTCCTACTGGGTGGGCATGGCCAGCTCTACATCGTTTGCATCAAGGGTGCCTATGGGGGCCTGGAGAGGAATGGGACAGATCTGAGGGTCTCTGGCAGGAGGAGGGTCTCTGGGCCAGGGCCAAGGGCCGTTCGCTCACTGTTTCCAGGATGGCTTCATGGGCCGCATGAAACCACTTCGCGGGCCGGATCCGGCCCCCGGGCCTTGTGTTTGACATGTCTGATCTAGGAGCAATCTCCTTCAGCCTTTGAGTAACTTTCTAAAAACTACCTGGGGAGAATTTCAAATAAATTAAAAGAGAATACATAGTATTTTCTTGGAATATTTAGTTTTGTAATATGGCATCCATCTGACTAGAAACTGCAATAGGATTCTTTAATTTTTTGTTCACTGCCCTGAGTCCTTCGGGAGAAGGGCGGTATAAAAATTCAATAAACTAAACCAATAAACTAAACTACCGTATATACTTGAGTATAAGCCGAATTTTTCAGCCCACTTTTTGGGCTGAAAAATCCACTTCGGCTTATACTCCAGTGAACAAAAAAAAGAACTTCCACCCCCCAGTTTGGAGAGCTGCTGCTTTCATCAAACATGGACGAAGGCAGCAGCTCTCCAAACGGGCGGCGGCGGTTTGGAGAGCTGCGCACGCAGCTCCGCCACCTCTGCAAGCCTCCGCTGAGAGAATGGGGCGGTGGAATCTTGCCACCCATTTTCTCGGCGAAGACTTCTTTCGGGGGATCCAGCCTCTGCCGCCCCTTTCTCTCAGCTGCCCAGCTGAGAGAAGGGGGTGACAGAGGCTGGATCCCCCGAAAGAAGTCTCCGCTGAGACGAGAGAATAAGGCGGTGGAGCGCTCCGCGAAGTATGGGGCGGTGGAAGCTTGCCGCCCATTTTCTCGGCGAAGACTTCTTTCAGGGGATCCAGCCTCTGCCGCCCCTTTCTGGATCCCCCGAAAGAAGTCTTCGCCGAGAAAATGGGCGGCAAGCTTCCACCGCCCCATACTTCGCGGAGCGCTCCAACGCCTCATTCTCTCGCTCAGCGGAGACTTCTTTCGGGAGATGCAGCCTCTGCCGCCCCCTTCTCTCAGCTGCCTGGGCAGCTGAGAGAAGGGGGCGGCAGAGGCTGGATTCCCCGAAAGAAGTCTTTGCCGAGAAAATGGGCGGCAAGCTTCCACCGCCCCATACTTCGCGGAGCGCTCCACCGCCCCATTCTCTCGTTTCAGCGGAGACTTCTTTCGGGGGCGGCAGAGGCTGGATCCCCCGAAAGAAGTCTTCGCCGAGAAAATAGGCGCTGAGACGAGAGAATGAGACGTTGGAGCGCTCCACCGCCCCATTCTCTCGTTTCAGCGGAGACTTCTTTCGGGGGATGCAGCCTCTGTCACCCCCTTCTCTCAGCTGGGCAGCTGAGAGAAAGGGGCGGCAGAGGCTGGATCCCCCGAAAGAAGTCTTCGCCGAGAAAATGGGCGCTGAGACGAGAGAATGAGGCGGTGGAGCGCTCCGCGAAGTATGGGGCGGTGGAAGCTTGCCGCCCATTTTCTCGGCGAAGACTTCTTTCGGGGATCCAGCCTCTGCCGCCCCTTTCTCTTAGCTGCCCAGCTGAGAGAAGGGGGTGACAGAGGCTGCATCCCCCGAAAGAAGTCTCCGCTGAAACGAGAGAATGGGGCGGTGGAGCGCTCCAACGCCTCATTCTCTCGTCTCAGCGCCCATTTTCTCGGCGAAGACTTCTTTCTTGGGATCCAGCCTCTGCCACACCGCACTGCGCCAACAGCAAGCCACCTCATTCTCTCGGCGGAGCGCTCCACTGCCCCATTCTCTCAGCGGCTTGCTGCCCCATTCTCTCGTCTCGGCAGAGCCCAGCTGAGAAAAGGGGGCGACAGAGGCTGGATCCCCCGAAAGAAGTCTCCACCGAGATGAGAGAATGGGGTGGCAAGCCGCCAAGAGAATGGGGCGGTGGAGTGCTCCGCCGAGAGAATGGGGCGGCTTGCTGTTTTCTCGGTGCAGCATGGCAGAGGCTGGATCTCCCGAAAGACGTCTCTGCTGAGATGAGAGAATGGGGTGGCAAGCTGCCGAGAGAATGGGGCGGTGGAGCGCTCCGAGAGAATGGGGTGGTGGAGGCTGGATCCCCCGAAAGACGTCTCTGCTGAGATGAGAGAACGGGGTGGCAAGCTGCCGAGAGAATGGGGCGGTGGAGCGCTCCGCTGAGAGAATGGGGTGGTGGAGGCTTGCCGCCCATTCTCTCGGCAGAGACTTCTTTCGCGAGATCCAGCCTCTGCCGTGCTGCACCGAGAGAACAGCAAGCCGCCCCATTCTCTCGGCGGAGCACTCCACCGCCCCATTCTCTCGGCGGCTTGCCACCCCGTTCTCTCATCTCAGCAGAGACGTCTTTCGGGGGATCCAGCCTCCAGCTGCTGCATTTCCCAGCCTCGGCTTATACTCGAGTCAATAACTTTTTTTAGTTTTTTTGGGGTGAAATTAGGGGTCTCGGCTTATACTCGAGTCGGCTTATACTCAAGTATATATGGTAATTTCTTTCTGTTATTTCTGTCTTGTTAAGTATCCTTATTTTTCTAAACAACTATAGAGAGTGATTAATGTCACATTTAATTCAAATATAGTTCAGACTGAGCATGATATTAATTTTGTTTTAGAGTCTTTTGTAGTTTATTATTAAATTTAAGCAGCTCCCATTTTCCAAAGGAGATTGCACATCAATGCAATCATGTAGCTTACATGGAACATTTCATGTACTTCTATAAATGTCTTACAAATAAAAAAAAAGCTTTTACAAATTATTTCTTTTCGAACAAATTTTGTTTTGTTTACCTCTTATGATATTGACCTATCTTCCAACAAAGGGTTATAACTTCTAATCAGGCACCTGTATGCTACATAGCCAGGATATTATATTATATTATAGAGATTATGTCCATATTTACAATAAAATGGTTGCAAGCAGAGGATTACCTGTATGCAATGCTAAATCACCAGTGGCAGCTAAGTGAAGGAACAAAGGAAAATAGGGGGAGCATTAGAAGAATATGCGAAGCTGGGATATTGACAATAGTTGAGGGATGAAGGAAAGATATATAATCTTAGCAAAGGTCTGAATTTTGGGGACATTATTTTCATTTGCAGATATTCCTCCCTCCCCTAATACACATAGTTATTTCCTATTGCTTCAAGATGTTTTGACAGAAGATGAAGAAAATATCTGAGCAAAGAATATCAAAGGAAAGTTATAATTCTTCCATGAGTGCTGCCCTTATTTATAGTTTAGCATAAAAAAGAATTCAACATGAGTAATAACTTACGATTAAGACCAATATGTTTCTTCATTTTTTTTCTTATTGTAGATTGGCTAATACATTGTAACTGTGCCATGTTCCTCTCTCTGCTGCTTTGTAATACATTAAATGCAGAAATCATATTCCTGCCCAGGTTTCAGTTATGCAAAGAAAGGTAATGCATTGACTTAACATTCCCAATAGCTAGTTTGGGGCAGCTCAAATCTTGAATATTGCAATGTGAAGAGATTTTAAAATCTATCTTTTATTTGGATTAAGGCCTCTGATCTCTACTATTTTCAAAAGATTAATTGTCCCTATCAAGTAGGATTTGATTTTTTGGTCACTTAATTACTAAAGTTTAAACATATTAATTTTTTTCCTGAATTATCCAAAATTATGTAAATATGTAAAATATGATCTTATAACATTTTGACTTTTTTTTCTTGTTACAGGACACATCAGACCATAATAAATCTTTGGTAAAGTTTTAGTTGATAGGAATAAAATTACATCACTACCTAAACAATATTCTTTATATATTCTGAAAATCCAAAATGTCATGCAATTATTACATTTAGTTCTGTATTTCTAGACATGTGCAGAATTTGGATTCAAAGAAGAGTCAGCTACCGGAAGAGACCCATCCTAGATTTAAAACAACTTTACATGCTTTGGATCCAAATATTACATACTTCTATATATTTCTATGTGAGCAAAGGCAATTAGTTTATGCAAACGATATGAGTGAAGTTAATTAATTTTGTCATTTACTAACCTTTTTCGTTGTGTGGATTTCTTTTTTCTAGAGAGAAAAAGAAAATAAAGTCAAGATAAAAAATACCAAGATATTGTTCATACATGAATAAACATTGAAGCATATTAAGATTAAATATGGAATTGTTTAAGCACATCAGATAACAAGATAATAGTTTACCAATTTCTACCATTCTAGAGTGCACCCCCCCTCTCTATCCCTCTCTCTCAGAGGTCTTCTACTAATAATCTGATAATAGATGAGAACAGCTTACATCCAGGTAACTTCACGATGTTCAGCAAAATGTACATTTCTTTGGCATTTAATACTCAATCTGATAAGATTAAATACCCACATTTTAGAAAAGTAGTTTTTAAGAGCTACTCATAGAAGACACATTTTAACAGCAATGTACTCAAATTAATCTGGAAATAAATATATGGACCTTAATCTGGAAATAAATATGGACCTTAATCTGGAAATAAATATATGGACCTAAAAGCTTGGGAAGGTTGATTACACTAGTATATCTTGTCTAATACTTAGAATCTACATTTATTAACAGATAATTTCAATTTAACATCACAGAAACTACAAAGGCATTTAGAAATAAGTTAATGCAAGTTTCTAAATGATGGTTGGCTTTAGGTTCAGAATGTATGTTATAATAAGTTTGTTAAAATAAACATCTTCTCAATTAACATTGGCAAACACCTTAAGTTATCTAAGTTTTCTGTGATTTTTTATTTTAGCACATATGCGTATATAAAAAGTATTTTCTCCCTCGCCCCCCCCTTCCATTCAATTGTGTCCCATTCTTGGAGACTGCCTGAATAAGTTCTTTAAATTTTCTTGGCAAGGTTTTTCAGAAGTGTTTTGCTTTTGCCTCCTTACTAGGGCTGAGACAAAGTGACTGGCCCAAGGTCACCCAGCTGGCTTTAATGCCCAAGGCAAGTCTAAAACTCATGGTTTCCCAATTTCTAGCCTGAATCTATACCACTACTGGCTCTATTTGTTCCCTATTATTATTTTTAAAATAATCTTGTTCTTCTAAAAACGGTAGCATAATCTGAAGTCCCAGACTAGCATATGGCCTCTTTGCTGAATTGCAGTTTAACATGACAGAAAGGAAAAATTATTAAACACATATGAGATTCATATTAGCAGTACTTAAATTAGAACTTTTTAAAATGTAAACAAAGTAAATGTAAATGAAGTAAAAGTATGCTTAGCTAACTCAATTTACTTAATCGTGGTCCTATCCACAGATCAAATGGCCACCCATCCAAGAATAACAAAACATTTATAGTCTTGCTTTAAATATGTAGTAAGATTGTAAAAATCATAATGGACAATCAAATCCATATATCATATCACAGCATCTTTTAAATGTTTTCATTAATTGTAGGCTTATATTGCTGAAGGTCATAATCTTGAACTAAAAAACTCTATGAAAAAAGATCTTTAATAGTCCAGGGTAGCGGATTTAGAAACATGTAGTACTGCAGAGCTGCATTCCTGAAACGTTTATGTATTCCATTTTTAATCACTATATATAAGATAGTAAAATAGTGACTACTTAATGAGATCACAAAAACAGAAGGTCAAAAACACCTTATATATTCAAGATTTTAAAACAAAATTGTAACTATGTCTTTTTAATGAACATAATTAAAGTCTGCCTTACTGAGATTAAACTTATAATAAAATGAACATTAAAGTGGGTCTGCCAGAAGTTGACAAGGACATTCCACTTTCTGTAATCTTCACTGAATGAAGGCTTAATTGGTCCCTGTGCAGAAGTGGCTTTTTTATACACATTGGGGATTGTTTCAAGAAACCTGAGCAAACAAATGAAGCACCAGGTGAGCAGAAGCTGGTTTCATGCATAGATAAGAAACAGATAATCACCTGTAAACTCCAAAGGAATTGTTGCCAACTATTTAAGGGAGATAAAAAAAATCCTCAAAGCCAATTTTACACTGCACTTACCAGCAAAGCATTTGGAACACAGATTCATTGTCTTGCTGGACCTGGTGCAAGGGGAAAAAAAGAGGAGATCTTAAAAATTCTTCATAGTTATTAACACAGAATTTTAAAGAATAGAATAAGCTGAGAAGGTAAATGACAGCAAAGCAAAAACTTTGATCAGTTATCTGGGTCAATAATTCAAAAACTACCTTTGTATCCCTAGGAAAACATTGGGCCAGTCACTTTTAAAGCTTTAATTAATATTCAACAAATTTATAAATAGTTGTTAGGCAGGGGATTGCCACTCTACACTTTGTAATTTTCTCTACTAAGAAGCTAAATGAAATGACCACAAATAAGACAAACCTATGTCTCTATTGTCCCTTTTTAAAATAAAGATAAATACCTGCTAAAATCAAAATAAATTTCTTGCTCCAAAAAGAAAAAAAATACCCAATACATTTTTATAAATTTCCTTTTAGTAGCAAGATTGCAGGGCTGATTTAACTTACTTAAATGTTATAGCTCTCCAAATCTAACATGTTTATGCCTAGGAGCAGGTATCTTATAATAATCGATTATATACACAATAGGAACTCAAGTGGGTTAAAATTCTACTTTTGTAGAATTTTATTAATCTATTACCAAAAAACAATTTCAAAAAACAATATCTGTTTTTTCATTTATTGCCATAATGTCACAATAGTCCTATTACAAAACATCTAGTGCATAGAAAAGGGATATATTCACATTGGCTGCTTCATACTATATTCACATTTTCAATATGCAATTATTAGAGAACATGATTCTAACTTTCTTCTTTTCTAGCTTTTTTTCAGAAAGGTTTCATCATCATAGCTGAAATTAATTTAAAGCTAGAAGCTGTATAATAAGATTGTATGATTAAATCTCAGAAATTCTTTTACTACTCTTTCTAGTACGGTAAAATATTGTGTCCTGAACAACCATTTTGTCTTATGACCTGTAAAAGCATATTATGAAAATAAATAAGTTTTTTAAATGCAAATTTGACTTCTTTGTAGCATGATTCTCTATTTTTCCTTGCCTGGATGGTTAAATTTCTGTTAAAATAAAATTTATACCATATTAGATTTACTCTTTACATAGCAGAAAATAAGGGTAAAATTCTTTATGCATATTAAAGTGCTAGAAAAAAAGCATAGATATTCTTCTAAAAGGGAAATTAAAACTAGGCCTTTGTACCAGGATGTTTGTATTTGCCTATGTGCTATTAAGTAGTGCATGTACAGAAACAAAGCACATTTTATTAATAATTTGTGAATCAGAGTAGCAGGCTAAATCCGAGTCTGGTGTACTCATTAGTGCCTTTTGCACAAAAGTTACTGATGAAATAGCTCACTATACTGTATTGGCATTTCCTTGACCAGCAAAGAAAGAAAAAGCAGAGATCAACTAGCTCACAGTAAAAATATTCTTTTAGATACAGAAGCAGGGCAATTCCAAGTCTTACTAGTTATTCCTTCAAATCAAGGAAGAAAAAAATAAAACCACAGCAAAAAAACCAAATTATCATAAAACTTCTGAGTCTCCCCCAAATTTCTCAACTGATAAAGCAAAGTTTAAACTCTCCCTAAGATGCAAAATGCAAATGGCCAACAATTATATGAAAAGGGAATCTATACTGTTATATAAAAAAGGAGAAAAAACAAAACAAGTAAAGCAATAAATAAGAATATCTAATTTAAAATGTATTAAGTGAGCCTTGGTGGAGCAGTGGGCTAATGCCTCCTTAAGTAACACCAGCTGCCTGCAATTAGTGCAGGTTCGCATCCCACCAGGCTCAAGGTTGACTCAGCCTTCCATCCTTCCGAGGTAGGTAAAATGAGGACCCAGATTGTTGGGGGCACTAAGCTGACTTTGTAAAAATGCCGCTTGGGGGGCAGGGCAAAAGCCCTAATAAGCAGGCCTATACATAGAATGAAGGCTATTGCTAAGCACATTGATTTGTGCTTCTTAGATTGTAGGCCGCCCTGAGTCTTCGGAGAAGGGCGGGATATAAATGGGATAAAAATAAAGAAATAAAAATTTTTGGATTTATAATGAAAGCCAGAAATTATATGTAAATTGATATAATCTATTAGTGTATTTCAAGAAATGCACATTAAAATTTCACTGCTATTGAGCAAAACATTCATGTACTGATTATGAAGAAACATTTCCATGATGAAAAATAGTATTATACAATTTGACTCCTAGTGACCAACTAAAGACAAACTTTGCACAATTCAAACAACCTGGGTTAACACTGAGTAGCCATTCATATTAATATGCACATTATTAAATTATAGAAAGGAATCATAGAAAAAAACTACATAATACACACAGTTAAACTCTGTATAACTTCTGTTCAGCAACCTCTATTTATACTAGCTTACAAAAGAGCAATTACATAATAAATTTATATCTGGACTATGTGACTTGCTTGCAAATATAAATTTGTGGCTTATTATTCCTTTGTACAATAAAGCTCTCTATACGTATAAAAGTTCTGAGGCAGAGGTTTCATTTAGTCCTTTCCATAATAAAAAGTCTGAAAGTTTAGACTGCTACTTCATTGCCTATCTAAGATAAATAAATATGCAGCCCTGAAATCTAACTAGGGTGTTAGAATGATACTGACCTTTGAAGTAGATTGTTTCCTGAACAAGGAATTTCAAGTGTCACTTAGAATGCTGTAAGGTTCAAGGATTCTTTGCACCTTGATTTTTTTTCTATATTGTGTATCAATATAGATTATGGACATTAGACAGGCAACACGTTGCTATTTACAAATGCTTTAAAAATGACTAAAGATAGTCTATTTAAAAGATCAGGTTTATTTAAAGATCAAGAGCAAATCTATTGACTGTTTTGATCCATTTGTCGATTTCTACTGTTGTCATTAATCTTATTCAAGGCACAAATGATCAGGCTCAAATTATCCTACTTCAGACACATTACACAAGCTCTCTGGAGAAGTCTCTAATCCTAGGAAAGGTAGACAGAAAAAGAAGAGAATGTTCAGCAGCAAGGTGGATAGACTTGATTACACAAGTCTTGATTACTACCATTGGAAGACCTACAGGACCAGGCTAGGGATAATCACAGAGAAAATCTATCAGTCTGGTTTCTGACTTGATGGCACATAACCAAACAATCCATTTTAATTAAAGAATTGTATTCTATATTCAGTTTCTGATTTGCAAAACTTTTAGATAAATTAACAAACAAATGTGCAATATATAATTCAGTCTTCAGCTGGTGCAGAGTGCAGCTGCACGAGTGCTTTTGGGGGTCTCCCGATACTCCCATATTACACCTCTGCTCCGTGAGCTGCACTGGCTTCCAGTTGCCTTCCGGGTGAAATTCAAGGTGCTAGTGATGACATACAAAGCCCTACATGGCGTGGGTCCGGATTACCTACGGGAGCACCTACTGCCAGCGTCAACATCCCTCCGTCCTGTGCGCTCCCACAGAGAGGGCCTCCTCAGGGTGCCACCGGTCAGAGAATGTCGGCTGGTGACCCCCAGGGGGAGAGCATTCTCGGTGGGTGCGCCAATCCTTTGGAACCGCTTACCAGCTGAAATCCGGATGGCCCCCGACCTTCGCTCCTTCCGGCGTGATCTAAAAACTTATCTATTCCAACAAGCCGGCCTGGCCTGATGGATTTGGGCTTTAATAATTTTATTTTTATTGTATTCTTACTTTCTCTGTACACCGCCCTGAGTCCTCCGGGAGAAGGGCGGTATATAAAACAAACAAATAAATAAATAAATAATAAATATATTATTTTGTACATATTACAATTATGCCAAACAATTCAATTAATAAATTGAGATTGTAGTTGCTCTGTTATGATATAAAATATGCATGGGAGTAAGTAACCTATGATTTAGGCATTGCAAAAGGAGCAGATTAATTTTAGTCTTACAACCATAATACATTCTGAAAGATTTGGAAGGAAACTAAGTGAAGAAAAGAAGAAAGTATTGTTTAAAAATGGTCAAATGTTGGGTAATGTATAGTAGCCTCTATGTGAGCCATTTAAGTATTAAAACTGCAATGACTCAAAGAGGAAAAGGTGATTTGGAACACAGACAAATGCTCACACTGCATCTATCATCACTTCCTCCAAGCAAAGCAAATACATTTTTTTTCCTGGGATCAGGCAGCTGCAGCTATGTGAGCCTAGGAAAAGGCTCAGCTTCTTTGCTTCTTCAATCTGCATAGTCTTAATACATATGAATATTGCATATGAATCACACACAAATATTTTTATTCTTCTATTCATATTTATAACTATTACAATGTATTACAGATTAAAGAGAACATTAAATGCCATAAAATACATGCAAAAACATGTTTCCCCAAGCTTAAGATGAGAAATTGATATATTTTTTGATCTTCTCTTCTTCCAATAGTATTCTCTTTTTGTCAACATTAAACAAATATAATTCTTAAATTTTTTGATAAAGTTGGGTATAAACCTTTTTCTTTTGTTTGTACAAATAACAGTAACACCAGCATATAACATCTTTTCTGATCAGCTTATATTTCAACTGTATTTATTAAAGTCATCTTATTAAGTCACTATATATCCTGTTTTCAAGATTCTTATTTAAGCTTAAATTCCCCTCTGTATTCAAACCATTATCAGTCATAATTTTATGTAAGTTAATAACCTTTAAATATCCAAACTTTTCATTCACATATATCATCCCAATATTTTTACATTTCATATTTTATAAAAATACCATACTACTTGTGTATCTTAGGGTTAGGATTATCTTTATGTCTATAATTTATCTATTCTTTTAACCATATTCAAACAAGTGCTTAATCATATAGTACTACATCTGGTAAGTCGAATCAAATCTGTTGAATGTAACTCTAACCTTCTTCTTTTGCCAGGTAGCTTTCCAAGTCAGTGTGTTCAACTTGCCAGGGGATTCTTCTTGTATTTTTGTAAATGTTGTTGGGAATAAAAACCAAATCAGATAGACATGTGTTTTTTGTCTCCCAAACTTTAATGATTCTCCTGGCTGCTCTATAGTCCATTTTGTTAGATCTTCTTTCCAATCTTCAAGTTTATTTTGAAGCCCTGAAAAATAAGATATCATTTCCACTTCCATTGTTGTGGTAAAACCTTCCAAGTTTTCTTTTGTTTGTATTAAACTGTAGTTCTCTTCATCTGTAGCTTCCCTCTTTGGGTCACTGTCCTCTGGTTTGTGTTCTGTTATCTGGTTGTTTGTTCATTCTTTGTCATCATTTTCTGAGAGTTTTTTACTTATAGGTTTAGGTTAGAAATGTGCTCATTTATGCCATCAAAGTTGTTTTTAATCTCATCATGATTTGAAACCACTGTCATTTGAATCTGTCTCATACATTTCCTCCTGGAAAGTATTTGCCTTGGTCTTGGGAGTAGATCCTGCATATCTCTGATGTTCCAGGCTGGGGCCTTCAGAAGGAGATATTAGGTGTGGTTTCCTGCCATTTTTAGATAGGTATGCAACATCCATTTTAGCTCCCCCCTCCAGATATTCTTTCACTGGTACCATAGTCTCTGTATTTAGCCTTTCAAACCAGCCAATCTTAAAATCCAAACAACCAAATCTTATATAATGTTTATCTTTATATATGGTTCTTATAATCCAATGCATTTCCAATTGTCAAAGCACCACTGAAAGCACTATTTTACAACAGTTCTTCTGTTCAGGGGTCTTACAGTTTATCAGCCAGCCAAAATTGCAGTCCAGAATGTTTAACCATCCAGTAAATTCCCCCCTAGAAGATTAGCCAAAATTCAAAGTTTTTCTTTTTCTGCAAACAATTCTTGAGCTTAAACACCACAGCTCAGTAAAAATTTATAATCCCAGGTGGTCAGCAGTAATTAAAACAAATATAGTTCTCAATCGGTAATAGGTGACCCAGTGTATTTTTCTTTCCTCTGTTCCCAGCTGTTTTCTATTTGGCTAAAAGTCACTAAGGTCCAAAGGAACAAGTTCTCCTTAATTCTGGGTGTCGTGTCAATTTCCGAGTCAATGCAGCTGTTGTTCTATACTCTAATCCTCCACTAGATGACAGTAGCTATTCATTTCCCAATTTTTAAAACAAAGTGTTTTTTTTTGTCATTTCATCAATACGCTTTCAGATGTAAAATCTTAATCGCTTTCTTAATTTCCAGATTTATCCAGACTGTAGTATTATTAACTTCATTTCAATATATTTCTGTCCCCCCATAAAAATTAAATCACCACTTCCATCTATGGAAGGATGGGGATGTGGTCCCCTCTCCTCTCACTTTTGGAGGATTTTTCGCTTCTTGGGGATCCTTTCCAGGAAATCAGTTACAAAATAGAAGATATGTCAGGATAATAATTTAATAGCTAAACAGCTTGTGTAATGATGTCATGCAATGTAAGATGGAGGATGCAATAATAGGAATGTCTCAGCAGGTGTGTGTATCCCTTTGAGAGTCTGAGTATAAAAGGGAAGGCTTTGCTGGAGTCTTTCTCTCTCATCCGTTCCCTGCTGTAATTGCTGTGTGTTGGAGTTTGCTGAATTATCACGTGTATGTATTTTGTTTCTAGTATATTTGTAGATAGTATGTGATAAACCACCATTTAATACAAACCACTATTTACTGTATTTTCTCCTGGGTTACCACAGCACAGTAAGACTGAGATTGATATTCTCACCAAGTTCCAAGCACGCTGCTCACCGTTGTTCTGGTTAGTGCTTTTGGACTTCGGCTGCTGGTAGCTTGGGCTAGTCACTGATGTGCTACCTAGCCTTTCTTCTGTCGGGTTGGAGGACTTCCCCTGGATCAAATGGATCGACCTCTATCTTTCCGTGATCCATGGGGGGGCCTTCTTCATTGTCGCCTCTCCGGGGCGACTTTAGACCCATTAAGGGTCCCCTGGCAGGGCGAAACCAGCTGTGGGGTGCAGAGCTCTGCAATCCCTTGGCTGCACTGCTATGCCGCAGAACTGGAAGTCCTGGTTTCACTTCTTCTTGAGTTCTAGTCAATAGTAATAGGAACAGAGTTCAAGATCCTGGCTGAGCCACAAGCCTAAGTAATCTCCTCAATGCTATTTAACATCTATACAGTATCATTAATACGCTGATTACATTCAATTACACTTTTCCATAATATGCTCGACAGGAGATGACTAGCAACTGAAGGTTATGAAGATCCAGAAGTTTACTTTGACTAAAGTTAAATTTCAGCCAAGATCAAATAACTGTTCATGCAGAAGACTTCATCCCTATTCCAGCAATGAAGTGGGCTGTCATTCCTTAAAGGAGCAGATCTTCAGTTTAGGGGATTCATTGGACAACATCCTTTCTAGAACAAGAAGTTATAGTCAAAGAGAAATTTGTCCAACTTTTCCTGATCCACCTGTTGTGGCCCTTTGATCCCTTACTGACATTTAAAGAGCCATGGTGGTGCAGTGGTTAGAATGCAGTACTGCAGGCTAATTCTGCTGACTGCCAACTGCAGGCAGTTTGCTAGTTCGAGTCTCACTGGCTCAAGGTTTATTCAACCTTCTTTCCTTCCAAGGTTGCTGGGGGCAATATGCTGACTCTGTAAAAACCACTTAGAGAAGGCTGTAAAGCACTGTATAAGTCTAGTGTTATCACAACACTATGACTGCTGGCATTGGCTACAAGTTTATTTCTGGTTACAATTCTGGTACATTAATTCTGATCCAATAAAACCTATAAACATTCCTTCCCCGATTCTTCAAGATTCTTCAATCTTCTGCTGCTTTCTGTTCTTTATTCGTTCTGCTTCAAATAAATAGTAACATTTGAAGAAATATGCTGGACACCACTGGCATATTTAATCTTTTCAAATTATAGCCAAACCCATTCTCATTTCATAAAATCCTTTATTTTCAGTCTTTTCATTAACATTGCCAGGCATCTTCTAGATCAGGAGCAGGTAGTCTGTGTCTCTCCAGATGTTCCTGAGCCCTAATAATTCTGATCACTAATGACAACACTGGAAGCTATAGTTCAACAGTATCTAGAGCAGGGGTGTCAAACTGCCAGCCCGCAGGCCGGACGCGTCATGAAGAAACTGAGCCCACCCCATTGCCGGCAATGGGGAAAAAACTCTGATACGTCGCGTGACATCATGTGACGTCGCAGGTTTGACTTGTTTGATCTAGAGTGTTATAAGCTGCTTATTACAGCTCTGAATATTAAGTTTTAATTAGTGGCACTGTTTCTGAGTTTGTCTTGTTAGAATCTTCCCTCCATGAATCTCCATTTAGTAGTAGTGGGTTGCTATTGTGAAAATAAAATTAAGTGAGAGATAATATGATATGAGCCACTCTGAGGTCCTAGAAGAAAGTTGGGATATATATAAAATAAACAGAATGCCTATGTCAGCATCTTTTCTATTACTTTGATAAATTTGCTTTCATGATCATTTCTCTAATGACTATAATTTGCCCACTGGAAGTTATTAAACCAAACTATTTTCAATGAATGTTCCAAAGAAGAGGCAAATTCAAACTACTGGACATAATGTTTAATTTGGTAAAATATATTTTTATTAATTATATAGCCATATAATTTAAATATCACTTGTTTGTAAAATGTTGTGTCTTTGGAGAGTTTTTAGTATATGAACAGAAGCAAATACTTTTTGAAGAGAGCCGTCATGATCTAACCATAGCAACATCTGCTTTTCTATAAAGTCAGAAGTACTATGGTTGCAAATGAAATTGAATAAGATCTGAAAATTTTAAAAATAATATGTAAGTCAACTGTAATGTGCTACAGACATCTACTATTTTCAATATTTTTATCTTTATGTTTCAAATGCTTCAATTACATTTAAAATTGTTTTAATTCCCCTATTAGTCTTCTATTGCTGGAAAAACAACGATTATCAAACAAATATTTTAAAGACTGTCCTTGAAAAATTTGGTATGAAATAGGATAGACCAAGTTTTTATACTAAATGATTAATGAGCTGACAAACTGATTTAACACAACTGCTTTCACTGTTAAGATTAAAAATAATTAAACAAATGAAGTGTGATGAAGAACATAAGGTACCTCATTTGTATTTAGAAAAACATTTAGTGTCCTTTTAAGAGTGAATTCAAGGAGAGAAATGGAGCAATTGCTTTCCTTTTAAATATACTGCCTAAGTTAAAAAATCAAGTAGATGCTCAACAATGCAGCTGTCGTTTTTCTATTGACTGTAATATGTCAAAAATCAAAATTTAACTTTATCAAGTTTTTAGTTAACTAAAAAGTTCAGAATGGGAAAAAATGATAAAATGTACTTTTCACAATTTCATCACTAATCCTTTTCTATTATAGGTAATTCTCAATTCGAACAACTGTTTTTAGTTATGAAGGCTTCTGAAATTTTGTTTTACAGCCTGCAGAGCACTTCTGGCCATTGTAAAATGTTCTGTTACCCCAATTCGTAGTCAGGCTCTTGGCAACTAGCTCACATTTACAACTGGTTGCAGAATCCTGCATTCACAGGATGATGATTTGTGATGTTTTTGGCTTGTTTCCAGAAAACAAAATCACCATTCAGGAGAATGGGTTCATACGTATGACCACAAGATTCACTTAAAAGCTGCATGACTCAGACTTAAAATCACGACTCACTTAAGAACCGCTGTAAAAACGGTTGCAAAATTGGATCCAGCTACGTACATGACTCAACTTAAAACCATCACAATTTACAACCGATTCCAGTCCCAGTTGCAATTGTTGACGACTCTCTGTAGATTTAACTAAGCTTTAACAAAAGAACATTGGCAACGAAGGTGTTATTAAAGCAATTGTTAGGCAAACTGAAACTGGATAATAGTTAAACATCAGCACAAAGGTTAATCAAAGTGCTGGTTTTAACTTTCACAGTACAGTCCTCTATGGCTTAGCACCGAGTTACCTGCAGGATCACATCTCTCCAATAAAATCAACCCAACTGCTTTAATTGTGCTGGGAAACACAGTTGGTTGTCCCTTATTTTCAAGATGTTGCAAGGCTGCGGTGGGATCTCCAACATTATCGTCCTTCTGATAAAAGTTAAAAACAGGGCTGTTCAAGAGTTCTGTTGATGTCTGACACCATGTATTTTGGGGAGGAATTTTTATATGTATTTATTTCTAAGATATGTTTGTTTGATATTTCCCGCTCATTATTAAGTTTTTCGCCATGTATATGTATACATTTGAACTGTGATGTTTCTCTGTGTCATGTACATGTACGTGTGTGTGTGTGTACATAATGGTATTTTTTTGAGAGCTGAATGCAACAAAATTTCATTTTAATGAATGCTGATTACTGTACATTTGAAGTGACAATAAAGTTCCTATCCTACCCTATCCTATCCTATCTAATATGAACCACAAAGAATGATTAACAATTTATTCCAATGTCTCCCAAGCAAGGCTGTGTTTCCCCACCTTCCTCCCATTTTTATGGACAAAACTTTCATGCTATCCTTGTCAAAGATTTTACATACTGATCATAACAACACAATTTTATAATAATAGTATCTAAATTAGGATAGAAACTCAGTACCATTACATGTAATTTTGATAGTCTGAATAATTCCTGTTAAAGCCATTTTCTGTTACTAAAACAATTTTTTCAAAAGAACAGGAGGTGCAATTTCCCTTTGTCACTGCAACATCACCTGCTCTAAAAATAAACTCTGGAGAATTGTCCAAAACTCTGGAGAATTGTCCAGAGTTATTGTCTCCTGAAAGTCAGGCAATAGCATTAGCAAAGAGTGCCATTTACCACTTTCAGCTTCTTTTAAAGACAGACAGACTTGGATTCAATTGTCTGGAATCATGTCTCCAGACTCCACTGTGGCTGTCTTAAAAAATAGTTTGAAAGTTTCAAGCATAAGCAAGAGACCTCTTTTTTAAGAAGTAAAATTTAGTTTACGTTGTATTGCTTATATTAAATTTATTGACTTACTTTCAAAGGTCAAGTTGTTTATGATTCCTTAGACTTAGAGGTTAAGTCATGATTATCTTAAGTTTTTTTTTTTACTAACTTGCTTTTCAGCTGCATTCTGTTTCTCCATTCGCTTCTCAGTCTTCGCCATGTGTTTGTGGGACCATTGGTTAAAAAAAAAAGTTCCATCAGACTTTCTAACTTCTTGTGAGATCTCAAGAAGTTAGAAAGTCTGATGGAACTTTTTTTTTTACCCATAGTCCCACAAACACACGGCGAAGGCTGAGAAGCAAACGGAGAAATGGAATGCAGCTGAAAAGCAGGTTAGCAAAAAAAATGCTTGGGGGAGGTGAGGGCATCTGGGCGGGGGCAGGCGCAACCTTACCCTGCATGGTGGCGGGAGGGTGGGGTGCGTGCCCTTCCCATGCCAGGCCAGCCCTGGGACGGCCATGCTGGGCGGCAGTGGGCAGGGTATTGAGGTGGGGGCTGGCAGGCCGACCAAAGCAGCAGGTGGAGTGCTGGAGGCTTGGGGAGGGAAGGCGCTGAAGTGGGCGGTCGGGTGATTGGCAAGAGCAACGCGTCTGAGCAGAAAGAGGCCTCAGAATAAGTGGGGCAGGTAAGGAAAGAAATCCTCATCCCCCCCCCAGGAATTGCCTTTCTTTTCTTACCTGACTTCCAGCCCCATGCTGTTTCTCCTTCGCAATCCGCCACCACATGCAAGGAAACAAAGAAAGGTTTTTTTTGGGGGGGAAGGTCAATCAATTCCAACATCTCGTGAAAGATCGCGAAGTTGGAATTGATTGACCTTTCCCCCCCCAAATAAACTTCGTTTCCTTGCACGCGGCAGCGGTGGCAGATTGCCATGGACACCTCAACCACATCAACCCAATGGCCACGCCCACCCAACGATACATAAGTGGGTTTTGGGTTGCAGTTTGGGTGCCATCACTGCTCTAGAGCTTTTCCCAATGTAGTTTGGCAAGAATTTTCAGTTACAAAATGAACTTTGTATAGGCTTTTAAAAAATGTTTTGCTGCTTTCTTAGGGGGGGGGGTTGAGGAGATAGTTATACTTTTAGATAGTTTGGTTTATAAATAATACTTTCAATATTCTAATATTCTTTGATCAGCTCCAGGCAACTGGAATAGAACAGAACAGAATAACAGAGTTGGAAGGGACTTGGAGGTCTTCTATAGTCCAACCCTCTGTTCAAGCAGGAAACTCCATACCATTTCAGACAAACAGTTGTCCAATCTCTTAAATATCTCCATCCACAACTTCTGGAGGTAATTACTTATTAATTGTTCTAATTGCCAGGGAATTGCTCCTATGCATCTATGTATAAACTATATATGTAAGTTAGTTTAGATCAATGTTTCTCAAATCTCAGCAACTTTAAGATGTATGGACTTCAATTCCCTAAATTCTCCGGCATGCTGGCTGAAAACAGATGTGACTTTGGTAGTGGATTTTATTTGTTAACACATTGGGACTGGCATGAGCACAATCCCAAATGAACGAACCACAGTTTTAAAGAAAAAGATTTGAAAGTCAGATCCATTCTATCAAATGATATGTTGGGTCAAGTGTAATTTAATTCACTTATTTAATATTAAGCATGTAGAAAATTACCTAAAATGATTCTGAACAGGTGCTAAGCAAAAAGAAGACAGTTAAGAAAATATTTTCTAATGTTGAAGCAATGTGATTTTTAAAAACTCCAACACTGTCACTACTACTTTTATTTCTCAGATTTATATCCTACTTTTCTCACAGAAACTCAAAGAAGCCCTAATCAAGAAATGATATGAAGTCCATATACCTCTAAAGTGGAAAAAAAATAATTTCTCTGGATGTATATATTCTCTAAAGCATAATAAATAATAATAGAGTTTATAAATCTAGGGAATACCTGGAATACATGCAAATTTATGCTACAGAGCTTGTTATTCTTTATGGAGACACAAAAATATTTGTTGCAGCTTGAAAATATTCTAATATGGTTAGTTTGTAGGAAAATATGTGCATCTATATAAGGGACGCGGTGGCTCAGTGGGTTAGGACGCTGAGCTTGTCGATCGGAAGGTCGGCAGTTTGGCGGGTCGAATCCCGAGTGCCGCGTAGCAGAGTGAGCGCCTGTTACTCGTCCCAGCTTCTGCCCACCTAGCAGTTCGAAAGCATGTAAAAATGCAAGTAGAAAAATAGGGACCACTACAGTGGGAAGGTAACAGCGTTCCGTGCGCCTTTGGCGTCTAGTCATGCCGGCCACATGACCACGGAGACGTCCTCGGACAAGCGCTGGCTCTTCGGCTTTGAAACGGAGATGAGCACCGGCCCCTAGAGTCGGAAACGACTAGCACGCATGTGCGGGGGAACCTTTACCTTTTTTTTTTTATGTGCATCTATATTACATAGTGGATTCTGTCTTGTCTTCTTTGTTGTAACTACAGTATAGTGTTTCAGCACAGAGCAGATGTTGCAATTTATTGAATCATGATTCTACTAAAGCATGGGTATCTGTTTTATAAGTCAATGGGCTTCTAAAAAGATACATGCCCAACAAAATGCAGATATAAAAAATAAACAATAAATTTAACAGAAATAGCTTTTTTACTGCACTTGATTTAAAAAAATCAAACTCTTAAGGAGACAATATTCTTTGCATCAAGGTCAAGTTATTCATTTTTTTCTTAATACAGAAGTCAGAAATGAGGAAATAGCTTTGCAACATTTGAGAAAGCTTCATTTGTTTCCATTTAAAACTACATCTCTTACAAGTGATTTAGAAACATTCAACTTCAATTTTTATAGTAAAATGTATTTGAAAAAAATATTTTACATCTAAGGTTGTAAAAGCTCATGACGATACATTACTACCGTATATACTTGAGTATAAGCCGAATTTTTCAGCCCACTTTTTGGGCTGAAAAATTCCACTTCGGCTTATACTCCAGTCAACAAAAAAACTTACCGAGGACTTGTGCGCGGCCGAGGCTTTGGTGCTTCCGGGATCGCGCGCACCTCTCCCAAGCCACCGCCGTCCGAGACCTGCCGAAGTTTGGGGAGGTTTGGGGAGGTGCGCGCGCACCTCCCCAAACCTCCCCAAACGTCGGCAGGTCTCCGTTCCTCCGCGCCCTGCCTGCCTGCTTCTTTCCGCAGCGGAAAGAAGCAGGCAGGCAGGGTGCGGAGGAACGGAGACCTGCCGACGTTTGGGGAGGTTTGGGCGCCTCCCCAAACCTCCCCAGGTCTCCGTTCCTCCGCGCAGACCTGCCGACGTTTGGGGAGGTTTGGGCGCCTCCCCAAACCTCCCCAAACGTCGGCAGGTCTCCGTTCCTCCTGCCGACATTTGGGGAGGTTTGGGCGCCTACCCAAACCTCCCCAGGTCTCCGTTCCTCCGTGCAGACCTGCCGACGTTTGGGGAGGTTTGGGCGCCTCCCCAAACCTCCCCAAACGTCGGCAGGTCTCCGTTCCTCCTGCCGACGTTTGGGGAGGTTTGGGCACCTCCCCAAACCTCCCCAGGTCTCCGTTCCTCCGCGCAGACCTGCCGACGTTTGGGGAGGTTTGGGCGCCTCCCCAAACCTCCCCAAACGTCGGCAGGTCTCCGTTCCTCCTGCCGACGTTTGGGGAGGTTTGGGCGCCTCCCCAAACCTCCCCAGGTCTCCGTTCCTCCGCGCAGACCTGCCGACGTTTGGGGAGGTTTGGGCGCCTCCCCAAACCTCCCCAGGTCTCCGTTCCTCCGCGCAGACCTGCCGACGTTTGGGGAGGTTTGGGCGCCTCCCCAAACCTCGGCAGGTCTCCGTTCCTCCTGCCGACATTTGGGGAGGTTTGGGCGCCTCCCCAAACCTCCCCAGGTCTCCGTTCCTCCGTGCAGACCTGCCGACGTTTGGGGAGGTTTGGGCGCCTCCCCAAACCTCCCCAAACGTCGGCAGGTCTCCGTTCCTCCTGCCGACGTTTGGGGAGGTTTGGGCGCCTCCCCAAACCTCCCCAGGTCTCCGTTCCTCCGCGCAGACCTGCCGACGTTTGGGGAGGTTTGGGCGCCTCCCCAAACCTCCCCAAACGTCGGCAGGTGTCCGTTCCTCCGCGCCCTGCCTGCCTGCTTCTTTCCGCAGCGGAAAGAAGCAGGCAGGCAGGGCGCGGAGGAACGGAGACCTGCCGACGTTTGGGGAGGTTTGGGCGCCTCCCCAAACCTCCCCAGGTCTCCGTTCCTCCGCGCAGACCTGCCGACGTTTGGGGAGGTTTGGGCGCCTCCCCAAACCTCCCCAAACGTCAGCAGGTCTCCGTTCCTCCTGCCGACGTTTGGGGAGGTTTGGGCGCCTCCCCAAACCTCCCCAGGTCTCCGTTCCTCCGCGCAGACCTGCCGACGTTGGGGGAGGTTTGGGCGCCTCCCCAAACCTCCCCAAACGTCGGCAGGTCTCCGTTCCTCCTGCCGACATTTGGGGAGGTTTGGGCGCCTCCCCAAACCTCCCCAGGTCTCCGTTCCTCCACGCAGACCTGCCGACGTTTGGGGAGGTTTGGGCGCCTCCCCAAACGTCGGCAGGTCTCCGTTCCTCCTGCCGACGTTTGGGGAGGTTTGGGCGCCTCCCCAAACCTCCCCAGGTCTCCGTTCCTCCGCGCAGACCTGCCGACGTTTGGGCGCCTCCCCAAACCTCGGCAGGTCTCCGTTCCTCCTGCCGACGTTTGGGGAGGTTTGGGCGCCTCCCCAAACCTCCCCAGGTCTCCGTTCCTCCGCGCAGACCTGCCGACGTTTGGGGAGGTTTGGGCGCCTCCCCAAACCTCCCCAGGTCTCCGTTCCTCCGCGCAGACCTGCCGACGTTTGGGGAGGTTTGGGCGCCTCCCCAAACGTCGGCAGGTCTCCGTTCCTCCTGCCGACGTTTGGGGAGGTTTGGGCGCCTCCCCAAACCTCCCCAGGTCTCCGTTCCTCCGCGCAGACCTGCCGACGTTTGGGGAGGTTTGGGCGCCTCCCCAAACCTCCCCAAACGTCGGCAGGTCTCCGTTCCTCCTGCCGACGTTTGGGGAGGTTTGGGCGCCTCCCCAAACCTCCCCAGGTCTCCGTTCCTCCGCACAGACCTGCCGACGTTTGGGGAGGTTTGGGCGCCTCCCCAAACCTCCCCAAACGTCGGCAGGTGTCCGTTCCTCCGCGCCCTGCCTGCCTGCTTCTTTCCGCTGTGGAAAAAAGCAGGCAGGCAGGGCGCAGAGGAACGGAGACCCGGCGACGTTTGGGGAGGTTTGGGGAGGCGCCCAAACCTCCCCAAACGTCGGCAGGTGTCCGTTCCTCCGCGCCCTGCCTGCCTGCTTCTTTCCGCTGTGGAAAGAAGCAGGCAGGCAGGGCGCAGAGGAACGGAGACCCGGCGACATTTGGGGAGGTTTGGGGAGGCGCCCAAACCTCCCCAAACGTCGCCGGGTCTCCGTTCCTCCGCGCCCTGCCTGCCTGCTTCTTTCCGCTGCGGAAAGAAGCAGGCAGGCAGGGCGCAGAGGTCCGGAGACCTGCCGACGTTTGGGGAGGTTTGGGGAGGTGCGCGCGCACCTCCCCAAACCTCCCCAAACTTCGGCAGGTCTCCGGACGGCGGCGGCTTGGGAGAGGTGCGCGCGATCCTGGAAGCACCGAAGCAAGTCCTCGGTAAGCTCCGGGCGGTCACTTGCTTCGCGTCTCCTGAGGGAAGGGGGGGCGACTGGAGCGGGCGTGTTTCCTCGCCTGCTGGGCGCCGCGATTTGCCCGGGGAACGCGCGGGCCCCGAATGGCAGCGTGGAGCGAGGAAGCTGACAGCCAGGGCTTCCCCGAGAGCCGCGGCCACACAGGGTATTCCTGTGTATTCAGGCTTGCAAAATGGCGGATCGAGCCTCTGCTGGCGGCAGAGGCTTGCAGAACGGCGGATCGGCTTATACTCGAGTCAACAACTTTTTCCAGTTTTTGGGGGTGAAATTGGGGGTCTCGGCTTATACTCGAGTCGGCTTATACTCAAGTATATACGGTGTATATATATAAAAAAGGTAAAGGTTCCCCCGCAAATGTGTGCTAGTCGTTTCCGACTCTAGGGGCCGGTGCTCATCTCCGTTTCAAAGCCGAAGAGCCAGCGCTTGTCCGAGGATGTCTCCGTGGTCATGTGGCTGGCATGACTAGACGCCAGGCGCGCACGGAATACTGTTACCTTCCCACCGTAGTGGTCCCTATTTTTCTACTTGCATTTTTATGTGCTTTCGAACTGCTAGGTTGGCAGAAGCTGGGACGAGTAACAGGCGCTCACTCTGTTACGCGGCACTCGGGATTCGACCCGCCAAACTGCTGACCTTCTGATCGACAAGCTCAACGTCTTAACCCACTGAGCCACCGCGTCCATAATGTTTTGATATAAATTTGAATTGAACTTTTTTTTGGACATGTTAACTAAATAAATGATAATTTTAATTAACATATTTGTCCCAATATTTACAGTGTGCATAAGTATTTGACCCACATTATTTGATATGAAGGATGTTGAAGCATCAGTTCTTAACTAAACAGAATGTCATGGAAATTTACAATTCTCTCAATATAACCACCCATATATGTTGCTGTATTTTCTAATTAAAATCCCCAGTGCTATAATTTGGAAATACTCTACTTTCATTTGAGCATTAATTCAGCCTTCACATTTTTCTTCATATCTATGTATATTCCATGTTAATCATTTATCAATTTCACAGAAACAAAATGAAATAATGTTTGGAATTAAAAGTAGAATTAGAACAACTAAAACACCAGCATCCATTTTATATATATATTTGTCTCTAAGAATGTATAATTAAAATCTGCATTATACCAATAAGAGGAATATCATACAGGAAAGTCAAGATGTACAATTATAAATAAATAAGATGCCAAAATTATATTTTGAAGAGATTTGATGAGGACCAAAATAATCAAAACTGAACCAATTAGACTTGTCTAGTTGTTGAAATTTTTTTTAACAAAAGTCTAATATAAACTTCTTTTATTTTTATATGAAGTATCTTTAATCAAATTTAAGAGTCCATATCACTTCATTTCCTAAGGAGTTTCATGAGTAAAACTACCCAACTCTGCATAAAAATGGAATCTTAAACAGAAACAGGTTAATAAATCAGCAAGCTGTAGTTAAGGGCAGTAAAATGACTTTTCTGTATCATTATGGTAACAGAAAGTTTCCCATGACAAGCACTTCCAAGCATTTAATGATGTTTCAGGTGAGATGAAAACAGATGAACATGATAATAGAAAACTTTAGTTCTTGTCAGAGACTATGGCTTTAAATCTACAACTATAGGAAAAAAATTTTTACCTGGCCTAATTCTATCCAGTTTTGCTTTTAGATTATAGCATTTTGGATTTTGAGAATTCAGTCATAATATATTTATGTCTATAATATTTTGCAGCAAAAAACAAGAGATAAAAAGAATAAAATTACTGTAAAATTATATTTGTTACCCCAGTTTTTATCTTATTTCACTTTAAAACAATTTTCAGTTCCTTTACTTTACTCCAATTCAACCAAAGTTGAAATTGCCAAGGTATCTGTTAAAGAGCCATACAAAATAAAAAAAATCCAAAAAAGCAAGCGAAGAATGAATCTTTCAATATAGATTGTTTCATTACATTTTGCTGCACTGCATATTCTACATGTATAAAACTATAAAAAATAATCTGTAACATCAAGTTAGAAGCAGCCTTCATATTAGTTTGTTTGCAGTGCAACAGTGCAGTTCACATGCACATTCCTAGTGCCAGCTGCTGCTTCTGCTGTTTCCATAGAAACAATTAAACAAGTTGTGAAGATCACACTGCTGATCACAAACTGTCAAAGCTTAATAATTATAAAAACTGGCAAAAGAAAAGAATAGCTTAACTGCAACAGTGTCATGAAATTTACTATTAATTCGGCACTTAAATTTAAAGATGAATCATACCCCAACTGCATTTTATGTCAAAATGTGCTTTAAATCACAAAAATCCTAGATAATTTTCAAACAGAATTAAATAAACATAAATAGTTGGAATATTCAGATAAAGCAAAATTCTAAACTTTCCTGGTTATTTGTGCAATGTAAATTTGGATATAACAACAATATCCAAAAAACTATTTTGAGACTTAATATTTCGTCTTGGAGGATAAGAGTCTAATTAGAGCTAAATCTACTTCACAAAGTGGGATATAAAATTAGAAACCACCATATTTGAAATCTCTCTTTAAATCTATGCCAAGATTGCACTAGGAGTTACATTTATGTCTGAACAACTGCATCAGTCTTTCAAAAACAATTCCGAAATCAATTCCCTTATATTTTGGAATATGCTATAATATGCACCTAAAATTTTCTTCATGTGTAATAAATACTGTAGAACTCATTGGTTCCACCTCCACAGCAATTCAATTCAAACGCCTTGCTAAATAAAAGTTAAAAATTTTTTTAAATGGAAACAAGAACTGACATATAAAGTATTGAAGTAAAACATTTAATTCACTTACTGTTCCATTTAATAGTTTGATAAAACAAATGTCTTTGTTAGGGAACAACTTTCATCAATAACTTGGCAATTATTTGGAGTCCCATCTTCTGGATTCTTTATTTTACTAAGCTTACTAGGAAAATGGTTTCCTTATAACTGCTCTTCTCTTTATGTTAAACCACCTTACAAGTCATTAAAACAAGGTGGGAAGTATTGACTATCTAACATTCTTTTCTGTGATCTCACCTAAATTACACATTGATTTTTTTTTAAAAAAAGATACCTCTGCAGATAAATAGCCATTGAGATTACATTCTGGAAAAGCAATGCCAACTACTGTATAACTTTGGTAAAATACTAGTACACTGTACAGCAGTAATTACAGAAGTGATAAGAATTCAAAGCTTACCATCTGTTTTACATAGATAATTTTCAGCTGCTTTTTTATTGATTTGTTGTATATGTGCTTTTTTCTAAAGGTCTGATATTTTAGCAAACTATTTCTGCTATTCTTATGAAACTTAACTCAATGTCACAATATATACTGCAATACTGCATCAATAAGCAACATAAAATATGCACTTCTGAAAGAGTTAAGTTATAAAAGTAAAACTTGGGATACAAATAAAAGAACAGAAAAACATAACAACAGAACATAAACACTACTGTTGGATCAGATCTGCGTTTTCCCACTACTTTTAGATACTCCATTCTGCTGCACTAATACCTAATCTTATTTTCAAAACAGAAAGCAAAGTCCTAACAAAGTAGAAACTAATTGTGTCATCACTTCTGCACTTCAATTCCACTTTATACAGAAAGATCAGAACTGAAAGGGGTTCATTTAAGAGAGTTCCCACAACTTAAGCCCTTTGTTTGTCTAGTATATCTCTCTCATTTCATGTAGGAAGACATGAGGAACAATGGTTCTTTTTCCTCCTGCACAGCAAAATTGGTGTCAACAACGTGGGAAGCTTCTCTTTTAAACCCGCTCCTCTTCAGATTGGGTAGGAAGCTGAAGCCAGACACTGAACCAAATCCAGTTATTCATTCCTATTTAAACTTATGTGTTGCAAGCCATGACCCACCTATGATCCTAAACAGATTCCCACAAATGCTCTTCAAACCCTCTCTACCTCAACTTCCAGACTACAAGGAATGCTATCATATTGAGGAACAAATTGCTCCAGCTGCATGCATACTGGTGATATAGTATAGTGCTAGTGGTTTTCTGTAGGTCTGTCAATTACTTGACAGGGCTGCCTGAAAACACTGTAAAGCTGTAGCACTGTAGCACTTATAGAAGGCTATATGGGGATATTATAATATTGGGAAGGAGGGCATAATTATGACTGGGGAGGAAACTCAAGATGTGCAAATACAAACACGCATACAACTTGCCAACTCACAAGATGGAATTGCATTGGACACATTTGGCCAAAAATACAATAATTGCCATTATATTATTATTAATTGGTTGTACAGGGGTTTGTCAATATATATTCTAGATTGATAATTTTTTTTAAAAAGAGGCACCGAACATTGGGACCAACACATCTCCACATTAGCCAGTGTTTTAATTCAAATTTATATTGAATTATTTCAGGTTGAGAGAATCTATAATATTTTAATGTATATCTGTATATTTTATTTAAATTATTATTATAGACTCAATGTATTCTGTGAGCTACTCTAAAACTATAGGATTAGTTTGTCAAGAATAGCAAATATTTAATCTTAAATATAGAATAGCATCCAGAGTAAGTCAACTCAATCAAAATATTTACATACTGACTTTTCTTTTCATCTCTAAAGCAATTACTGAAGACATCAAACACAGAACAAAATATGCTGTCATAAACCTAAAAAATAGCAACAATGAATATTATAACTAGCAAGATATAAAATGTCTCAAATGAATACACTTTAATACTTTGCTTTACCAGCAAATACTTCTGCATCCATTCAGAAAGCTTTGGGCTTTTGCTTCTTAAATGCCATTACTTGACACCTTGTTAAAAATTGATAGGCTTTCAAGAAAATTCTGAATATATGGAAATATTTAACTCAAAGAAACTAAAAAAAATCTGACTAATCAAGTTACAATACTTGGGGAACCCCAGAAAATGTTGTCCACTGCAAGTAATGATGTACAAATTTATAACTTATTTCGTACCAGGTAGTCCTTGACTTATGAATAGAGCCCAAAATGTGTGTTGCTAAGTGAAACAGTTTTTAAGTGAGTTTTGCCCCATTTACAACCTTCATTGCCACCGTTAAGTGAATCACTGTAGTGTTAAATTAGTAACATTGTTGTTAAGTGAATTTGGCTTTCCCATTGAGTTTTCTTGTTAGAAGGTGGCGAAAAATAATCATATGACTCTATCATATGTAACTCTCATAAATATGAGTTCTGAATTTTGATCATGTGACCATGAAGATGCTGCAACAGTGTGAAAAATGGTCACTTTTTTCAGTGCTGTGTAACTTTGAATGGTCACTAAACATATGGTTGTAAGTTGAGGACAACCTGCAATTATATTAAAATAAAAGTGCCTACTACTGGGAAAAGAGAAAAAGGAGGCCCAAAAGTAGCAAGGTGGATATACTTAATCATATTGGTGACGAGTGCATCATTGGAAGACCCGAAAAACCAGGTTAGGGGATAAACTGTCATGGAGAAAATCTATCTATGTGGTCATTGGAAGTTGAAGACAGTTTGATGGCAAATAATAAATTAATCAGCCTTTTCCTTACAAACATGAATTTTTGGTTATAAATGAACAGACAGAAAGAGCACCCTGGAAAACAAGTAACCATTTCTGAAACGCAAGATTTAAGGAAATTATTTCATCTGACATGCAGAGAATGTTAGCTATTCTGAAAACCAGGCATAGTAGAGAATGACTTGAAACATAAAAAGCACTACCCTACATTTCTGGGTTGAATTACAGGATGGGAATATAGGCAGGATTTCACAGAACACATGAGAATCCCTAGACTAGGCATGTCAAACTTGCGATGTCATGTGACATCATGCGACATATTGGGACTTTTTCTCCATGGGGTGGGCGTGATTTTGGCGTGACGCATTCGGCCCGCAGGCCGGCAGTTTGACATGCCTGCCCTAGACTGATCAAAACTGAAAGAATAAGTGAGTGATTTGAAACTTTGTGTGCTGTGCACAGATTCTTACATTGTTTTTATTTCTTCACTAAAATACCATTGGAATGGAATGAAAATAACTAACTAACAGGTTTATCTTTTAACCATAGGAAACCATTTATCAGAAAGATTTCAAACACATTTGCTCAACAAGGTTTAATAATGTTGAATGACTCTTCCATTAAAACATAAACTTGCCTTCAGATAGAGTTCAACCTCTAATGTTACATCGACACAACATGCAATTTTCCTGCTAACAGTATGGAAGTGGCTTCAATTACTTTCTTCAACTTTGCAGCTATAATCTACAGTCCTGCTATTCCCTAAGGCTCCCTTCCACCCCAGTGCTAAATAGACCTGATCTTATCAATTCATTAATTCATTCCCAAATATCAAAGGGAAATTAATGGAAGATTTTAAACACCATCTCTGTATCAAAATTCTTCCTATAGGTTAACAAAAGATGTTTCAAGACTTTAAGGACATAAATATTTAAAATTTTAAGAATCATTAAATGTTTGTTTAAAGTAATACTCCCAGCAAGTCTCCTTTCATTCCACCTAAAATCAACAAAACCTATTTTATTATTCTATAATTTGCAGATTGTTTTTTTCACAAAGTAAATGCCCTACCCACCAAACAATAAAAAGAGGGATTCATGAATCTTTGCAGCACTTGAGTTGTAAAAAAATTGCCTTCTTCAAAGCTGATTGCAGGTTTCAAATTTCAAATCTCAAATTTTGCAGAACAGGTAGTCCTTGACTTACAATAGCTGATTTAATGGCCATTTGAAGTTACAACGGCACTAAAAAAAAGTGACTTATGACCATTTTTCTGACTTACGACTATTGTATTGCTTAGTGACAGCAATTCCAGTCCCAATTGCCAATGTTAACTGATGACTTCCTACATTTATTGAAGCCCTGCTAAGGTTTGTTGGGATTATGACAATTTTCAACCAACTACAATCAAGAAACAGCTAAATAAAACATAGAATAGTATGTGTAAAAGGAAAAAAAGAGGGAGGAAGGGAGAAGTAAAAGAAAAAAAGAGAAAAAGCTTATAGAATATATTAAATTATGAGAACCTAGATAGATAGGTTCTCTTGAGAACCTATCTATCTCATTTGTCTCTTGAGAAACCTATATGCGGGTCAAGAAGCAACAGTGAGAACTGGACACAGAACCACTGATTGGTTCAAAATTGGGAAAGGAGTCTGGCAAGGCTGTATACTGTCGCCCTGCCTATTTAACTTATATGCAGAGCACATCATGAGAAAGGCAGGGTTAGAGGAATCAAAAGTTGGAATTAAGATTGCCGGAAGAAATATCAACAACCTAAGATATGCAGATGATACCACTCTAATGGCAGAAAGTGAAGAGGAACTAAAGAGCCTCTTGTTGCGGGTGAAGGAGGAGAATGCAAAAGTTGGGTTGAAACTTAACATTAAGAAAACCAAGATCATGGCTTCCGGCCCTCTCAATTCCTGGTAAATAGATGGGGAAGAAATGGAGGTAGTGGCAGATTTTGTTTTCCTGGGTGCCAAGATCACTGCAGGTGGGGACTGCAGCCAAGAAATTAAAAGACACTTGCTCCTGGGGAGGAAAGCCATGGCAAATCTATATAGCACACTAAAAAGCAGAGACATCACCTTGCCAACAAAAGTGTGCATAGTGAAGGCTATGGTCTTCCCAGTTGCAATGTATGGCAGTGAAAGCTGGACCATAAGAAAGGCTTAGGGCCAAAGAATTGAGGCCTTTGAACTATAGTGCTGGAGAAGACTCCTGCGAGTCCCTTGGACTGCAAGGTGATCAAACTGGTCAGTCCTAGAGGAGATCAACCCTGACTGCTCTTTAGAAGGCCAGATCCTGAAGTTGAAACTCAAATACTTTGGCCACCTAATGAGAAGGAAGGACTCACTGGAAAAGAGCCTAATGCTGAGAAAGATTGAGGGCAAGAGAAGAAGGGGACGACAGAGAATGAGGTGGCTGGATGGAGTCACTGAAGCAGTAGGCGTGACCTTAAATGGACTCCACAAGATGGTAGAGGACAGGAAGGCCTGGAGGAACGTTGTCCATGGGGTCACGATGGGTCGGACACGACTTCACAGCTAACAACAACAACAGATAGATAAGGCTCAATGTCACCTCAATGGAGGAATTGCTTGTTTGATCATAGCTCTGATTGCACTATACTGCATGGTCTACAACAGGGGTGTCAAACTGCCGGCCCATGGGCCGGAAGCGTCACATGGAAGCTGCACCCACCCCATTGCCAGCCGTGAGTCGCAATTTGACATGTCTGGTCTACAATCTCCTGGTCCACCAGCAAGAAACTAAGATAATCAAACCTCTGACCTGGCCACGTATTATAGTATACAATACTATTAGAGAACAAATTCAAACCCATCTTACAAATTAGCTTTTTCTTAAGTTTATTACTTCATCGTTAGAAGAGACCTTACTTTTATAAGTGTTAATTCCAGGTTTATATATAAAGGGAACAAGTTCCCTAGATAAATAGACTTAGGCAACCAAGTACTGTTCCAAGAGTTAAGAAATCAATAATTGTTTTCATCATTTATTTGGGAAAAGAGCAAGTGAGCAAATGGCAAACACTAACAGCTTGTGCTGACAGTGGAGTACTTTTAAATTAGCTATTCTTTTTACAGCATTAGCAGAATTATAAGTTAGTCCTATTAAGAGTACAGTGAATTCATATACAAAGAAGTTAAACGGGAATTTCTTAGAACTGATAATCCTGAAACAAATTGGGCCAAGTTCTCAAATAAACGTACGCTATCTATTCATCCCAAAGTATGGAAATTCATGGTCCACTAAATGTGGCTGAACCGTAAATCTTCATATTTTCTTTTAATTATTCGTCTTCTTATGATGATCCACTCAGTTGATTCTGAGTTGCTGGGAAACTGCTAGCCGGGTAAGGAAAAGGAATCAAGCAGGGAATAAACGTTGAGTTATGCGCAGGTACAAGAGACTCAGGGCCTTATCTTGTATTATAGGCAGAATACAATAGTCAGCTTGAACCCCTTCACCTGTGGAACTGGTTGCTTGCACCTGACATGAACCCCAAAAAACCAGTAACACAATAAACTCTTCCTCTCATTATCTCTGCTCCTTTAGGAATAATAACTAGTTTTATGTTCCAAATACTTTGCCTCTTCTAGTAAACCACGTCTTCTAGCCTTCCAAAATAGTAACAGAGATTGGCCATCCTTATTGTAGAGAAAAATATTCCACAATAGGATAGTTACTGTAAAAGATTAGTTTTAGATTCCTTGCCCAGGTATAGCTCAGGAAACTAAACAGGCAGACTCCACATGATTTAAAAGCAATCTTGCGGATAACCTGGTCCTAAGCCATAAAGGATAAAAAAAATGAAAAGAAAATCAGTACTATGAACTGCATTTAGAAGCCAACTGGTAATAAGTGCAGCTTCTGTAGTGGAAGTGTAGAGAGAACAAAAAATAGACTAACATCCTTACTGTCTGGATTGTTGCTTTCTGGGTCAGAGAAAGTATCTTTTACTATTGGTTGAAAATGCTGGAATGTATAGTTCAGCAAGACCAGAAAGGCCAGCAAAACTTGGCCAGCAAAAATGCTATCCAACTTAATGAAATAAAATGCAGGTCATTCCCAGAGCTTTTACAATATTAAGAATAGACACATGAATTCTATCCCTAGTTTTCAGGAGTTTGTTACCAGATAAGTAAATATAACATTTAGTAACTCTTTTCCAGCTTTTATTACGACTTAGAATTTGTTAACTGGAGTTAACATTATCACCATAAATTATATTAATATTGCCCTTAGAACTTCCAAGTACTACTTTTCAAAAGGCACCTTTGATTTAATATTTAGGAAGGCCTACAAGCTCTTGTTACAAATGTAATAGTGCCAAACCAAAGGCTTTAAATTGGTCCAAAATAAAATATCTTCTGCCAGGTCTAGCTTAATATGTAATATAACATCACTGTGTTGATTCTTTCCATTTCTTTCGAAAACTTAAGTTCGTATCCGATACTCAATTCTCATTATATATTTCCCATCCCTCATTATCTGTCTTCCCTAATGCATGGTGGGCTGGGACATTTAGGGGTTTGAGGCATGGGTTGATCCGTTGGGTGAAGTAAATGAGGGTCCCAACTGAAAATATGATGAGGCCAAAGGTATAGTGGGGACACCAGGTCAGCTGTTGCAGGAGAAGGGGGACATGCACACTTGTACAGGTCCTTTCTTCTAAGCCAATTACCTCATAATGCATGATCAGGTATTACTGACACCTGCCTGAATAGCTGCAATTACAGAGCCCTCTAGGAAATCTGCCAAGTGGGGTTTAAGGTTTAGGAAGAAGGAGTAATTGCAATTGCTTGGAAGCCTCAAGGAGCACTGTCCTAGAAGTGACTGGATGAAATGTCTATGTATGGAGGTGTGCCATACTAACAAACAAGGGCTGCTGCTAATGCACCAATTGTGTAGCTAGTAACGACCCTCCATGTACTCCTGGGTCTTGTCTCAAGCCAGGTGTTGGGAGTTCCCAGGTTTTGCAGTCTTGGGTGACTTCATTTTCCATGCACGAGGTGAGAGTTCTGGTGAAGCTTATGAGTTTTGGGGTAACAATAGGTTTGCCGTAAGGAATTTCTGCCCCAGTACATGAAGATGGTCATGCACTTGTTCTGGCCCTTATTTTGAAACAGCTGAGACATGATCTCAATATGGAGAGTATTAGCATCTTCCTTTGAAATGGTTAGATCACTTTCATGTCATATTACAGATCGTGGAAACCCTAAATATCTGCGAAACTACTAAACTTAACAGTTTAATACTGTTTCTTGTCTAGTTGTTCTACAGAAGACAAAAATAACCAGAAGCTTGGGTGAGATTGCTCCAGCCAGCCTTCTGCCCACTTCCATGTGACCTCTTGGATTACCAAAGAGCTAAGAGAAATGAAGTGACTGAAAAAATCTTCAGAGAAACAAACACAGCAAAGGCTGGCACAGGGTCCCATTTAGGCTTAGTGAAGTTTTCCCTTGATCTGTCCATGCTTGATAACTTTTGGCATTTCCTTTATGGGGAATGCAGCAAATCATACAATTTTCAGTGAGGATTCAGGTCTTGGATGGAGCTAAAATAATATTAAGTCTCTGTATTAATTAACATTAGGACCTGGATAGGGGGACTGCACCCCTCCTGCTCCGATGGTACCCTTCAGGTCTGACTGTAAGGGAAGGAAGCATCATTTAAGAATGATTCACCTTATGAGTGGAAGGTTTCAAGCCAAAGGTGCCAAAGAAGACGTGAATCAGTGTTTGGAGGCTGAGAGGGGATGGATGGGGTGAAATTAACTCAAATTAAATGCTACCAAATGAAGCTACTAATTGTCAATGAACAGCAGGGCAATTCAGTAATTATTCTCAATGAGTACACCCTTCCCATAAAGAAGATAGTTCATGACTTGAAAATTACCCTGAAGTTTTGATTCCAACTAAAGTAGTAGGTATAAGCTTTGCTGGAAGAGCTTCACCCAGCTTTCTCTGGTATATAATACCAGTTATAACTACTTAAGACCAGCAGGTCTTAGCAATGGTAATTTATATGTTGCTTACTTATTATAATGTGTTCTATGTTGGGCTGACTTTGGAGATAATGTAGAGACTAGATACCTGATGGGTGCATCACAGAATATTCATCAGGAATTTATACTATTCTAATATGTATACACATAAGCATGCATACAAACACACATTATTATATTATATATACTAATATACTATGGGTAAACTATATACATACTATAGTATAGAATACACCATTCTTAAGTTTGAAAAGGATAACTTTGGGAAGCACTTATAGCAAATATAACTGCAAATTCAGTTGCATTATCAAATGTAAGTCTTTGATAGCTAAATACACAAATTTTAATGAAAACAATAAATTAGGAGAAGAAATTAAAACTTCTATTAATCTCCCAGCTCCCCAAAGATTTATAAACATAAATGCCAAAAACCTGTGGGTCAATTGTGATAGTGTTAACTGTACATATATCTCTTTCAATATTTATGGTTTATAAATGCATATAATACGTGTGTGTGTGTATACACACACTGCTCAAAAAAATAAAGGGAACACTTAAACAACACAATGTACTGTATTTAATAATAGGATTCCTTATCTTGTATTCCCTTTTTTTGAGCAGTATATATTACAATACACACACATATGTACACATTATATGTATAATCATGGATATAATACTTCCACACAAGAAAAAATATCTACTGCTAACAATCAAGTTGATAAAAAGACCATTAGGCAAACATAATTGTGTATAAATAAATGGAAATACACAAGGAATGACTTATGACAGCAAACAGTTAACAAGTCTTTATATGATTCTTTTAGCTGAATATGCGAGTTGCCTTGAACATCTTTTAAAATTGTGTTTGAATAATTTTTAGCAGCATTTTTTCTATATGGAAATTAGAAAATAGATCTCGATCTGTAAAAGTTGCCGATCTTCAAATATTGGCAATTACCGGTATGTTATCTATCACAGGAAAAGCATATTTGCGTATCTGGATCTAAGGCATTTGTAAGTGGTTTGTACCAAGGGAGTTTGTGTTCTGTCTCAAGTCCTCTGAACACACAAATATAAACAAGTCAGTTAGCCTACTTCAAGATGGAGAAAATCGCAGTGATTAGAAATGCCTAACTTTATTTAGGAATTCTTCCTACTCTTTCCCCATGAAGTCTCTCATCCCCAAGAATATGTGTTGAATGATAGTACTGATAAACAAAGCTCACTTTGGGTTATTTTCAGAGTGTTTGACCTGAACCATATATTCCTTGGGCTTCTATTGGAATACAGGTAATATTCAATTTACAGCCACAATTAGGACTGCAAAATTCATTGTTAGATGATGCAGTTATTAAGGTAGGCATCCAATTTTACCTTTTTTGTCACTGTTGATGAGACATCACTTGATCACAATTTGAGATTTCCCCTGCGTTTCCCCACTGACATGGTTGTCAGAAACCACCTGGGAAGGTTGGAAATGGCAATCATGTGATCCATCAAGTGTCATAAATTTGCTCAGATCATGATCATGTGACTGTGGGAATGCTACAAAGGTCAAAATGTGAAGATTGGTCATAAGTCATTTTTTTCAGCCCTGTTGTAATTTTGAACGGGCACTAAATGAGTGATCATAAAGTGAGGACTACCTGCATGGTATATTCCAACAGAAGTACATTCTTTCATTGGATTCCTTGATTTTAAAGTGAGATTTAAACAACTAAAAAAAACTATGCTAGTAATTTGACCAGAAATCTACTATACATGTATAACCGTGAAGACATTTATTACGCATAATATTGTGAGTTCTTTTATGTATTCCCAGGTTAGTGGGCCCCAAGCCTCCAAGAAAAGCCAACATAACCCTACCTGGCCACCAGGCAACATATTCACAAATACCCAAAGGCTTGGACTCACTATACCACTCTTTTCTTAGTCTACTACAGCGTCTGTTCCTCCACTACTACTTGTGAACCCTATTTGAGAACAGTAACAATAAATTTGCCCTATTTACAAACTAACACAAACCATCTTCTCTCTCTCTCTCTCTCTCTCACACACACACACACACACACACACACACCTTACCTTTATGCTCAGCTTTTACAGCGACACTTTGCTGACTGGCTAGGGAGAGATCTAACAGGTGCTAGCCATTTTCTTTTCACATACACTTAGGTTGATTTCTGAATAAATGCATTGTGGGATTAAAGCTTATTCTATTACAAAGACAACAGAAAATCCCAGAATCATTCAGTTAATATACCGACAAAAACATACAAAATTGTATTATTTGAAAATGAAAGGGACGCAAATTAAAACAAATAAGGATGGGTAATGGTCTCAAGAAAAACTTGTGAATTGAAGATTCAGTTGTATAGATCATAAAACTATTTTTAAGTTTTATCAAGAATTTGGTATAGTAATAAACCACTAAACACAGTTGTTTATGAAAGAAAGCCAAATTAATAATTCTCTCAAATCTATAGAAAACATTCAGAACACTATTAAATATGGCTTCTACAGTGTAACCTGATGAAGTTTTATAAATGTTTTACAAATTAGTGAAGGTCCTCTTACAATTCCTTATTGCCAGCAAAAACATTTTAATCATTAATTTCAAATCCAAGAATATAAATGCTTGACAATGCTAGCAATAACCTAATGCAGGAACATAAAATTTCAGTCAATGCAATGCAAACTTTACAAATATACCAAATCCAAAAACACTACTTTTCTTTGAAGTTTCCATGCTGATTGTGAAAACATCCACCTACTTTAAAAGATAGCTTATCATTTCAATTTCCTATAATATATGGTAACCCTAACATCTCAGTCAGAATGCACAATTATCCCTCATTTTGTAGTTGTTTGGATTGGAGTTACTAATGTTGCAATGAATGCAAAATTTAGAAAAATTACTGTTTCAGAAAGCCTACATGAAAATGAAAATACTCAACACAGTAACAGGGATGCAGATATGAAGAATATTGTTGAAAGAAAACCAGTTAAGCCTATTAACACTTTCTATTTAAACCTAAACAAAAGCTACTTGTACAGCTGTAAGTCTCTAATACTAACTCAAATTTTCATTTAACAAAATGAGATAAATTTTCTGAGTAATATAGTTAGCATTTCTTGAAGAGACAAGTTTAAAAATTCCCTGTATTTATGTAACTCAAATAGTTACTTTATCATTATGTTCAGAAACTGCTGGCAGACATACCTAAACAAGCACATTTTACTTAGCATCTCTTCAAACTGTGATCCTAGTTTGTTGCTTTTCTAAACCAAGAACAAATCTAAGACTGTTCAGATTCTGTTGTATTATGAGAAATATAATCCAAGAAACCCAATACAAACAGAGCATTAAACAAGCCAGAGAAAATTCTAAGTTGTTTTTAGCAGTTTCACCTACAATTCTGGCTTATGATATACAAACCAGTGCAGTGTATTCAATACCTGCACTGTCATTCATATATGAAATTGAATGCATAACTTTTTACTATTTGAACAATAATTCAATGATAAATCATATCGCTATGACAACCATATTGGTTAGCTATCCAAGATTCATAGACGACTCCTAAAGGGAGCTTTTAAAAGTTTTGCCAAGTATTTATAATCAGTTTTGCTCAAAGTTTTTTTTTTAAGGGTAAAAATAGAAATCTGGATTTTCATTGTAGTATACATATATTAATCTTCCCTCTTTATCCTATATAGTTCAAAAAAGCCTTTAACTGGAAGGGTCCTTTAATCAAGAAAGGAACACTTTTTTATATATACCAGTGTCATCATTCTTGTGCTTACTGTATTCAGCTGAGAAACCCAGAATTGAACCAACCATTAACTTTTGAGTTTTGGGGGTTAAGGGGAAAAAAAAAAGCCAAAAACAATTAGCTGCAAAGAATTCGCACTCCTCCCTCTCGAGAAAGTTCTGTCCATTTCTATAAACGGTAGCGAAGGAGGTTAGAAGAAGATGTCACACCTGGGGAAGTAAGACAAAGTTGACATATTGCAATAGCCGAGAACAACCCACATGCCAATTACAAGGAAGCGAAGGAAGAAAACCCGGAGAAATCGATTCGTTAAACGCCACACAAACAGAAAGGAGGACAGAAGAAGATCAGAAGACAATAGTGGCTTTTTTTTTCTCTCTCTCTCTTTCTCTCTTTTCTCTCTCTCTCTCCTACGCCCTTCCTCACCACGTTGAGAGGCAAGGCTGGCTGGGCCTTCGAGTCCCACTTCCCCCCCCCCTTCCCTTCCCTCCCCAACCTCTTCTGCATGCAACTCCCACAAGGCGCCGGTCTGGCAAAGAGCCCCCCATGACAGAGGAGTGGAGTCTGGGAAGGCCAAAGGAAGAGGCGACCCGGCCTGGCACCCTGCGCCACCAAGCCGGGCCAAACTATGGCCGTCATTCCCCCGAACCACGCATTCTCCGAGTCCGGAGAAAGGCCAAAGCCCTCCTAGGCGCCCCACGCCCAACTCCAACAGGCCTGCAAGCTCCCTTCCCCTCCTCATTCCTCGTACTTACCCCCAGAACCCGCAGGGGCAACGGGGCGGCAAGCTGGGGGCTTTGCTGCGCTCGCTGCCGGCGTCTCCCATGGCGGCGGCGGCGGCACCGATGGTCAGGGCAGGGGAGAGGGGCAGCTCAAGGCAGAGGATCCAGGCCGGGACTCGATGCCGGGATTCCAGGCCGGTCAGCTGGAGTCGGACGCTACCACTACGGAGACGGCTAGGTGGGTGGGTGAAAGAAGAGGAGGCGGCGGCGGCGGCGGCGGTAACGACGGCGGCGGAAAAAGAGGCAGCCGCGCCCTTTGGTGCTTGAGGTGACACTGAGCTACGGGCGGAGACTACCGGGCGGTTGTGACGGGCCCACAGCACGCCATCCCCACGATTAGCGCGCGCCCCCTGACCCAACAATGCCCTCAGCTCCTCCCCCTCAGGCGAGTAAGGGTGGTCTTGTCCGCCCGCAGGCTCGACTTAAAGTGGAGCGAACCAACGGCTCAGAAATAAAGGGGAGGGATGGGAGACCGCGCAGAAGGCTAGTGCGGAAGCGGAGCTTTCCTTTAAAGAAGCAGTATTGCTTGGGGTTTAACATGGACAGCATTCAGCGGCGAATAAGGTCAAGAACTGTAGTGGGGGAACGAACGGATACCCCCCTACGCTATTATTGGTCGATGGTGTGGCCTGAAGCGACTGGGTCAAGGGTGAGAGAGAGAAGATTCTGCGCACGCGTAAGATTGGAAACCCGGAAGTAAGAGTGCGGTAAAGAGTCTCTCTTGAGAGGTTCCCCCTCCCCCCCTGCTACATGGAATTCCCTGACTAAGCGGCGCAGCAAACCCGGGGAGTTCCTGTTGTGGTTGCCTTACCGGCGGCTTCCTCTTCTCATCATCGTCATCTCTCTTCCCCCACCCACCGCGCTTTACTAAGAGTTTTTCTTCTCCACTGACTCCTTAAAATACAGGTTGTGGTTGGAAGAGTCAGGCTGAAATCGTGCGCAGAATCTTTTTTTAATCCTCATACCGTCGGAATGGATTGGATCGATTCCTTTGTTGTTATGCATAAAAATGCGCTGCTTTTCCAAGTATGGAAAATACGGAAATCTCTGCTCCGTGCTTTTGATTGCAGCATTATTACAAGCAAAAAATAAAGTAGGGAGATGGCTCCCCGAATGCTTTGTTGTTGTTAGTTGCGAAGTCGTGTCCGACCCATCGCGACCCTATGGACAATGTTCCTCCAGGCCTTCCTGTCCTCTACCATCTTCTGGAGTCCATCTAAGGTCACACCTACTGCTTCAGTGACTCCATCCAGCCACCTCATTCTGTGTCGTCCCCTTCTTCTATTGCCCTCAATCTTTCCCAGCATTAGGCTCTTCTCCAGTGAGTCCTTCCTTCTCATTAGGTGGCCAAAGTATTTGAGTTTTAGCTTCAGGATCTGGCCTTCTAAAGAGCAGTCAGGGTTGATCTCCTCTAGGACTGACCGGTTTGATCGCCTTGCAGTCCAAGGAACTCGCAGGAGTCTTCTCCAGCACCATAGTTCAAAGGCTTCAATTCTTTGGCGCTTAGTCTTTCTTATGGTCCAGCTTTCACTGCCATACATTGCAACTGGGAAGACCATAGCCTTGACTATACGCACTTTTCTTGACAGGGTGATGTCTCTGCTTTTTAGTGTGCTGTCTAGATTTGCCATGGCTTTCCTCCCAAGGAGCAAGCGTCTTTTAATTTCTTGGCTACAATCCCCATCTGCAGTGATCTTGGAGCCCAGGAAAATAAAATCTGTCACTACCTCCATTTCTTCCCCATCTATTTGCCAAGAATTGAGAGGGCCGGATGCCATAATCTTGGTTTTCTTAATGTTTAGTTTCAACCCAACTTTTGCACTCTCCTTCTTCACCGAATGCTAGATTTCCTATAATTGACAACTCTGCTTACGCCTAGTGTGGTTTGCCTTCGTGGTATTGAATGTTGCAATACTGAACCTCAGAAGAGAGAGAAGGGGGAAAAATGTATATCCCGAGTAACATAAAGAAGCAAAATGATCCGTAACATCTTAAATACTAGCCATTACATTATGGCATAGGTTTTTGTAGACCAGATGAGCCAAATTAATTACTTTTGCAAGTACATCTAGTTGGGTGGGGGGGGGGAGAGGGAATAGATTTTTTTAAAAATGGGAGAGATTTAATCTGAGGGAAGTAAGACTTGATTTGTAAACTATAGATTTTGCGAGATTTTTAAAGTGTTTAGCCTAGTCCTTTACATAGAATGATTCTTTGAAGTATCTTAACAGTAGATATTATTAATATTCTTAAAAATATTTAATTTTTTCAATGGAATAAGTTTACATGGGCTAAAAATTTTAAAATGCAAAAACTATGAAGTTGCCTGTGTTCTGATATTGAGGCACTTGGGTGTTGGTTTTAAAAGAGACCAGTTGCTATCAATGCCTGTTAGATATAATGGCTGTTTTATGTCCTTTGAAATCCCAGCAGTTTATTTCAAATGCCACATGATAAGCTGCTTCCTGAATATTTTTGGCTAGTCAGTACAGAGTGCATAGATCCTTAGCCTGATTCTGCAGGACTCTTCTCATGTAGGATTATCTTCAGCTGACATAGGTGCTAAGGAAACGGAAAAATAAAATAGGGATAAATAACTGCATAATACAAAAATTGTATAGCCTGAAACAAGTTAAAGGAAACTAAATCAAAACATTAATTGTGATAAGTCTGCTGTCCACTACAGTTGCTGTCTGGCACTTCATGTATCCATGCAGATACCCAAACAAAACGGTGCTTTGCTTTGCTGATAAGGAACTGGCAAGAGAAGATTGTAAAGCCAGTGATATAGTAGTCACAGGAGAAGAAGGAAGAGACATATAATCGGCATTAATTTCCAAATGTCATATTAATTTCAGGGGATTCTGGGGCAAAAGAGAGCAATGGATGAGTTAGCTGACAGCTAAAGGAATTATAATAGCTAAAATGAATTTGATTACTCTTATAGCCATTAAAGATACTGGTGCATTGGATTGTAAACCTAAAAGTGGACTGACATTAATTAGGATTTATGAAATGCTGGGTGAGATGGGAAAATGACTCCTGGAGATGACACACTGAAGTGTTTTTAAGAGCGGACATACATTGGGAAGCCGTGCTGAAGTAGAATGGTGTTATGGGACATATGGCTATATGACCATAGGACTCTACTACAGTTGAAATGGAAGAAATAAGATCAAAGATTCATTTACCAGGATATAACTGGTCAAGTGCTTACAGATAATTCTTTAATTATGGCCAAAATTGGGACCAGAATTTCTGTTACTAAGCAAGGTGGTTAAGTGAATCCTGCCCAATTATACAACCATTTTTTTCCATGGTTGTTAAGTGGATCATTGCACTTGTCAAATGAATCATGTGGCCATTCAGTGAATCCTATTGCCTGCTTGTCAGAAACTGGCTAGGAGAGTTGCAAATGGTGATCACATGCTGTAACTATTATAAATAAAGGGCAGTTGCCAGATGCCCAAATTTTGATCATGTAACTGTGAGGATGCTTCAGTGGTTTTAAGTGTGAGGACTGGTTGTAGGTCACTTTATTCAGTACCATTGTGACTTTGAATAGTCACTAAATGAATGGTGGTAAATTGAGGACTACTTATATATTCAGTCAGAGAGTTGATGTAAAATACCATCTCATTTCATCTGCGTTCCTGAAGTGAAGAGGAGTAATTGCAGATTGGATCACATCTAAGTGAGGGACAAACATAGGTTCACATCATTTAATGTTAAGATTGTTTATTTAGAATGCTTTGAGAACCAGTGCAAACCTAAAGGGGAAAAAATAAAGAACTCAAGGCTAAGAGATTTACTTAAAAATGTATGCAAAATATTAGATCAGGTTGGCACAATTTTTCTCCCATTTCAATTTTACATATTACTGACTAGCTACCCTATTATAAATATGTTCTTTCATGTTCAACTCTAGCAGAACCTGAAACCAAACTAAAAATTTTTGCCCCTGCATAAGGAATAGGCATGAAAGGTTGAAAACAGGGAAGCAGACAAAAGATCTCTATCACATTAGATTTGGGAAGAAGAAAATGACAACACACTATCCTTTCTAAATATCCTCATCAACAAAGGAAAAACAGCAAATTAATTTAATTAATTTAATTTAATTTAATAATTTAATTTGTATACCGCCCTTCTCCCGAAGGACTCAGGGCGGTGAACAGGGCAATACATAATAAAAAACAGGATACAAAAATTAAAAAGTGATTAAACAACTATGCCCGTAGTAATTGAAATGGAAGTTCTTTGAAAAATATAGTAACCCACACTTACCAAGTGCTCCATTACTCAACCTCTACAAGAGGAGCTGCGTAAGAACAGGACATTGCAAACACCCGAAAAAGGAAGCAGACTGCCTGTACAACATGTAACAAAATAGATTTCCACACAACATCTTTATCAAAACAATGGCTGACCACTCAGCCCACTACAGCACAACCAATACAAGCTATGTAAAGGATAACATTGCCATACATAAAAAATATACGAGAAACAATCCACAGACAATTACAATCACACTATTACGACAGCACACAAATCAACTAAGGCCTTCCAGAACATCTTATCCAACTTAAAGACCTAGTAGCCCAAGAAGAAAAAAACAGGAATCATCGATAACAACACAGTGTAAGGACTGTAAGAGAGCCACTAAGTAGGATAGGCAGAAGACAAGCAAAGTACATCCATGCACACAACTAGCAATTAGAAGAAACTGAAAATGTCTTAATCTCAACCATAGTTTCAGCTGGGAAACTGAGAGCATCCTTTAATGTTGTAAGCTGCCCAGAGTCACTGTGTGGCGAAATGGATGACAAACAAATTTAATAATAAATAAATAAATGCTAGACCAAGCTAAACCTAAAATGCTGCGGAATTCCTGGAAGCTTGGCATTCAAACAAATCAGCCATCAATAGACAGAAATAAACTACATTTACAAACTATTCAAAAGAGACAAAAAGCTAAAAGAGAAAAAAGACCAAAACACATCTCTCTAGTAGCCAATATCCAGATAAGCAGGAATTAATATATTGATAATTAATATTTTAAACCTAAATTAATACCAGTCAAGCAAGCAGAAAAACAATGTTCTAATCAAGGAACTACCAAGGAGACAATCATGCCCCAATCAACACTGGCAGGGTAAGCAACTGTAGATAAACAGGGAGCAAACCCCACATTTACTATTATTGATTATGTTACCTAGTTAGGCAAACAACCAAGCTCTGAGACCATCAAAGACTATACAGGAAGGAAGACTTTCCAGCTCCATCCAGCTCTGTTTGTATAAGACTGGTCTGGTGACATGCCAAGCAAAGATGGGGAGAAGAGTCTGTACATAAGACCCATAAGGACTATGTCTTTCTGAATGTGGGAAGAGAGGCTGAGTTTGATAAGGGAAAAGGAGTATGGAGATAACCTTGAAGATGGCATGCAAGACCAATTCATGTACACTTCACTGCAGCCCTGTGAAGGTGGAGGGTGGGGGAGGACAAGAAATAAATGTATTCTTTCTTAATTGTATTTGGTATAAGTGGAGGCAGCAGGAAACTGCCAGATTTTCAAGATAACTACAACAAATAGTCCCAGTAAAGTAGTGCTGTGAAGGACTGACATACAGTAATTGTTGTCTCTTTTAACAGCAATCTGAAATTCTACGATCTTCCAAATTCTTTCTTGGGTTTGGCTTCTCTTCTTGGCAATTTCTACCATCTGTGCTGGTATCCACCTTGTTTTCTTCTGTCTTTTACAACCTCTTCTCATTGATCAACTTTAATTTCATTCCACAGTACTTTTGGTTCCCCATCATTTGAGTTCAGCACTTCAAACTGATTCTTGATACTCTCCTTGAAAATGGAACTATATGTTCAGGATAGAATCATAGGGCTGCAAGGGAACTTGGAAATCTTTTAGTCCAAACTCCTGCTCAAGGCAGGAGACCTTGTACTATCTTGGTCAAATGGCTGTCCAGTCTTTTTTTTTTAAATCTCCAGTGATGGAGCACCCACAGTTCCAGGATGCAAGCTATTGCATTGATTAATTGTTCTCACTACCAGAAAAACTCTCCTTACTTCTAGCTGGATCTCTCTTGAGAAGTTTCCACCCTTTGCTCCTTGTCCTTGGAGCTTTGGAGAATAAGCCAATCCTCTTTTCTCTATGACAGCCCTTCAAGTACTGGAAGACAGTTAACATGTCCTGCTAATCCTTACTCTTTGATAGGGTAGACATATCTAGCTCCCTTAATTGTTCTTCATATGATTTAGCCTCCATACCCTTTATTATCTTTGTTGCTCTTCTCTGTATACTTTCTAAAGTCTCAGAATATTTTTTATATCATGGTAACCAGAACTAGATGTACTATTCCAAGTTTGGCCTCGCTAGTGCAGTATGAGGCAGCAATATCACTTTTTGTGATCTTGATGTTATCCCTCTGTTGATGCAGCCCAGGATGCATTGGCTTTTTTGGCAACTGCAGCACATACTGGTTCATACTTAAATGGTGCTCCACTATGGCATCTAGATCTCTCTCACATACCTATTTTGTATCAATTTGGTTTTTTCCCTACCTAAATGCAGGATCTTACTATTCTCACCGAGCTGGCTCTTGTTGGATAGGTCACAACGCTCAAGTCTGTCAACATCCTTCTGAACCTTGAGTCTTATCTTCTGAAGTGGTGGCGATCCCCGCCCCCAGCTTGGTGTCATCTGCAAATTTGATGAGTTCCCCTTCTAACCTCTTGCCTAGATCATTTATGAAGAAGTTGAAGAGTAACAGGCCCACATCATATTGTGAAAGCTATTTGGCTTTATACTTTTGCTTTAGCTTGACCTGGAACTTGCATGTGAACAGATCATAATCAGTTGCATAGCCAATCCTTGATCATGTATTTGTTGTTTTAACTGAATTCTTCCACCTCCTCCTACCAATAATATAGGTAGGATTTGATTTCTGTGTGCTCCATCTTGTGATGTTCACATAAATATACATCAGTTTGATTGTTTGAAAGTTGCCAATGCAGAAATCATTGGATTGGCAAAAATGGAGAGGTTATTCCCCCTGGTTCATTCCTGTTTCCTAGGCCATAGAATCCAACCGTCTTTTCCTTTTTCAATCTTCCACAGTTTATAGATGAGGGTGTCTTAATCATAGGAAGGATAAGCTTCTGTAAGCATCATCCATTTTGATATTGCAAAGCAAACAGAAAATACAAGGTGATGGGAAGGGGGAACTAAAATGGAAGGCAGGGTCTTTGAGGGAGACATGTTACTGGAGGCTTTGTGGGATGAGTGGGCCAGATAATTGGCCATATTAGGCCTGTACTCTGATGGCTCCCAGTTCCCACTTCGGTTTCCAGTTTCATATCATGTATTAGGGCTATCATAAATGGACTCCAGACATTCAGGCAACTCCTACATCGTAGCAAAGGGATCCATAAAACACTTAACTTACAATTAACTCTCTGTTGCTGTCTAGTGATCCTTTGTAGTTCAGATAGACTAGCCTACATTGAGTCTAAATGGTTTGAGCATGACTTAGCTAGATTTTACAAATTTGGCTACCCAGAAAAATTAATTTAGAAGGGGTGGTTTAATGCTGATTCCTAGCAGGACCAGCCTTGCAGGCATGCATTGTTAAGAATACTTGTCTGCAGATATCAACTGTATTTATTTAATGTACTTCAATTGGAACAATTATTTTTAAGAATCCAATTTGATTAGCACCACTTCAGTTCCTGCTGTGACTCTGCAGTTTGTGATTTCAGTTTGTAAAACCAAGGAGATCCTTAGATAACAAAAATAGTGGCAGAATACAGAAGCATTCTGTTTGCCAATGTAGGCTCTGCTATGAATGTTTTCTGCTGCTGCTAAGCATTTGAATCATATTCTGGAATAAGTTGTGGTACTTTGTAAAGGTCAGCGGGACTCGCTGATAAATATTTTGTTTCTGGCTTGGTTGCAGGGAATCAAATTCTTCTCATTTTCTCAGCAACGTTGCAGAAAAAGAGTGTTATTTTCCCAGTCAGCAGCAACTTGCTCAACAAGAGAAAAGTGCCTGCTGACAGATAGGAACAAATTCTGTTTTTTCATGCTCCCCAAAGCAAAAATCTTTCATTCTCCAAATCAGGAGTGGGTAACCTTGCCCTTCTACTTCTCAAACTCCATGGTAGAATTAGGCTTACTATTTTATTTTCTTGATTTTTCTTGTTGTTTTAACAGCTGTCAGAAGGCAAACAAGCAACACAGGTAGTCCTCAACTTACAACCACAGTTGAGCCCAAACTTCATGCTGTTAAGTGAGAAATTTGCTAAGTGAGTTTTGCCCCATTTTACAACTTCTCTGGCCACATTTGTTAAGTGAATCACTGCAGTTCTTAAATTGGTAACATAGTTGCTAAGTGAATCTGGTTTCCCCACTGACTTTTTTTGTCAGAAGGTCGCAAAAAGTGGATCACATGACTCCGGAACACTGCAACTATCATACATGTGAACCAGTTGTCAAGCATCCAAATGTAAATCATGTGACCATGCGGATGCTACAATAGTCATAAGTGTGAAAAATGGTCATAAGTCACTTTTTTCAGTACCGTTATAACTTTGAACAGTCCCCAAACGAACTGTTATAAGTCAAGGACCACCTGTAGTTCCTGATGTCCATATTTGTAATCAAACTTTTATGACATCATCTATCTCCATTCTACAACATAGTCCTTTCAGCAGTCATTTCCAAGAAGGCTCCACATTCATTTGCACCAATCATGTGATCCTGAAGACACAGATAAACCTCTAAGTGGCCTCAACGACTCTCTAAGACAGACATGTCAAACACAAGGCCCGGGGGCCAGATCCGGCCCGTGAAGTGGTTTCATGAGGCCCGCGAAGCCATCCTGAAAACAGTGAGGGAACAGCCCCCACTGCCTTGGCCCTGGCTCAGAGACCCTCCTTCTGCCAGAGACCCTCAGATTTGTCCCACTCCTGCCCAGGCCCCCATAGGCAACCTTGATGCGAACGATGTAGAGCTGGCCATGCCCACCCAGTAGGCCATACGCACTCTAGCCACACCCACCCATTAGGCCACACCCACCCAGGCCATATCCACCTGGCCCCCTGAGGGCAACTGCAATGCTGATGCGGCCCTCAATGAAATTGAGTTTGACACCCCTGCTCTAAGAGAATGCAAATAACCAGTTATCTGCGAGGAATATAAATCCTTCCATTCCCCACCATCCAGTCAGAGTTGAAGAAGCTTCTTGGATGAGAAGCGAAATGTTTTCAAAGAAAAAGAAAAACAAGAAAGTCCACTTGCCTCTTGAAAAAGCATCTTTGGAACAACCATGACCTGGATGACTGAGAATCTCCATAGACAAACTTTTAGCACATCATCATTTATACTGATTGGCTGTAGTCCTTCAGCATTCTCTCTTATGTCACTATCTGAAGAAGGGATCAGACCTGGAATATTGCTGATGCAAAACTTGTGATCTGCCATATGGATCTATAGTGTTCTTCTTATGCAAGGAAGAATTGTTGTATTGAATCAGCTGCTCATCTTGCTTCCTGGCTAGAGAACTTATTAACTTTATACGAAATGATGTCTTGAAAGAATATGTTCAATCCATTCAAATATATTTAGTGCATTTCCAGAAAGTACTGGTTATGCTCTTTAAGAGTATGCTGCTCTTTCATTCTTGAATCTAAGGGTTAGACCACCATTTTATTTTTTCATGGTGGAAAAGATTGAAATCTGGTGCACGCATGCGCTGAACAATTTGGAATTTGGAATTTCTGAATTATATAATTTCATGAGAAAAGCAGCCTAGTAGCTCAAATTCCTATTACTTACCTTCAGTGCTTCTTTTCTAAAAAAGAAAAGGTGCCGGAACTCAGAGGTGCTGTCACTGGGAGTGATGCCGGTGTCTGTAAGAACCCCCTCTTGCTATGGTGTCACCACCCATCCTTTACACCCCCACACCTGCGGCTCGGAGCCACAGGCCATGGAGTTTCCCCTCCCCACAGTCGCCATGGGGATTCCTCTCCCCGCAGTTGCCATGCCGCGGCCCGTGCTGAGCCCCCACCCGGAGCTGCTCCGAACCCCGACCCAGGGCTGTGTTCCTCGTGGCAGCGGTCTCCAGCGCTGAACAGCTGATGGCCTCTGGCACCGGCCCTGCCACCAGCTGAAGATGCCCAGGCCACGGGCCACACGGCATCTCTGGCGCCAAACAGCTGATGGCCTCCAGCACCGGCCCCAACACTCATTCACTTACTGCCCCATCACTTCCAAACAATAAGTGAGTGAGCGAGCAAGTGGTGTTTGGAAGCGTTTGGAAGTGATGAGGCAGTAAGTGAGTGAGTGAATGAGCAAATGTCATTTGGAAGCGATGGGGCAGTAAATGAGTGAGTGAATGAGCAAATGGATTTGGAAGCGACGGGGCAGTAAGTGAATGTGTGAACGAGCAAATGCTATTTGGAAGCGACGGGGCAGTAAGTGAGTGAGTGAGCAAGAGGCCTTTGAAAGAGACAGAGTGAGTGGGGGAGAGACTGAACGAGGTGCCTTTGAAAGAGATGGAGGAGTGAGTGAGAGCGACTGGAGGCTTTTGTGAGCAAAGTGTGAGTGGGGGGGGGCTTTTGCAAGCGAAGGGTGAGAGAAAAATGGAAAAGTGAGGGGAAGAAGGGAAAAAGAAAAGGCACTGACCTGACTTCCTCTGTTGCAGCAGTAAAAGGAATCATTAACATTGAACCTCAACTTTTTTACTTTTCTATAATATTATAAACTAGCCATTTCTACAGTATAACAATAAATGAATCTAACCAATGAAACCCAAAATGCCCCCCCCCTTTTTTTAGTCATCAAGTATTTGACACCTTGTTAAGCACTGGTGGTATTTGAATATTGTCATGTCCTAAAAGTGGTACAATTTCTGAAAAAGTTGAAAAGCCCTGATGTAAATGCAGCCTAAATTTACGCCATCCTATTTGCAAATAATATCTTACTTACCTAGTTGAGATGGTGTAGTTGGGCAGCAGGGAGGGGTGCAAAGTTCCTGCCTTCGCTGCAGACAACTTGCCTGTGCAACGTTTGCTGGCCAGGTTTTTTGGCGCACTCAGCAGCAATTCCTATTGGCTTTCGAAAGCCAATAGAGGGAGTAGCACAGCTTGTGCAAAAGCTTTTTTTTTTCCTTTTCAAAAAACAGGTGCCGGAACGCTGTTCTGAGTGTTCTGTGAGAAAAAAAGCCCTGCTTACCTTCATCATTCCTTTAAGCAGGAGATGAATTCAATATTCTTATCATAATGGGAAATGGGAAACTTCCATACATGGCAGTAGGAATTAGTCTTACCAGTAGTCCTTGACTTATGTCTGGTTGTCTAATGATCAATTGAAGTTATGCTGGATTTAAAAAAAAAACTACTTATGTCCTATCCTTGAAGTTATGACTACTGCCTCCCCCTCCCCCCTGCAGTCACGTGATTGTACTTCAGGCACTTGGCAACCAGCTCTCATTTACAATCGGTCACATGACCACAATTTGTGATACCATTCAGAAGAATGGATTTGCTTAACAACCATGAAACGTGCTTAATGACCACATTATTTGCTTTATGACCACAGTGACTTGCTTTATACTGTTATAAAAATGGATTTAAAATCAAATCCCATCATGTGACAATTCAATTTATGTCTGCAATGACTTATGACTGAAATTCCAGGCTGTATTGGGATTTAAAGTCAGAGACCACCTATATAGCTAGTCCTCGACTGACGACCACAGTTGAGCCCAAAGTGTATGTTGCTAAGTGAGACATTTGTTAAGTGAGTTTTGCCCCATTTTATGACCTTTCTTGCCCCAGTTGTTAAATGAATCTTTGCAGTTATTAAGTTACTAACATGGTGAAACTGGCTTCCCCATTGAGTTTGCTTGCCAGAACCTCTCAAAAGCTGATCACATGATCCTGGGACACTGCAACTGTCATAAATATGAAGCACCCAAATTTGGATAATGTGACCATGGGGATGCTACAAGGGTCATAAGTGTGAAAAACGGTCATAAAGTCACTTTTTCAATGCTGTTATAACTTTGAATGGTCATTAAATGAACTATTGTAAGTCAAGGACTACCTGTATTGAAATATCGATAGTGGCAATATTGTCAGGTAATCCTCTATCACAGTGTTTTTCAACCTTGGCCACTTTAAGATGGGTGGACTTCAACTCCCAGAATTCCCCAGCCAGCGTTGCTGGCTGGGGAATTCTGGGAGTTGGAGTCCACCCATCTTAAAGTGGCCAAGGTTGAAAAGCATTGCTCTATCATATAGGAAAGGAACTACTCTACTGGATAAAATAGCATTTGCCACAACAGCTCTATTGTGTCTTTTTTCACTTTAAATGCAATCCCCACAGTTGAAAGATAAATGTTCATTTACAAGCAGCCTATTGTGGACCTAGCCAAGTGGACGCAGATGCATATGCCTGATCCGGGCCTCAGGCTAGCTTGGAACACAGTGGGTTTACTTTTGCTTGAAGAACTCATTAAATGTGCTTATGTTCTGATTTTGTGAGGGAATGTTCTTCCTCTCTAGCAGGGTGGGGCAAAGCAGAACAAACCTAGTAGTCTATACAGTTTCTCTAGAAAATTCTGGGAAGTAAATTCCCAGGATAGAATGAGATTTTAAAAAGGGCCTGGTTAAGTTGGAGTAGATAGGCTTCATTCTCTGTCTCAGTTAAAGATTCCTGAGGAGCATGTTATTTTTCTATGCCAACATTGGAGCCAGCTACAGAATGCGCCAGCTTGCCTTTGCATATTCCTATATGTGACCATGGGTTGCTTCCTATAAGGCAAGGTCCGTGTTTGAGATACTTTGGTGTAAGTGATGCTGAGCTGCATGCCATGTGGATTGCAAAGTCAGAATGCTCATCTGCTTTATGGCACCTGTACATAGCACAGATATCTGGGTGCTGGTTGGTTGTCTGAGTCTGTAGATGAGGGACATAGTTTGTGCATGTGTGTGTGTGTGTGTCTATGTGTGCATGCATGAGTGTGCATGTGCGAATGCCTAGAGTAGCTAATGAAGCTGAAGATGTCAGGGTTGTTTTTCACTGCATTGCCTCTTTTTGCTGTTTTATTTTCCTGCTTTTGGGGGGCATTGAATGCTCTTATGCTATACTATCAACTGGATCTCTATGCCTTCTGATAGGGATGAACTACTTTTAATACCATCAATAATAAATGATAAATAAAGGGTGAACCTTTTTGGAAGTTAGTAGACTGAGAACTGAGTCAGATCATGCTACAAAATTGCATGTGGTAACTATTGACAACTTTTTATGTATAAGTAATTCAGAGCTGTATGTTAAGATGCTTTTTATTTAGAGTTTGTCAATATTCTCATGAGTCATGAGTAATAACACTTGTCTGGACTCCTTTAATTGCTCAGATGCCAGCTACATTCAAAGAAACAGAAAAATCTATGAACGCTCTGCATTATAAACACCTCCCCCACTTTTTCATGAAATAACTGTTGTATTTCTTTTTCCAACAGTTCAAACATGCACTGTTCATTAATCAGTTTGGTACAATGTTTGCTTTTGAGGTTTTAAACATAGTGGTATTCTTACAGAAACATCTTTGATGGGAAGAAATAAAATGCTAACTGACTAGAGAGAGAAAGAGTTAAACGTAATTATGTCAATCAGATGAAGTGTCTCTCTGAACCATAAGAATGGCTTTTCTCATTTTTCTCATTTTAATATAGCTTATCCTCAAGATAAGAAGAAGATGCATATCATTTACAGTCCTCTCCACCAGCCCCTCTTTCAGGTATTCTTTTTAAATGTATATATCAGTTGGCAGGGACGCGGTGGCTCAGTGGGTTAGGATGCTGAGCTTGTCAATCAGAAGGTCGGCAGTTTGGTGGGTCGAATCCCAAGTGCTGTGTAACAGAGTGAGTGCCTGTTACTCGTCCCAGCTTCTGCCAACCTAGCAGTTCGAAAGCATGTAAAAATGCAAGTAGAAAAATAGGGACCACTACGGTGGGAAGGTAACAGCGTTCCGTGCGCCTTTGGCGTCTAGTCATGCCGGCCACATGACCACAGAGACGTCCTCGGACAAGCGCTGGCTCTTCGGCTTTGAAACGGAGATGAGCACCGACCCCTAGAGTCAGAAACGACTAGCACACATGTGCAGGGGAACCTTTACCTTTACCTATCAGTTGGCAATCATATCAGGACTGTGGGAAGTCAGCTACCCACCCAGAAAGAAATATTTAAAACACAGAATATATTTCCATAAAGGCAGAAACTAACCAACCCCCCCCAAGTCTGCAGAATTAGGTAAGGTAAAGGTAAAGGTAAAGCACATGCATGCTAGTCGTTTCCGACTCTAGGGGCCGATGCTCATCTCCGTTTCAAAGCCGAAGAGCCAGCGCTTGTCCGAGGATGTCTCTGTGGTCATGTGGCCGGCATGACTAGATGCCAAAGGCGCATGGAATGCTGTTACCTTCCCACCATAGTGGTCTCTATTCTTCTACTTGCATTTTTACGTGCTTTTGAACTGCTAGGTTGGCAGAAGTTGGGACGAGTAACAGGCACTCACTCTGTTACGCGGTACTCGGGATTCAACCCGCCAAACTGCTGACCATCTGATCGACAAGCTCAGTGTTCTAACATACTGAGCCACCGCGTCCCTTCTGCAGAATTACAGATGTGATAATCTTGTCGGTAAGACTGGAGACTGGGATTAGGAAGAAAGATCCCTAGAACCAACACCAAAAATCTACGAGTCATCAGCCACAGCCACAGTGAAGCAGGATATGTGGGACATAATAGGATTAATCCACCACCATCAGAATACCAGAAAAGCACACCCAGACTCAGGTCAGAACACGTGACACAGGAAATACAAAGCCTCAAACAGGAACAGGAAACAACTCCAAAGAAAAGGATCTAGAGGGTATAAAAACCCACTCCCTACGTGTGCTCATTCTCTCTTTTTTCCAGAGCCATTTTTCTGTCTGGCTCTCCTCTTTAATAAACTGCAACCTTCTTTCTAAAGCAGTCAGCATGTTGTTTATCCCTGGCTTGGACTGAACCATGATGAAGACTTTTCCTTCAAAAGGACCAAAATCAACTGATTTTGTACACCCACAACTAATGTGCAGTAGATTGTATTTATTGGAAAATGCTCTGGCACATCTCTCTGACTTTGCCAGCATAAAATACAATGATCCTACTGGTTTTCTGATCTCTGAGCCAATTGCTAAGCCCTTATTTGCAGGAATTCAAATTTGGCTCCAAAGTTACCTAATGTTTTTAATATAAATTGATTAAATTTTTTTAAAGAGAACATGAAAACTAATATAAATTAATACAGAATAAAGGAAAAAAAAGAAAAAGAAAGAAAAGGAGGAAAAGGAAAAAAAAATAAAAACTGCAGAAAGAAACACCAGAGGACAGGACAAGAAACTAATCAAGGAGAGAAGCAAACTGGAACTAAGGAGAAACTTCCTAAGACAATTAACCAGTGGAGCAGCTTGCTGTAAAAAGTTGTGAATGCTTCATCACTGGAGGTCTTTAAGAAGAGACTGGACAGTCACTTGTCTGAAATGGTATAAGGTCTCCTGCTTGAGCAGGGGGCTGGACTAGAAGACCTCCACAGTCCCGTCCCTCTCTATTCTGATTGATTGAAATGATGAAACAAATAGAAAGCTTCCAATTTCAGCAAAAAATAAGTTTGATTACAAAGATGCTCCAACTCTACAATTACCAAAAAAAGCTCATTTTTTTCTTTTATTTGATTTTTTTTCTAATAACCGAAACTACAAGTCATGTGCATTTTTTTTGTTTCATGCAAAAAAAATCTATAATGTTTCCAGTCAGCCATAAATGTAGTTATTGTTTTTTTTCTCTAATCAAGGAAGTCAATTTAGTCATCTTAACATGCTCCATCATCTTCACCAGGGGTCTTCAAACTCGGCCCTTTTATGACTCATGGACTTCAACTCCCAGAATTCCTCAGCCAGGCACACTGGCTGAGGAATTCTGGGAGTTGAAGTCCATGAGTCATAAAAGGGCCGAGTTTGAAGACCTCTGATCTTCAACCATTCCTTTATTGTGCATAATGTTGAACTTTTCATTTTTGAGCATATAGATAATTACGTGGTTTTGATAACATTGTTTTTTTTCTCTTGGGATTCTGCAGAAATTATTTTCACCCTTCAGCTCTTCTAAGTGTACAGGGAACAGTGTATTATAAAACAGACACAGGAGGGGAGAAATGATGTGAAATGTTTACTTAATGATCTACAGACTGAATTTAAGTTTGTTAAGCAGATGGACAAAAACCCATTGTTTGTTTTATGTTTAGTTAAGATAACATTATTACTATCAAAATGCTGTAATAAGGTAGTATATATGCCACAGCTGGGTATTATATTTTTTAAAAATTGTGAAACAATAATTGTTTGCTTATTTTTTTTCCATCCCAGACACTTTAGGGGATCTCCTTAGTGCAGTGAAAACATTATAGTACCAGATGGAGTCTAATTTGAATGTCTCAGTCTCCTTCTACTTTCATCTAAAGAAATTCCAACTCTGTGTCCCCCTTGTAATTTTTCCCATTTGCTTCGTCTTAATAAGTTGCCTTAACATCTGAGACATCTCTGAGATATGTGAAGAACTTACAATATATTTTATAAACTTTTTTGCTGACACTGAATGAATTTGGATTTTGGATTTGTGCATGTAATATTCCATACTTTGATTAATTTTGAAACACTTCTAAGGTCCCCTCTCCCAACTTCATTATTTTAATGGATGGCACCTAGTGCAGCACAAACACAAAAACACTCACACAGGACAGGTCCCCTGTCCCTTGGTCTGTAACCAAAATAAACTCTTAGCTAACCACTAGTCCCTATCTTGAAATGTGGGGATCTTTAAAAGAATTCTGAGATGTGAAATGCGATTTGTGGTTACATCGGGGATATAACCTCATTTATCTTATTAAAGAACAAGGCAGAGGAAATCTGCAGAAATGAGGGTTCCTCTTTGCCTAAACTCCTTTTTTTCCTGCAGTAAGTCCTCCTATCCAATATGCAAAACATTATGATGCTTACAAAAGTGTTTTTTTTTCAAATCACAGAGAATTATAATTATAAGGGAGTGGGTTTTTTTCCTTTTGTAAGAGCAACCTTGTAAGAGCCCAATCATCCATTAGGCTACTACAGACATGTCAAACACAAGGCCAAGGGGCTAGATGCGGCCTGTGAAGTGGTTTCATGTGGCCCACGAAGCCATCCTGGAAACAGGGAACGGCCCGCGCTGCCTTGGCCCTGGCCCAGGCTGGCTGGGAGCCAATGTACAATTTTCTGGTGGCCATCTATGCTGAAACGCATTAAGTCTTAGCTCCACAAGGCCATCTGGAAACAGCGAGGGACCGGCCCCTGCCGCGTCGGCCCCGCCCTGTGGGCACGCGCTGGGGAGGTATCACCCTTTGTGAGGAATGAAGAAATGCACTATCACCTGGAAGTGGCCAGCACATGGCCCTCGCCTACTTCATATATCTGGCTTGATGTGCTCTGGGGGAGGGGTTTCAGCAGGCAGTGGGGCGCTCTCATCACAGCACTGAGAGGCTGAGCTGGACAGCATGAATCTGAAAAGTGTGATGCTGCCTAGCCCCCAGCCTGCCTAGTTTCAGCAGGCAGTGGGGTGCTCTCCTCACAGCACTGAGAGTCTGAACCAAGCAGCACAAATCCGAAGAGAAGTGTGATGCCACCCATCCCCCAGCCTGCTTGGTTTCAGCAAGCAGCAAGGTGCAAAGCTGGCGAGCTTTGCACTGCCTGGCTCAGCCTCTCGGCGCTGTGAGGAGAGCGCCCCACTGCCTGCCGAAACCGGGCAGGCTGGGGGCTGGGCAGCATTCCACAGGTAAATTCAACTCTCACGCTGCTCATGGCATCCCCTCCCCCAGAGCCCACCAAGCCAGGTATGTGAAGTAGATGAGGGCCATGTGTTGGCCACTTCCAGGTGATGGTGCATTTCTTTATTCCTCACGAAGGGTGATACCTCCCCAGCTGTGTTTCTTGCCTGTTTTTCTCCCTCCCTCATCTCAAATATTTTCCCACCACTCTGTTCTAGGAAGGAAGGAAAGAAGGAAGGAAGGAAAGAAGGAAGGAAGGAAGGAAGGAAGGAAGGAAGGAAGGAAGGAAGGAAGGAAGGAAGGAAGGAAGGAAGGAAGGAAGGAAGGAGAAGGAGGGTCTGAGGGAAGTCCTGCCTTAGTCCTTCCCTGCTGCCCTTTCACCATCCCCTTTCCCCCTCCTCCTGGCCTATCCTGGGGGTCTCCCATCCTATTGCTAAGGAAGCTTTGGATACTAAGCCGGGTCTCCTCGTATGGAGAGGGAGTGGGCATCCCTCTGACTTTGCCCTCATACCCATCATGAGCACCTGGCTAAGAGCAAGCATAGCAGCAGCAGCCTTGAGGAGGAGGTAAGTGCAACTGGGCACCCCCTTGGGAAAGTGGGGCTGGTCTTGGTGCCGTGGGTGCTTGAGGGCCGGGCTGGGTGTTTGACCTCTGCTGCCCAGGGTTCCGGGCAGCCCACAACACCATCCAGCCCGTCCGATGGCCTGAGAGGAACAGTGAGGCTCCTCCAGTGGACCATGCCTTGGCACTTGCCCTGGTCCCCATCTCCTTCTGCCGAAGACCCTCAGATTTGTCCCACTCCTGCCCAGGCCCCTATAGGCCCCCTTGATGCGAATGATGTAGAGCTGGCCATGCCCACCCAGTAGGTCACACCCACTCCAGCCACGCCCACAGTAGGCTGCGCCCACTCTGGACACACCCACCCGGTCCCCCGAGGGCAACCGCAATGCTGATGCAGCCCTCAGTGAAATTGAGTTTGACACCCCTGTGCTACTAGAACTTTCTATGTAATATGCAGTGGGTATGCCATTTAAATCCAGATTAATTATTAAACCAGCAAGAATTCACAATAGAAATAAATTGGTTAGTAAACTGACTTTTCTTCAGAAACGATGGACCACTTTGCATTCCAGCACAAATCGGGATGGATAGCAACAGATTTCCTATCTTTACTTACATCAAAAGTAATTAAACTTGAATTGGAGTCTTAAATCACGTGCTGAAGTCACTATAGAGTTGAAGGGTTATTTTCTACTACCCATTTCTGCATTCTATGCCAAGCATATTATACTTTCCATTAAGCGACAATAGACAGAGCTGTAGTTTTTGAAAGCAACTTTAGGCCATCAATCAGTTTTAGCCTTGCAGAAATTGGATATGCCTCAGACCAAATAATGTTAGGCGATGCTTTAGCTAATTACATCTCTTTTTTAAAAAAAAATAAAAACTATTAAACAGATTGTGTTTATTTTGCAGTTCCTGAAAGAACAGGCCCTGGATATTTAATAAATTTAAAATTTAATAAATGTGAGAGCTTTACTATGTAGTTCTTCAGTTATGGTTTCTATGTTAGGAAGTGGGTCAGCCATTTGAAGCGGACATTTAAGCCAACAAAAGACTTCTACTGTGTCTCAGCCACTTATTATACTCAAGTTGAAAAAATTGTGTAAATTGTCATTATGTACGTTCAGGGTGTTTCCAAAGTATTAAAGTGTAACATATCTTAAGATCTGTTTACTCAATAGATAAAGTTCTTAGTTTTGTTGCAAATTTTAAGGTGGTTTTGGAATAAAAGTGGTCACCAAATTTTAAAAGCATATATTGTGTGGCAAGTGCATATATTTACGTACAATACTGTTAACTCTGATCTAATAAGCCAGCACACATGTATTAAGGTTGGAGAGATTTTAGGCTTAACAGACTGATCTGCTCTTTGCTAAAATTTCAAGATTCACCAGCAGAGCCAGATACAAATGCTAGCGTCATCTTAGTTGGGGAAAGGATACTTTCTGAGGGCACTCAGGATTAAGGACTATGGTACTTTTGATCACCTATCTGAACCAGTACATTTGTTTTAGACCAGAACTACTATGGTCCTTTTACACACACACAAACACAAACTTTTGGGATTTTTCACAAGCTGTCTTCATTTCAACAGTCTGACTGGGGGTGGGGGGCTGTGTATGTGCTTTTATTAAACAATTGGGATTTAGAAACTCTTTCTATCTATCACAAATCATTTTGGAATTGATAAACAGATTTGTTTCTACCTGCTGCCTGCTTGTCATAAATCACTGCAGATTAGGAAGGTTTGGATATCCCTGATACAGTTTAAGCATCCAAGGCTTCAGAAACAAGTTCATTTGATTCAGATCACTCTAGCAGAAGTAAAATCTCACACAGTGATCTGGAACATTATGTGATAAAACGCAGTTTACTGTAAAATGGAAACTGCTGTGCCTTTTTTTAAAGTTTTCAGTGAAATCAGAAATCCTTTGCATTGTTGGATACCTTAGTTACTTATTTCAGCCACCCATCTTAACAAGTGATTCTAAGTGGCAAATTAAATATTTTTTTAAAAAATACAGCATCAATGCAAACGTTTAAATGCATGCCTGATGAAAAAAAGAAAATCACAGTTACCAATGCCAGTGTAACCAGGAGATGCATCCTTTCATATATTTGGGACCCCAGGCTTGAGCACAGAATCAGGTCTTTAGGGACTCGTGGAAGGCCATCAGGGTTGGGGTTCTCCTAATCTCTGAAAAGAGAATGTTCCAGGGTGCTGTGGCAGAAAAATTACACTTTCTGGGCCCTACCAAACAGCATGTCTTATACAATGGGACTTAAAGATTACCCATCCTACCAGACTGGATTGGGCAGGTAGAAATAACCAGGGACAGACAGTCCCTCAAGTAACCCAATCCTGAGCCCTGAAGAGCTTTAAAGGTGACAATCAGCACACTGAATTTCACCAGGGAGCACATTGGCAACAGCTCACAAAGTAATGGTATTACATAAACTGAGTAACTAGCACCATTGACTACTTGTGCTGTTATATTTTGCACTTAGTTGAAGCTTCTCAGTGCTCTTCAAAGGCAGCCTCACATAGAATGCATTACAGTAGTCCAGATGGGAGTCTATGTGGGCAGGAGTGACACTGAGCAGAGCCTTGTAGTCCAGGAATGGGCACAACTGGCAAACAACCCAAATGTGTGGACACGGCTTTCTAGCCATGGCTTGCACACCCCTAAATTGTGTCTCAGGTCTGTCTTTGATAGTGCCACCCCATTCAGCACCAAAGATAGAAAACTCCTGGACTCAAAGATGCTGCTTATTAGGGCTTTTGCCCCCCCCCCAAGTGGCATTATTACAAAGTCAGCTTATCTGGGTCCTTATTTTACCTACCTCGGAAGGATGGGGAATATTAATAAACACACTAAACCACCATTACTCTGTGTGTGTGAGTGGGATAGCACAGTACCTCATCTTAAACTATTGGATTATCACCCAGCAACCTTATGTAATGTTAAATTGAAAAGAGCAAGAGAACCAAACTTTGAAGCAGACCACAAAACAGGAGCCTTGGGCTAGATCTTTTTCCTGTTATCAATACTAATCAGAAATGGCCTAGGAGGACTTCTGGTTTGCCATTGTTCTGAACCAGCCTGCTACCGGCCTTGCAATAAGGCAAACCCCTGTTCAAACAGTAGAGACTGGAGAGCGTCTGAGGCTGCAAAGCGTCTGCCAAGATTTATTACACAAACAACAGAACAAGAAACAAAAACACTGGAACTTGAATCCTCAAACGGAAGGGTTGCTTTCAGCAACCAGCCCTTCCCCAAACACTCCTTTTATTTAGAGTTCAGGGCGTGGCCTCCCTGTGCCTCCTCCCGAGGAGTCCCACAGCCTTTCTCTGTTTGTTCCTGCTCGACTGCCTCCTGCGTCGGGCGTCCTTGAACAGGGCCAGCTGTGGGTCATCATCCTCCGCACTATCGGGCTCACGCAGCTGAGAAGAGGGCCCCGGCTAGGGGCTCTGCGAAGCCTCCAAGCCATCATCAGCCAGTTCGTCTTCCACACCCTCCTCCTCCCCCTCATCTGAGTCATCCGAGACATCTGAGCCGGCTGCCGGACCCACAGGCTGGCCCTGAGTCACAACAGCCATCGCGGCTGCCGCAAACCCTGGAAGGCAAGCTCTGTCTTCCGTGTTCAGTTTTGCTCTGCTGGGGGACCCTGGAAAGGGTTGAAAGTTGTCCTGTAGGGGTGACGAGCAAGGAGGGGACCCCCACTTGATCACAGGAGGGGAGGCAGCCCTCCAAACCAGTGGAGGAAAGACCAGCCATAGTAATATGGTCCATCACTAGGCTACAGACAGCCAAAGTCAAACTTACCACCAAGCACTTTGAAAGCAATACGGATGAAATTGGGTGAGATCCGATCTTCTCTTTACCCTAAGTATTTTCTTTTCCTGTAAAAGCTGCCCCAAGTATCTTTCCCCCTGTGAGGAGAGAGGGAAGGGAATTTCTATCCCACCCTCAAAGAATAGTGGCGACTGACTACCCAGGGGAATTAAAGCACTAAAAGAACAACTTTAATATAATTGGATTTATATGTTCCTGAAACTTGGGGACCAAATTTTTTCCTATTTTTATTGGAGACTTTTGCTTTTATCTACAAAAAAGAAATAAAACTGGAAAAAGAATTATACAAATGTTGTACTTAAAAAACCTTAAACAGCATCTTGTGACATGTTGTGGCGAAGTTTGGTTTAACAAGTTGTTATTTCCTAAAAGAGACTTGGCTTGAAACCCAGACTTTAGATAAGACTCTTTTGACCTTGGCACCATCTGTGAAAAACTCAGCTGTACGTAAGAGAACAGCTGCACAGCATAACTGGCCTACTTGAACTATGAATGTAAACCTTTACTGACTTTCAGAGTTATATGTGGGGAATTGTCTTCCTATCTCTTTATTTGAAGAATATATGAGATGATAAAATACCTTGGACTATAAAATCTTGCTTGACAAATGACTTCTACTATAAAGTCTATCTATAAACATATGAAAGAGATGGATGAAGACCAGGAAAAGATTCTTTCCATGTTGAAAGCAATACATGAAACCATTCTTTCAGCTTGTGATAAAATAAGTCCTAACATAAAAGATCAAGATGCCAGCTTAGATACACAAACCCAAACTTTGACTACAACCAAAGAACTAACAATGCAGAAGATAACAGAAGAAGTGGAATAATCAAATATTAAAACACAGTTGACCAACACATACAGTTAATAGAAAATCCAGAAAAGGGAGTGACAACGCTGAAAATGGAAAAGAATTTATATATAAATCAGAATAAATTTGAGAAAGAAGAACAGATTGAAAGATAAACATATCAGGGCAAAAATGGGGAATTGGAACAATAGGGAGACAACTTAATGAATACAAATGGGCTAGTCCTTCGGAAAAAAATGGCAATTAAATGGTCTCCTTTATTTTAAATAACATATATAATAATAGAGGGAGATCTATTTGATGGTCTAAAAGCATTGATATGGAAGGCTAGTTGGCAAAGGAAGAAAGCCAGAATAAGGCTGAAGAAAATTGGGGTTTTGATTTATTAGAGGGGATTTCATATTATTAATTAGAGGGTTAAAGGGAGAAGTTGAGATAAGGGGAATTCTGCTCATTAGATTTAAAATATTTGGAAATTAGTTGAAAATAAGGATTTTATCTGTTTAATATTAAAAATTAGACCTAAAAGAAAAAAAAATATCATGAATATGTTTGATTTATTGATTAACCCAGGCAATATATATATAATGGTTTTGATTTATTAAAGGGGATATTGTATTATTAAGTATATAATTTAATATGGTGGGAAATAGATAACTTTTAGGAAATAGAACAAGATTATATTGAAATAGATAAAATGTGTATTTAGGATATTAGATTCTGTTATGACACTGCCACCTGCACATTTATGCATGCACACAAGCATTATACACCATCACTCCTCTGCCCATTGGTACACCTACTGTGGTCATTTCCTGCAGATATTTGTTCAAAGTGGCAACTGAATTAGCTATATTATTAAGAGAGTAGACTGCAATATGATACAGGTAGTCCTCAACTTACAACTACAATTGAGCCCAAAATTTCTGTTGCTAAGTGAAACATTTGTTAAGTGAGTTTTGTTCCACTTTACAACTTTTCCTGCCACAGTTGTTAAGTGAATCACTGCAGTTGGTAAGCTAGTAACACAGTTGTTAAATGAATCTGGTTTCCTCATTGACTTTGCTTGACAGAAGGTCACAAAAGGGGATCACAAGACCTCAGGACACTGCAAGCGTCATAAATATGAGTCGGTTGCCAAGCATCTGAATTTTGATTATGTGACCATGGGGATGCAGCAATGGTGGTAAGTAGGAAAAACAGTCATAAGTCACTTTTTTCAGTGACATAACTTTGAACTGTCACTAAATGAACTGTTGTAAGTCAAGAACTACCTGTAGTTTTCTGTTTCTTAAAACATAAGAATGCTTAAAAGAATATTCAGACTTATAGCTGATCTGCTATTAGATCTACAGACTAAATGAAGTTCAAATGCATTTAGCAGCATTTCAAGGGTGAATTACCTAAACTTTCTCCAACTATGAGACATATGGTAATTTATTAACAAGATATTTCAATGGAAAATATGAGAGGTGGAATTTTTTTGGTGAGGTGCTGATCCTAGAAAAATCCACTAATTTACTAGTCCTCTTTAGAACATATCTGATCATTTCTTGCATTACATTGAAATATGGCTTAGGATGGCTCTTATGGCTAAATTAAATCATGTCCAGAGACTGTAAATATAAATCTGAAATTGTTGGTCTCTTGGATTTGTTCCAATTTTTATTTAAAATTACTACACTGGCATCATTTGAAAATCATGTCATTTTTAGTGTGCATTTGTATGAAATGAGATTAAAACTGAAATTTTTAAAGTGACAGCTCTTAAGCAAGCAGACCTAGAATTATATTGTTAGGAGCTCAAGAACAAAATATAGATTATGTTTCGATTGGAAGAGCAATTTCCTTTTCTCGCAATCTGGTATTAATAATATTTTGTGAAAGTTTGTCATTACACTGCCAAAGAGAGGCTCATAAACCTCTCATAGAACCTTTATTTTATTGAATTAGCTAATTACTCTAAGCTGTTGTAAAAATTGCTAGCTGGTTATTTCTATGGGTATGTTGCCAGTAGGCTTGTTTGTTTTTAACTACACTTGCTGCTACGTCTGACGTACAAAAATTAATTCCATGCCAAAAACACCATCATCTGTTAATGTTTGTGTGGCATGTTGCTATTATAAAAGGTACTGAAAATAAGTTATACATTCAGCAGCCAAAATCTTCAGTGCTGTCTACTAGTCATTTTCACATGGAGCTCCGGAGTTAGACACTCAACCCAAATATATAAACTCTGACTCTAAGTAATTAAATTTTCATCCTCTCTCTCTTTTGCCTTTGACAATTCCCCTTTTAAAATTAAAAACCACAAGCTTCTAATATCTTTAAAAAAAACACCCAAACATAAGTTTTATCCTTTACAGTTCAGACTTATGGCTTATGATCAGAAGGTCGGCAGTTTGGCGGGTCGAATCCCGAGTGCCGCGTAACAGAGTGAGCGCCTGTTACTCGTCCCAGCTTCTGCCAACCTAGCAGTTCGAAAGCACGTAAAAATGCAAGTAGAAAAATAGGGACCGCTCCGGTGGGAAGGTAACAGCGTTCCGTGCGCCTTTGGCGTCTAGTCATGCCGGCCACATGACCATGGAGATGTCCTCGGACAAGCGCTGGCTCTTCGGCTTTGAAACGGAGATGAGCACCGGCCCCTAGAGTCGGAAACGACTAGCACGCATGTGCGGGGGAACCTTTACCTTTACCTATTATTCAAAGTTTTCTAGGATTCATCTTAGGAAAATATTATGTCATTTTGATGAACTACTATTAAACTCTTTCAACACTTATATTTTGGGGACTGTCAAATGTCTCAGACAAGGAAATAAAACAGTGACCTTGCTGATCAGTTTCAATGGCCTTTCCAAGTTACTGTAATATCCTCCAGATGGATTGGGACTGGATCTCCCAGAATTTTTCCCAGTCTGCCTATTAAGAGTTGATTGCAGCAAATCTAAAAGACATCAAATTTTGAAGACTGATCAGATTCAAGAAGTTGATTGGCTTTTGCCTGTCAGATTGTTTTGTCTTGTTACTTCTCCAAGAAATCAAGGCAATGTATGCAGCATTGTCTCCACAGCCACAGTTCTGTTGATTATGTAAATCTAGAGATAGCAACTGACCAAAATTCACCAAGTGCATTATCATGGCCAAGGATCTGAATTATATTTCTGTCATAATTCAATTCTCTAATGTCTGAACCATATTGGCTCTCCCATTACACACATTTTCAGTGAAATATGATTATATCGGGATTGTGGAGAGAGCTGAGAAAGAGGACAAGATGAAACTTTAGGTGAGTCCTTTAGCAAAGTGTCCTTAATATTGTGCTTTTATTTACTTATTATTTACTAAACAACTCACACACGGTGACTTCTAGTGGCTTAATTTCCTGTACAATGCTCCAATCTTGGCAATAAGATATATTTATCTCAGTCTCCTTTCCCCCTCTTTTCCTTGTTTTCCCTTCAACTGATCTATTAACATTTCCTTTTTCTTCAGTTGTTCTATTTGCCCAGTTTAAGCTGTCCAAGAAATTATTACAAGGCTGCTACACAGTACAGAGTAGTTAATTAATTATTATTATTATTATTGCTCACTGCACTTGGGAGACTCTCAGTGGGTTACAGTGCAATAAAAAACAAGCACACGTGGAACAGTTGCAGTTGCCTAATAAAAAAACAATAAGCTGTCCTTCAAAAAATTAGACCATAGAAAAAAATTATATGTAGCCCACAAAAAAGCCATAGAAAAAAAGGTGACATCTATAAATCAAAGGCCTTCTGAAACAGTTCTATTTTTAATAGATTTCTAAAGCCCAGCAATTAGAAGCAGGTAGAGTTACATAATAACAGCACTACCCCAGAAGAAAGGGGGTTGTTTATTTATTTTATTTTTATTTACTTATTTTTATTTATTTATTTATTTATTTATTTATTTATTTATTTATTTATTTATTTATTTATTTATTTATTTATTTATTTATAGCCACTCATGGTTCAGGTGACACAATTACCTGAAATCATCTTAAGCTATTCATAATCAGTTTAAATCATTATCGAAAAGAGATCCTACCTAGAAGTAAGGAGAAATTTCCAGACAGTGAGAGCCATCGGTGGAACGGCTTGTCTTGAGAAGTTGTGGATGCTCCAACTCTGGAGGTTTTCAAGACTGATTGATAAGAGAGATAAGAGATAACCTTTATTGTCATTTTTTTTACTGTGGGCACAATGGCACACATCCGAAATGAAATTTAGTTGCCAGCTCTCATTCCAGCCATTTGTCTGGAATGATATAGTGTTTACTGCTTGAGCAGCGTGATAGACTAGAACATCTCCTAGGTCCCTTCCAACTCTGTTATTCTATGTTCTATGTGGAGGTTTTCCATTTCTGATGTATACAACTGTAGCCACAATCAAATGGGTTTATATCAGGGCTTTTCAACCAGTGGTACAGGTACCACCTGTGGTACATTGGCACCTGGCAGGTGGTACGCAACCATCCTAAAAAAGTGGTAGTGGGGGAGGGGAATAGCTGAACCGGTGGCAGCACCGCACAAGCCTGAGCGAGACGGCTGGAGTTGCAGGGCTGTCAGGGCTCAGCGGAAGCACCAGGATCAGCGCCAGCCTCCAGCTGGAGCTCAGTGCTGATCCTGCTGCTTCTGCTGAGCCCAGAAGAAGTGCTGATCAGCTGCAATGTTGCAGCATCTCCAGGGTCTTGTGATTTACATTCAGATGCTTGGCAACTGATTCATATTTATGATGGTCACAGTGTCCCAGAGTCATGTGAAGTGACCAAAACCTGCTGCAAACACCCAGCAGAGGGGGGAAAATAAAAACCTCAGACAGGAAGAAGAGCGCCACTGTGCGGGCAGGCAGGTGTCTTGCTCGGCTGTGGCTTGGGGGGCACTTTTTTCAGTGCCACTGTAACTTCAAACGGTCACTAAGTGAACAGTTGTAAGTCAAGGACTACATGTACTTCATCACTTCTTTCTTTCTTTCTTTCTTTCTTTCTTTCTTTCTTTCTTTCTTTCTTTCTTTCTTTCTTTCTTTCTTTCTTTCTTTCTTTCTGGTCATCAAGTTTTTGACACCTTGCTAGGCAACTGGTGGTACTCGGATGTTGCCATTTCCTAAAAATGGTACAATGGGTGAAAAGGTTGAAAAGCCCTGATTTACACGATATCTAATTGTATAAAGTTCCATTAAAGTGAGAAATATTAAAGTAAGTGCAAAAACTGAAACGAACAACAAACTTTGGTTGTCAAGAATAGAAATGGAATCAGAGCAAACAACCTTAATGTCGCATGAAAAGTTGAGAAGAACATTTTCTCCATGCTTCTATAAACCACCAAGAATGGGCACAATTTTGCAATAACAAAATGTAACAAATTGATGTATATGCTTTAGGTGCAGATTTAAATTACAATACCTTAACAAGGAATATAATTCACCTCAGTAAAGTGAGACAATATTGGCTTAGGTAGTCATACTAAGCAGCTGCTATCTTATAGGAAAGAATTGTCCTTTATAATGTTGGACACCTAGCTGTTCTAGATGAAAAGATCTTGCTCTTATTGTCACTTTATTTCAAGAAGTCCATTTGGTTTGAAGGATTCATATATAGGCAAGCAATTATTCCAATAAACTTTAAATTCTTAAACATTTGTGTTTGTATGACATACAGAACCACAAATTATCCAACCATATTTTAACTCAACCTGTTCTGGAACATTAACCTGTGTAGTTTATTTATTGTTCATTGTGTCATGAGAATCCAGAAAATTGCACTAATTGATGAAATTAATAATGTGCAAATAGCCAATGTTGGCATCAGAGGAAGACTCATATCTTTAGCTGAGTCTGAAAATAGTTGGAGCTAATATGGTTTCTTTAGAACCAGCAAACTGCAGTTTCAATTGAAAACAATTCAAGCTAACTGATAGTATTGTTGCTACATTTTATCTCCGTCACTGTTTGGGGGCAATTTTAAAAGGTGGTTCAGATTAAAATTATTCAACATAAATGTTACCAAAATTTCACTTAAGAATATTATTTCAATATTTTAGAAAAGAAACAATTCCTTCAGGATACTGCACCACATGGAGGTACAATATTATGATTTCTCCCTAGGGTACCTAGGTGCCTTGGTGGAGCAGTGGGCTAATTTAATTTAATTTAATTTAATAATATTTATATACCGCCCTTCTCCCTGAGGACTCAGGGCGGTTCACAGGGCAGAATAAAATACTAAATACAAACGTTAAAACAAGATTAAATAATTGCCCATATTAAAACAGTTGGAATCAAGTTCTAAAACACCAAGTTAAAATTAAAACACAAGACTAAAAACCCCACCAATCCCCATCAGGCTAGGCCGGCTTGAACAAACAGAAACGTCTTGAGATCGCGACGAAAGGAGCGAAGATCGGGCGCCATCCGGAGCTCTACCGGTAGCTGATTCCACAGCTCCGGAGCGCCCACAGAGAAGGATCTCCCCCTGGGGACCACCAATCGACATTCTCTGATCGGTGGCACCCTGAGGAGGCCCTCTCTGTGGGAACGCACAGGGCGCAGGGAGCTTGATGCCGGCAGCAGATGTTCCCTAAGGTACTCCGGCCCCATGCCATGAAGGGCTTTAAACACTGTTACCAGTACCTTGAATCTCACCCGGAAGACAACTGGCAACCAATGCAGCTCACGGAGCAGCGGTGTAACGTGGGAGTATCGGGAGACTCCCAACACAACTCTCGCGGCTGCATTCTGTACCAGTTGGAGCTTCCGGGTGGTCCTCAAGGGCAGCCCCATGTAGAGAGCGTTGCAGTAGTCTAGACGAGAGGACACGAGCGCATGAGTGACCGTGCACAAATCATCCCGGCTAAGATAGGGCCGCAACTGGCGCACCAGGCGAACCTGGGCGAAGGCCCCCCTAGTCACAGCTCCTATATGGTCTTCCAGGGTGAGATTCAAGGTACTGGTACTAATGCCTCCTTAAGTAACACCAGCTGCCTGCAATTAGTGCAGGTTCGAGTCCCACCAGGCTCAAGGTTGACTCAGCCTTCCATCCTTCCGAGGTAGGTAAAATGAGGACCCAGATTGTTGGGGGCAATTAAGCTGACTTTGTAATAATGCCGCTTGGGGTGTGTGTGTGAAAGCCCTAATAAGCAGGCATATACATAGAATGAAGGCTACTGCTAAGCTTGTAAGCCGCCCTGAGTCTTCGGAGAAGGGCGGGATATAAATGGAATTAAAAAAAATAAAAAATACCAGGTTTTTGCTTTTTGCTTTTATTTTTGCTGTTGGTGGTGGTATTCGAGTTATGAGTTGCCCAGAGTTCTGTTTTTTTAAAATGGGTGGCTATATAAATCAAATGGATGAATGGGTAAATGGATGGATGGATAAGAAATTATGTTTGCTGATCACTGTATCAACAGAACAACCAACAACAGATGAGTGATTTGCTCTTCTTTCTGCCCACCATTGTTATTGTCAAACTTCACAGCCATACGTGGCCACTGGAATGTACCACCATTTCTTTCACTGAAATAGCAATAGCAGTTAGACTTATATACCACTTCAGAGTGCTTTACAGAACTCTCTAAGCGGTTTACAGAGTCAGCATATTGTCCCCAACAATTCTGGGTCCTCATTTTACTGATCTCGGAAGGATGGAAGGCTGAGTCAACCTTGAGCCAGTCAGGGTCAAAGGAATTGAATTCCTGGCAGTGAGAGCAGAGTTAGCTTGCAAACTGCATTCTAACCACTGCGCCACCACAGCTCTTGGTGTTCCTATTCTTCATGATAAACTTCTTCTGTAATCTCGTCTTGTGCTGTCCATATTTATTTATTCCTGAGTGGAAGAAAATAAAACTATTCAGCAACTTTGCTTCTTGCCATGAACTGTGTTTAGTAAGCATATGTCCTGACATTATCTTTTTTAAATATTTAATTCATATTTGGTTCTGATCTGAATTTTACTTTGTTAACAGTGTCATCTGCATATCTTACAATATTAGCATTTGACATTCAATATTGATACTCCCTGTCATCAGCTCCAATCCTTCCATTCTTCACAAGCTAACTGGATAAGGAATCCTTGCCTTGTTCTCTTTCCTATTCTGAACTATTCTGTGTCTTCAACTTTTTTTAAAAGCCTTAATATAATCTATTCTCTGTCATGAGTTATACTGTCAGTCTTTGCTATTGTCAATGAACCACAGATAAAGCTCCTTTTACACTCTCTTACTTTTGCAGTATCTATTTTACATTAGCTATTTGGTCTCTTCTCTCTTTGTTTTTTATGAAACCTACTTGTTCATTTGGCATTTCTCTTGCTTAGAGTTCAGCTCTTCTTCATAAGATGTTAAGCAAAACTTTCCTTGAGTTAGGAATTAATGCATTTTCAAAAGAAGTCCTATGCCTCCTCTTTTCTCCAACTGTAAATCACATGGGTCTTCCCTCCTGCAGCTTTAAACTGTTCCTTTTTTTATTAAAAGTGTTAACAACAACAATAAGAACTACAAGAAAATAAAATTACAATAAAAAATAATGAAAAAGAAAGAAAGAAATAACAGAAATGGCTAAAAGTGAAATAGGAAAAGACAACCAAAAAAAGAGCAAGATATAAATAAGTGGCTTCTGACATTCTTTACAGCAGTTATAAGTACAATTATATTTTAACCTTTCTCTTTAAAGTTACACCATAACTCTCTTCTTTCTACAATCTATCCTGCCTAATCATCAAAACCATAAATCACAGCTTTATACAACTAAATTGATATTTTATGTTCTTGGTGCTTTCTTATCTGGCAGTTGGTCTATTGCCTGTCATAACTTACATTCTTACATGGAGTTAGTTTATTCTCTCCCCACCGTGTTGCTGTGATTCTGTAATCCCATTTATAAAAGGTTACAGTATAGTCTTCCCACTGTCCTTAAACTATCTTTACTTCGTAGAGGATCTGCTGTGATTATTTTTGTCTATTCCTATCTAAGTTCTTGTGACTTGTTTGATCAAATTACTCTCATTTATATTTTCTTATTGTATTTCTGTTTTATTTGTCAGTCCTGACTCAGATATGTTTCCTTGTTCTGTCCTGCTTGACATCAGAAATCTGTATTCAGTGATTGTACATCCTTCTTAAACCCAGTTTTCATCCTTCACATTTCCTATTGAGGGTGCAGAGGTATTTAAACTTTGCATCTAACTGGTGTTGCTTAAAAGTATCTGCGCCTTTTCCTGGGATTGCATTACTGCCCTTCACTTACACTGCAATGCCATTTTGAAAATGAACCTGAATCATTACACAGTCCCAACATTTGTTGGGTAGCTTCTAATTTTAATAGATATAATCCTGTTACACATTGGATTGTTGCTTACACCCAGAGGCATCTGCACCATCCAGTGCTTTGATCAAAACCAAGGGAACTTCATGCTGTTACAGCACATAAGTGTTGTGGTGACACTTAAAGTACAAAGATATTGTAATCTGGGCATGATTTTGGAGTTTGTTCTTAAAGTGGATTGATTTCTCTCAACCTGCAGAGACTCCTGCTCCTCAGTCCCATTGTAGTTACTCATTACGGTGTATATGGGTATGGGTATTTATGTTCCTGTTCCTCGGAGAATGAGATAAAAATGCCAGGAGTGTACACCAAAGTATATATCCTCAGCAGAATCACACAAAGTGTGAAGGTTATCCCAACTGTCCATGTAAAGCAAACAGGCACCCATACTGGGCAGCAGCAATAGAGGAAAGACGCCGTAGGAAAAGGTTCATTTTAGCAAAGACATCATTTCATACTGTGCAGCAGAAGGCACTGGTAAACAATGTCTATATTTTACTGAGGAAGCCACATGGATAGAAGCTCTAAAGCGATTGACAATATAGTGGTGGATAATGGGCCTCTTAAGTCAGATAGCACTCAACATGCTACTGAAGAATTGCTGTGGATCTTTCAGAGTACTAATGGCATTTATGACATAGTTAGGCTAAAGCAGGGGTGTCAAACTCAATTTCATTGAGGGCCGAATCAGCATTGCGGTTGCCCTCAGGGGGCCGGGTGGGTATGGCCTGGGTGGGCGTGGCCTACTGGGTGGGCGTGGCTAAAGTGCATATGGCCTACTGGGTGGGCGTGGCCAGCTCTACATCGTTCGCCTCAAGGGTGCCTATGGGGGTCTGGGCAGGAGTGGGACAGATCTGAGGGTCTCTGGCAGGAGGAGGGTCTCTGGGCCAGGGCCAAGGCAGTGGGGGCCGTTCCCTCACTGTTTCCAGGATGGCTTCACGGGCCGCATGAAACCACTTCACGGCCTTGTGTTTGACATGTCTGGGCTAAAACCTTCAGGATAGCTAGTTGATGATACTGCCATGCAGGAAAAGAAAATCTGAAGCTGCAAGGAACAAAATTTCAGTGAGGACCTAGAATATAAGAAGCATAAACATGGAAAGCTCAACACAGTGAAAGACGAAATACACTGCCAACACATTGACATCCTATAAATCAGTGATAGATAAAGACTAGAATTTGACAGTTTTAGTCAGATGATCACACTATGATAGCCCTATTAAGGAGAAATCAACCTCACTGGAGTTACTTCCAATTGCTATCTCATCGTTCTAGATTTTAAAACATTTCAACCCCTTTTGGCTAGGTAATGGTTCCTGAATATTTCTATCAAGGTCACCTTCCTCTCTACCTGTTATTTAATACTATTCAGGACATGAAAATCAAAGAATGAATGACATTTTCAAAGTAAAAAATGATGTAGCAAGAACAATACTTGGCTACAATATAATCAATGACTGAATAATATTAATTAGACATTGTGGAAAACCGTAATATAACAATTATCCAACTTTATGCTCCAACCACTGATGCAGAAGATGAAGTTTTACGGTCACTTTCTACCTGAAATTGATAGATTTAGATAGAATATCTAAATTTAGAGATAATTTAGATATTTAGATAGAATATCAAAATAAGACAAGCTGCTTCCAGAAATTGGAATGCCAAAATTAGAAATATTAAAAAAGTAAATGTAGTTGGATTGTGCGACCTAGAAAACTGAAATTAAGCAGGGGAACAAGGTATCAGTTTTGGCAAACCAATATTTTTTTCCCATTGCTAACATGGTGTTAAGAGTTCTAGTGGTACAGTGGTTAAACTACAGTGGCCACTGTCAGCCATTCAGTCATGTCCATCTCTCTATAGGTCAGCACTTTCCATGTCCTTCTGTCTTGCACCACCTCCTTCACATGTGCCATGGTCATCCCAGTGTCATCTCTTATAATATCTAGCCAGCAGGTACAAATACTTTGTTTGCCAGCAGTACTGCAAAATTGCAGTATTGCAGGCTAACTCTGTTCACTGCCTGGAGTTCGATCCTGACAGAACTCAACGTTGACTCAACCTTCCATCCTTCCAAGGTGGGTAAAATGAGAGCCCAGATTGTTGGGGGTAATATGCAAATAATGCTAACATTGTAAGCCACCTAGAGAGTGCTGCAAAGTCCTATACTGCAGTATATAAGTCTAAGTGCTATTGCTATTTGAAGGAATAGGTAAAAAATATGCATGTTTTAGAATTTGCTAGGGGTTTTTTAATACTGTTAAATGAATGCACAAAAATAACCAATTTGTAAAGTTCACAAGTCTGCCTTATTCAATTCCAGACTATATACCCTTTATCATCTCAGAATCACAGTGGCTGATTTAGAGTTATTTAAAAAGTAAGATGTGAGAAAATGCTATTGTACATTTAAACCATTGCAGCCAGAGAAGAGACAACAGACATAGGGTGTTTATTGTTAAGACAATCAACAAACTGATCGGGCACATCAGACTTTTAATCATATTCTCCCTCATATGGTATATGTGGTAGTTCTATTTAAATTATAGCATTTTAATATATGGGGTTTTCAGAGGGAAACAAAGGATTGTTTTAAGCAGCAGAACAGGAATTGGGAAATTAACCAGTCACTAGGGATGAGGTGGCTCAGTGGGTTAGGACACTGAGCTTGTCGATCGGAAGGTCGGCAGTTTGGTGGGTCAAATCCCGAGTGCTGCGTAAGAGAGTGAGTGCCTGTTATTCATCCCAGCTTCTGCCAACCTAGCAGTTCGAAAGCACATAAAAATGCAAGTAGAAAAATAGGGACCACTACGGTGGGAAGGTAACAGCGTTCCGTGCGCCTTTGGCATCTAGTCATGACCACGGAGACGTCCTCGGACAAGTGCTGGCTCTTCGGCTTTGAAACGGAGATGAGCACCGGCCCCTAGAGTTGGAAACAACTAGCACACATGTGCGGGGGAACCTTTACCTTTACCTTTAGAGAGGTCCACGTGGATTTTACATGTATGGCACTGGTGTCTTACTTGTAGCTTCATACTAAGTGCCAATCTTAAGGTATTCAAATATCTCATCCATGTACAGAAGATAGCAGCAGGGAATAAGAACAAAACAACTTTAGGAAAGGTTATGAAGGAGAAATGCCTAGCTAGTAGCAAGAAAGGATTAGGTATACTCTGTGGCTTTGGCAGGACGCTTGTTGTGGTTCCCTGGCGCTTCCTTTGGCACCCACCAGATTTTCTGATCTATTTGACATTTCACTTTAAAATTATTTAATTAAAAACATGAAAAGATGGTGTGGTGAAAACTCTAAGTGCTGTTCTATTCCTAATAATCTAAGCACTAAATAGACCCCATTAGTATTCAGAGAATATAATATGTAGACCTCACATTTGATTGGAAAAGGCAAAGATTATCAAGGATAGTATAAAATGTCCTGCAGGAAGGGTGACTAGAGGACAGTGGTAAGCATATTTCTGGTAACTTTATTTTTCTGGTTTTTATTTATTGCGTGCCTTTATTACTTTTATAAATAACTTAAGACAGCAAACACAGACAATATTCGTTCCTCCCCCTCTTTTCCCCACAACATTTGAAGTGAGTTGAAGTGAGAGAAAGTGACTGGCTCAGAGTTATCCAGTCAACTTTCATGAATGGTAATTCAAACTTTTAATTTTTTGGTAAATTGGTAGTTTTAAGTGTTCATTGTCTTCATGGCATCCATTATTGGAATGCCAACTCTCCCCTGCTGCAGTCTGCTTCTCAAACAACAACTAGATTGCAAACACAAGGACTACCTGTGTTGTGAGAATATTTTCAACATGTGTGTGCTCAAAATTCCAAATGTGCTTCAGAAGGTTGAGTAGTTCTAGGAAGCAGAATGCTAAATGTTTGGAAAAATACTGTCCAGAAAATAGGAATGTTGTACTGCTGTTTGGGGTTAAATTACTATGTACAAGGCCAGGGCCTGATAGTTGAAAGGGTCTTCAAAAATTTAATTTAAATTTTTTTAATTTAATTAAAAATTTAATTTAAACAAGAAATGCATATCACACATTTTGAAGCAGAAATCTTGCTCAGCTCTGTTTCTCCTCCTCCAGGCATTCTGGAGATATAAAGATGCCAGCATAAGCAGAGCTTAGTTCTGCAGAATATCTAAATTCTTTTTTAAAAAATAAATTGGTATTGAGACAGTAAAGTTGCTACTGGCATTGGCTGGTAAATGTTGGGAGGAAGGGAGAAAGGACTCAGAATACTGAATATGCTCTTCCTAAGAGTAGGAGAGGCGATCAAACCGGTCAGTCCTAAAGGAGATCAACACTGATTGCTCTTTAGAAGGCCAGATCCTGAAGTTGAAACTCAAATACTTTGGCCACCTAACGAGAAGGAAGGACTCACTGGAGAAGAGCCTAATGCTGGGAAAGGTTGAGGGCAAAAGAAGAAGGGGACGACAGAGAATGAGGTGGCTGGATGGAGTCACTGAAGCAGTAGGCGTGAGCTTAAATGGACTCCAGAAGATGGTAGAGGACAGGAAGGCCTGGAGGAATGTTGTCCATGGGGTCGCAATGGGTCGGACATGACTTCATAACTAACAACAACAGCAACAACAAGAGTAGGAGAAAGACAGTGCTGCAAGAGGGGGACCTCGCAAAGGAAAGAAAGCATCTGAAGATGAATGTAGAGCCATGGATTCTTCTGCTCTGGTTGTGTAATCTGGAAAAGATCGTGGATAACTAGTTGGAGTCTTAAAGGAATATTCTGTGCTTACATTACAGGCCCTCTTTGATTCAAATATATTTGTATTTCCCCCCATCTTGGGAATGGCTGAGCTCATATACCAGTTTGAAATGTAAACACTGATACTTTGATGTTCAAAAGAGTGGTGCTGCACAGCACCTATGCTGAACCAGTAAGGAGACAAAATCATGGCTTTGCTGTGCTCCTGTCATGTATTGCTTCAAAATTTTGAAATCTTAACTTAGTTTTGGTAGACATCTGATTTCTTTATGACTTACTATGGCAGCTTCTGAATGCTGAAGTCCACTTAAAGTTGCCAATGTTGAGAAATACTGATGTAATCCATCCCAGGATGAAGTAGGTTTACCTGGCTTCCTTAACTGGCATTACGTGATCTACTATAAGTATGTGTAATAAGTTATCACTGTTAATCAGTTCTCACCTACTAGGCATTTCAGCCAAGATATTCTTCCATAGAAGGAAGCGTAAAGCAGAACCAACACATAAAGTAATTAATTAAACCCTTGTTCTGATTTGATTGTTAAATGCACCTTCAGTTGAACTGAGATCTTCAACAGAGTTTATATATTATCCTTCAGATTGGATCAAACATGCTGTTTAGTTTTCAAGGCTGTGTCATTTTTTTCTTCTTGTAAGAGATGGATACATTTAATAAAGAACACTGTCAGAAGAGCTACTTTTCTGTGTGCAGATAGTGAATATTGCATCATAATAAATTGTTTTAATTTCTAGGAGTTTTTTTAAAACGTGGTCTGACACACAATTGTCCAGCTTTTTGGCTTGCTGGGCTGCAATGAATGAAGAGAATAGTCTTGAGCCGCATATACAGAACACAGAATAACAAGAGTTGGAAGAGGCCTTGGAGGTCTTCTAGTCCAATCTTCTGCTCAGGCAGGAAACCCTATACCATTTCAGACAATGGTTGCCCAATTTCTTCTTAAAAACCTCCAGTGTTGGAGCATTCACAACTTCTGGAGGCAGGCTGTTCCACTGATTAATTGTTATAACTGTCAGAAAATTTCTCCTTAGTTCTAGCTGGCTTCATTCCTTGATTATTTCCATCCATTGCTTCTTGTCCTGCCTTCAGGTGCTTTGGAGAATAGCTTGACTCCCTCTTCTTTGTGGCAGCCCCTGAGATATTGGAACACTGCTATCATGTCACCCCTAGTCCTTCTTTTCATTAAACTACACATACCCAATTCCAGCAACTGTTCCCTATATGTTTTAGCCTCCAGCCCCCTAATCATCTTTGTTGCTCTTCTCTGTATTCTTTCTAGAGTCTCAACATCTTTTTTACATCATGGTGACCAAAACTGGATGCAGTATTCCAAGGGTGGCCTTACCAAGGCATTGTAAAGTGGTATTAACACTTCACATGATTGTGATTCTATCCCTCTGTTAATGGAGCCTAGGACTGTGTTGGCAGCTGCTGGCTCATATTAAGTGATTAAATATAAAATATATAAGATAGTTAATGAATGCATATAACAAACTTCCTATGTGTTTTATATTTTTTTATTATTTTGTGGTACCACATTATTAGCTGCCCATGGCCTCATGCAGTCAGTGGGCTGTGGGTTGGACACACCTAGTGTAGCAGGTGAGAATATAGAGAATGTGATTATTTCCCCATTATCAAAACTCCACACCTCTTATTCTCAGTGCTAAGGATCTCTTGCTTCAAAACAAGCAGAATTGCAGCTGGGATGTATGTGTTTTGAATCAGCCATTGAAAGGAAAATTATACAAACTCACATTTGTGAATAATATTTACAAAATTAATTTAACTGGTTCCTGTGAAGAGATTCAGCCTTTCCATTGTATCCATTTTTTTAAAAGAATCCTTGCCAGTGAAAAATCCTCATGATGCCTGAATTAGCTGATACGGTTGTGCCAACGGTTAACTTATCTGAAAACTGTTTTTATTATTTTTATTATTTAATTTGTGGTGTCTGCATGTGTATAAATTTACTTGGCTTTTTATGGCATCCATATGCATAAAATGAGTAGATAAGTACTCTACCAATAAAAGTACTTTCCATAATAATGAAGAGCTTGACATAACTCTATTCTTGGCAGTGCTTATTTTCTTTCATCAACTAATAATTTTGGCGCATTCATCTGTCCTTCCTTCCAAGTGGATGCCTTTTGTGTACTAAAATGCTAACATTATTTATAAGGAACACTGCATCTGAGTGTGCTTTCAATCAGTCCTGCAGGACAATTTCAGTCAACGTTAGTTCAATTTATTCCATCTAAATGACTCTAAAGTGTAAATAAAATTGAATCAAAGCTACTGTATTTGACTCATGTTACAACTGAAATGAGATACTGCTAAACAAGATGCGCACTACAAAATGGTGCCAAAGAACCCTGATGGTGCAATGGTTAAAGTGCAATACTGCAGGAAAACACTGCCCACAGCCTGGAATTCGATCCTGATGGGGTTCAAGGTCAATTCAGCTTCCATCCTTTCGAGGTCAGTAAAATGAGGACCCAGATTGTGTTGGGGGCAATATGCAAATAATGCTTTACATTGCAAAGAGAGGGTTGTAAAGAGTGCTATGGGGCGGTATATAAGCCTAAAATGCTAAAAAGCTATGCTAATATGAGAAAAGATGGTTGAAAGGAAATATGTCTGGATAGACCATGCCTGCTTGAGGCTATAGGAGTTCATGCCTATCCCTCTTCTTTAAAAAGATTGCTAGAGGTAAGAGAGTTCATGATCAGTGTTCCATGAGAATTTTGCTGCGGGCTTTTTTGTGGGCAATTGTGATAAAGAGATGAGTGTGTGTGTTTGTGTGTGTGTATACACACACACACACACACACACACTGCTGAGATGCACAGATGTAAACATTCAACTTTGGTTTGCACTTGGTGGGCATGTACATTCTACAGAGCTATATTCTCATCTGTTCATATATGATTAATATTATCCATGCAATTAAGAAACACCAGGAGCCTTTTTATTTTTGTAGCTAGCAGCGCCCCAGCGTATAAGCAAAAAGATAAGAAAATACAACACAATTGCTGTTTTTTGGACTTGCACTTGTGGCAGGCAGGCAGCCAAAAACAAGCAATAAGCCTGGGGCCTACAGAAAATTTGCCAAGGAAAAGATTTTTTTTAAAAATCAAAATATGAAGAAAATGTTTTAGGGGGGGATGTTTGGAAAAGACCTCTATTCTGTTGTTTCTGTTGTAGAAAAGAGGAGCTGATAAGACAAGAAGCAATAGATGGAAACTAATCAAGAAGAGAAGCCACCTAGAACTAAGGAAATTTCCTGGCAGTGAGACTAATAAACCAATAGAATGGGTTGCTTTCATAAGTTGTAGGTGCAGTTTTTAAAAAGAGACTGGGCAGCCATTTGTCTGAAATGGTATAGGGCAGGCGTGTCAAACTCACAACGTCACGTGACATCGTGCGATGTATCGCGACTTTTCCCCCATTGCCGGCAATGGGGTGGGCACGGTTTCATTGTGATGCATCCGGTCCATGGGCTGGCAGTTTGACATGCCTGGTATAGGGTCTCCTGCTTGACAGGGGGTTGCCCTAGAAGACCTCCAAGGTCCCTTCCAACTCTGTTATTCTGCCCACCCCCAACTCCTATTCTGCTGCTTTATTGGAACAATGGGACGCTGCTCTGTGTAAATAATGCAGGAAGTGTAGGCAAATAGTAGACACTCCCTAAAGGATCACCCAAGATATGAAGACCATTCCAGCTGCCCAGCTAAAGCAAACAGACACCTATATTAAGCGACAGCAACACAGGAAAATGCTGATGGTCGTTTTAGTGACAGTGGCAAAAGGATAATTTCATGATGCATGGAAAAAGACAATGGTAAACCACTCCTGTATTTTACCAGGAAAGCCACATGGATGAAAAAGATTAAGTGAATGACAATATAGTGCCAGATAAAGGGCCTCTCAGGTCAGATGGCACTCCAAGAAAAAGCCAAAGATTTTTTTGGAGGATTAATGGTGTTTATGGTGTGCCTAAATTAAAGCCCCTGGGACCAGTTGCTGATGTGTCCACGCAGGAAAGGAAAATACAAAGCTGAAAAGACAGAATTACTGTGAGAACATGGTTTGAAACATGAATATAGGAAAGCTCAACAAAGTGCAAGTTGAAATGAATCGACTACACAATGGCATCTTAGGCGTCAGTGAATGGAATGTGTTTTCCCCCCAAGCTTAGAATGCTGAATTGGTCAATGCAAGCTCAGAATATTTTGTACTCTATGAAGCATTATCTCCTAGCTAAGAGTAGTGCAGATCCAAGAAACTGCAGACAAAGGTGTCTTTCAGATAGGTGTATTAAAATGCTGCCTGCCAGCCCTTGAGCTAGCAGAAAAATATGACAGCATATAAACAGAGCTGTCCCCCTTGTTGATCCCTAGTCTGCAACAGTAACAGGGCTTGCAAAGAGTATTCTTCTTATACACCAAATGTGAGCCGTTCTTTTTAACCAGATTCTCTTGGTTTCATTTCCCTTCCCTTTTATTTATTTAGTGTGTGGCGATGTTACATTATCCAGGAGACTACAGTGTTAATACAGAGTAGTAGCTTGGCTGCCTAGGATTGCTAGCCCTATTTGGTTCATGTTTGCATGCTTTCCAGGGTGCTGCCACAGGGGTCTGAGCTAGCTCCTCATCAAAAAGAAAGACAAACAGCACCTTGCAGCAGCATCTGGGACGTTCTCCTTCCACTGAAGCCATCTTGCAACTGGGCGTCACAATGGGAAAGGTCCAGGGTGGCAGGATTATGACTGCCTGCATGAAGTGCTGGTTCGTCTTCCTGCCAAAGTGGTACCTATTTATCTACTTGCATATAACATGCTTTTGAACTGCTAGGTGGGCAGAAGCTGAGACAAATGATGGGAGCTCACCTTGCCATGCAGTGTTTGGATTTGAACTGCTGCAGCAAAGACCATCTCCAGCATAATTAAGCCACTGAGCCACCATGTCTTTCATACTCTCTAAGATAAGATGGGATGGGATGGAATGAAATGGGCTTGATAGCTGTTCATCTGGAGATCATGCCCATTGTCAGAAATGTTAGCCTTTGAATAGTCACCCCACGGCTCTGGCCTGATTTGTGTTACAAGACATAGAATTCCGAACTGTAAATTGTTTCCTGTTGTCTGTAGGCAGTATCTGGATTTTCATTCTGTGAAATGTCTGGGTTGTGCAGCAATTTATCAAGGTCTGAAGGGAAAAGGTTAGATCTGACCCCAAGGATTCTTAGTTATTGTCCTCGTTGTCTGTAATCCATGTAGCAACAACAGGAGTACCAAGGAATGGTCTCTTGAAGTGGATGCAATTATCTTGAAGAATCGTGAAACTGGGTCTGTTAATGGTTTAGCTGTTTTCTGTGCTATCACTAATAATTTCCTCAGGTCATCCAATCTTTTTTATTATGTCAATTTGTTCCAGGCCTAATAAGGCACTGAAAAAGTTAATCAAGTTTCTCTCCAAAGTTTCTTCAGTGAGCTGTCTTGAAATGGGAGGCATAGATTTATAGCTTGAACTTTTTCTTCTTAGTGGTGATAATTAAAAAAGAGAAATATTTGGGATTATCTAGATCCATGTTGCTATTTTTATATATTAAAAAAAGTGGTTCTCTTTTGGCTAGAATGAGGTAGTAGTGAACTGACTCCTTCTGTGTGAAAAACATGTGCTGGGAAAACTTGCAAGCTCTCCTGGTTTCTTCAGTGATCTGTCTTGCAATGAGAGGCATGGATTAATAGCTTAAACATTTTTTTCTTAGGGGTGTTGTCGGGCCCGGCACGCCCGACATCCGGCGAGGCCACGGAACAACTCACCGGGCCCCGTGATCAGCTGCCGCCGTCTGCATCCAGCCCTCACGTTGCCACGGCTTTCCAGCAGCCCAGGGAAGAGTGCGGCCTCCGGGATGACCCAGCAGCCACCGGGGCTTTCCGGGATGACCCAGCAGCCACCAGGGCTTTCTGGCAGGGGCTGTGGACGCCCACGGCCTATCGGCAGCCAGGGGAGGTGCGCGGCTGCCAGGACTTCCAAACAGCCTTCAGCCCAGATGGCTTCCGGCGGCCTGGGGAACAGCGCACCCGCGCAGCATTCCCCTGGAAACCCTCCCCCGCAGACTGTCTGCTCCGAGGCTGGGGGGCTTGGTATACTTGTCAACCAAGTACTTACGGCTTCAGGTCCCCTGCCGGAAGCTAGGACCCAAGTTCCTTGGGCCGTTCCGGGTGGTGCAAGTGGTTAACCCGGTGACAGTGCGACTGCGTTTGCCGAAGTTCCTGGGTAAGATCCACCCAGTATTTCATAGTAGCCTGTTAAAGCCCGCTCCAGCGGCTACTGCGGTAGCAGGGGATGTGGGTCCCGGGCCCGTTTGTGCTGACCATGATGAGGTTCAGGAAGTCCTGGATTCCAGGGTGCGGAAGGGTGCCATACAATACCTTCTCCGGTGGAAGGGGTACCTGGTGGAGGAGGCATCATGGGTGCCGGGAAAGGACGTCCATGCCCCACGCCTAGTCCAGGCGTTACACCGTGCCCACCCCAACAGACCAGGGGGGTGGAAGGGTGACGGTGTGTGTGTGGTGGGTGACTGTTTACCTTTGTCTTCTACACCTGCAGGAGGACCCTTGGTAGGGGGGGCGGCATGTCGGGCCCAGCATGCCCGACACCCGGTGAGGCCGCGGAACAACTCACCGGCCCCCGTGATCAGCTGTCACCGTCTGCATCCAGCCCTCACATTTCCACGGCTTTCCAGCGGCCCGGGGAAGAGCGTGGCCGCCGGGATGAGCCAGCAGCCACCAGGGCTTTCCAGGATGACCCAGCAGCCACCGGGGCTTTCTGGCAGGCCGGGGAGGGGCTGGGGACACACGCAACTGGCCTACACATTTCCGTGGCTTTCCAGCAGCCCGGGGGAGAGCGCCGGGATGTCCCAGCAGCCACCGGGGCCTTCCGGCAGGCCGGGGAGGGGCCGTGGATGCCCGCGGCCTATCGACAGCCAGGGGAGGTGCGTGGCTGCCAGGACTTCCAAACAGCCTTCGGCCCGAACGGCTTCCGGCGGCCGGGGAACAGCGCACCCACGCAGCATTCCCCTGAAAACCCTCCCCTGCAGACTGTCTGCTCCGAGGCTTTGCCTGCCTCTTTGCCTGCCAAGGAGCTGCAAGACAAGCAACGACAGAAGATGGCCCGAGCTGTGCGGTTCGCGGTGGTTTGGGGACCTGTGGGGGGTGACAGGGGTGTGTGGGCTCGAGGGCGTAAGGGGGGTTGTCCGGGCTGGGGGGTGGCTTATCGGCTACAGTGGTGGTGGGATGGGGACGGGGAGGACACGTACCTGGAGGGCGGGATCCAAAGGGCAGAGGCCAGGGGTGGTGGTGTTTAAGTAGGGCTGAGGGTTGATTAGGCTGTTAAGGGCGTGGTGATGGGTGTCGGCCTCACCGGCTATTTAGCAGCGTTGGTTGTGCTGTGCAATCAACGCTGACTTCATTTGTCTTTGGGTGAATGTTTATGAAGCGGAATAAACGTCGCTCAGGAGAACCAGCTCTCGTTCCGGACGCATTCTTTCTTTTGCCTCGGTGGACGTGGGGCTGATAGGTGTTAATTCAAAAAAATATTTGGGGTTATCCAGATCCATATTGCTATTTTTATACGTTAAAAAGTTGGTTGTTTTTTTTTACTAGAATGAGGTAGTAGTAAACTGACTTCTGTATGAAAAATGTGTGCTGGAAAAACTTGCAATCCCTCCTGGATAGAAGCCTTCTCTAAGCCAGTCAGCTAGCTTTCACCGTGTAATAACTGGCTTTGGGACAGAATGACTGTGTTTCTAGATTCCCGTTTCCTTTATAAATTTGTTATTTTGGATATATAGTGAGTAGCAATTGTACACCATACAAAAATGATACTTCTACTGTCATTTCAAAATCAAAGAATTTGCAATGGCAATCAAGGTTACGCAACACATATGCAGTAGCACGGAGTCTCAGGCACCATGTAAGAGTATACAAGTAGCAGTCATGCTTGGCAAATACAGATAGTCTTTGCTTAATAACTATGCATTCAGCAACATCTCAAGTTTTGCTGAATTACAAGACTTACAACCTCGTTGTGGCAGTCAAAGTATCCCCACAGTCAAATGGTCATGATTCAGGCCCTTGGCAACCAACATGCAATTATGACATTTGTAGCTTCCTGTGGTCACATGAATGCCATTTTTTTACCTTCATTGCCAGATTCCAAGGAACAAAGTCAATGGAGAAGCTGACAGGATATCTCAAATCACATGACATTGCCCTTAACAACCATGCAAGATTTGCTTAATGACAGTAAATTGGAGTGGCTACAACTGCCAATGCAAGTTGGCATAGTGACATGACATTGTACTTGCTTCACTTAGCAAAATTCCCAATTACTGTTTTAAGCAAGGGCTATCCACATGTAAAAATTGCTTTGTTTAATAGATGTAGTAATGTTACTTCTCCTTTTTGAAATGCTTTAGAATAAGATCCTCACTATAAGAATTAAGTTACATTGACCAGCAGGAGGCAGTACGTGATCGGATTCATTCTAATTAGGAATCTTCAGAAATACATAGCCAGATGTTATTCTATGAGGTCCAAATCACTGTAATTGAAAACACAACATAGGATTATACATACTGTGTAAACATAGAGAAACCCCCCTCCCCCAAAACCAAAGGGGTGGTGGGATGGAGGTCGCGTAAAATCCTACACATAGAAGTTACACTACTCTGAGAGCTTAAGGGAAGCTGGACAGTCTAGTTTTGGTTTTAATAATCTTAATTAGTATGGATTTTTACATTTTATATCTATGGCTTTTGCCTTGTTATTTTATTTCATGGTTGTGTGTTGCCCCAAGTCACCTTTGGTGAGATGGGTGGCTATATCTACACATTTGATTAATAAATAAATTATAAATATCACTTGGATTTCTATAAGACCTTATACTAGTATAGCCTCTATATAGATAATATTATCATTTATGGTAACCTTTTTTTACATAATATACTGTATATCAAGATACATGGCTCTAACAGAGTTGTAGGGATTCACCTTCGGTGACCTAACCCTTAACTCCAAACTAGTATCATGACAAGTATGGTAAGAATGCTATTAACTTTCTTTTTTTACCATGTTCTTGCTGAGGCTTGCTGCACTGTTATATTCCTACTCTTGCCAACTTTGAGAAATATGGTTATTTCTATTGATTTTAACTGAGTGGTCACAAAAAATTATTTTAAATTGTTTTCGGCTCTGAAATGTGAAACTGCTGAGTGCAAGATGTCTCTCGGTTGGTGGCATCTAGCAGAATTTTGTTGAAAATGACATACATCTTCCACCAGACTCCATGTGGGCTGCTAAAAGTTCAGATGAAATGAGAGGAATGTCATACAAGTAGAAAATAAAACACTCCAGGAAATAATAAAGTATGCTTCTGTCCTATGAATTTGATGAGGCCCTTTAAACTTTTCTTTTTCCCCTCCCCCATTCTGCCTATAGAATATTTGCAATGAATTGCTGTGATATATGAATCGCAAATGAAACAAGATGTTCTCAGAAAATCTAACCTTCCCTTGTATATGTGATAGGAGCAGACTGCTAATATCCCTGCCTGCATCATGCTGCTTTCATAGGTACAAAATGGTCACATTTATCTCAGGCTGTAAATCTACAAAAATGGACAAAATTACACAATGAATTGTTTATTGGTTTCTGGGTTTAACTTTCTGTCCCTTCACACTGGCAAGCAGAGATTTAATTCCCATACTATTATTCTCAATGGGAGCTCTCCAGCTAAACATCTTTTAGAGATGTATTTTTCTTTCTCCCTTTGCCACAGCAACAACTGAACTGGAGTCGAGCAGCAAAAATGCTTTATTGCAGCATAAGGTGGATGACAAAAGTAATGTATGAATGCAGGCAAAGGGATTCTTATTTAAGCAGTCACTTCTGGCTAGCAATTTCCATCTGCAAATGTTCTCTAGACCTACGTTCATATAAGAGACAAATATGGATTGGGCAACTCCTTATTTCCTTAGTAACACTTAACTGCATGTACATTGAATAACAGACCAAAATTCAAGCAAAGGACCAAGGTCTTCTTATAACCTTGATTTTCTGTTGCATTTCAAATATTTCAAATGTACTTCATTTTATGCAACTAACTGACAATAATATATTTAATTGTACTAAGTAACTAACAAATTTGTTAGAAGCTGGATGGGGAACTTTGCCTGTCTGTCCATCCATCCATCCATCCATCCATCCATCCATCCATCCATCCATCCATCCATTATCTACAGTATCTCTATTAAAAAATACTAGATCACAAGACATGAAAGCAGCAAATCTTTGAGTTGCGTATCTGTAGCAAACACTTGACTCATCTGATCAGTTGTTTCTCAACTATTTAAGTTTCATTTTAAGTTATGCTTATCATTTCCAAAGTAACATCTCCAGGTTGATATTCACATATGGAAATCTCTCTTTTCCTTTTGTTTATAGTATTTTCTGATGATTTAGCACCTGGCCAAAATAAGCTTCTCTCATTTATTAAGCTTTTGGCATAACCACATACACCACAGCTGGGAATATGCAACCTTGCAGATGTTAACATTATCCTTCTTGGGCAGAAAGACTGGAAACTGTAGACCGGCAATGTCTTGTTCTCCTCTTTTTGCTACCAGTTATATCTATAAAGATATAGGGTTGAAGTAACTCTGTGATCTTCCAACTCATCCCCTAATGTCCACATTTAAAAGAATTCGCACATGTAAGCATAATCAGGCCCTCAAGGCTGATGCTTACAGTCCAAAGGATAAGCAAAACTGATTAAGGAAGCCACATGTTCTGATAGAATATCTACATCCTTGAGCTTTCTCTTTCCATGTGGATGAGGAGAAATAAGACTTGGGACTTTTCCAATCAGGAAATAGCTGAGCAAAGATAGAGAGGATCAAATGGGAGTCCCTTGTCTGCTTTAGCTGTTCCTAATACATCTAGATATCAATAGAATAAAAGTGCAAAGAACTGATGGCTCTGCAGCTGTGATTTAAACAATATTCTGACCATATAATTTTATATCTTGCTTCTGCCTCCTTCTTTCCTTTTTGTTTTTAACTCCTCTGCTCAGTTTAGCTTTGACATCATCATCATCATCAAAAGTGGGAAGGGACCTTGGAGGTCATCTAGTCCAAACCTCTGCTCAGGCAGGAAACCCTATACCATTTCAGACAAATAGCTGTCCAGTCTCTTCTTAAAAACTTCCAGTTTTTGGAGCATTCACAGCTCCTGGAGGCAGGTTGTTCCACTGATTAATTGTTCTAACTCTCAGGAAGCTTCTCCTTAGTTCTAGGTTGCTTCTCTCCTTGATTATTTTCCATCCGTTGCTTCTTGTCCTGCCTTCAGGTGCTTTGGAGAATAGCTTGACTCCCTCTTCTTTGTGGCAGCCCCTGAGATATTGGAACACTGCTATCATGTCACCCCTCACCCTTCTCTTCATTAAACTAGACATTCCCAATTTCAGCAACCGTTCCTAGGCAGAGATTTTTTGTTTTTTTGTTTTGACATTGGCTGATATATCTCAATATAATACCATGAGTATTAAGGATGTGCACAAATAATGAGTGATAATCAGTGGTGGGATTCAACCGGTTCACACCAGTTCGGCAGAACCAGTAACTAATTTTTTGTTGCCCAGGCCCAGAATGGACTTCCGGAAGTGGCATCCATGCAGAGAACTGATTGTTCACATATCTGAATCCCACCACTGGTTAAAATAATGAGTGCCAAATGGTGAAAATAAGAGTTGGAAATTTCACTGAAAGAAACAAAAACAAACCAGCAAATAAGGAAACATGATAAAAAAAGATGCCATGGAGCCTATTTAAAGCAAAGAGATATGAAACTGCAAACCGAGTAAGGAAATGCTAGTTAATAACTTGGATTTGAGTTGTTATACCCTTAATTTCAGATCCCCAGACTTGCATGTAAGCACATTTTAGTCTTCATGCTTGTTTTTGGAGACATCTCAGTCACAGCAAGCAAGATACCTGAGCATGGCTAGACATCCCCCTTTATAACTGGTGTCTTCCATAGCTTCTGATGACTAGTTGATGGGGACTAAGAGTATTTGTGCTCCCTTTCAAGAAGCAATGAACCTAATTCACTAAAAATATGTGTCCCTCTTTACAGTGTTATTGTCCAACATTTACTTAAATTTAACTATACAAAAGTATATCTGGGTCTATATTTCGACATATTTCAGAAACTAGGCTCTGTGAGTTTCACGAGACTCAATTCTGCCTAGTATAGCAAAGATGGTAATCTTGTACTGCCACCTTAAGCAGATCTATTTATGAAAAAAGTATATGAAGAAAAGTATCTCTTTCAGCAGCGCTTACATAAATGAAAGATCATATTGAACTAGCTGGGATCACACAGGCAAGTCTAGGCATAACCACGTGACACCAAAGTGAATGAAATATGTGATCTCAGTTAAGTGAACATCCCTACTTTGCACTTGTATCATGTTGCATACAGGTCTTGCCACTGGCCCTCTTGCTGCCCATCCTCATGGATGCTGTCACATGCATAGAAAGGGCAGCATCCAATCATATTCAAGGAAGACTAGTTCATCTTGCAGACAAGAACCTCAACCTTCCCCTTCAAAAGTTAAAAGCCTGCAATGGCATCAGGACAAAATGTGACAAACAGCATAATGAATGCCTGGGGGGAAAAGCTTGATTTCACTGACCAGGGTCTCCAAAGCTCTGCCTTTTAATGTTATGCTTCTTTCAGGTATTGTAAGTGACACTGGGCCTTTAGCCATAACTCTCTGCTCACCCCCCCCCCCACATATTTTTTTTGGCACTGCTGCCTTTTCTTCCCAACTCTGATAAAAGATGACACTTTTGATACTTAAACCTTTGAGCGGAAGAAAGATACAGCAGCAGTCGAGGTGAAGCTCTTGAGCTTCAATTATATAAAATATATAGATATGCAAAAACAAAGTTGAATGAACAGGAATGGAGAGGTCAGTAAGTCTCCGAATAAATGAGCAATTAAATCATGAATTAAGAGTGTGAAAAGGGTCAAACACAGAACAAGCAAATAGGAATCTTTCCTGGGTAGAATCCAAGAGTTAAATGGGCTTTTCCCCTCTTATTTTTCTCTTTGAGTTATTTGGTGTCAGTGAAGATGAAAGAAAAGCTGCCATTTAAATTTCCCATGATGTTCTAGTATTCTAAAAGAGTGTGGTTGATTTAAAATGATGGTTCCTGGGGTAAGGCACATGAAGCAATGTTCAGTTAGTGAACTTTGGAGTTTAGACCTAATTGTTTTGGGGATATTCTGGTTGTGCATTACTTGTCTTCAAAATGAGCCAAATCTCTTGAATGGGTATTGGATGTCTGCACAGTCTGACACCACTGGCCTGATGTAAGAATTGGATTCTCTGGAAATTTAAAGGTCCTGGAAGCTCATGCTATGTTTTTATATATAGATTTCTCTTCCTCCCTCCCTCCCTCCCTCTCTCTCCATCTCCCATCTCCTATCTCCTATCTCTGATACAGGATACTGTATAAGCAATTCTTTCCTTATGGGTTTGGGCCCATTAAAACCTACCAGGAGGGAATGTCAAAACAGGCAAGATAGTGGTTGTGGGATCACAATCCAATAACCGCTCCTTTTGTACATATATTGACATCACGCCCATCATACACAAAGAGGCAAGCTTTCTGTTGTTATGCCACAATCACCCTCTTGTCTGATTGAGTGATGCCTATAGAAATTGCTGCTTGGGCCTTAAATTTCATGTTATAGAGGGCATGTTTTATAGCATCGACACAGATTTCTTCTCTAATCATCACATGTCATTTGTAGTCCTCATTTACCCAGGGATATATTCCAAAGAAGTTTTGTGAGCAGATAATAATACAAGCCAATCTTCCTCACCTTCCCTGAGGCTGACTGGCTGGCTGAAAATTCTACAAGTTGCACTTCCAAACATCCAAAAAGTGACAAGTTGAAAAAGGCTAGCATGGATTTTATAATGAGAACCACCACTGCCCATTTGTGCTTTGATTCTTCTCTTTGAAAGATACATTCTCCAGTATTTGTTTTCCTCAGATTCTTTCAGAGGACATCCATCTTCATGTCTTCAGTCAGGTCAGGCTGTGAATAAAGGCAGTATGACGTATTGATCAGTTTTAAAAAGCTCAGCGTTTATTTTAGGTTGCTGGATGTCTTTGACAAGCTTCTTACGTTTTTTCTTTTCTTTTTAATCTTATCTAATTTTGATCATTCTTGTACAGGGCTTGCCTTCCCAAAAATTCTATAGCTATTGAAAACATTTGGTTAGCTAGCATTGGCTTTCTATGCAGGTAAGCAAGATTTGACCACAAGGGGTATGAAAGGCTGAAAAATGTACCTTCTAAAGGTTTGCACAAGCTGCAGTTATGGAAGGAGAGACTGTTGCTCTGAGTAAAGATATGATTAATCCATTTGATAAAAGATATAATATATAATATAATAATAAAGTTGGAAGGGATCTTGGAGGTCATCTAGTCCAACCCCCTGCTCAGGCAGGAAACCCTATACCATTTCAGGCAAATGACTGTTCAGACTCTTCTTAAAAACTTCCAGTGTGGGAGCATTCACAGCTTCTGGAGGCAGGTTGTTCCACTGGTTAATTGTTCTAACTGTCAGGAAGTTTCTCCTTAGTTCTAGGTTCCTTCTCTCTTTGACTTCTCCCCTCTTCTTTGTGGCAACCCCTGAGATATTGGAACACTGCTATCATGTCACCCCTCACCCTTCTCTTCATTAAACTACACATACCCAATTCCAGCAACCGTTCCATATATGTTTTAGCCTCCAGTCCCCTAATCATCTTTGTTGCTCTTCTCTGTACACTTTCTAGAGTCTCAACATCTTTTTTACATCATGGTGACCAAAACTGGATGCAGTATTCCAAGTGTGGCCTTACCAAGGCATTGTAAATTGGTATTAATACTTGATGTGATCTAGATTCTATCCCTCTATCCCTGTTAATGCAGCCTAGCACTCTGTTGGCTTTTTTGGCAGCTGCAGCACACTGCTGGCTCATATTTAAGTGATTGTCTGGAATGATCTGTTTTTGACAAACCCATGTTGGCTTTTAGTAATTACTTTGTTTGCCTCTAGGTCAGTGGTGGCAAACCTATGGCAGGCGTGCCAGAGGTGGCACTCAGAGCCCTCTCTGTTGGCACGCATGCCACCACCGCCAGCAGCAGGTCCATCAGGCTACCACTGCCGCCCAGAGCAGAAGCTCTACCCAGCCTTGTATCTGCACCCCATGGCACAGTAGCAGCCATTTTTGTGCCTTGTAGCATGGTGGCCCATTTTTGCACCCCCGGTTTTTGTGTGCCAGAGGTGGCACTCAGAAGCACCTCCCTGCCCCACCCAAGGCACCACAATACTGATGTGGCTCTGGCACTTTGCAATAAATAAGTGGGTTTTGGATTGCAGTATGGGCACTCGGTCTCTAAAAGGTTCGCCATCACTGCTCTAGGTGTTCGCTGATTCGTTGTTTGATTAACTTTTCCAGAATCTTCCCAGGTATTGAGATGTATGGACCTGCTTTTTAAAGGGATTTGTTTGTTTGTGTATTTGTATGTGAGTGTGTGTGTGTGTGTGTGTGTGTGTGTGAGAGAGAGAGAGAGAGAGAGAGAGAGAGAAAGAGAGAGGGAGAGGGAGAGACTCTTTGAGTTAGTATTGACTCCTGCCTACTGCGTGGACAAACACCTGCAGTTTTCTTTGCAAGCATTGTCAGAAATGGTTTGCCATTGCCTCTTTCTTAGGGTTGAGAGAGAGTGGCTGACCCAAGGTCACCTAGCTGGTTTCATACCTAAGGCAGAGCTAAGACTCATGAGTCCCTGGTTTCTAGCCTTGTGCCTTAGCCAAACTGGCTCAATCCACCTTTTACAGTACTGGTGGACCTCAAATGTATTGTTACCTAAAGCAGGTTATACTCCTCCTTCTTAAAGCAACAGTTTATAAAGCTTTGTTGTACTACTCACAGGAGGAGTTGCTGCTAAAGGCTGAACAGCCCAAATCAAGATGTAAAACATCAGAGCTGTTTTAGTTATTTGCCCCTTTTAACAGAGAGGGTGATGAATGAAAAGGGACAAACTGAAGATGGCATCTAAAATGGTTTGTTTTCTCCCTTCTATCCGGAATCTGTTTTCTTGCACATCCCAACCACTTTTCAGGCACCTTATCTGGAGCTGAACCCTCTGGTTGAAGGTTTTGCAATCAGGGGCCTCCAGATGGGAACGTGGCTCCCAGGTTTGTGAACACCTTGCACTATCAGGTCTCACAGTAACAGGTGGCATGAGACAAAAAGGTTATTTTCCAAAGCGGGGGCAAGGAAAACAGTGCTGCAGTGTCTCTGCAGTTCCAAATGAGAGACTGGAAAGTTTCTCCCTTTGTACCAGAGTGCTTGGCACTGTCCCCAGACCCATTTTACATTGTGTTCTCTGAAGAAGCTTTGTTTTATTAAAACAATATGACAAAGGAGCCAGCAAGGGAGGGATAAGACTGTGCTGTTCAGTAGGCACTTTGCATTTCAGGCTTGACCTTTTTCATATTGATCAAATGTCCCTTGCTTATGAAATTAATAATCATAATCACAGAAAGCAGAAATGAAGCCAACATCTCCTAATTTCAGGAAATGGCAATCTGTTCAGGATGCTAATTATAAACAATACTGGATCTTTTAACGAACCCGTGCCATCAGCCTGTCCTCAAAAGCTCTGATTTGAAACATTACATTCTTCAGTTGAAATGCTTTGTTTTGAATTCAGTGAACGATCATATCAAAATATAGCATAGCACGTAGAACAGACTCAAGAATTCAGAGTTTGGGGGGAGGGAATCTTTTCTGTTTTACCAAGATGACAACCTTGCTGTCATATATTTTCAGAAAACATTTTAACTGAAAAGGATTGCTTTTAAAAAAGCATAGAATACAACCACTTCTAATAGTCTCATGTACCGGTTTTCACTGGAAATGTCAATTCATCAACAATATGAATATTATCATTGGATAATATTGCTGTTCTCCCTGAAGGGGTCATTATAGGCAAAGGAAAAAAAATCCTATGTTAATTGCACAACTGTATTTATTTAGGAATAATGCAAATGTGTTCTATTGTTCTATTCACAGGTTGGGTGCTCACATTGCAACAAACCAGTGGTGGACAATTAATTTTCCCAAAGGCTACATGAGAAATTGGGACTGTTGAGGAGGGCTGAGCCAATGTAGCCTGATTTGAGATCCTCAAACTCCATCATCTTAACTCCTCAGGCTGCTGCAGGCAAGGGTGAGCACTGTGCAAGTTCAGAAAAGCACTTTCTCTCCTTGCCTTCCCATTGCACCAGCTGACTGAAGAAGCACATGTGACTGTGCAGAGTCGACCTGACTCGGCTTTATTTCTGGTCCCCTGCAATAAATATTTGATTTCTAATTTCTGATTGGCTTCATGTGAGCCAGACAGAGATAGCCAAAGGGCCAGATGCGGCCCAGGGGCCGTAAAATGCCGAAGCTTGCAGTAAGCCATACAATATGCTTAGAAATAATAATGATTGGGTTTAGACTCCAAATGAGATGACTCTTAAAAAGTGACCAAGAATTTTAACTGTTGCAAAATGATTGTTAAAATAACACAGGATAGCTGTGTTGAAAGCTTAAATTTGATTGCTGATAGATTTTCAGGCAGAATTTAAGGTCTGAAGGATTTCATTATCGAATTCTGCCTTTTCTGTTACAGATCTGTCCGGCCATTAAGAGCTGCAAGACAAGCACTTCTGAACTCTCCAGAGAGATAAGCTTGTTTCTCTGATCCATAAGAGACCTTTTCGTATGTGGTTTGCAGACTATGGACTGCATTCCTTTGAGAGCTTCATTTGCCTATCAATTCTCTCGGCTTTTAGAAGAGCAACTAAGAAGCATTTCTTCTGTCAAAGTTTTAATTGTACATGGCTGTTAACATTTATTTATTTATTGCACTCTGCATTTTAGTGATTGTGAGCCTTCTTTTTAAACTGAATAGGTGAGGGTGAACCTTCCACTGGTGAATCTACAGGAAAAAGTTCAGTGTTTCATTTATATAAAAAGTACAAGATGGAATGCGCAGGAGGCGGCATTGCCTACAAGGAAATGAAGCGTAGTAGCACTTGAACCAACTCAAGACAGAAAATATTATTTTGGGGAGCCAGAAGGAAAAGTAGCAAATTTGCTTCCTTGATGAGCAGGGGATGAATTCAAGATCAGGTCTTTAGAAAATTGTTGGCAGCCCAATGTATATTGGTCATGCAAATTAGCCTGCTTAATGTGTGAAATATAGATAACTACAGAAATGATAAATTATTCTCCTCTCTTAAGTTTGATTTCTGTTTTATTTCCTTGAGATTCTAATAGTTCCTCATATGATCTTAAGTAAACTGCTTCTGTAATGCATTACATTTGTTTTATTTCTTGGAGAAATATGTACTTGGGAAATAAAAGAAAGGAAAACATATTAGAACAAAATGAAATGTCAGAAAATTTATTTAATTCTTCTTAAAAAAAGGTGGGAAAAGCACCCATAATATGCCTTCTGAAATTCCTTACCATCAGTGACCATCTTCTATTTTCTTCTGTAAGATCTATGTATGTTTGCATAGTGTCTATAGGTTACATCTATATGTATTTAGGTTTGCACTTTCTCCTGGGGTCTAATCAGGGTATGAGCATACATAGTGTATGTATGTCATGTGTAGGTCTTCTCTACATGGTTGGATCTACAAATACGCACTTTATCCACAGGGATTAAGCAGAATGCATGAATATATGGTTTTTGAGTGTAAGGCTCTAAGAAGGATAGACACATTGGTGTTGGCTTGGTATATTTATTTATTTTATTTTATTACATTTATATACCGCCCTTTCCCGAAGGACTCAGGGTGGTTTACAGGGTGATTAAAAAACCAAGATACAAAAGTTAAAAACAAATTTAAAAAAAATATATTTGTCCCTGCATAAATAAAACCCCAGTTAAAATTAAGATTAATCCTCAGCCTGGGCCAGAGAGCTTGAAGAGCCAGGTCTTCAGGTCCCGGCGGAATGAACGGAGGTCGGGGGCAGTCCTCAGCTCCACTGGCAGCTGGTTCCAAAGGGCAGGCGCCCCCACTGAAAAGGCCCTATCCCTGGGTGTCGTCCACCGGCAATCTCTTACCGGTGACACCCTGAGAAGACCCTCCCTGTGGGAGCGCACTGGACGAAGAGAACTTGATGCCGGCAGCAGGTGTTCCCTCAGATATCCCGGACCCAAGCCATTTAGGGCTTTATAGGTCATCACCAGCACCTTGAATCTCACCCGGAGGGCAACCGGGAGCCAATGCAGCTCGCGGAGTAGAGGTGTTACATGGGAGTATTGGGAAACCCCCATCACAACTCGCGCGCCCGCATTCTGCACCAGCTGAAGCCTCCGAGTGGTCCTCAAGGGCAGCCCCATGTAGAGAGCGTTGCAGTAGTCTAAACGGGAGGTCACGAGCGCATGAGTGACTGTGCGTAGGGCATCTCAGTCCAGATAGGGTCGCAACTGGCGCACCAGGCGAACCTGGGCAAAAGCCCCCCTGGTCACGGCTCCTATATGGTCTTCAAAATTGAGTCGTGAGTCCAGGAGGACGCCCAAGTTGCGAGCCCTATCAACGGGGTGTAACACCTCACCCCCCATCGTTAGAGATGGAATAGTCTGGTTGACCCGAGATGCCGATATGCACAGCCACTCAGTCTTGATGGGATTGAGACGAAGCCTGTTTCTCCCCATCCAGACCTGGACCGCCTCCAGGCAACGGGACATCACGGCGAGGGCATCGCTGGGTTGGTTCAGGGTGGAAAGAAAAAGTTGGGTATCATCAGCGTACTGATGATACCCCACCCCGAAACCACGAATGATCTCACCCAGCGGCTTCATATAGATGTTGAACAGGAGGGGCGAGAGAACCGACCCGTGAGGAACTCCACAAATGAGAGGCCTCGGGGCGGATCTCTGCCCTCCCGTCAACACTGACTGCGAACGGCCCAGGAGATAGGAGGATAACCACCGTAAAACGGTGCCTCCCACTCCCAACCCCCTGAGACGCCGCAGTAGGATACCATGGTCGATGGTATCAAAAGCCGCTGAGAGATCTAATAGGACCAGGACAGAGGAGCAACCCCTGTCCCGAGCCCTCCAGAGATCATTCACCAGCGCGACCAATGCCGTCTCCATGCTGTATCCGGGCCTGAAACCCGATTGGTACGGGTCCAGATAATCAGTTTCCTCCAGGAACAGAGGAAGCTGATGCGCCACCACACTCTCAACAACCTTTGCCAAAAAGCGAAGGTTGGAGACTGGACGATAGTTATTTAAAACAGCCGGGTCCAGGGCAGGCTTCTTGAGGAGGGGTCTCACCACCGCCTCCTTCAAGGCGGCAGGGAAGACACCCTCCTTCAAAGAAGCAGTTATTACTGCGTGGAACCAACCTCGTGTCCCCTCCCGGGCCGCATAAGCTAGCCAGGAGGGGCACGGATCCAACAAACAGGTGGTGGTGCTCAGCCTCCCCATGATCCTGTCCACATCATCAGGGGAAACAGGATCGAACTCAGTCCAGATAATATGCTCAAGACCGTCCGATTCCTCCACATCAGACTCTGCCCAGTCAGAGTCCAGACCGGTCCGGATCTGAGCGATTTTGTCTGCCAGATGATGACTAAACTCCTCGGCTCGTCCCCGTAAGGGATCCTCCCTCACCTCCTGATTAAGGAGGGAGCGAGTTACCCTAAACAGGGTGGCCGGGCGATTATCTGCGGATGCGATAAGGGCAGCAAAGTAGTTAGACTTCGCCGTCCTTATCGCCGCAAGATAAGACTTTATAAAGGTTCTTAACTGCAATCGGTCAGATTCGGATCGGCTGGACCTCCAACCGCTCTCTAGACCCCGTCTCCGACGCTTCATCTCCCGGAGCTCCACAGAGAACCATGGAGCCCAACGGGATCTGGGCCGGGTCAGAGGTCGCAAGGGTACAACACAGTCAAGTGCCCCGGCGGCCGCCCTTTCCCAGGCATCCACCAGGGCATCGACTGGGCTGTGGGTAAGGGTGATGGGTATAGGTCCAAGTGCCCTCTGGAACCGTTCCGGGTCCATTAGGCGCCTGGGGCAGAACCACCTGGTTGGTTCCGCAGCCCAGCGGCGGGGGATGGCATAACGGAAGACCAGCTGCAGGAGGTAATGATCTGACCATGACAGGGGAGCAATGGTTGGTGAAGTCACCCAGAACTATAAGCCTGGGGAACTCCACCGTAAACCCTGAGAGAGTGTCGAGCAGCTCGGGCAGGGCTGTTGCCACACAGCTGGGCGCCAGGTATGTGAGCAACAAGCCCAACTGAGCCCGAGGACCACATCTCAAGAGGAGGGATTCACTCCCGGCCATCTGGACAATGGTGGCCTCCTGCGGGCATAAAGTCTCCCGGACAACCACCGCCACCCCACCACCCCTGCCCTGAGCCCGTGGCTGTTGTAGTACCCGGAAACCTGGAGGGCATAACTCGGTCAGAGGCACCCCTCCCTCCGAGCCCAGCCAAGTCTCCGTAATGCACACCAGATCCGCACATTCCTCCTCGATCAAATCATGAATGAGGGGAGCCTTGTTAACGACGGATCTGGCGTTAAAATAAACCAGCCTGAGCTCAGGGACCTGATCACCCTCATCCCCGGGTAAAAGGGTGCTAACCGGAGGGTCGGAGCGCACCACCGCTCGGAGACAGCGGGGGCACGATCCCAGATGTTGATATGGCTCTCCGTGCAACCACCTGCTGCCATTCCCTATCGTCGTGGGGATTTGAAGCCCCACCCCAACATTCACAGAACCAGCAATTACCTCCCCCAACCCCATCCCGTCAGGCCCCTAACAGGCCCAGACTGAGTGCCGGTTAAAGATTCCCTCCCCACCCTCCTACCCCTCCCCCTCCCTAACCTTTTAAAATAACCGGCTAAAAAATGTATCAGGGGCCTCTTAGCGCATCTCAACTCGAGGCCCCTATCTAAGCCCAGCCACCTCTCGGAGTCCCAACAATTGGGCTCGTCATTAAGGGGAGTGTGGAGACAGGCGGTAGGTTGCGCCCAGGAGGGAGAAACCCCCCTGAGGGCATACAGATCAGCTTCGGAATAATGGAGACAAACCATGCAGTACTAAAATGTCCACATAGGGCAGATGTTACAGATATGTCCAATGGGTAGTTCAATGGAGTATTATTATACAGATGAAATATTAAATCCAGTAGGCATGTCTCTCGATCCACTAGACCATCTCAGCTCTCACCTGAGATGGTAATCAAAAGGAAGCCCCAGCCGTCCTCTCACTCTGGCTGCGGAGTCCAATCTGGGGTGGAGAGAAGAGGGAGTCCTGGGCCAAGCCCACCCCAACTGGTCTCTCACACCAGTGAGGTGGTCAATGACCATTCCAAGACCGTCCTCCCACCACGGTCAAGTCCCAGGCCAAACTGGTCTGTCAATGGGGAGGTCTTGATTCCAGCCGGGCATGGAGATAGCCATAGTACCTGCCTGCCAGCACAGAAAGCAAGCCAGGCCTCTGCCGATCTTCGGATCGCTGGCCACTGCCGCCAGTCTGGGGGGGAGGGCAAAAACATCCTCTCCCCCAAGCGTCCGCCCGCCAATCCAAACGATATTCCAGCGGTAGAGAAAGGTATTCCCGGCAGCAATCTAGTAGCCGGGCATTCACCAACAAGTCCGCCGAGGCCTATGTCCAGGCCCACAATCCACTGCCGCCATCCTGTTTTATGCCTGTTTCTACTCTCCCTTCATGTTGTGTTCATGTACATTATTTTTATAAGTGTATATTGGGAAGCACAGGACAAGTTGTGTAGCTTTGTCATTAAGGAGAGAGAAGAGAATGGGACTTGGTAACAGCAACATTCTAAGCCACTGCCCAATTCTCTGTCCTGTAAGTATTGGAGAATTATTTTCTGGAATCTTTTTCCTCTGTAATTCCAAGCTAGATTCAGCTCATTTTCAGATTCAGTCTTTCCTGAACTGCTTTTTCCCATCTCCCATATTTGATTCCATTCTGATCAATTTTAGAAGAGGTAGCTTGCTGATTGACAGATGGACAAAGTCCTTATATTTTTTAATAGAATTCAGGTTAGAAAGAATACAAAGGGTGGGAAAACTTATCCATCCTTGGCTGACCTTGAAATTGCTAGGCTTGATCAGTCATAGTACCTGGATAAATATCACCAGGAAATTTTTGGGGCTGGAGACTTTTGGGGGAAAAATGTCCTGGAAGAAGATAAAGCTAAACCATTTCTATAATGTGGCCAAAAGACCACATGGACACGAAGTTACCAGAAATAAAGCTCTTTTTTTAAAAAAAAGACTTTACCTACTTTCCTTCCTTCTTTGCAACAGAATGAAGAATGGAGAGACAATCCACCATTTGGTGCTCTGTGTCATGCAGTAATATTTCTTGGACAGCACACTTGAATAATTTAACAGGCCTTATTCTCTAGGAAGTATATTTAGCACTCTCTCCAGCCAAAACATAATCCTAACCATACTGTTAATTATTGCTTATTTTGGCTCTCCATGCTTGACTGAGTAATTATTTCTGGTCCATTTGGAATAGATTTGTAAATGACAAGTTACCTCTATGAGAGTTATGTTGTCTCTACCTTAGTTTATGTGCAGACTAGGGATATAGTCATTGAGCAAGGAATCCTGAAGATGAAGAAACAAAAAAAAAACACTAAGCCACACATAATCAACTCTTCTGTGCTAAACTATCCTGCTTTGGTTTAATATTCATAAGGTAAAAGAGTTTTGGAAAATGGATATGCTATAAAGATGTTAATGTGATGTTGTATATCAAAATTTTTGACTTACTGAACATTGGATACAGCAAAAATAGTGGAAAGATAGTACCATTGCTGACTTAAAAGTTGGACTGATGACTTAAAATGCTTTTTGTTTATGAAATGCTTCTCTACTGATGTAACACAGGGGTTTTATGGTCCATGATAAATATATTTCTGCACCCCTCCTCATAAACAGAAAAGCCTAATAATTTCATTGGGCTTTACGCCGGGCAAAAAAGAAATATACTGAACATTTGAAATTTCTCAAGAATGTTGTATATATTGAACATGTGGTATGGCAAACATTATTTTGTTATGCTTGAAGGATGGCATTACCCTGACTTACAGTGTTGGGGCTAACAATGAGCCCACTCCATATATATGCAAAACTCTCTTTTGATACAATGCAGGCATCTTAAACTTTGCAATGCCTCAAGTACTTGCTGCAGGCTTGCACAAGAAAAGGGAGGAGCAAATCCTGAAGTGAGTGTTGACACGCTTCCTGCCTTGCCTGTGCGAACCTTTATTTTTTTTAAAGTTTTTAAAAATTCTGATCCTAAGTTGGTGACAACCTGATGTGGGTCCTGTTTGGGAAACTCTAGACATAATGGAGAGATAGACCTATATTACTTCTTGTGACCAAGATTGCATGCTGTAATAAAAATCTCAGCTGCTTTTTTTTTTTAAATCTGTGATAATAATCTATTTGTCTTTTCATTCCCCCCCTCCCCATGTGAAGGATAAAGGAATGGGGTTGAAACTGCCCTCTCCATTTGAGAAAGGCAGTGCTGAAAACATTGACTGGACCATTTCTTACATTTGGCACATGAACTCCTTTTGCTGGACACCTAGGTTGAGAAAAGATACTTTACTAAATATTAGATGAATTCTACTGTCCAGGAATTGAAAAAAATGTCAGTAGACACTGTAAGGCATGTAGGGAGTGCCAATTATTCAAAAAAAGCCCCAGGATAAAACTCCAATGGTGTGTGTACCTGTCATGTTAGAAATATTTTCAAATGTGGCTATGGCTACAGTAGGTCCTCTCTTGAAAATGGCCAAAGGGAATAGATATGCGGTGAATTGGTGGTGTGTTTCTGAAAGGCAGTTGCATTATTAACCACCATGGCAAAAAGGATAGTAGAGGGATTGATAAAAATCTTTAGTAGAACATGTATGCCTCTTTATATCTTGATGGATCAAGGGAGTAATTTTCAATCAGCCCTTATAAAACAACTCTATGAAGGGTTAGGAGTCAGAGGAGTGAGAACTACAGTACCTACTGCTGCAATATTGCAGGTATGCAGTGACTCAGATAACAAGCAAATAGAGCGTAGTAGCAGATTCCTTGTCCAAGTATGGCAAAGTCTGAAATTTGGATACCCCAAGAGAAGAAAGGCTTGCCTCCAGAAGCTGTGGGTGCTCCATCACTGGAGGTTTTTTAAAAGAGAGCCATTCATCCAGAGGATATAAGGTCTCCTGCTTGAGGAGGGGGTTGGACTAAAGACCTCCAAGATCCCTTCCAACTCTGTTATTCTGTATTCTGTAAGACTGAGGGAGGACTAGGTCAGGAGAGAACTTTCTAAAAAGGGGAAAGGTATGTCAAGGAGAGAGAAGTGAAGTTGAAGGTGCCCTCTGCACCTGGGAAAAACTCACTGAAAACACCAATTGGAGAGACTGGAGCTGGTCAGAAGTGTCCCCTCCTCCACACTTCTTGAAGCCAGGCTCAGCTGAAAGGGCTGTAAAGGTTTTACAGTCCTAGCTCTTGCAGTTTGGGGAATGTGATACATTCAATTTCTTAGTTTACTGATAGAGGCAATGACCCAGCTAGTCAGTTGACTACACCCAGTTATCTGACTTTTTAAACTATGTCTTCACATAGCTAGTTGAACCAAATAAATAAACTGAATATTTGAAATTTATCAATATAAGAAGAATGAAGGATTTATGGCTTTTTTAGATATGCATCAAAGTGCCCAGGTAGTCAGATTAGCACATTTTATTCCATCCACATCCTTAGCCTAGGATGGAAAACCAATAGGAGGAGTACATGGATGAGAGGGAGGAGATGAGGAAGGGAGATTTAATCAGATGAGGAAGCAGGAAGTGACATCTGAGCAAGTACAAGAGCTTGAGGCAAGCAAAGGGGCTGACAGTCTACTGCCAAGGTCACAACCCACAGTAAGGAAATCATCTGGGCTGGATCCCTGCCGGAAGCTTAGTTTGGTAGCAACATAGGCTTAAGAACAAAGCTTGGAGCTTGGCCTGGAGCTCAGCAGCAAGAATAGTTATAAAAAGAGCAACCACAATGGGTCAGTACCTAATCCTAATCAATGCAAAAATTTTTGGAAGGAGGCAAGAACTGTATGCTACCTTATAAATTTCAAGACTTGTAATATCTTCAAGGACTGCACCCAAAGACTTTCTTACATGGCTAAATCAACTCATAAGGGCTATGGGTGGAGTTAATCCTATTCAATCAGGACAGCAGGTGTGCTATTGTTGGAGAACATATGTGCTAAAATAAAGTACATTTTTCATCTAATTGTGCTGTGTTAAGTCATTGCCCCAAAAAATATACCTTGTACCTCTTTTTGTTTCTTTGTATATTTTTTTCTCTTTGTGTGTTAAAACTAATTGGAAAAAAAAACAGAAGTAAATAAACTTTACCAAACATGTTCATGTTAACATGTTCAATATTATATTTTCTGCAGTCTTAATAGACAAAATGAGAAAAAATGATTATGAGAGAACAGTATGTCCTTATTATGCTGGAGTAGGAAAACACTGGCTCATGAACTATTGTACTCTTCTTTCTGTTTTTGTTACAAAATAGAAAATCTCCCAACGTTCTTGTAAAGAATCTGAGAGTGAACTGAAGAAAATTATGCATCTTTCTTTTTCTGTGATGCATGGCTGCGTTATATTGTAAATAGTAATATGATTTGTGTGATTTCCTGCAGAATCTGATGACCAATGGCTAATATTTGATTTAATTTATCTTTAGATGCTTTATCTAAAAAGCCAGGAAGCCTGACTATATGACACATTTGTTGCATATGATCATATATTTGACTATATAGATTTGCTTATGATTTGTTATTTTATTTTCCTTCTTTGCTGATTAATACTTATAAATGGCTTACAAGTGTTAAACCCCAATCCATGTTGCGATGAGGGATTAAGGATTTTGAGGGTGAAAGTCTACTATTCCTGAAAACATCAAATATATTAAGCTCAAAGGTACATTTTTCTACATAGACATGTGTTGAATTGCATTACTGAATCATGGCTGAGCAATCTTTTCATCTCTAGGATCTGCTTTAGATTCCCACCCACCCCCTGACCAAGAGCTGCAATAAAACATAATGTAGGCAATATTTGATCAGGTTTTTGAAAAGTAAACAAAAGATCCCTTCCCTAAACAAACTTAAAATGATATTTTGCATCTAAGCTTACTTTAAAAAAAAATCCTACATCTCATAAAGTGCTTTTAAATATCAGTTTGTCAAATAAAATTTTGGAGAAAATGTTGAACTAAGGGATTTGAATCTAGCCTTCTGGAAGGTCTTAAGAAGCCTCTTAATTCAAGCATTGGGATGCTGTGAAGCTGGAATTCAGTGATTGTTGCTTTTGCTATTGGGATTTGTTGCTTTAGGATGCTAGACAGTTGGAGAGGTGTGTGTGTGATTTTTAAAAATTGTTTCTTCTACTGTATGTTTTAATTATTGCTGTGAGCCAATCAAGGTTTTGGGTTGTAAGACAGGGGGCCACATAAGTTTCATTAATAAATAAAGCAAATTTCAAGTCAAGCTAAAAAAAAAAGAAATATGAAAAGAAACAGAGGAAAATAAACTGAATGTCTAGTAGAGAAGAGAAGACAAAGAAAAGAAAAAGAAAGATTGCAGGAAGGAAGTCAGGAAAGAATTTCAGGGAATTCCAACTCCATGTTAGAAGAGAGGAAAAAAAGCAATGTTATGATGGCTTATGTAAAGACATTGAAGATGAAAACAAAGAGAGTCTTCCAAAAGATTTTCATATTCAAAAGGAGGATATGCTCTCAAATTGGTACACTAAAGCCAGGAGATGGGCCCTCATTTTTCAGAATGGTATAAAAACAGGTCTGGGCAGCCTTCTTTGGGGCTGCCAGGAGAGCAAGCAGCTGTGGGGCTGGTTGGTACCATGAAAGCCCTCTCCCCACTTTTCAATTAACTTTTAATATTCATTTTTAATTTAATGTTGCCTTTTTAAATTATAAATTTCATATACTGCGTTTATGTTTTAATATTTTACTTGTACATTGCCCAGAGTCCTCTGTGGGGGGTCATGGACGGTTTCAAAAGCTTGATAAATAAATAAGAAAACAAACAAGAATTGTCAGTCAAAAAAAATGATCAGACTGACATGATTATACAATCTAGAGAATTTACAATATACTGAAATTTCATGTACATCTTATACAAAGACCTAACTCTCTTAAAAAAGTCCATAAAGCTGGAGAAAGAAGAAGAAAATAAAAGATGACCACAGTAGGGTTTTCGTTCCAATGGGTGCCCCATTAAAGCTCCATCTGCAACTCCAACTAAAACATATATTTTCCAAGGACTATGTGGCTGTTTTAAGGAGCTGCAGGCTGAGGCTATATTGATATCCCTGGAAGTGTAGAAACACCATTTGAAGCTTTGAATCCCAAAACTGTGCATCTTATTTCATAACTCCTCCTCACTTTATCCTTCTTTGAAACAATCTCTTCTATATAAGGAGGGTGCGATGGCTCAGCGGTTAAAGATGCTGAGTTTAGCTGACAGCCCGGGTTTGAAACCGAGCACTGCACAACGGGTGAGCTCTCGTTACTTGCTCCAGCTCCTACCCACCTAGCAGTTTGAAGGCATGCAAATGCTAGTAGATAAATAGGTACCACTTCAGTGGGAAGGTAACCATGTTCTGTGTGTCTCAATGTATAGTCATGCTGGCCACATAACCACAGAAGTGTCTTGAGACAACACTGGCTCCCTTGGAGATGAGCACTGCCCCTTAGAGTCAGACACAACTGGACAGTCAGACACAACTTTACCTTCACCTTCTATATAAGACAACTTCTCAGACATTAAGTTTCCCTATAATGCATTCCCATAACTATGAGTCACTGAAATTGGAGAGCATATACTATATGGCAGTTGCAATTGGCATTTAGATAATGCAGCATTGACCAGAATAGATAGTTTGGAAGTCTTTCTTTCTTTCTTTCTTTCTTTCTTTCTTTCTTTCTTTCTTTCTTTCTTTCTTTCTTTCTTTCTTTCTTTCTTTCTTTCTTTCTTTCTTTCTTTCTTTCTTCCTTCCTTCCTTCCTTCCTTCCTTCCTTCCTTCCTTCCTTCCTTCCCTTCTTTTTCTTTCTTTCTTTCTTTCTTTCTTTCTTTCTTTCTTTCTTTCTTTCTTTCTTTCTTTCTTTCTTTCTTTCTTTCTTTCTTTCTTTCTTTTTTTCTTTCTCTCTCTCTCTTTCTTTTCCTTCCTTCCTTCCTTCCTTCCTTCCTTCCTTCCTTCCTTCCTTCCTTCCTTCCTTCCTTCCTTCCTTCCTTCCTTTCTTTCTTTCTTTCTTTCTTTCTTTCTTTCTTTCTTTCTTTCTTTCTTTCTTTCTTTCTTTCTTTCTTTCTTTCTTTCTTTCTTTCTTTCTTCCTTCCTTCCTTCCTTTCTTTTTCTTTTTCTTTTTCTTTTTCTTTTTCTTTCTTTCTTTTTGCATTTTTTTGGCAGCCCCTCTGTCAAAGCTGGCTGGCAAAAGAGACTTCTTTCTGTGTCTGAAATGCTGTGACTTGAAGGAAGACAATTCTATCCTGCGGGAGCCAGGATATACATTATACAATTCCAGAAGAGCCATCATTGCATTCAAGTGACTCATCCCACCAATCAGTGGACCACCAGTGTTGAAGAAGTAACAGGCAGAGATCTTCCAGCTCAGAAACACCAGCAAATTAGCAGACAGCCAGGTTTCTTCTGACCCAGACAAATGCTGGCACCTTGTAAGTGGCTGCTTTCCAAGACAGGTTGTTTTCTTTTCTTTTCTTTTTGCATTTCTCGTAACCTAGGAGATGGGAATCTTATATCTTGCTTGCAAACACTGCCATTATTTTTACACATGACATTTGGTAATGTAGCAATGGTGCAGCAACCTGCCCTCCCCTTCAATTCCCAGAGATAAATAGCTCCTGCCATTTCTCTTTTGTATCCACTTGCTGAGCTATTTGAAAAGAGCAGGAGATAAGTAGCCTTATGACCACTGCAGATTAACAGACTCAGAGGCGCCAAATGCAGGTTGTTGCTGGCTGTTGAAAGTAACATTTAGACAGACTTTTCAATGCAAAGATCACTGCAAATTATAGCCCATGCGTAGTGAACCTAAGGACCATGGAAGCTTAGACAAAATATCCAGGAGCTTTTATCCAGGAGCGCTTTGCCCCTACTTCAGTGCTAAGTGTCAGCATAGCAAGATGCCCTTTTAGATTGCAAGCTTCTTCAGCATTCAAGTGGATTTTACAAAAATCCATATATGCATTTTTTTTCAGTAGAGTGACTGGGAGAAAGGCATTTTCCTGCCTCTGCCTCTGTATTTTTAACAGCAAAAGTCAGAAGAGGAATCCTGGGATATGAAGAAGATGAGGGAGAACCTTCCCATGAATCTATTTAGAAGCCAATGGCTGAATTACCATGTTCCACCATTGGAGATACGAAAATTCTAAGCACTATGTATCATATACAGTAGCTCATCTTGAGACATTTCTGGAAAAGGCTGTCTGTGACAGTTGAGAAGTCTAGTGCGTCATGCTTATGCACTCTTTTCTTCACTGCACAGTGATGAGTAGAGTACTGAAAACAGATCCTTGGAAGAAAACTGAAGACAGGTTATGGAAGGAAATTCTGGCGTAGAATTTCTTTACTTTTCTTTCTTGAAAAGTAAACATCTCCCTCTTAATGCATAGTCAGATACAAAGAGTGATGCTTCTCAAGTAATCATGAAGTGTCAGCCTTACCTGGCAGACTATATATATATATATATATATATATATATATATATATATATATATATATATGACAAATGCTTGTTAACTATTTTTTAGATTACCTTGCTAGGCCCCAAACATGGGACAAATCTTTATTTCCTGTGTCAGCCTATCCTGAAGGCCATCGACAGGCAGTAGTCACACCGGTGACAGCTCATATTTGTGTAATTTTTTTTTTAAATTGCTAACAAAGAATTAAGGGAGACTGATATGCATTTCAAACTTATTAGTTTTCATCAGTCAGCCATACCCTTCCGAGATTCGAACCTGGGCTGATTACACATTAGGCAGTTGTTTTCACCTCATATATATATAATATGAGCTGCCACTGCAGTAGCTACTGCCTGTAGATGGCCTTGGGCTAGGCTGAAACAGGAAATAAGATTTGTCCCGTGTCTGGGACTAAGCAAGTGTATTCTGAATGCTTAACAAACATTTAACATATATATACATATACATATACATATACATATACATATACATACATACATACATACATACATACATACATACATATATATATATATATATATATATATATATGTATATATATATATATATATATATATATATATATATATATATATATATATATATATATATATATCTGCTTATTTTATACATGTAACTGTGGTGACTAACAGTAATACATAAAAACTGTGTTAATTTTTTAAAAAACAGAACAAAATACAGTTGATGATGTTGATATTATCCATTCAGTTGTGTCTGACTCTGGGCAATTCTATGGGTTAGGTCTCTCCACAACTTCCAATCTTGCACTGCTTCTCTGAGTTTTTCTAAACTGATATCTGCTTTGATGATGTCCAGCCACCATGTTCTTTTCTTTGGCAGCCTGGTTTCCTTCTACCACTAATTCTTTGAAACATAATTGCTTTCTCAACTGAATTCCTCCCCATGACATGACCAAAATAATACAGTTAAGAATAATAATCAAACTATGTCAAGATGCCTCATCATGTTGTTTGCAGAAGATCCTGTAGGTCAGGTGGATATCTAATGAAAACTCGGAATAATTCTCACTCAGTGTAAATCATAATAAATGGACAAAAAAGCCTGATTTAGTAGATGGCAGCTTCCTATGTTTCTGCTTGCTGGGACAGCTCTCCTACTGGTCTGATGTGACTGAATTTCCCACATATATATTGGACAGACAAATGAGGCAAGGCAATGGGAAAGATCTTGATGAGTTAGAATTGCTCAAGTAACAGCTGAGCTTCTTTTTTCAAGGCAGCTGTAGGGCAAAGGTCTTTCAAATAAGAAAAGTACATTTGATTCTTATCATTTTGTACAATGGAATGAATAGTCATGGTACTGGAGAGAATGTGACCCAAATCAGAGAAATATCATATTTCTCTAGTATCTTTGAGATAGATGCAGCAATAATAAATATACCCTGTCATCACTTTGGAAAGAAATCTGCTCATAGCATTCAGCACAGCTTATGAAAGAAGAGTGAGCATGTGAAACCAAAATCTGCCATGGTTTTATCTACTGGAATAGAAGTGGAGCACTTCGCTTATGCCACTCTGCAATCTAATTATGTCCTATGTACGCCCCCCTCTAAATGAATCTCAATTGCACAAACTGTTGCTCAACTTCCCAAACTGTCCCAACTTGAAAGATAAAGAAATAGGGACATTTAGAGGGAAAATCACTTTGCCAGAATGCAGAGGGTTTTTCCATGGTTAAAAGGCAAACACCTCATCTGGTTTAAGCTTGATATGTCCATGTAGTTTTTTTCATAACAATATAAAAGTAATTTGCAATTACCTTGTTTAGGAATGTTACACACACACACACACACACACACACACACACACACACACAAAAACAAATAGAGTTGTTACTCTCTACCCCCATCTAGTGGCCTGGGGAGCAAATACCAATTGTTATGTATTGGGCTCATTTGTAACACCACGTGGTAAGCTGGAGCAGCTAACGGCTCTCCAGCAACCCAGACTCCAGGTCTCCAGTGCTGCTATTGGCTGCCCCTAGGAGGCAATGGGTTACTTTAAACCTATTGGCTGCTGCCTAGGGGCCAGGCTATAAATTGCTGCAAGCTGCAGCCCAATTCTCTGTTTAGATCCTGCAAGCAATAAACCATGAGCTTTGTTGTACTCACCTTTCTCTCCTTTCCTGCCCGAAGAACTCACTACACAACACTAGCAATGAAGGTGGGATCCTGCTTCTCCAAAAGAGTTGAAGTTCACTAGGAGAGAGGCAGCTCACGCCTGGAGGGAAAAGGCATTTCCTCCCCACTACGGTCGGTAGCAAGCCACGCTAGCAACCACGTGCTCAGCGGATTCAGTCCCTGGGCCTTGGAGAAGCAGGATCAAAAACTGCAGGCACCAGCCGAAGACAGAATGCTGAAGGTCGGAAGACTTCGTGAATTCGATGTCAAGCATCCAGAGGGATGGCCTGCCTACTTGTCCCAGGTAGAAAACTACCTCCAGGAAAACCAAGTTGCAGTAGATGGGCTGAAGGCCGCCACGCTGCTCTGTGTGTGCGGCCCAGATACATTCGACCTGGCCGAAAACCTCTTCGCCCCGATGCCACTGGAGGCAGTTTCCTACGTGGACCTCAAGAAAAAGCTGGGTTAGCATTTCCAGCCGAAGATGTCGGTGATCGCTTGGCATTTCAAGTTTGAACAGCGAATGCAGCAGCCTGGAGAAACAGCGTCAGAATATATCGTGGCCTTGAGGCAGTCCACACGTCTCTGTAAATTTTACAATGTAGAGGAGAAACTGTGAGACCAGCTCGTCTGCGGCCTACGGAACCAAACGCTTCAGCAAAGACTTTTTGCGAGATCGAATTTAACCTTCAGCGAAGCCCAAGACGAAATAATGGCAGTCGAAGCCACTGGGGGTGCAGTCCAAACAGTCCAGCCCACCAAAACGACAAAACAAGATGAAACAGTCCACCATGAGGACGCCAAACATTCAGAGGAATCTTCGGAGGAAGAAGATCCTGAAGTCACAAGCAACCCAACGCACAGCACCGCAGCAGCAAACAGCAAGAGAACACTTACAAGGCAGTTCTCTTACCTAGATGTAAAGGATGCGGTGGCAACCACCAACGTGCTGATTGCAGATTCTGGTCAGCCACGTGCAGGGCCTGCGGCAAAACAGGCCACATCGCAGCGGTTTGCAGAACTCGCCAGAGGGACCGGCCACCCAAACACCAGTCAGAAGATCTGACCAGGAGAAGTACCAGGGCCCAGGCTCTGTTTAGTGTGGGGTTTTATAGAAGTTGTAGAAGTATATGCCACACCAGGGCCTGACGCCCCCTCAAACCTAAACTCAAACTGCAGGTAGAGCTACAAGGAGTCCCTTGTAAAATGGAGTTGGACTCTGGCTCTGCTGTCTCCATTATTTCCCTGGACACCTTCAATCTTGTGTGCAGTCGCAGTAGGAAATGGGCCAAGCTAAGGCCCACTGACATAATTTTAACTGACTTCCAAAACACTCAAGTCAAAGTTAAGGGGGAAGCCACCTTGGCTGTAAAATTTAAGGGCTTTTATGGGCACCTGGATGTCATAGTAGTAGGGGGCCAGAGAACGAGTCTCATTAGTTTGGGCAGCAAATAAGAATTATAGTATAAAACATGTAGATATTGAAACTGCTTATTTGCATGCAACATGAAACCATGATATATATATGAAAGTTCCATCAGGAATAGAAAGTAAGGTAGGGTACTGTTGGAAACTGAATAAGAGTTTGTATGGTTTAAAACAGTCAGGTTATGAGTGGAATAGATGTTTAGTAAAAGAGTTAAATAGTTTGGCTCCTTCAACCATCTCTAAGAAAGAGAAGGTGTGAGATTGCCCATGTTGTGCTCCCTATGATTGCTCCTTACAAGGAGACTGCAAGACATCCTTCTCCAGAGGGCAGGAAAACTGGGAAAGGAGAGAATTTGCTATACTTGCTCACCCTGCAGTCGGAGCCTTCAAAGGACATTAAATTTACACTTCCTCGCTTAACCCCCTTCAGAAATTGCCTATCAACTGCTTTAAAGAAGTTAAGATAACTTCAAAATGACAAGGATAGAAACACCAAGTGAGTGCCTTCAATCCCTAATATAAGAAAATGGAACTATCTTTTAAAAGCTTTAATAATTCAAAAAACAAGACAATGTGTAGTTAAAACTTTTAATAAAAGTATTATTTAAAAAAAATCTGCCTATGGCCATTCAAAACAAATCTATATTACATGTCCCTCCCTTGGGTGGCTTGTGGTTGTTTTATTTATAATATCATCCTCTATGGTATATTGCTGCTGCTTTTTAAAATTACTAGATTTAGCTATATAGAGCTAAATCTAGTTTTGGTCTCTCTGAACCACATTGAACTGCACAAAATAATGTGCTACAGCATTTTAAATAATAAACAGGTAAATAATTTACTCTTTGTGGAATTCTCTGTAAGCCTCAGTATTTAAAATCAGAGGGGTGGAAATTTGCAGCTTTCCAGATTTTATTTCAGCCCCAGTCAGAAGAGCCGCTGGGCAAGGATATTGAGAACTCTGTGAGGAGGGGAAATTAGAATTAGAATAACTGAGTTGGAAGGGACCTTGTAGGTCATCTAGTCTAACCCCCCCCTCCCCGCCCAAGCAGGAGACCCTACACCATTTCTGACAGATGGCAGTCCAGATGGGGTCAAAAAGATCAAGATGGCAGCTGCAGCAGTGTGACTGAAGCCCAACAACCAGAGGTTATCACACATGCCTAAAAGGCCCTTGATCACTCTGTCAATGAAAATCACCCTGACCTTTTTTTTTTTAACTCCACTGAGGTTGCTTCTCAGCAATCTCTGGAGGGCTACAACTCCAGACATATGGTATATTTTTATAACAGGGATCAGTGACTAAAGAGGACTGCTAACTCTTTGCTCTTACAATTTATTGATGAAATGCATTTATGTAAGTTGGCATATCACCTATTTTCAATATGTGTGTCACCTTAAGACACAGAAAAAAACACTTGCATAGTGCTTAAAAAAAGAAAGCTCCAATGTGATGATAATATCGATTGAAGTTCTATGTCCACTTACCAATTAAAGACTGGGGTGACACTGCTGCACGTGATTTTTTTAAAAAAACAATAACTTAAAGCTCCATATGATTAAAGTAATGAATGCTCAGAGTGAATGGATGATTAAAAAAATTGTTAAATATCACGAGACTCTTTGTTTTGTGTGTATGGTGTGAAGCTGTGAGAGAGATTTAAATTATGAAGGAGATGGGAGCTATGATGGGTCACAAAAATATTTGGGCTGCAAGAACAGAGGTGAAGAGCAAGGGGTACCTCAGACAACTAAGAAACCTTGGTCCTGAGTACATGCAAAACCTGTGACAAGTGAAGAATCAAATGGCAGGTCATCCTCTAGTTTCTGAATGAGTGCTGTGGGCACAGTCATCAGAACTTCTCATTGCCATCAGCTCTGTTACGCATCTTCTTCTAAAACCCCAACCACATGCCATTCTTACTACTCATCCAATTGCCCCAGTACAATTGAATGTTGCTAGTGAATTATCCCTTTCTCTTCGATTGGCTTGTATTTAGTATATGTAAAAATAACCACAGTGAAACTTTGAGGGTTTAATTCCAAAAGTAAACACACGAACTTTCTCATCAAATTATTGTCAGAGAAAGTTAAGCAGCACTTTGCGGGCCAAGTCTCACTTTGCGTTTTGAATGTGACTTCAGTAGATTGTCTGCTCCTGACAGTTGTAAAAAAAAAAGGGGGGGGAAAAAATGTCATATTAAACCTTCCAAACAGTCCAGAAGCAAGAGACCTTTTCTTCCTTTTTTTGAATGTCAAGAACTCAGATCCAACACTGGAAATTGCCAATTGGAATATCTGCTCCTCACCTCCTCCACTAGCATAAGGAAGAAGTCTCCCCTGCAGTAGCTGCTGATAAATTGTGTTTACATAATTCGACAGAGAAAGAGTAAAGCTAGGTATAAGGTTATCAGCACTGTAGCCAGCTCTTGTAACAACATTTTTTGTAGAACAAAAGCAATATAGTCCTGGTAATTTTAAAGCTCTAGATCTACTCTTATTGTTGTGTTTTTCCTTCCAATTTAGATAATAATAATAATAATTTAATTTTTATACCGCCCTTCTCCCGAAGGACTCAGGGCGGTGTACAGGGCAATACAATAAAATACAATATATAAAAATTAAAAGAAATATTAAATACAGTAGCCCAATTAAATAAATTAATACAAAATGTTAAAATACCCCTAAACCCACCAGACCAGGCTGGCTTGTTCAAATAAATATGTTTTTAGGTCACGTCGGAAGGAGCGAAGGTCGGGAGCCATCCGGAGCTCCACCGGTAAACGGTTCCAAAGGTCTGGCGCGCCCACAGAGAACGCCCTCCCCCTGGGGGCCACCAATCGGCATTCTTTGATCGGAGGCACCCTGAGGAGGCCCTCTCTGTGGGAGCGCACTGGACGAAGGGAAGTTGATGCCGGCAGCAGATGCTCCCGTAAGTAACCCGGACCCATGCCATTTAGGGCTTTATAGGTCGTAACCAGCACCTTGAATCTTACCCGGAGGACAACCGGAAGCCAATGCAGCTCACGGAGTAGAGGTGTTACATGGGAGTATCGGGAAGCCCCCACCACCACTCGCGCGGCTGCATTCTGCACCAGCTGGAGCCTCCGAGTAGTCCTCAAGGGCAGCCCCATGTAGAGAGCATTGCAGTAGTCCAAACGGGAGGTCACGAGTGCATGAGTGACTGTGCGCAAGGCATCCCGGTCTAGATAGGGCCGCAACTGACGCACCAGGCGAACCTGAGCGAAGGCCCCCCTAGTCACAGCTCCTATATGATCATCCAATCATCCAATTGCCATCCAGTGATGGCAATACAAAACCATCACTGATGTTTTTGGGGAGCCTTCTTGCTTCTGCTGCCATGTTGGGATACTGAGAAAATGTATGGGTCAAGCAAATCTTTCACCTAATTGTTCCAAATCACTGCATAATGTTTTCTATGAAGGGATCTCGTCCTTTCATCTATATCTCATTAGAAGGCCATTAAACACTGTATTATAGAAACCCTGGCACAGACATTCTCAAAGCCTTTTTTTGCCAGCATAAACAATCCAAGTAACTTGGTGCACTAGCTGGTTAATATGAATTTAACCATAGATATGAATGAAGCACTCTCTAAATGGGGTCAGATCATGAGGCCGAAATATTGGAAAGGTCACAGTTGAAAAAAATAAAACACTTGACAGATTACTGCTGGCTACTTAACTTGCCTTCATTTGCTGACTTAGTTATGACTTTGTTGTGCTTGTTGTACTGATTACATTTTAATTTTCTGATTGAAGAACTTAAGTCTCTCAGTGTCCTGCTTGGACTGGAGTGACATATAAGTTGCGGTAAATAAATTATACAAAAAGGCACACTTTCCTTCTGAGCCATTGGAGTTTTCTACTCCAATACAGAATGGTATTCTTACACTACCACATTAATCCATAATGGCAGAACCACAGCAGCTAACACCTCACCTACACTTCTTCTGCTCTTTGCAGGGGCATTAGCTTTTCATGGTGAGGAAGAAAAAAAACCCCAGCCCTTACTGGGGCAATACCAAAGTTCAGCCAAAGGGGGAGATCTAAGGGGCAAGAAGCAAGATGAAGTATTAATGTCAAAAGTAGAACTTTCACTTCACTACTTAAAGCAATGCTACAGGTAGTCCTTGACTTAGGACCACAATTGAGTCCCAAATTTATGTTGCTAAATGAGACATTTGTTAAGTGAGGTTTTTTCCACTTTATGACCTTTTTTGCCACAGTTGTTAAGTGAATCACTGCAGTTGTTAAGTTACTAACATGGTTGTTAAGTGAAGCTGGCTTCCCCATTGACTTCACTTGTCAGAAGATTGTAAAAGGTGATCACGTAACTCCGGGACACAGCAATTGTCATAAGTATGAGTCAGTTGCCAAGCATCTGCATCTTGATCACATGACCATGGGGATGCTGCAATGGTCATAAGTGTGAAAAATGGTCAAAAGTCACTTTGTTTTAGTGCTGTTGCAACTTTGAATGATCACTAAACGGACTGTTGTAAGTCAAGGACTTCCTGTATTCAGCCCAGTTGTTTCCTACATTCAGATAGTAATTATCTGGGACTGTTTATTTATCCATTATATTTATATAGCGACCCATTTCATAGATGTGACTCTGGGCAATGTGCAATAAAGATCAAGTAAGCAATTATTGAGGGACGCGGTGGCTCAGTGGGTTAGGACGCTGAGCTTGTCGATCAGAAGGTCGGCAGTTTGGCGGGTCGAATCCCGAGTGCCGCGTAACAGAGTGAGCGCCTGTTACTCGTCCCAGCTTCTGCCAACCTAGCAGTTCGAAAGCACGTAAAAATGCAAGTAGAAAAATAGGGACCACTACGGTGGGAAGGTAACAGCGCTCCGTGCGCCTTTGGCGTCTAGTCATGCCGGCCACATGACCACGGAGATGTCCTCGGACAAGCGCTGGCTCTTCGGCTTTGAAACGGAGATGAGCACCGGCCCCTAGAGTCGGAAACGACTAGCACGCATGTGCGGGGGAACCTTTACCTTTAAGCAATTATTTAAAAAAAGCAATATAACACGACAATTAAAGCATTTGAAAGAATTTCTCAAAGTTAGTTTATACCTGCCTATTCATTACTTCTTGGCCATAGCTACCAAAAAAGTTTTGTGAATGGGCGGCCATATACCTAGGATCACCTTGTGTGGGGCACTCTGATTTAATGACATCAATGGAATGTACAGTATACACTGAGCGGCCCCTTGTCAAGAGGGAAGGGATCAAGTATAAAGAATCCACATGATGACATGCATATTTGCATGAGCCAGTCTGTTCCCCAATGCCTCCAGAAAGAATGAAGCAGCTATAGATCAGAATAGGGAGATGGTGTACAGTTAAAGGTTATTTGTCCTCAGGGCTAGATTAATCACTATGTGGTGCAAAGAAGGTTCCTCACAAGAGTTATTAATACAGCAAAATGCAAGACAGCATTTGCTTGTAATGTTATTAGTAGTAGTATTTGTATTATTTCTATTATGCCTCAAAGAAGAATTATTTGATGCTGTACTGCTAAAACACAAAACAAGCATAAATCACAGCTCTCCTAAAAACCTAATCTACAGAGAATTTTCTGACTTTCAAGCTTACAAATGAAAATAATGTTAACATTTCTCTTTCTATACAGGGCTTATAACCCTGAATATATTTGTTTAGCAACCATACGGTGTCCTTCAAGTCTGCCATTGCTGAGTTATACAATACAATACAAAAGCAGTTTTGATGTACTCCCAGTGTTAAAAGATCTTGTAATGAACTATTTATCACACAGACCAATAGACTGCCTCTTGGCATGACTGTAGTCTCAATATGCTATTATATGATTATTCGTGTAATGCATCCATATGAATGGCATAGTGGTGTTCTTGCTCCTGAAGACATCAGATCTCTTTATGCAGAGTTTTCAGCAATCCAGATAACAGGAATGACAGCAGCCATGTAAAAAAATTGTTGTCTGCAACAGCCAAAGAATAATGATAGAAAATCAAATAACGGTTTCACAAGTTCTTCATTTCACACTGCTGTTGCTAAATATATTGTTGTTGTTATGTTGTTGTTGTTGTTGTTGTTGTTCTTGTTGCTTGCTATTCTTCCATGATAAGGGATTGGGGTGGTGAGGGGGAGGATTTTTAGCTAAATCCTGTGAAATTCACAAGACATAGTACGTTGAATCCAAATGAATAAAGATGAACAAGATACAGCTTGCTGCAAGAACACAAAATGAAACTTTAAAAACATGTCCTGCATTTTGGATTATGTTGAAAAATCTACAAATAAAAATCCCTGAATAAACAAAAGGAAGCCAAGGTTATTTTGGTAGCAAAAACTGGAGACAAGCTATGCCTACTATTGTGTAGTGGGTCCGACGCAAGGAAGAGACGCCAGCTGGTGTGTGAGTTCAGCTCTTTATTGGAAGGGGGGTGGCGAACTGGGGAATGAGGGTTACCTGGCCTCCTTAAATACCTAGCCAGGTAAGCTGACAGCCAATGGGGTTGGCCCTAGGTTTCCCGCCGAAACTGGGTTTCCCGCCAAAACCGTTCAGGCCAACGCCCCCTGGTGGCTGTTGCTATGCAGGTGCCTGCATACATAACACCTACTGTACAGGAGACGAATCTTGCGTCTTTGCATTTCAAGTGGTATTCATCGTGAAATAATTGGAGATGAAGCTAGAAGGCAATATTAGCTTCACCATCTTGGGATCAGCCTCAGGAGCCCTATGTGTCTGCTTTCCTGTGAGATCTATTTGGCTGGCAGCTACAAGAAACAAGAGTGTTTTCAATGGCGCTGCTTTCTAAAACTTTTCTTTTCCCAACTGAATTTCCCCTTAACAAAAAAATAAGTTCTTTTAGATGCAGTTCTAATTATTAGCAGTATATCCGATGCTATCAGTTTTACTAGATTAAATTCTGTTTCTAATTAGGATCTTTGCTGTGCTCTGCCATTATTTATTGCTCATTTTACTGTGATGACTTTTGGTTTTAATACCTTGGGAATTTATAATTTGAAAGCAGTTTTATTCATAAAAGACAACTTAATATGTGTGTGTGTGTGTGTGAGAGAGAGAAACATGAGAATTAATAACCTTCTGAAATGTATATACAACATACACAAACACAGAAGGGGAGAGGGAGGGAGGGAGAGAGAGAGGGAGGGAGGGAGGGAGGGAGGAAGAGAAATCTATATATAAAAACATAGCATGAGCTTCCAGGACCTTTAAATTTCCAGAGAATCCAATTCTCACATCAGGCCAGTGGTGTCAGACTGTGCAGACATCCAATACCCATTCAAGAGATTTGGCTCATTTTGAAGACAACTAATGCACAACCAGAATATCCCCAAAACAATTAGGTCTAAACTCCAAAGTTCACTAACTGAACATTGCTTCATATGCCTTACCCCAGGAACCATCATTTTAAATGATGAGAATTAATAATCTTCTGAAATGTATATACAACATACACAAACACAGAAGGGGAGAGGGAGGGAGGGAGGGAGGGAGGGAGGGAGATAGATAGATAGATAGATAGATAGATAGATAGATAGATAGATAGATAGATAGATAGATAGATAGAGAGTCCCTGGGTGATGAATTGGAGTTCTACAGATCTTAGTGTATCCTGAATCAAGTATAGCTTGCGCCATGAATCAAAAATTTGTCACTTTCTTATTCAGCATATACTTTCTTATCTTATACTGAGGACAAAAAAAGGGCTTTTGCAGAGACTGCTAGTCTGACCCATTCACGCTGCTTTGACACTAAAGCTTCTTCAGACCACATTCTTAGACTAGGCTCTAAATAAGATAGGTATGGTGAATAGATGAGGGGGTTATGCTTGACAAAGATGCAAATTTCAGTGTGAAACAATCTTTAATGCACCATCTGGATTAATTATTCAGATCATGAAGTGGCTGCCCTTTGGTTCTTCACTCTTTGAATTTATATCAACATGAATTTAATAATGCATATTTAAATAAAATCCCTTTTTAATATTTATTTTGAGAGTAAATGTATTCAGAAACGCACATTTTGTGCGTAAATATTTTGAAAAATTCAGATTAATGTAGCAATGAGATTGATCTGATTTTCAAATGAACCTGTGCAAAAAGAAACAAAGATCCATCCATTCCTAATTAATATTTTATGCCTAGTATCTTAGCTTTTAAAGTAAGGCAAATGGTAACTGAGCTTGAGGGAAACCTATTGTTGCAGAAATAGACAAAGGCAAACATAGATAGTCTTAATATTATGCATCCCATCCCAGGTGCAGGGATGATCTTAAGGATAGGTCCATTTGCCTGCATTGCAATCCATTTAGCGGAGAAGCAGGGAATTGCACTCAGTTTTTTAAAATTGAAAACATTATGTCCTCTAACTGATAAGAAAGACAAGGTTGGTCTACTCTAGGCATCCCTGTTTAGAATCCAGGCAGTCTGTAATGTGAATGATTTGAAATTACATATGGTTTCTGCTCCAGATCCATATCCTAAATGCTCTTCCAAGAAAACAGTAGTCTCAATCAGTTTCCTCCATAAGATGTTTTCCTGTTCTTCATAGACACACTAAATCTAAAATCCTCTACATTTCAGTTGCCAGTGTTTTTTTTATTGATTGTAGTCCTTTTACATTTGTTCCAGATCTTATTATTTCTACTTTTGCTGTTTTCATCTCTCAGATAAACTTAATTTCATTGTCAGCTGCTACTTAGGCAAGCTTAAACAAAGACCCAACTTTTGTATGTTGAAATAATGGCATGGGCACATGTCCTGTGGGAGGGCTTCCCTTTTCACAAATTATCACATTTGGATGTGGCCATTCAAAGAAGCACTATTTACCCAAAACTGCAGGGTTGCTACTACTTCATTTTATCCTTCCCCCTTTGGGGAGGGGCTGACGGGTAGATACAAGTTCAACAGCACTGGATTGCAATCACCCACCATTTTTAATTTCTAAGAATGAGTCTGAGCAGCATATTTGGACAGGTTATGACTCTTACGTTATTTTACTCTGGGGAAATCCACTTTCCATCTCTTTATATTAAATAAAAACAATCTAAAATGGGGGGAACAGGAAGCCCCAAGATGAATCTCTAGGGACAGACTGGTGCAATGGAACCTTGTTTCCTGTCCTTTTCTTCTTCTCTCAGTTGTTATCCACAATCTCGTGCTTCTTCTGGAAAAACTGAAAGGATTCATAAAGAGGTTTGCAATTTTGTTAGATATCGGTGGACGCTCATTAAAGAGGATTAATGTGGATGTTGTTTATCTGTTTTCTTTGTAACGTGCAGTACTTTCCTCCTTAGCTAAACATGAGAGTTACTTGCGGCAGTGTAAACACACCTAGCAATGACAGTTTTCTTCCCATTTCGTGTTAAGCATAATAATGAGGTAGTGCTCAGTGCTCACAACAAAGCACACTGATAAAAGAATAAGGACAATTAGTATGGAACCCTGGTGTCCTCCATGGGAAACTGTTCTATTTGACTGAGCCTGGGGTATCCCCTAAAGATGAGCTTCTGTTTGATTTGGATCTGCGCAGAGAGTTTGTCTTTGCAGTAACAGCTGATTTAACAGGCATTGTGAAAAAACAGTTATTGAACTGGGAAAAGGCCTCTTCAAATGTACTCTGCTTTGCTACATAAATATCTCTTATAAAAGGCTGTAAAATGGGATTTGATGCAAAGAGGTCTGTCAGAGATAATAATAAACTATTAGCCTGAACTAGCAACAGATCTCTTGGTGGAATTAAGACTCAATCACCATCCATTTAAGAGGGTAGAATTCAAGGTGCACTTTTCAAATGACAAGGTGCATGACTCTCCCTGAGTTGATTCCGGGCAAGGAAGAATGCATTTCATTTTACGTTTTTAATATTTTGCGAATGGAGGTAGGTTTGTTTTCATTATTGTTTTTCATGGTTGCAGATCAGCAGAACTAAGGGTAGTGCAATAGCTTTCACTTATTAGTAAGAACTCTTTAATAGTTTCATCATGTCCATGTCCAAGACTCTCTTTTTACTACTGTTGTGAGAATACTATACAACATCCATCCTTTATGGTAATACTTTAAAATTCCCATCCCAAATCCTCTTGAAAATTTCAGGGAGGGGAAAATACAGTAAACTTTTTCCCCTTCTACTAGTGAAAGTAATAACTTGTATAATAGCAGGATTTTTCTTCAGCATTTTTTATTATGATGATTTTCATTATTAGAAGGGTGCAATGGCTCAGTGGTTAAAGATGCTGAACTTGTCAGCTGAAAAGCTGATAACCCAGATTTGGGACCCAAGCACTGAACAACAGAACAAGTTCCTGTTACTTGCCCCAGCTCCTGCCCACCTAGCAGTTCAAAAGCATGCAAATGCAAGTAGATAAATAGGTACCACTTTGGTGGGAAGGTAACAGTGTCCCATGTGCCATGGCGTATAGTCATGCTGGCCACATGAATATGGAAGTGTCTTTAGACAACACTGGCTCCTTTGGCTAACAAACAGAGATGAATACCACCCTCTAGAATCTGACACAACTGGACAGGGAGAAAACTTTACCTTTATTCATTATTAAAAACATATGAAAAATCATGTGGATGAAACTATAGACTCATCTAGTATTCAGTATTCGGCATTGCAGATTAGCCAAATGAATGCATTCGGGAAGCTGATAAACCTGTACATGAAGTCAATATTCCTCTTCTACTGTCACTTATTATTTGCTATCACTTCCCTGAAACCAATACATTGCTTACAGTTCAGTAAATAAAATGTAACCATCAAAACTAGTAGGCAGTTGATCTTTCTCTATCTCTATGTCTATGTCTATGTCTATGTCTATGTCTATGTCTATGTCTATGTCTATGTCTATGTCTATCTCTATCTCTATCTCTATCTCTATCTCTATCTCTATCTCTATCTCTATCTCTATCTCTATCTCTATCTCTATCTCTATCTCTATCTCTATCTTTATCTCTATATTACATATATTACATATGAAGATGACCTATTTATGAAGAGCAAAGACTGTCTTGGTTTCATATTTGGCATTTGGCTAACTGGAATATTACATCAAAATACCTGCCAAGCCAGTCTTGTCATAAGTACAGTCTAAAGTTAGAACATCAAAAAAAGCTTATCAATCAGAAAAATCAAGAAAGAAGTCAACCTCAAATGTCAGAGAATTGTTTTATACCAAATGGCTTAATGAGCTATAGTAGAAACAGCCCAATTCTGAAAACTATATTTTTACTTCTTCCTGTCATATTTTTTATACAGCCATCTTATTTAGTATTATAGAAGAGTATTCTGGATTTACAGAAGCCAGGGACCACTTCAAGGTTTCCCAACCTGGGCAATTTTAAGATATCTGGATTCAGCCTCCAAGAATTCTTAGCAATGGTAATATTGGCTGGGGAATTGTTCATCACAAGGCTGTCCAAGTTGAGAAACACTGGGCAAGCTGAACCATAGAGAACACATCTTGTTGTAAGTTAACCCAACAAATAGCTTTTTCTAGTGATCATTTAAAAATAATGTTTATTGTTAGTGAAATACAAGAAGAAAGTGTACATTGAATGTTAGTAATCTAGTGAAAAACTAAATGTATAATAATGGTTACATGAACTAAACATAGCAGCAGCAACAAAAATGAATGGAAAAAAATCCACTGAAATATAAATATTTATGGGAAATTAATCAAGGATTAATTTTAATCATTAAACCTGAGCCATATGACTAGGTAATTATTTTTTACAGCAATGAGTCTTTTCAAAATTGGATAACAAATTTCTATTTTGGATTCATTCCTTAAAATCACAATGCTAACTTTCTTTCCAGTGAAATAAAATTATCATTCTTTTCTGTATTCTAAGCTCAAGAAAGCCAAAGCTCTTCATAAGGCGTAAAACTACATCTTTTAGGAATATAATTCAAATCACACAGATCCTTATATTTAATGTCTTGTTTTCCAAATTATTCTTACATACATATTAATATGAAACCAAAAGAAAAGTATAAGTCCTTTGGCTGGCCCTGTCTGGACCATGTGAGGTCAATTAGAAATTAGAAATCAAATGTAAATAAGTGCACCAGACAGGATGGGAGAAGAAGCCGAGTCATGTCCATCTCTGCACAGTTGTTGTGTGCTCCTTCAATCAGTTGGCAGCCGCGGGAGGGTGAGGAGAGAAAGTGCTTTTCTATACCTGTGCAGTACACACTCCTCACCTGGAGTAGCCTGAGGAGGATCTGGGCTCAGACACCCACGTCTAAGCACAGTGGAGCATGGGTGGAGCACAGCCGGGAGCTACTGGTTCGGTCCTCCACAACTGTCCCAGTTCCTCATATGGCCCCTTGGGAAAATTGTCCACCCCTACTATAATAGGACAGTATCAAATCATGCAAGTTAAAGAAACTTCCACTTCTTAGCCTGTCAACTTAAAAGTCCAATGTCTATTCCTTTTAAAATATTTTTTGAAGGCTCATGATGGATACTCAGCTTAATGAATTATATGAAGAATGCTCACTTCAATGAAGTATATACTATCAGTTTGAGGAAGAATGAAATATGACTGATGGATAAAAATGCCAACTGTCACATTAACCACAGAAGGTCAAAAACTCCCCAGGAATAGCTAAACCCCTACTTAAATGTCTTTCTAAATCTGTAATAGTATTCCATGACAAGATTGGTCAGAATCCAGTACTTTTAGGTGATAAAGTAGGAGACAAAAAGGAACTTGGTGTCTGTAAATGAATGGGTACCTTTGAGGTCTTCTGTTACATAGGTTGCTACCTTTTGCTTGTTATTTCTCTCACTTTTTACATTGGGAAATCTTTCTGAAATCAAGGATCTATGGAACAAGTTTTGCTAACTTTCTGATCACTAATCCAAATTCCATTCAACCCCTCCACTTAAATTAGTTGGGAAAAATATGTTGATCAGTTACATGTACCTCTTATAAACTGGAATTAAGATATATGCTAAAATAAGTATAACTGGATCCAAACTGTGATTCAATAAACCTTCGCAAGTCTACTGTGGCATACCATAGTAATTGTACTGTGATAATTCTATGGCAATTGTACCACTGGTGGACAAAGCACCTGAGAGCAGAACAAATAAGTTGTCTATCTTTTTCCCTTTCCAAGATCAGCATCTCAGAAACAGGTTTTTCTTGGGTACTGAATACTGAATGAATTTTCTTTAAAACAAGGAGACATACATTCTTATCTGCAGCAGCAACAATTAAAATTACTCTCCTTGAGACTCATGGCAAAAAAAAAATGGGAGAAAGTTTGTCAATAGTTATGTCTGGGGAATCTGTACTTCCATTCAGGCCATTCAGCTGTTAAAGACTTCTGATAGACAAAAATTTGCCAGGAGGTTAGACTTCAGAATTTTACCTGTGCAGCAGAATCTCCAAAGTTGCAACATGGTTCAGGCTTCCATGATTGTTCTTCATAACATGGCCCGAGTCTTTAGGCTGAACAGTAATATCTTTAGGTTAGTTACAATAGCTACAGAGTGCCTACAGACTGTTGTCTGCTTTTCTTACTAGAAACCTTGACCAGGTCTTCTTTTGTAACCAACTGAAGATATTTTCATCCCAAAATGATGAGAAACCAAAGAGGTGTACTTAGTAGTTACAGTCAGAGAAGACTTTGGTGATTGTAGAGCAGAGATATCCAACTATGGCAACTTTAAGACCTGTCAAATTCAACATGTTAGCTGGGGAAATTCTGGGAATTGAAGCTGAAGATTGGACATTCCTGCTGTAGAGTTTCAGGGCCTTGTGCATGTTACCTACCCTTGTCTGAAAAGTTTTGTGAGTTAACTGGAGTTGAAGGAAGAATTTATCATAATAAGCAGAAATTGGAAGGCTATCTACACAGGAGAGTATGACAAGATGCACAAAGAGTAGACAAGATATCAATACTTCTTTAATGAATGGGATTACTTTGCATAATAACTGTTCCAGCTTGTAGCAAAGGATGAATCATAATAACATTCAAAATGCCACCAACATATTTAAAACAATAATTAACAATAATTAACTATCTTAACAAGCTGGCATCTCACAGGATGAAATGTCAGCTCCCACATACAGACTCACTGATGAGCTCAATGGCTCTCTTATTTCTTTACCATTTACAGTCATTTGCTCTTCTTTGGGAAAATGGATCCTCAAAGCTCAAGGCCACAGGGAGAGACTCTGGAAGCTGCTGGCTTGGGATGCATATCTTCTGTAGCCAGAATAATAAAATATAAAGTCCTTGCTTCTCCACCAGTCATGTATTCTCTAAATGGTTTTGCTGCCCTTGTCTGTTCTTCAGTACATCCCCGCCCCCAAGCAGTCACAATACTACTGTGACTGGGGGATGATTTAGGCAGATGAATTGAGCCAACTATCAAAACTTGTCTGGGATTGAGCAGCTGCCCAATAAAACAGGACATGTTTTATGGAACACCACAGGTCATGCAATGCCTTTGCAACTGATCTTTACGCAGATAGAGGCTACCGGTCAAGCAGGAGAAAACTCCTACAACAGCAGGAAGACAGAAGGTGGAAGAGATGGCAGTATACCATCCATCCATCATTCTCTCTCTCTCTCTCTCTCTCTCTCTCTCTCTCTCTCTCTCTCTCTCTCTCTCTCTCATCTATCATCTTTCCCAAGATTCTGGGCAGCTAATAACTTCTAAATTCTGTTTAATAGGTTTTCTGATGTATTTAATGACAACTCCTTATCTTCCCTAAATAGCATGAGCAATGGCTATTCAGCTGAGGATGATGGGGACTGTATTCCATACATCAAGAGGACACCAGGTTGAAAAAGACAGCTTTACATCATTACTTCCTATTTAGTCTCATGATCCAGTTTCCCAACACTTTGGCCTTTTCCGTCTGTCTCAGAAATGGCTTTGTTTAAGTTCTCTGTGCAGGAAAGAAAGGATGAGCCTTTCTGATAGTACAGGGAAAGCAAGGATAATCCAAACAGCCAATTCACTGGTACATCACATCACAGAAGGCCTTTAATTAGCAACTTGAAGGGAAGAAAATTGATTCTGCCTGTATTTGTTACAGACACAAACGAGTGATGTTAAGCAGATAGAGACCATTTATTCATTAAAATGGAAAGTGTCTTCTCTAACCTTCCAGATGTCCCTGGGCAGAGCTTGTACTTCTCCTTTTTTGGATAGTTAGCAGGTAGGGACAAAAAGATGTGGGTACAGACGATGAGCTGGAAAGAAGCAAAATCTTTTCTTTCCAAGTCATTAATTGATAGAGTACCCTACAGTTCTAACACTGATTTCTGGGAAAGAAAACTAGGAAGATCAATTGCTGTTCAGCGTGATGTTGCATTCTTTTAAGGGCCAATTTTCAGACTCTTCCAACAGATTTCTCATAGTGTTTCTCTTCCTTTCTTCATGACTGTTTTCATTCAATTGTGGAGGTAAGGAAGTAAAGTTTGCAGCCTCTGACTTTGAGATGACTTAGGGATCAATTATCTTGCCTTCTGTTTAATATCTACTATACATGAGCCCACTGGGAGAGATCTTACATTAGTTTGGTATCAGGCATTATGAATATGATGATGATAATTGTACATCTCCATCTCAATCAACAAATGATGCAGTCAAGGTCTGCCCCAGTGCTTGGAAACTGGTTGAGGCTGAATGGGAAGGAACAGATCAAGCTCATCCTTAATAAAACTGAGAGGCTGTGGGGTGCTTAGTCCACCCAGTTCTTGGAATCTTCTACCTTTTCCTTAAATTGGATTTTACTGCTTCATTTGAGACTCTCAGAACCTGCTGAAGAAGCATGTGGCATTTCTGGCCAGGAAGGCTTTTGCATACTTTCAATTTATGGGTCAGTTACTCCTGTTGCTGAATTAAGGATCTCTCCTTATATTTTGGTAACCTCATGGTTGGTCTACTGCATCTACTGCATCTTCCAGGGTTGCCCTTGAAGACCCCACAAAAGCTACAGCAGCTGCAGAATGTGAAGCAGAAGCAGTGATGAACTAACTTGGTTATTACTTTGTCACATAGGCCCTATTTGAGGGTCTGTCCATCTCCTGATATATCAATGAAAGAGAATATTTGTAGCTGAGGGTTGAAATAAGGAGTCCTTGGTGCTCTCTGAGCTTGCTTGTTTTCTTGCAGATGTTTCATTACCTAACTAGGTAACATAATCAGATAGACTGATGATGTTACCTAATTAGGGTAATTAAATGCCTGCAATAAAACAAACAAGCTCAGAGAGCATCAAGGACAACCCCCCAATATATCAGTCTATCCTGTATATTCTGATAGAGTTGGCTTTCTTTAAGATCTCATTGATTAAGCAGTACCATTTGCTAGGATCCAGGAAACAGGTGTTCTCTGTCACAGCACCTGCCCTTTGGAATAGTGCATTCATGAACACACTGAGATTCATACCATTCCCAACTTGCCCACCTTCAAACAATCCATAAAAATTTGAATTTCTTCCCACCAGGTCTTTTATTAGGGTGTTTGTATGGGCCCTTTGAATTGAAGGTGTCTGGTAGAATATTATGATAGTTTTTAGATCTTGGTTGTTTTTATATAATACTGTTTCTTCTAATTTGTGAAGCCACCTGGATGTTTGGCTTCTGGAATTTGGAAGGCTAGAACATGCCAAACAATAAATAAACTTGGATGTTTCTTCTAATTTTATTCCCTCCAGAACACAGTAGTAAGCATAGTTGGGCTGAACAAGAAAGGCTGGTCTGAAGTCTCTTAATAAAGTCTGCAATTTTGAGTAGGGACTTAAATCTGGGCCTTCTATTTTATATCCAATACTTCCATCATAATACAGCAATGGTTGCCTGTTCATCTATTTACAATATTTTGATCTTATTATAAAATCCCCACTGAGGATGAATCAATGGGAATTTTAAAAACTGCAGACTTGGATCAGGATCCTCGTGTTTTGGAGCAGACTCTGTTTTTTGCAAATGCATAAATCATCAAATTATGATGATACAACTAAAAATAATTTCTCCCAAATGATTGAGAGCATCTTAAATATTTTTCTTTGTTTCTAGTGCAGTATATTTAAATATTATGTAAAGTATTATTTAAAAAGGCCTAGAAGGTCTATCAACTTCCTATCATCCTACTTAATTGACATTTACATAAATATATTGGATTTTGCTATTCATTTCAGACACACACACACACACACACACACACACACACAGAGAGAGAGAGAGAGAGAGAGAGAGAGAGAGAGAGAGAGAGAGCATACAACAACTGATCCTTATCAGGATTTCATCATCATCATTTCAGCCATTGTCTATATTCAATGCAGGATGAAGGCCTCTTCCACATGTTTCCAATCAATACAATCCCACTCTTTCTTCTGCCAATTGGGCCCACAATACTTCCTGATGATCATCACTGGCTATTGCACATGATGCATCTCTGTGGCTATTATGTGTGAACCTACTCACTATGGATTATAGAAGGAACCATGATTTAAAACATCTTAGGTTATCATGCCACTTGATCCTTGTCCTTGTATTATAGTAAAGGTAAATTCTGATACTCATCATCAGTAAGTATCAGGATTTACCTTCACTAAAATAAAAGGACAAGGATCAAGTGCTATGATAACCTAAGATGTTTTAAATCATGGTTCCTTCTGTAATCCATAGTGAGTAGGTTCACACATAATGGTTTCATCTACACTCCGGAATAAGCCAGCAGCAAACAAATGTTATTACAACTTTTGCAGTAGGAAAAGAAGATTGAGGTCTTATTTTTTTCAAATCTGGTTTGGTTTGTAGAGCCCCCTGCTTTTTTTCTTGACTGCTTTGTTAACATTCATTGTAACTGTAATGTATTGGGATTTTTACTTGAAGTGATTCACGTGTCTGTTTGAATGCTGCTTAAGGTTGCTCATTGGTGTGTCTGTGTAACGGTCACTGACTAAGCGAGACTTGTTGTTTCCAAGAAGATCATTGGATTATTTGGGGTGGGAATGGGTTCCTTTAAACCTATTGGCCGCAGCCTGTTTCAGTTCTGTTACTGTTTGCCTGATTAAAGCATGTTCCTGTTTGCAACCTTCCATCTCGCTTATTGCCTACAAAGAGCCGGCTACACAACACTGGCGACGAAGCTTGGATCCTGCTTCTTCGCAAGAGCCTGAAGTCACTAGGGGGTGAGGCCAGTACAGCACCTGGCAGGGACCACGTTCCCCCCCTTGGTCTGCCTAGCAAGCCACGCTAGAGACCACCCCACCCTGAGGACCAGTTCCAGGGCCTTCAAAGAAGCTAGCAGCATGAGGCAGCACAAGACACAAGCCATGAAGACTTCTCATCATGTCGAAGATTGGAAAGCTCAAAGAGTTTGATGTAATGCACCTGGAGAGATGGTCATCCTACATTTCAAGAGTGGAGAGCTACCTCTGAGCAAACCAAGTCACCGAAGATGGCCTGAAGGCCACAACACTCCTCTGTGTGTGCAGGCCTGCAACGTTCGACATCGCAGAGAACTTAGTCACACCGGCACAGCTGGAGTCCATTACTTACGTGGACCTGAAGAAATGGCTCAGTGACCATTTCCAGCCAAAGCTGTCAGTGATAGCGTGGAGGCATGCTTTCGAACAGCAAGTACAGCAACCCAGTGAGATGGCCACAGAATTCATTGCGGCGCTGACAAGCAACATGCCTTTGTCAGTTCATGGACTTAGAAGAAAGGCTTCGAGACCATCTCGTCTGTGGACGAAGGAGTAGAGAGCTCCAACAAAGTTTTTTTGTGAAGGAGACTCTCTCGCTCCAAGAAGCATTAAAAGAAGTTATGGCAGACAAAGCCACCAGCGGGGCTGTGAAGGTGTTGCGGCCTGCCAAAAGCACTCTACTCGAAGAAGCCATCCACCACGAGGATGCCGAGCATCAAGATGACATAGACTCTGACCATGAAGTCAACAAGATCCAGTGGAACCACGACAAGGAATTGAAGCCCCCTTACAAGGCAGTTCCCTTCCTTTGATGTTTGGGCTGTGGCGACCGCCACCAACGAGTGGACTGCTAATTCTGGTCAACCACTTGTTGGGCCTGTGGAAAATCTGGCCACACTGCAGCCATCTGTAGAGGTCACCACAAGGACCATCAACTGGGTGAGCCATACAGGAGAGGTACCAGGGCACTGGGGCAGCATAGAGTAGGGTTCTGCTCCAGTCGCAGGAGTGTGCCGCAAGGGAGCTCGCCGACCCCTTAAACCAAAACTTCAGCTTCAAGTCGAGCTGCAAGGCATTTTCCTTGCAGGATGGAACTGGACACTGGTTCAACTGTATCCATTATTTTCCTTAAGACTTTCCGGTTCGTGTGCAACTGCAGCAAGAGGTGGGCCAAGCTTAGGCCATCCGACATCATTCTAACTGACTTCCAGAATTCCCGAGTTGATGATTTTGGCATCATTGCAAGGGGGTACCATGTTTGCTAAGTTAGATTTGGCACACGCCTATCAGCAGTTACCAGTGGATGAGGCCACAGTGGTCGCACAAACAATTGTGACACACAGGGGGGCTTTTAGAGTCAAACACCTCCAATTCATTTATTTATTTATTTTATTTATTTTATTTCATTTTATTTTTAAATTTTTATACCGCCCTTCTCCCAAAGGACTCAGGGCGGTGAACAGGGCATATAATAAAAATACAAAAGTACAAAAGTTAAAAAATAATTAAATTATTGCCCAAAATAAAACAATAAGAATATACAAATATTAAAACCCTAAGTTAACTCCCCATCAGGCCAGGCCAGCTTGTTCGAATAAATGGGTCTTTAAACCGCGCTGGAAGGAGCGGAGATCTGGTGCCATCCGGAGCTCAACCGGCAGTTGATTCCACAGAGCCGGGGCGCCCACAGAGAAGTCCCTCCCCCTGGGGGCCACCAGCCGGCATTCTCTGACCGGAGGCACCCTGAGGAGGCCCTCTCTGTGGGAACGCACAGGGCGGAGGGGAGTCGACGCCGGCAGCAGGTGGTCCCCGAGGTATTCCGGACCCATGCCATGTAAGGACTTAAAAACCATCACTAAGACCTTGAACCTCACCCGGAAGACAACTGGTAACCAATGCAGCTCGCGGAGCAAAGGTGTAACATGGGAGTACCGGGAAATGCAATAAATAAATAAATAAACTCCCAAATAAATAAACTCCCAAGACAACTCTCGCGGCCGCATTCTGTACCAGTTGGAGCCTCCGAGTGGTCTTCAAGGGAAGCCCCATGTAGAGAGCATTGCAATAGTCAAGACGAGAGGCCATGAGCGCATGAGTGACCGTACACAGGGCATCCCGGTCTAGATAGGGCCGCAACTGACGGGTTAGCGTAGCCACAGGGATCTTCCAGGGAGTTATGGAGTGTATGCACAAGGGTATTCTGGGGGTCTGCCCCTATTTTGATGATATACTCATCACCGGAGAGTCCATTGAGGTGCTTGCAAGGCAGCTCAAAGCTATCCTGCAACGGTTCCACACAGCTGGACTCAAGCTGAAGAGGGACAAGTGTAAAATTGGGGTCCCTTCCACTGAATTCCTGGGGTTTTGTATTGATGCTGAGGGCATCCATCCTGCAGAGTCCAAGCTGAAGGCAATTCAGCTGGCCACAAGCCCCAGATCCAAAGGAGAGCTCCAGGCATTCCTGGGTCTCCTGAATTTTTACCATGTGTTCCTTCCTAACAAGGCCGCAGTGGCAGAGCTGGCTCTTAGACACAAACACCCCATGGAAGTGGACCAAGGTTCATGAAAATAGCTTTAAGGCAGTAAAGTCACTACTGTCCTCAAATTCAGTGTTTACACACTTTAATGAAAACTTGCCTGTATGCATTGCGTGTAATGCATCCCCTTATGGGGGTGAGGGCTGTACTAAGCCATTTGTCAAATGATGGGACTCAAGTCCCCATTGCCTATTATTCAAGGACATTGTCCACAGCAGAGGCAATTATTTATTTTATTTATTTATTTATTAGTTTTTATAAACCGCCCTTCTCCCGAGGGACTCGGGGCGGTGTACAGAGGAAGGAAGGTATATAGATGAACAATAAAAATAATAAAAAACAATAGTGAAAACAAACTGGGACCCCAATTAACGCTATCATGCCAGGCCGGACTGCTGGAACAGGAAAGTTTTTAAGTCGCGTCGGAAGGTACGGAGGTCGGGGGCCATCCGGATTTCGGTTGGTAAGCTGTTCCAGAGGGCTGGCGCACCCACTGAGAATGCCCTCCCCCTGGGGGCCACCAGCCGACATTCCTTGAGCGGTGGCACCCTGAGGAGGCCCTCTCTGTGGGAGCGCACAGGACGGTGGGGTGCTGACATTGGCAGAAGGTGCTCCCGTAGGTAGTCCGGACCCATGCCATGTAGGGCTTTGTATGTCATTGTTAGCACCTTGAACTTCACACGGAAGGCAACCGGAAGCCAGTGCAGCGCACGGAGGAGAGGTGTGATATGGGAGTATCGGGAGGCTCCCAAGAGTGTCCGTGCCGCTGCACTTTGCACCAGTTGAAGCTTCCGAGTGGATCTCAAGGGCAGCCCCATGTAGAGAGCGTTACAATAGTCTAGGCGAGAGGTCACAAGGGCATGGGTGACTGTACGTAAGGAATCCAGGTCCAGATAAGGCCGTAGTTGGCGAACTAGTCGAACCCGGGAGAAGGCCCCCTTGGTCACAGCTCCTATGTGGTCTTCCAGGGAGAGTTGCGAGTCTAGGAGGACACCCAGGTTGCGGGCCCTATCAACAGGGGGTAGTAACTTGTCCCCGATGTTAAGCAATGGGACGTTCTGAATATCTTGGCTTGCCGGTACGTACAGCCATTCAGTCTTGTCCGGGTTCAGTTGAAGCCTGTTCCTCCCCATCCATTCCCGGACCGCTCAGATTGACAAAGAGGTTTTGGCCATTGTGGCCAGGGTGAAAAAATTCCATGATTATTTGTATGGCTGAGAATTCACGGTCTTCACTGACCACAAGCAATTGTTGGGGTTATTGACCACAGACAGGCAGATGCCTGAAATACTTTCTCCTAGAATGTTAAGGTGGTCCATTTTTACATCAGCCTACAGCTAGAGGCTGGTTCACAAACCCGGCAAAGACATGGGCCACACAGACGGCCTTAGCAGGTTGCCATTTCCACACGTGGAGCCAGATCCTGCTCCAGCAGCATGGATCTTGTCAATTCAAGATTTGCCTAAACTTCCCCTCCGTGCTGGGGATGTAGCTGCGGAATCTGCCACAGACAGAATTTTAAGCAGGGTGTTGTCATGGATTCACACAGGGTGGAAAATAGCCTGGGACTAGAGTTCCAGAGCTACTTCAAACATAGACATGAGCTTTCAGCTCACAAAGGCTGCATTTTATGGGGGGGTGTCATTGTCCCCAGTTCATTAATGCACCGTGTGCTTCAGTCTCTGCATGAGGGCCATCCGGGCATAGTCCAGATGAAGGCATTGGCACGGAGCTACCTATGGTGGCCAGGGTTAGATAAGGCTATCGAGGCCCAAGTACACGGGTGTTACATGTGTCAACAGTCCAGAGCAGAGATGCCTCAGGCCCTTGTCCACTGATGGGAGGAGACTCATACACTGTGGTCAAGGATTCACATTGACTTTGCTGGGCCCTTTCAGGGACAGCTGTTTTTGATAGTGGTTGACAGCAACTCTAAATGGTTGGAAGTAATTCCTATATCTACTATGACTACTGCTAGGACCATCCAGGTGCTTAGAACGGGGCCCAGTTCACAGCAGCAGAATTTCAAGCGTTCTTGAGGGCTAACCTCATAAGGCATGCAACGTCAGCTCCCTTTCACCCCTTGACTAACGGGCAGGCTGAACACATGGTGAATACGATGAAAGAGTCACTCAAGCGCATTGTTTCAGGGGATTGGCACCATAGGCTGGCTGATTTCTTGCGTTGCCAGCACACTACGCCTTGCACAGCAATGGGCAAAAGCCCAGCAGAGCTTTGCTGGGGAAGAAGATTAATCACAAAACTGGACAGGTTGCATCCTGACCAGGTAGCAGCAGACACCACACGCCCAAAGGCACCAAGGGGGTTGCAAGTGGGTGATGGGGTGTGGGCCTGGAACTACGGGCATGGGAACTTGTGGGTACCAGGTAAAATTGTTAAAATCTTGGGACCCCTTTCCTATAAGGTGGCTCTGGATGGGGGGGGCGAGTCATTCGCTGACATATTGATCAGCTGCGAAGGCGTTTTGCAGAATGGCCACTAAGTGAGGACCTCACAGTGGGTCCGCAACCAGAGCCAGCAACCGGCAGCCTAACAGAGCAGTTCACACACTTTGAGGACTCATTCAGTCATTTCAATGGGGAGGTGGTCGTAGATGGACACAGTCCGGGAGTGCAACATGGGTCTCCTGATGGGGAAGGTCAAACCGAACAAGGCAGCAGCTTCGCTGACACAGCTACCTTATTGGAATTTGTTTTGGGCGACCAGGAACGGCCAGCCAAAGGAACTCGAGTCAATCCGACTCACCTGAACCCAAGAGTCCTGGTCTACCCAGCCCAGTGGGCAAGCTGGTAGACCAGGAGCTGCCTGGATCCCCCAGGTGTTCTGAACGGTTGCGTAGACCACCACAATATCTACAAGATTATATTCTTAAATAATGTATGTACATTGTAGGGGGGAGGGGTGTAATGTATTGGGATTTTTACTTGAACTGATTCACGTGTCTGTTTGAATGCTGCTTAAGGTTGCTTAGTGGTGTGTCTCTGTAATGGTCGCTGACTAAGCCAGACTAGTTGTCTCCAAGAAGATCATTGGATGATTTCGGGTGGGAATGGGTTCCTTTAAACCTACTGACCACTGCCTAATGGCCAACCATATAAGTAGCTGCGCAGCAGCCTCTGTTTCAGTTCTGTTCAGTTCTGATTAAAGCATGTTCCTGTTTGCAACCTCCATCTTGCTTATTGCCTACAAAGAACTGGCTACACAACAGTAACAGTAGACCGAAATTGCAGTATTGTTTTGGACTACAGTACTACTTCTTCCAGGGAGAAAGGAAAAAAAAGAGGTGTTGCTCATTCACATGGTTTCAGTGTCCAGTATTCATATTGATGCTTTGTAAATAAAACTCTAAAAGTCATTATTATATTATTATTCTGACTATAAAGTTTCAAGTTATCATTTTGCTGAACTAAGATCATACAGTTTATGAAAATTCCATCTTTTCAGGAAACAAAGCTGTTAATACTTGGGAATCGACTTTCTTGAACGAAGGGTAAGTTGCTGATCTGGCTTGGAGTTAAATCTCACTCAGGTGCTAGGGACCAAAGGATCTTTCCTCAGTTAGCTGCAGGCTGAGAGGTCTGTAAGAATAGGGAAGCAAAAAATCAGGGCATAGCTAATTAAAATAGGCAATAGATTGAAAATTGGCACTTGAAAGAAAGAAGAAAGAGAGTGGTATTGCACACAAAAGGTATTCTGCCAATTATGGCTTTTATTTTTTCTTTAAGCATTGTGAGTGGCAGCTCTATGTAAAAAGCAGTCCTATCAAAAAACAATGAAGGGAATAGACCTCATATACTAATTTAAACAAACTTACCAATTCTTTGACTGGTGCCTCTAATAACAATGCAAATTTTGTACTGAGGCAGTGTTGAGCTACAATGAATAAAGAGCCTGATAACAGAATTGGTTAGTCTTACTGACAATCATCAAACTGCAAATTCTCACAGTGCTTTGTTTTACAGTACTACAGATACCTGCAACTCTTTAGTGCTGCCAGAGACAGATAAAACAGGCTTTGTGATACTTTCTGTTTTTTTTTATTAAATCAGTGTCAGAGATGGTTAGTTCTGAATTGTTGAGGTTCCAATAGCTCCTACTCAGGAAGAACTGGATGCAATTATAGCCCAGATAAAGCTTCCTCTCCCTGATCCAAAATATCCTTACCTATTGTCATTCTCATTTTCTAGCATCACTATGCCAATCTTCTTAATTGAGTACACTTCCAGATAATGGCAGAATTCTGTTACTCAAGGGGAATGAGCCCCTTATGATCAGAAGTCATTGCTGGAGATTTGGAGATGTGATACCTTGCAAGCTTTCTTCATTTTTCTAAAAAATAGTAAAATAAGGTAATTTCTGACTGTGATCGAATGTGTCTCTGGAGAATCAATGGACAGAAGTTTTGGCACCACAGAGCTTTCCTAAAAAGAGGACTGGATTAAGAAATTGCACAATCCCAAGCTGGATCGGGGAAGAGGGAAGATGTTCAGGGTAGCCATACCCTAGAATTTCTTAGGATATGTCTAGTAAGTTAGATCATTACAGCTTTAGTTTGGCAAGATTCTGTCCATTAGGTGTAAGCAAATAAAAGGTTGGGCTCAACTGGATTTTGCTGTCTTGTCTTTGGGCTTGGGCTTGACACTGACATTGACAAAATGTATTACTGTTTTGTTCTAAAGGGGCAGTTTTTGATCCACCCAGCTGATAGCCCATTATAATGACCAGTTGGCTTGATAAAGAAGTTCAAATACAGATCTTATTAGCCTATATTTTTAAGGTGTATGTTCAGGTAATAGTCTCAGGCACTGGGTTACTGGCTGGCAATGAAGTTACGATTGGTTGTAGTTCCTTAGGTATGTAAATTTGTTCATTTTCATATTACCTAGTAAATGTTGTGAAATATAAAGCAAAATACTGATGTATCATTTTTGTACTTTACTGCACCAAAGAAAGTCAGAGGTCTACTTTTTTTACCCTCCCTTTCCACCTTTCTCTTTCCTTTTCTTATTTTTCTAGCATTTGTTCTATATTTTTATCTTATAATGAACTTGTATATAAGTATATATATAATATATATATAAGTATATATTATTAGATGCAATGCTAATTCAACATTAAAACACATGAAAGCATCAAGAGAAAACTAAAAAACAGAAGATGAAAATCCATGAGTTAATAATGCGCTAAAGCTGTCCAATAAAATACTATAATTACTCAAATCTGGGGACTTTTCAAAGAGTGCTAGGAAGACAGACTTAACTTATAGTCTAAAACATAGCCATTCCATATGTTTGGAGAAAGTATGTGTTGTAATTCAAAAGTAATTCTTATGTTGCTAGCTTAAACTGCAAGAATATTTTTGCTAATTTTTAGCAATATGTCCATTTTTTCTGTCTTTTATTTTTTATTTAAAAAAAAAACTCTTACTAAAGCCCTTTGGGTTTTGTTTTTGTTTTTGTTTTGCATCTTACTTGCTTACAGCTTCTAGCTTAGCACATCTGTGGTTTACTAATCAATTCATTTCTAGCTGTTGCCTGAACTGCAATGATGGGTGCAAGTCTTTTTTCTTGTCTGATATGTCTAAAATGCTGAGAAAGTACCAGCTTCTCTAATATTTGATTGATTGTATAAGTCTATCTCTTCACATTTGTTTTGATCTTTCTTGTGTTGAATGAAAAATCTTCATCAGGTTCCAGTTCAAGCTGGGAATAAACAAAATGGAGACTGCTTTAGAAAGTAGGTTGTAATTTATTGAAGAGCAGAATCACAAGACATGAGGCTCTGGAGCAGCTGACCACATGTTCCTGGGAGTGGTGGGTTTTTATACTTCTTGTGCTTTTGTGTTTGTAGTTGTTCTTCCTGTTCCTGTGGCATGAACTTTGACCTGGGCTTTTGAGCATGTCCTTTTGGTATTTTGACCATGGTGGGTTAATCCTATTATGTCCTAAAGGTCATGTCATTAGAGTTTGGGTTGGGTATGCACATTTTAGGGGTCTTTGTCTTTCTAATCTCATCAGCTTTTAGCTTCCTGGCTCCAAATTTTCTGAATAGGATTATCAAATCTGCATTTCTACAGACCTGGCCTCTGCCTAGTTTCTGTTTGGGGCTATTAAGAAAAACTGGGCCTGCTTTTCTGCCTTTAAGATCCTTTGGGGAAATATAATATTCTGCTATTTAATATTCCCAAAATATGTCTTTCTCTGGGGGTGGGTGGGTGCTGTCCTCCTACAATATCCCCCCTCCCTTTTTATCATATAAGTGTGTTCTCCTACACTTGCTTTGCCTGGGTCCATGGACAATTGGGCACATTTTAATATTTTTATCCTGGGAAATCCCTGTCATTTATTTTCCTCAGTTTGTTGCTTTTTAAACTATACAGATTGCATTCATACATTAAACTGAAATCATAACGAGATTCATTTTGGCTTCACACAAATGCTGAACAAACCCATCTACTATGATTTGTAGGGATTTGCCAGGAGAGGGGGACTAAGTGGGCCAGCGACAAAGCACGTGTCCTAACTTACATAACAAACTTTGCTCCTTAATATTTGAATGCGATCCAAATACAGAAGGGCAGAGTTTACATTGTGACATGATGGTACATGTTTAATTGTTTTAGTGTCATCTGTCAGAAACAGATGCCTATATAAACTAGGCAACCAGCTTTTGCCCAATGTGAGAGATTGTGGGAAGGCTGGGGGCAAATCAGGTGACACATTCAACCCAGATGAGAAGATATCTGGGAAAAAGCATTTCAAAGAGATTCCAAATCAATTAATTCAACCACAAAAGAAGCTTGGAAATTCCCATTATACTTTCTGAGATTATTTTTAGCATTAAAGATATTTTATTGAAATCTGCATCATTTTTGCTTCCTTCATATTGCCAGCTGCATGGACTTGATATTTGCCATAATGTATTCAACTACTACCTAGCAAGAAAGAGATAGAGAACAGAACAGAATAACAGAATTGGAAGGGACCTTGGAGGTCTTCTAGTCCAACACCCTGCACAAACAGGAGACCCTATGCAATTCCAGACAAGTGGCTGTCCAGTCTCTTCTTAAAAGCCTATAGTGACGGAGCACCCACAACTTTTGAACACAAGCCATTCACTGGTTAATTGTTCTCACTGTTAGGAAATTTCTCCTTAGTTCTAGACTGCTTTTCTCGACTAGTTTCCATTGTTTCTTGTCTTGCCTTCTGATTCTTTGGAAAATAAGTTGACTATGTCTTCTTGGTGGCAGCACAAAAACACCAACAAATCTAGTATTCATCCAAATTGTGACGTAATATCTAAACAAACCATGTTTAGAAAGCCATGGCCCAATACAATATATGACTTTGCTTTACTTCTTAATGAAAAGAAAACTTTTCCATTTTTAACCTACTGCTTTAGATTATATTTTAACTCAGGCAGACTACATGTCTATCCATCCTTTCAGGGAAAGTCGGAAAAAAAAAGAAATATCCATCATGTCCCTACATGACTTCAAACACTGGTTTGGAACAGATATACATGTTTTGGTCTTGGTTGCTTAGGCCCTGGTTCCCACAATACTACTCTACTCCACAACTCTTGGGGAAAACTGAGTAGATATGTTGCTATCATCTATTTTACTCCAGAGAAATAATCTCTGCTACTGGTTTACAAGGGAAGAGGCAAATCTTTTGTTCTGCTGCCTGATTTGATGACAAGTCAGGCTAAAAGCTAGCTCTTTCCCCCATGATTAACACCACTGATTCATTACAATTTCAAAATCTTTCTTTATATGGTAAAGTCAGATCTTGAATAAAACTGAAAAGAGAAGAAACGTATTATTACTTTCTGAAGAGTTTGATCTCAGTCTCTGTTAGCTCAGGGACTAACTGTTTCTCTGTTCCCAGATCTACACACACAACAGAACAAGTTTTATACATTGCAAATATCAACCCATAAAATAAAACACATTCTGTACTGTAGTTAGCTTCACTGATCCTAGCTTACTAGCCAAATTCACTAGATTACAACCTGGGTATTGCAGCCTTATTTTGTTCTAACCAGCCTTGGAGGAAGTCCATGTTCTTTAATTTTTTCAGTGTCTGAACCTAGTGTAAAACATAACAAGCTATTATTAGCATGCCTCAGACTCATTTTCCTATGTAGGTTTGATGTTGTTTAGCCTGGTAAGAGATAAGATAATCTTTATTGTCATTTTTTACTGTGGGCACAATGGCGCACATCAAAAATGAAATTTAGTTGCCCGCTCTCAAAGTGAAACACATACATGACACACACCTAAAACATACTAAATACAACATATGTATAGACCCACACCCCTACATATACATAACAATAAAATATTAAATACTGTCCAACTTGAATATATAATGGAAGGAGGAAGCCTGAGAGTTCACAAAATTAATGCTGTATGGAATGAAACTATGGTTGAATCTGGATGTTCTGCTACAGATATCACGAAGCCTCCTCCCAGAAGGTAACAAGGAAAACAAGTTGTTAAGAGGATGAGTAGTGTCCCAGATAATCTTATGGACCCTATTCAAACAACGCTTCTGTGCTATGTCCTGGATGGGAGGGAGGGAACTGCCAATGATCTTTTCGGTAACAAAAGAGCTGCAAGAAAGCAACCAAATTCAGATAACATCAAGAACCTAACTAGAATTTAACTACTTGCCAGCTGGCATTCTGGTTTTCCTTTAAACTTGGGGAAACTATGACTTGGCCAAGTACTTTTATGCAAATACAAAGCATACAATTAAGTTTCCCTATATGCCTACTATTGTGGCATGAGCCATTTCACAACACTGATATGTTGAAAGGCTGCATATGCAATGTGTGAACTGAAAGATTGTTTATAAACACAGCTCAGTAATTAGCCAGATGAGAAATCATCTGGAAGCAGTCCATTTCAACAAAAGGGTAGGAAAAAGAAATGCTTGATCTTGAGGCATCCATGTGTATAGAACCAAAGTCTTGACTTTTGTAGAAGTTATTGTTTATTGTAAGGTAGTCTATATCTGCAATAAAGTATCTACCCCAGCAGCATCTTTAGCTTCCTGAAAAAACCTGGTTTTTTTTTAAGAGAAAGAGCTATTGAAATGTCCCAGGGCAAAGCCACTTTTCATTCCATATTCTCTGTCTTTGGGCTCCTTGACCAATGTGTGGCTGTTTCATAACATCCCTCAATCCTTGCCTCTGTTACTATTTGGTTACATCAAACATTAGGCATTTAGCACTGTCATCTTCATAAATGTTCCTTATCCACACTCCTTGGGTCTTGTTTGGCACAGGAAGAAATAAGAATGTAAGAGAATCCAAGTTTTAAGAGAATATGAGAATTTAATGACATTCACCATGAGAGGGTGGGATGTGGGGGAGAAGATCCCTCTGGAAGAGAGTGGAAACAATATATGGCATCAATAGTAGCTGTGTGTTGAGTGATGCACACTTCCATTTTTTCCCCTCTATTCTTCTTTCAGGCCAAAGAGGTTTTGAAGGGTTTTGGAAAACACAGTTAGTTTGTCAGATACAAAAACATGCCATGGGCCATGCAGTTCCTTTCCAAATATTTCCAGTTCTTTGAGAAAATGATCATCTATCTCCATTCTTATTCAGACAGACTTTTTTTCCTATTTGCCATTATCGGTTCTCTGGGGAATTCTTTTCGACCCAATTGTCATTTACTTTGTAAGCACATGGTGCTACTCATATGCTGTAAAGGCTCAACAGTTGGTGTAAATATAATTCACTCTTGCTTAATACAATTTATTTTCATTCCAGGCTTTAGAATTTATTGCTTACCAAAAATACATTTCATTTTCACTCGGATTTGGTTTATGCAAAACTTGGCATGGACTCAGTGCTTAAGGTATAACTTGGAAACACAGTTTGACAACCTAACACAGCCTTCCCCAGTTTGGGGTTCTTCAGATCCAAACTTAGTTCCAGGTTGTAAATGAGGATGGATGAATTACTTAGTGGGAAATCTGTGCTTCATCCATACCTTAAGGCAAACTAAGTTCCTGATGTCTTCTACTGTGATATTTGCTTTGTTTAAGTTAGAATTAAATAGATTTATCTGACAGTCCTGTACATTTTTCTTTTCAATGAGTTCAGAAACTCACTGAATTCAACAGGATTTACTCCCAAACAAATCTTTTATTTAGGATTATACCATTGGTTTAATTAACTTTGATAACAACACTTAAATAACCTATTAATCTGCTTTTGCTAGCAATATTCAAGCTAGGACTTGAATATTTCACTTTTTAGTGAAATTTTTTATGGGGTTAGGGAGAGGGGTGGGAGTGGGTGGTGGCTGTTTGGCTATGGGGGGTGGTCATTCAACCGTGGTTCAGGCCAGGCCTGGGTCTGATCGCGTAGGGGGAGAGCGGGGTGTGGTTACCTCCGGGGCTTGGGAGCGGGTCGTGGGACTACCGATTCCCATGACATTGGGGAATGGCAGCAGGTGCATGTACAGAGGGCCGTATCGTCACCGGGAGGGCCGTCTCTGCTATTTACAAGCGGTGAGGCGCTCCGACCCTCTGTTTCTTCCCCGAGGTCCCAGGAGCGAGGATGCGCAGCCTCCTGAGCTCCGGCTGGTGTATCTGAATGCCAGGTCCGTGATTAATAAAGCTCCCCTTGTGCGGGATTTGGTTGAGGGTGAGCATGCGGACCTGGCTTGCATCACGGAGACCTGGTTGGGTCCAGAGGGTGGGGTCCCTTTGGTTGATCTCTGCCCACCAGGTTTCCGGGTGCTACACCGGCCTTGGGCTCAAGGTAGGGGCGGGGGAGTGGCGGTAGCTATTAGGGAGACCTTATGTCCGCAGGAGACCACCATTCCTCAGATAGTCAGGTGTGAGTCTCTCTTTTTGAGGTTTGGTCTGGGGGCGCAGTTGGGCTTGCTGCTGGTGTACTTTTCGCCTAGTCGCACAGTGGCAGCCCTGCCTGAGCTACTCGATGTCCTCTCTGGGTTGGTGATTGAGTTCCCCAAACTCATAGTTTTGGGTGACTTCAATCTACCATCCCTGGGAGGGTCATCTGAGTTAGCTCGGGAGTTCATGGCTTCCATGATGGCCATGGACCTGACGCAGGTAATTTATGAACCAACTCATGAGGGAGGCCACACCCTTGACCTGGTTTTCTTATCTGGATGGTGGTTTGATGATCTTGGTGGGGGCTCTCCATTTATTATGCCCCTGTCATGGACCGATCATTACCTCCTGCGGCTGGTCTTCCGTCTTGCCACCCCCCACCGTGGGGATGCGGAACCAACTAGATGGTACCACCCCAGGCGCTTAATGGACCCTGATAGGTTCCAGGCAGCGCTGGGGTCCCCACCTGCCTCCGTTGCTCACAACTCGGCGGATGCCTTAGTGGAAGCCTGGGAAAGGGCAGCCACTGAGGCACTTGACCGAGTTGTACCCTTGCGGCCCCTGACCCGGTGCAGATCCCAACGAGCTCCATGGTTCTCTGCGGAGCTCCGGGAGATGAAGCGTCGGAAACAGGGCCTAGAGAGCTGTTGGAGGTCCAGCCGATCCGAATCCGACCGGTTGCGACTAAGAACCTATATTAGGTCTTATCTCGCAGCGATGAGGGCGGCGAGCTGTAATTACTTCTCTGCCCTCATCGCGTCCGCAGATAATCGCCCGGCCGCCCTGTTTAGGGTGACTCGCTCCCTCCTTAATCAGGAGGTGAGAGAGGATCCCTTGCAGGGTCGTGCCGAGGAGTTTGGTCAAAATCTGTTGGATAAAATCGCTCAGATTCGGACCGGTTTGGACTCCAGCTGGGCAGAGTCCGACGATCAGGACACAGGCGGTCTTGTCAATGTTATCTGGGAGGAGTTTGACTCTGTGACCCCTGAGGAAGTGGACAGGATTATGGGGAGGTTGAGCTCCACCACATGTTTATTGGACCCGTGCCCTTCTTGGCTGGCTTATGCAGCTAGGGAGAGGACACGAGGCTGGTTCCAGGCAGTTATATCTGCTTCTTTGAGTGAGGGTAATTTCCCCACCGTCTTGAAGGAGGCGGTGGTGAGACCTCTCCTCAAGAAGCCTGCCTTGGACCCAGCTGTGTTAAACAACTTTCGTCCGGTCTCCAACCTTCGCTTTCTTGTGAAGGTTGTTGAGAGTGTGGTGGCGCATCAGCTCCCTCTGGTTCTGGATGAAGCGGATTATCTAGACCCGTCCCAATCGGGCTTCAGGCCCGGGTACAGCACGGAGACGGCATTGGTCGCTCTGGTGAATGATCTCTGGAGGGCTCGGGACAGAGGACATTCCTCTGTCCTAGTCCTATTAGACCTCTCGGCGGCTTTCGATACCATCGACCATGGTATCCTGCTGCGGCGTCTCAGGGGATTGGGAGTGGGAGGCACAGTTCTTCAGTGGTTCTCCTCCTATCTCCTGGGACGCTCGCAGTCGGTGTTGGCAGGAGGGCAGAGGTCGACCCCAAGGGCTCTCGTTTGTGGAGTTCCTCAGGGATCGGTCCTCTCGCCTCTCCTGTTTAACATCTACATGAAACCGCTGGGCGAGATCATTCGTGGTTTTGGAGTTGGGTATCATCAATACGCTGATGATACCCAACTTTTCATTTCGACCCCAAACCACCCCAGTGATGCCCTCGATGTGATGTCCCGTTGCCTGGAGGCGGTTCGGGTCTGGATGGGGAGGAACAGACTTCAGCTCAACCCTGACAAGACCGAGTGGCTGTACATTCCGGCATCCTGGGACATTCAAAATGTTCCATCTCTTTCTATGGGGGGTGAGCTTTTACCCCCCGTGGATAGGGCTCGCAACTTGGGAGTCCTCCTAGATTCACGACTTACTTTGGAAGATCACATAGTAGCCGTGACTAGGGGGGCTTTCACTCAGGTTCGCCTGGTGCATCAGTTGCGGCCCTATCTAGGCCGGGATGCCCTGTGTACGGTGACTCATGTGCTCGTGACCTCTCGTCTGGACTACTGCAATGCTCTTTACATGGGGCTTCCCTTGAAGACCACTCGGAGGCTCCAACTGGTACAGAATGCGGCCGCGAGAGTTGTCTTGGGAGTTTCCCGGTACTCCCATGTTACACCTTTGCTCCGCGAGCTGCATTGGTTACCAGTTGTCTTCCGGGTGAGGTTCAAGGTCTTGGTGATGGTTTTTAAGTCCTTACATGGCATGGGTCCGGAATACCTCGGGGTCCACCTGCTGCCGGCGTCGACTTCCCTCCGCCCTGTGCGTTCCCACAGAGAGGGCCTCCTCAGGGTGCCTCCGGTCAGAGAATGCCGGTTGGTGGCCCCCAGGGGGAGGGCCTTCTCTGTGGGCGCCCCGGCTTTATGGAACCAACTGCCGGTTGAGCTCCGGACGGCACCGGATCTTCGCTCCTTCCGGCGCGGGCTAAAGACCCATTTATTTGAACAAGCTGGCATGGCCTGATGGGGGAACGTTAGGGTTTTAATGGGTTTTATATTGTGATTGTTTTAATTGGGCAATTATTTAATCCTTTTTTAACTTTTGTATTTCTATTTATATGCCCTGTTCACCGCCCTGAGTCCTCCGGGAGAAGGGCGGTATATAAATTTAATAAATAAAATAAATAAATAAATATTCCCAAACAGTGCAAGTTTTTCTTTAACTTTTCATAATAGTTTTCAAAGCAGTTACCACATTATAATGAGCATGAACTGTTGAGCAATAACCTCTAAAATGTAACCTATGCTAGAAAGTATCATATGGACCCAATGTTGCTTACTATATTTAAAATGATTCCAATAAATAAGTGGGAAGAATACACTGTAAACAACATCAGTTATATACAATATTTAAAATCTGTAATAAATAAAACAGGAACAAGGCTGATCTTGACATGTTATAGAAACAACTCTAAAAGGATGGGAGTTGAGCCCACCACATGTGTATTTGGTACTGGATTATAATGGCACCTAGGATGGAATGTGAATTTTTTTTAAAAAAAATTGTATGGGTTTTGTTTTTATCTCTGATTGTTGATAGTCACCCACAGTTATATTGTTTAAGATGGGAAGCTGTATGCATCCTTTAAAGAGAAAACGAATTTCAAGTAGTAAAAAGGTCAGCATTTTGATGGGAAGAATTAGTTGCACAAATTCAGAATGGAAACACCTGATATCTTTGTTTTTTGTTTTTGTTTTTGCAATGTATGCAAATAGGATCTAGACCTTTTTGTAAGCCAGCAATTTCACGTGAGTCAACAATATGGTGCCAACTGAGTTCAATTCTAAAGTTTATCATCAGATACAATATCAGGCTTCACCCAGACAATACTTGAGCTTTGGCTGACAGCCATAGATTCAAGGACACAGCTTTAATTGTCTATAGTAGAAAATACTTTAATAAAATGAAAACCAGTGACTATAAACTCTAGGATTCCAGGCTCATGTGCACAGCAGTCTCAAATTAAAATCTTGTAGTTCTTTCTCTCTTCTGTTTGCTGTACCAGATTATTTCTCACTAAAAGATGGTTGGTTTGTACATTGTTCTTGGGATGGGTCAGCCCAGACTGATCTTCTGATGTTAAGACCTGGGTATTCTCACTGCATCCAAAGCTGGAATCTTCAATTTAAGAAAAGTACTGTGATGCTGTATTGAAACATATTCAGAGGAAGTGAAGAAAAGTGAGACATAAAGAGCAAGTAACTTACAAAAAAGTTTGAAGGAGTAGAATATGTTTAGTTTTATGAACAGATGTTGAAAAATCTGAAGTGCTTTCCCCCAGAACAAGCGTTGTCAGGGATTAAGCTCACCCAAGAAAGTCATTTGTACAGAAGCTGCTTTTAATACTACACTTTAATGACATGAGAGGGGAGAGGTTTGGAGGCACTACTTTTCCATCATAGGCCTATGCTATGAAATAGCTTCCCTCTAGAAATTCAGCTGCCTACAACTGAGGCAGGAAAACAATTTGTTTTCACTTGCTCCAGACTACAGAACTCAAACCAGTACAGTAAAATTGCAAAAGAAAATAAAAGGATTTTCATATAACCTTAGGCAGCATTTCCTATTGTACAAGATTTTTGATAACAGAACAGAAAGTGATAGAAATTTCCTTCTAAAAGAACTTTAAATACAGGCTATACCAATGGTGTAGTAGTGAATTTGCTATACAGTACTGACAGCCAGTCAATGACTTGGGGTGGTATCCCTCCCAAATTAGTGATTTTTGTCCTTTTGATTTTCTTCTTACTTAGATCGATAAAATGACCATAATACCCCAGTGCATATAACATTATATTCCCCTCCTGCCAATTTACAGGAAAAATACCATAATAACTGTCTTAATACTGTTCTTCAGTCCTGAAGGCTCCACAGAAAAGCAGGGGTTTAACAGTTTTCTGTAATATTACTGTAGGAGGAGCCATTCTTGTTACTTGAATATTCACCTGTTGTAATGGTATGTGGGAATGACCTTCGGAGACGGGGCAAAGAGACAGTCAAGGAAATAGTCAGATAAAAGGCAATTTTGCTGCCAACAGGAATGTGGCAGGGTAAGAAGTTCAGAAGGACCCTGTTTAGTTTCTTGGGCTGTAGAGGGGATGTGGAGGAGAAAAATACTTTTAAGATCAATATCAGCCTTGCAAGACAAACCAGATAGGAAAATAGTCAGATAAGCCAATTGTACTTTACTGTAGGGTTACTTATATTAATGGAATCATACAAGTATGTTCTCCCCACATCCCCTTTACAGCCCAAGGAACTAGGGAGGGTCCCTCCTGAGCTGCTTCCTACCCCCAAGTGAAGTTACCTTTAATCTAACCATTCCTTTGGCTGCCTTTCCCTGCCTTGTTTCCCAAGGTCATCCCCACATGCCATTTCACCCATCTTATCTCCTGGAAAGATAAAGACCCGAAAGCCTGCCCTCTTTACAACCCTGTATCAGATGGGCAAAATCAGATGGATCCTGAAGAAACCCAGCCTCCAAGCAGTAGAGATCATGAGAGATAATAACCAATACCTAGAATGGAACTCAAAAACACACTGGCAGCCAAAGCACTTCCCTCCCTATTACATGACTGAAATGGTGCTCACCCATGATCAGATGGTTCACAGCAGATCACATTAAACAGTGACAGCCCAATCTATGATAGCCTGCTTTCTCCAAACTGCACTGTTAGGGGATTAGATGTGTTAACAGTAGAAAAAAAATACATGGCTCTGTGGTATCTTCATGCCAATTGTGTCTTCTAGGCAGTTGGGAAGTATGCATTTTAAAGATAATTGAAGTCATTGAAGCTTATGAATGCCAGTTGTTCCCCTTTCCCACCTGGTTGGAAAAGCTGTAAAGGCCATTCAGCTGTCATTGAAGATTGCGAACGCCAGTTGTTCTCTATTCATCTGGAAGCAAAAGCTTTCAGCATCCACCAACCTCCTCTCCACTGTGCTATGAGCGGAAGTGTTGTTTGTTGAGCTAGCAGTCATCTTCAGCGTTGGCTTCTTTCTATTTACCACTTTGTATTAAAACAATCAGATCTGGGGTAAATTTGCAGGGCCAGAATAAGAAAAACACAGCATACACAAGGGAGTGAATGTGTACACATTAAGATCCATGCTATCTGTATTTGCAATACAGCATAGTAGATATGATTGAGTTTATTTATTTTATTTATTTATTTTTGGGACTTATATGCTGCCCTATCTCCCAAAGGACTCAGGGCGGCTTACAACAATAAAAAACAACAATACAAAAATTAAAAAACGAATTAAATAACAGCCCCAAAATAAATTAACTACAGTTAAAAATTAAAACATATTTAAAAACCCATCATCAATCCAGGTCAGCCTGATGGAAGAGAAAAGTTTTGAGGTTGCGGCGAAAGGACCGGAGGTCCGGGGCCATCCGAAGCTCAAGGGGAAGCTGGTTCCAAAGGGCTGGTGTTCCCACAGAGAAGGCCCTCCCCCTGGGGGTCGCCAGCCGACATTGGCCGACGGCACCCTGAGGAGGCCCTCTCTGTGTGAGCGCACTGGGCGATGGGAAGTCGTCCCCGGTAGCAGACGGTCCTGCAAGTATCCCGGGCCTAAGCCATGTAGGGCTTTAAAGGTAAGTACCAGCACCTTAAATCTCGCCCGGAAGACAACTGGTAGCCAATGCAGCTCACGCAGGAGGGGTGTAATATGGGAGTATCGGGATGCTCCCATCACTACCCGCGCGGCTGCATTCTGCACCAGCTGAAGCCTCCGGGTGGTCTTCAAGGGCAGCCCCATGTAGAGAGCATTGCAGTAATCTATCCGAGAGGTAACGAGTGCATGAGTGACCGTACGTAGGGCATCTCGGTCCAGATAGGGGCGCAACTGGCGCACCAGGCGAACCTGGGCAAATGCCCAGGTTTGTCTTGTTACTTCATCTATTGGTCACAATCCAGCCAGAGTTAATTTAAGTGTGAGAATTAAACATTTGGTTAAACCTCTCTCACCAAAATCAATGGAACTAAAAGCGCTTGCCTTTGATAGGTCACATCTACCCAGATTATAGTTTGATGGATTAGGCCATTGATTCCTTTTACTTTAGCCCTTTGCTTTCAAGAGACAGTTTACCAAAACTGAAAATTAAACTCAGCTACAATATAACTGGATGGTAGAATTGCAGGAATCTTATTCTGACTATCTCAACTAATCAACAAATCCTCTGAAGCATGATATTTGACTTCATATGATGGAATTTTTTTTCTAAAAAAGAAATGGTTCTTGAGATTGGCAAAACTGTAGTTATCAGAGGAACTAAACTCGTTTGTATGGTAAGTTTTGATTTAATAGCTTTTTGTGCTGCAATAAATGATTACTGAAGGCTTAAGCCAATATTCGACTACAGGGTTGTGACCTCAGAACGTGAGACTATCCTGTAGCTGTTCTCTATCTAATTGTGTCAGAAGCATGAATAAATGTTACAAAATCCAATAAAGCAGATAAAAATTGAGATCCACGAATAACAAATTAGGTTTTTGCTTTATATCAAAAGGCAAGTCAATATAAAAGCAGAAACGTGAATTAGATTAAGTGAGATCAAACCTTTTAGGGGAACTATTATTTCATGGCATAAAGGGGGAGCTAATCTGTTGTTTCCAGTGATGTTTTAAAGAATCCTAATATTTATCAAATTTTCTGCCCTTCAGTTGCTATGCATACTCTTGTCTATTGCATGATGACAGCACCCCAACAGTACTGTGCTACAAAAATCCTAAAAACTGAATTTCCATGGCATCTGCTGCAAGCCAGTTTTGTGAGATGGTGGTGGTAGAGTTTTATCTCTGTACTTCTGCACAAAGAAAACTCACTTAATAGTGAGGTCACTCTGTGTTCATAGATGCTCCAATTTTCATAGGAGCATGCCATATATCTTCTTTCCCTCTTCAATTTCATCAGTCTGAACTGGAAGCAAGGCATTGAATCCAGCTTTAATGGCCTCTATACCTATCTATCACAATATGCTCAGTTAACACACTGCACAAGAATTGCCAGGATAGTTTGTTTGTTTGTTTGTTTATTGGACTTATATACCGCCCTTCTCCCGTAGGACTCAGGGCGGTTCACAAGGAATTTAAAATAACAATACAAATTACAAAAGTTAAGAACAATTAAAATAATTAAATTTAGTCCTTGAATAAAATAAAACCCCTGTTAAACTCCAATTAAAACCCAATTAAAATAAAATTACAATTAAAATTCTCATTCCTGGCCGGAAAGCTCAAAGAGCCAGTTCTTCATGTCCCGGCAGAATGAACGAAGGTCAGGGGCAGTCCTGAGTTCTACGGGCAGCTGGTTCCAAAGGGCAGGCGCACCCACAGAGAAGGCCCTCCCCCTGGGTGTTACCCGCCGGCAATCTTTTGCCGGTGGTACCCTGAGAAGGCCCTCCCTGTGGGAGCGCACAGGACAAAGGGAGCTTGATGCTGGCAGCAGGTGTTCCCTCAAATATCCCGGACCCAAGCCATTTAGGGCTTTATAGGTCATCACCAGCACCTTGAATCTCACCCGGAGGGCAACCGGAAGCCAATGCAGCTCGCAGAGCAGAGGTATTACATGGGAGTATCGGGAAACCCCCATCACAACTCGCGCGGCTGCATTCTGCACCAGCCGAAGCCTCCGAGTGGTCCTCAAGGGCAGCCCCATGTAGAGAGCGTTGCAGTAGTCCAACCAGGAGGTCACGAGCGCATGAGTGATAGAACCATTGAATATTGCATTCTTTTTTATTTTGCTTCATTGAAGTACTAAAATTCTTGATGCAAGGGAAGAATAGAATAGAATAGAATAGAATAGAATAGAATAGAATAGAATAGAATAGAATAGAATAGAATAGAATAGAATAGAATAGAATAGAATAGAATAGCATTTATTGGCCAAGTATGATTGGACATACAAGGAATTTGTCTCCATTGCAAAAGCTCTCAATGTGCATACAAAGTAATATAATCATAAGATAGCATTAATTTAATTTAATTTAATTTAGGAAAAGGTAGTAAAAAAAGGTTACAGGGTTAATAGTCATGCAACCATACTACATGGGTAAATATCCTTAGACATAAGACAGTACTATGGTAACTAGTTGTGGTGCAACTAGATTTATTTGCAGATTGAAAGGACGGTAGTGTGACAGAGGTTTTTTTTTAATCCTATTTATATCCCGCCCTTCTCCGAAGACTCAGGGCGGCTTACAATCTAAGCACAATCAATGTGAGCAATAGAGTTCACGATAAAAAGTAGGTAGTATAATTTAAGCCAAGACTAGAGATCTAACATCTCCATCAATATCTATCAGCATGGCCAATGAGAAAGCAGGAGTTGTAGTCCAACTTATTTAAAAGGCTCCAATTGCTCATCTTTTGTTCTAACTGTTAGCTTCTTTCTCTTTAATGCACTCTGTCCTATTGTATTCCTGTTAGGATAAAAAGTATTTCACAACTAAAGTGAAAACAGCAATAGGACAATACCAAATAATAAAGATGTTAACCTAGCTTTCCTCAATCTAGATATTCACAAGATATGATAGAAGTATATCTTCCATCAAGTATTCTCAAGATATGATGGAAGTATAAAAAAAATCCTACACAATGTGTACAAATATGACTTAAAATTTTAGCTATGGTAATTCCAATTAACCAGGTTGGGATGTGCTGACTTTTCACTGAGGATGTAAAATCTAACCATTGAACAATAGCCCTTGCCTGGTGTTGCAAAACCCTGTTCTGTTTTCAGGTAGTTTTCTCAGAATATGGTTGAAAGAATTATGCTAGAAAAAAAATGGAACAGTCTATTTTTGTATAAATGTTTTTTGCTCTGTATAATTTTTATCTGAGGACATAATTTAGGACTCAGAGTGTGCCACCCCTCTTGAAAAAGAATTCCATACATTTGCTCCTTTCTTTAAAGATATTCCCATGAGTATAGAGATCAAAAGTAGATGTTATGTTAAAAATGCATATTTATATTTAATATGCACATTTTTAAAGGCTGCAGATAGCTAAGGGGAATTTTCTTCCAATGCAAATAACATCTTCAAACGTGTAATCTCTTCATAACTTTAGTAGTGTGGTATTCCTCTTGGCCTATTGTGACTTGATCATTATTAGTAGCATCCACCTAAGGGGTGGAATTTGCAGCTTCTAAAATGACGCATATTTAAAGGAAAGAAGTTGTTAACTTCACCTCCTTTTCCCCCCTCTATAAACAAAGGGTTAAACAGTTCCACAGTCTGACTCAATTCCACCTATGGTTCCTCTTTTTTTCTTCTTTTTTCAAGAGGTTTTGGTTAACCAGGTAGTGACACTAAGTGATTGAGGAGCTACCACCAGCATTGGCCATAGAACTGCTCTTCAAATCAAAAGGAGTGGCAGAAAAAGGTTGTTGTTGTTGTTTTGGAATTCATCAAATTTGTTGCAGTGCTTTTCTGACTTTTTTCATTTTTTTCTTTCTTTTTCATCAACAGATACTACAGATAGTACTTCCATTAGAAGTTTAAACAATCCTTTCCTTAGTAGCATTCTGAAGATACAGTGCTTCTGGAGGGTTTTTTAGGGACGATGAAGCTATCTATAGCGATTGATTAAGTTTGCTGCTCCATTTCAAAAGGAGTTAAATTACTTTAATATGCAATGTTATTGCTGTCATTTTAATGTTTGAATTATTTATTGCCGTTATACATTACTGTAAACTGCTAGGAATCCTTGGAAATTACAGTGGGATACAAATGTGATAAATAAATGAATCAATCAATAAATGCATACAGATATACATACTTCTGACTCATTTCCAGAATAATGTAGTTATATATTTTCTATTCATCAGAATTCAAGTCAAAATAAAGTATTTTCCATAACTCTGAGATAGATTGCATTTCTATGTAAATTATAGCAACTATTTCAAAGTTTGCATCTAATAAATTTACATCTAAATTTATGCAAAATTGTGCCCTCCTTTGTCCTCTCCCTTGTTAATACATAAGTGATCGTTCTATCTAGAATCAAGTGAGAGGATTTCAAATGTAAAGTAGAAAGAATTATGGAAAATAATTGGATGGCTCTAGAAGACCTACTTTCCACCTTTTAAAACTGAGGCTATAAAATTCTATGTTTCAAGCAAATAGTCCGTGCTTTCTCTTGCTCAGAGATCACAATAGTTTTCACTGGGTTTTCTAGCAATGGGCTAATATTCCATTCAAAAATAGTTGAAGTATTCAACCATATCAGGCTAAATTTTCTTGAAAGGGCTGCATAATTGGGAGGGGTGGTAGGGAAAAGGGATATTTAATAGAAAAGATCAGTCAAATTGGTAGTACCTTACCAATCCTTTTTACAAAATGAATAGTGCATTATAAATCATTAGTTTCTTTATCACATCTTTACTGCTTACTTTCTCAAGCAGCCCTCTCATTTGTATCACTATTGAGGGATGTCCTTTGAGAGGTATTAAAGCTGCTACTTTAAAATGCTAGGAGCAGTTGGCATTTGGACTGAACAGCTTCCAGTTTTATAAGTCCAAATCAATTTGTATAAAAAGCATGAAAATAGGTGCAAAATAAATTAAACATTGCCAATCTGTTACAAGAACATCTGTGTATAAAAAGATCAGTAAAAGAAATCTAGTCTGGCAAGAGCTATCAAAAATCCTCAAAGCTGGAATCAATTGTGAAGAGGTGAGGCAAATTTACAAAGAAAATGGGGGGGGGTCAACCATCATTCAGGTTGGCTCATTTGGTTTGTTTTGAAGGCCTGGGGCCAGAGGACAAGGGACTGAGTCCCTCTTTTTCTGAACTTCATCGGGGCTAAGCTGCGTAAATCATGTCTTCACTTGCTATCTGCCAGCCTCCAGTAGCCTATGTCATGTCAGGATCCTTTTTCCGTATTCAGTATGCTATAAATTTGGGGGAAGAATAAATATTGTTAAAGTTAATGTAAAACAATAAATATTTAGCTACTTTCCTTATGTTAACATCATTCTACAAGAGCATTTTTGGGGAAGAATAAAAAAAGTCATGATAACATGCATGAATATATGATTGGAAGTACGTAAGGTAGGGCAGGGATTCAATCGCATAGTCATGGCCATATTATCTGTTTTGATTCCATCCATAGAAACTCTGCTAGTTAAAATTTTTGAAAAAAATTAATAAAGTACTAATGGGGAATATTTTTGTGGAACAGGGAGACCCCCAGGAATTTATTTAAATTAGTACTAGCTTATGACAGCAGAACTAATTTTCCAGAATTATAAGAACTATGATTGGGTTGCTATTTAAACCACTATCACCTGCCACCTTACTAGCTTACTTGTATGCTTCACCACCATGTGGTGACAGTCTGCCATGAACTCTGGGGAGGATGGGAGGGGGAAATGCTTGGGGGAAAGCAAAAGTAACCTCTGTATCTCCCCAAGATGCTGCTTCAAGGTCACCTGGCTGGGAGAAGAAGGCAGCTGCATACCAACTTACACTTGAAGTGACCATTCTGGAAACATCTTTCTTGAACCTGATCAGTCATGGGGGGGAGGGGTCGCAATGGAAGGCAGTCAAGAGAGGGAAATGTTAAACTTAGGGATTTTGGTATATGATTCTCAGTTTTGTCTGTGCACTACTGCAATACGCTTGACTTCTAATAAAACTGCACCTTTCTTAACAAATGAACCAAGGATTGTTTCTATTTAGAGATTTAAGTGCTGGCAGGTCTGACAACCTCCATATTTTTGTGGAATTTAAATGATCTTTTAAAAATCCTTTATAAATGCAACTAGAAAGCTATTTGTCCTTTCTTTTCTTATTGTGTTGAAAGTGTGGCTTGAACTTTGCTCCCAAATCAGTTGTTTTTCCTGCATTACAGACAGAAAGATGGTTTTCAATGTTGTTGGAAGGAAAGATAAAATTGACCTCCATAAGGTTATACCTTTGGGATAACCGCATTTTGAGAATTTCAGGTAAATAATTTGTTCTAAGATTGTTCAATAAAAAATAGTATTAAAACCCTACATCAACTTAACCTTTTGTAAGCATAGTTTCTTTTTACAGAAAAGAAGATGAAAATAGATGTTGGTAATTTGGAAAAAAAGATGGGGGGGGGAGAATGAAAGCTCAGAATACCCTTTTTTGAAAGCTCAATAGATTAGTTTTAAAGAACATTAAATATGTATCTTTTGACCTTAACATGCAGATAATTCAGTAAATGATTCTTTTTTTAGTGTACTAGACACAATAAAGAATGTTTAGTAAGAACTGAATATCCAATTTGCTGGAAATATAAAATAGTTAAAGGGACAGCAATACATATGCCTGCTGCAGGATTTTCCATTTTGGGTTAATATTCAGTAGTTTATTAACACAGCACTGTTACAGGAAAAAAATGGGTTCAAAAATGTTAATGTACTGAAATATATACCAAACATGTGGAATATAATGACCTGAATTTATTGTGCATTGGATATAGCTAAAAATGTTTTTACTTAAGTGAAAAGGCTCCATAAGACCCAATTTGAAATCTGAGATGGATAAAAAGAATCCACTTTCTGCATATGAACTTGGTATAGAGGAAAAATCTAACCAATATTTTTCTGGGTGCTGTTTAAAAATAGACTTATTTTTCCTTCTCTGACTTTCTCATTTCTCGCATATACTTTACTTCTTTTTCCTAGTTTATTTAATGCTTGTTATATTTCCACTTTCTTGTCTTTCTGTATAATATAAGCCATATAATTGAAAAAATCAATCCAGAGTTTTCATTCGAGACACAAATGGTCAGGCTCAATTCTTCTTCTTCAGACACATTATGCAAAAACCCACTCTCTGGAAAAAGCTCTAATGCTAGGAAAGGTGGCAGAAAAAAGAGGAAGGGGACAACCAGCAGTAAAGTGGATGAACTCACTTATAGTAACAATAGGTGCACCATTGGAAGATCTGAACAACCAAGTTAAGCACATATCATTATGATGAAAGTCTATTTATGTGGTCACTAAGAATCAGGAACAACTTGACAGCACATAGACAATCAAACAATAATATAAGCAGTACATATTATTTTAAAAAATCCTAGTTTTAACTGTTACCAACTTCAGAGAGATGGTAGCAGTACTTGTAATAGTCTCAGAACCTGAGCACACTTTCTCCTAGCCATTTTCAAGAAGGCTGAAGCTTTTAGTAGGAGATCAATTGGAATTTCTGCAATCTTGAGTGATGATCTACACCAGGGGTTTTCAACCTTTTCACCCATTGTACCATTTTTAGGATATGGCAACATCCAAGTACCACCAGTCACCTAGCAAGGTGTCAAAAATCTGATGATAAAAAAAAGGAAAAAAGTGATGAAGTACAGGTAGTCCTCGACTTACAACAGTTCGCTTAGTGACTGTTTGAAGTTACAAGGGCACTGAAAAAAGTGCCCCCAAGCCACAGCTGAGCAAGACACCTGTCTGCCCGCCTGGCGGCGCTCTTCCTCCTGTCCGAGGTTTTCATTGTTGTGAGCATTTCTGTTGAGGATTGGCAGAAGGGGTAGGGTGGGGTGGGTGTTTGGTTTTTATTTCCCCCCTCTGCTGGGTGGTTGCAGCAGGTTTTGGTCACTTCACATGACCCTGGGACACTGTGACTGTCAGAAATATGAATCAGTTGCCAAGCACAAGACCCTGGAGATGCTGCAACATTCCAGCTGATTGGGGCTTCTTCTGGGCTCAGCAGAAGTGCCAAGATGAGCACTGAGCTCCAACTGGAGCCTGGCGCTGATCTTCGTGCTTCCGCTGAGCACTGACAGCCCCAAAGAAGCACTAATCCTGGGGCATCTGCTAAGCCCTGACAGTCCTGCAGCTACAGCCATCTCTCGCTCAAGCTTGTGCGGTGCTGCCACCGGTTCAGCTCATTACCCTCCCCCACTACCACTTTTCTAGGATTGTCACATACCACCTGCCAGGTGCCAATGTACCACAGGTGGTACCCATACCACTGGTTGAAAAGCCCTGATCTACACTCAAGAGAACTTATTCTAGAGTATGTGTGTATATTTTACTGCATATGTTATATTACATTTCTTCAATTACCAATATAAAATACATACATGGTCAACTAAACCTGACAGCCCAGCTTTGAGACCCGAGCCCTGCATAATAGGGTGATGTCGGGCCTCGGCAGCCCGACACACGAGGGGGGGACCCTCCACCCCCCCGGCACACCCGGCTTCCCTCCCACCGATCCCACCTGGTAACGGCATGGCCCGGAGAGCCCAGAGGCCCGCGACGCTCCTCTCGCCGCCTCCGGACGCGTCGCGGCTCCTCCCGACCCCACCTGAATCCAGCATGGCCCGGGGAGTCCAACGGCCCGCGACGTTCATCTCGCCGCTTCCGGACGCGCCGCGGCTGCTTCCTGCGCCCGGCGGCGCGTCATCCAGGGGCTCCCCGGCGTGGAAGGCTCCGAGTCCCAAGCCTTCTCTTCTGGCGCTTCCGGATGCGCCGCAGCTGCAGCCCTCGCCTAGCGACGCGACGACGCGCGGTTCCCCGGCTCGTGAGCAACGGACCCCGGACTGCAGCCTGCCTGGTGGAGGCCTGAGCCGACTTAATGACTCTGCGGCCTGGGGGGACTTCCTGGCTGCGCGGAACGGTGTGGCAACGCTGTTAGGGGATGGGTCCCTCCCCCCTGCGGTGTCCGGGTGGCTGGGTGACAGGGGGCTTCGGGGGTGGGTGCAGCAGGGAGTGGGTGAGGGAAAAGGGCGCGGTGGTGGTGACACGTTGGGGGAGCCTTACCTGCCTGAGCGTCGGGCGAAAGGCTTTGTAGGGGAGGGGTGGAGAAGTTATAGGGAATGGGAGGGCGGAGGCTTGTTTGGGTGGAGTTTGGGTGGGGTTTTTGGATGTGTATATAGCAGCGTTGGATGCAGATAGCAGCCAACGCTGGCTTTGTTTCTCGTTGCGGCTATTGCTCTGAAGAATAAAGTGCTTCTAGACTGCAGCAGAAGTCTCTCGTTCCTGTGTTCGGCATCTACCCTGTTCGTTGCAGGACGAGCTTTGACAGAAAGCCAGCGTTGCACTAGCGTTGCGGCCCTACTGCCTTTCAGCTGTGTTCCGTTTGTGTGCCATGGCGGAGGGTGTGCAAGGGGCCGCGTTGGAGACTGCTTCGGAGGAGGCTGGTGTGGCTGGGCCGGAGGTGACAACCCCTGTGGAGAGGGACGTGGAGGACGTCCAACCTGTTGTGAGGCCCAAAGTGCGGGACGTGCAACCAACAGACCCTGCGGTGGAGTCCCAGGGCGTTAGTAGCCAAACCCAGGGGGGAGAGTGGTGGCTGAGCTCCATCCTGGGGCGCACGGGGCTCGAGCAAGGACGAACGGCCCGACCCGGTGGGGCTCCACTGGGTTGGAGGGAGCGTCGGCTTACCGATGATGATGGCGAGGAATACAGCTATTCAACTGCACCCGGGAGCCAAACTATGGATGTGCTGCGCGAAAGGTTCGGAGAGGTCGGGGCACGTGACGGCGGTTCCTGGGGAGCCATGGCCCCTGAAGAAGACACGGGACAGTGGTCCCTTGGGGGGGCACCCAGTCAGTCAGCAACGTCCCGTTTTCGACTGGCTAGCCCAAAGTTCAAGGTGCCTGGGGAGGGGGGCGTTCGGGCCCCATCCACACGAGCACAAGGGGGGCGTGAGGCTTGGCCGACGCCTGACCGGGGCCCTGGACGTCCCGCACCCAGGTCGGTGGGGGTGTCCCAGGCTCAGACCCGTCCACCTGTTGGGCATTGGGGACCGGGCGTGGTGTGGGGACCCCCACCGCTCACTACAACCTATGATGGGCATCCCGACCGCCTGGCCATGTTCCTGGGGCAGGTGATTAACCATCTGGACGGGTACGCCCATACCTATCCATCACAGTGGGCGATGGTGGTGGCGGTCACCGCGTGCCTTCAGGGCGAGGCTGCAACCTGGGCAGCGGACCTCTACAGTGACCACGCCCGCGAGCTCGGGGACGTGGGGCTGTTCTTGGAAGCCCTACGCGTCCGCTTCGAAGACGTATCCCGCTTACATCGCGCGGAAGCCGAAGTGTTAGCCATCAGGCAGCGAGGACGGCCGGCAGAGGAGTACGTGCTTGAGTTCCGCAGGGTTGCGGGCAGGCTACGCTCGTGGCCCGAGCGCTTGCTGGTGCACCACTTCCGGGCCGGTCTTGATGGAGCTCTCCGGCGGGCATGTGTGGTGCGGGGGGTTCCAGCACGGCTTCCGGACTGGTTCCGGGTGGCGGTGGAGCTGGACGTTGGGTTGCAGGATACCCGGGGCAGACCAGCAGTGGCCCCTGGAGCCTGGAGGACCCCGGAGGGGCCGAAGACAGAGAACCGGAAGCCCGTGGCGGTGGCGACACGACCCGGGCCCCCACCGGCGCCCCGTCCAACAATCCGCTGTTTCCGCTGCGACCAACCGGGGCATCGGGCGGTGGACTGCCCGTTACCTCCGCCGCGACCGGGGCCCAACCCTCCGGAGGCGCGGGTCTCGACCCCCAGAAGAGCTGCAGACCGCTCCAGAACAGCGTACCAGGTGGCCGACAAGACACCCCGAACATCGACACCGATACGTCCAGCGGGCCCGGCGGATGGACGAACGGACACGTCCGATGGCTCTGAGGATCACGAGTACGAGGAGGACCCGATGGTAAGCGCTCCGGTGTGTCCTTTTGTGCTGCCTGTGGTGTTGATCAGCCCACGAACGGGTGAGAGGAGGGAGTGTAAGGCTCTGATTGATACAGGCAGCACACGCTGCCTTATTAGCCTGATGATGGCAAGGGAGGCCGGTATTCCCCTTCAGCGGCTCCCCAAACCTATCCGATTTCAGCAGGTAGACGGGTCCCTTTTGGGTGGAGCACCCATTACGCATGTAACGGCACCGGTGAGGATGGAGTTGGGTACACACTGGGAGACTCTCCGGTTTGTTGTGGTGCCGTCTATGACGGAGGCAGTCATCCTGGGGCTTACGTGGTTGGACAAGTGGGGCCCCACAGTTTGGTGGGAGGGGGGATGCCGACACCTCCGCCTCGGGACAGGGCCCCAGCCTCCTGAAAAGCATTCCTTCCTGGGTCCGGAGGGGGTTGATGGGCCAGAGGGGGCCGCAGGGGTGGGCACCGGGCTTGAGACACAGGTACCACGGGAGTACAGCGATCTCGCAGATGTCTTTGATGAGAAGGAGTGTGACGCCTTGCCACCCCACCGCCCCACGGACTGCGCTATTGAACTGGAGCCAGGGGCAAAATTGCCGAAACCCCGCATGTACGCAATGGCACCCCGGGAGATGCAGGAGCTCCGTCAATATATAGACAAGAACCTGCGGAGGGGGTTCATCCAGCCTGCTCGGTCCAGGATGGCGGCCCCTGTCCTGTTCAGAGAGAAGAAAGACGGGACCCTGAGGCTGTGCGTTGATTATCGGGGAGTCAACGCGGTATGTGTGGAGCACTTGTACCCCCTCCCTTTGGTGAAGGACCTTTTAGCTCATTTGGCTACGGGCCGGGTGTTCACCAAGTTAGACCTAAGGGAGGCGTACTACCGTGTCCGGATAAAAGCCGGTGATGAATGGAAGACGGCTTTCAATTGCCCGTTGGGGAGCTTCCAGTTTAGGGTAATGCCGTTTGGCCTGCAAGGAGCCCCCGCGGTATTTATGCAGTTGATCAACCAAGTCCTGCACGACCATTTGTACCGGGGGGTCCTTGTCTATCTTGATGACATCCTTATATATACGTCCACGCTGGAGGAGCATGTCGCCTTAGTGCGGAGTGTGCTGACCAAGTTGAGGGACGCCCGGCTATATGTGAAGCTGTCGAAATGCGAGTTTCACAAGCCCCGGCTGGACTACTTGGGATATCGTGTGTCCTCCAACGGGGTGGAGATGGACCCGGGGAAAGTGGAGGCTATCCAACAGTGGCAAGCCCCACGGACCCGGAAACAGTTGCAGAGTTTTCTTGGCTTCGCTAACTTTTATCGGCAATTTATTCCACATTTCGCTTCCATCGCCCTGCCGCTCACGGACCTACTGCGGACTAAACAAACGGCAACGTCGCCGCGGCCAGGGCAGAAGCTTGCGTGGACCACTACATGCCAGCGGGCTTTTGAGGCGCTCAAGGCGCAGTTTGCCAGGGAGCCCGTTCTGCAACACCCGAACCCTGGCCTGCCCTACGTAGTTCAGGCTGATGCAAGCGACGTGGCTGTTGGAGCTGTTCTTCTGCAACGGCATGCAAAGGGAGGTTTGCGGCCCTGCGCGTACGCCTCCAAGAAGTTAACGACCGCGGAGAGGGCTTGGGCTATCTGGGAGAAAGAGGCCTTTGCGGTCCGCTGGGCCCTGGGGACTTGGAGACACCTTCTGGAGGGGGCTAGCCAGGAGTTCGAGGTTTGGACGGACCATAAAAACCTGGAAGCCCTGCAAACACCCCGCCGACTGTCCCCGAAACACGTACGGTGGGCCCAGTACTTCCAACGCTTCCGGTTTCGCCTCAAGTATGTGCCTGGGGGTAAGAATTTCCTGGCGGACGCCTTGTCTCGGCTACCGCAGTACGATTGCCGGAAGGAGGAGGTAGTGCAGGCACTGGTACCGCCGCCCCGCCCGGTGGAGGAGACGGAGCACAGGGCCAACACCGTGACAGACGATTTCCTGCGGACATGTAGGGGAGCGTTGGCGACCGACGACTGGATGCGGGCGCACCCCGACACCCTCACGTTGCGGGATGGTTTAGCTTGGCACGGGGCCAGGTTGTATGTGCCTGCAGCGGCACGAGATCAGGCACTTTTCCAATGCCATGACGCTAGGCAGGCAGGTCATTACGGGTTCGTGAAAACCCTGCATCTGGCCCGCCGCCAGTTCTGGTGGCCAACCATGAGACGGGACATTGAAAGCTATGTGCAGAGGTGCCGCATTTGCGCAACCACTAAGCCCTCTACCAAGAAACCGGCAGGCCTCCTGCAACAGGTGGCTGACCCCGTACGACCTTGGCAGGACATCGCAATGGACTTTGTGGTTGAGTTACCGGAAAGCAGGGGATATAACGCGTTGTGGACAGTTATAGACCTGTTCTCGAAACAGGCCCACTTCATCCCCTGTAAGGGATTGCCCTCGGCCCGTCGGTTGGCCTGGCTGTTTGTTCAACATATCTATCGTCTCCACGGGGTGCCACGACGTATCATCTCCGACCGTGGGGTACAGTTTACGGCCCGGTTCTGGAGGGAGTTCGTGCGTTATATTGGAGCGACACAAGGTCTGAGCTCGGCGTACCACCCAAGCACGAACGGAGCCGCAGAACGTGCGAACGCGGCGGTGGAGCGATACCTGCGCTGTTATGTGTCATACCAACAGTCCGAATGGGTGGACTTGTTATCCTTCGCGGAAGTTGCCTACAACAACGCAGTGCATAGCAGCACTGGGTTCTCCCCCTTTAAAGTGGTATCTGGTTACGAGTTCGTTCCTATCGCAGGGTGCGATCAGGGGGCCCCGGCGTCCTGCACACCTGGGGCGTGGATGCACCGGTTGGAGGAGGTGTGGGGGGTAGCTAAGAAGGCGTTAGAGCAAGCAGCAGAGTCATACAAAGAGCAGGCGGACAGGAAAAGACGGCCATTTGCACCTCCCAAAGTAGGTGATCTCGTCTACCTCTCTACAAAATACCTGCGGCTGCAGGTGCCATGTAGAAAGCTAGGACCCAAGTACCTCGGACCCTTTCGAGTTATACAGGTAGTCAATCCCGTCACCGTCAGACTCCGGCTACCTCCCCTACTTGGAAAGATACACCCCGTTTTCCACAGCAGCCTGCTGAAGCCTGCTACGACCGCCTCTGCAGCGGCAGGGGAGGGTGGCCCGGGACCTGTACAGGGCAGTCACTACGAGGTACAGGAGATCCTGGACTCCCGGAAACGAAGAGGGCGGGTGCAATACTTGGTGCTCTGGAAGGGGTACCCCATGGAGGAGGCCACCTGGGTACGGGATGAGGATGTGTGTGCACCACGCCTTCTCCGTGCCTTCCACCGGAAACACCCGGGGAAGCCGGGGGAGACCCCGGGGGGGACAGTTAACCATGTTACGGATTGCTCACCTCTCTCTCCTTGCTTTCCAGGTGGGCCCCTGGTAGAGGGGGCAGCATGTCGGGCCTCGGCAGCCCGACACACGAGGGGGGGACCCTCCACCCCCCCGGCACACCCGGCTTCCCTCCCACCGATCCCACCTGGTAACGGCATGGCCCGGAGAGCCCAGAGGCCCGCGACGCTCCTCTCGCCGCCTCCGGACGCGTCGCGGCTCCTCCCGACCCCACCTGAATCCAGCATGGCCCGGGGAGTCCAACGGCCCGCGACGTTCATCTCGCCGCTTCCGGACGCGCCGCGGCTGCTTCCTGCGCCCGGCGGCGCGTCATCCAGGGGCTCCCCGGCGTGGAAGGCTCCGAGTCCCAAGCCTTCTCTTCTGGCGCTTCCGGATGCGCCGCAGCTGCAGCCCTCGCCTAGCGACGCGACGACGCGCGGTTCCCCGGCTCGTGAGCAACGGACCCCGGACTGCAGCCTGCCTGGTGGAGGCCTGAGCCGACTTAATGACTCTGCGGCCTGGGGGGACTTCCTGGCTGCGCGGAACGGTGTGGCAACGCTGTTAGGGGATGGGTCCCTCCCCCCTGCGGTGTCCGGGTGGCTGGGTGACAGGGGGCTTCGGGGGTGGGTGCAGCAGGGAGTGGGTGAGGGAAAAGGGCGCGGTGGTGGTGACACGTTGGGGGAGCCTTACCTGCCTGAGCGTCGGGCGAAAGGCTTTGTAGGGGAGGGGTGGAGAAGTTATAGGGAATGGGAGGGCGGAGGCTTGTTTGGGTGGAGTTTGGGTGGGGTTTTTGGATGTGTATATAGCAGCGTTGGATGCAGATAGCAGCCAACGCTGGCTTTGTTTCTCGTTGCGGCTATTGCTCTGAAGAATAAAGTGCTTCTAGACTGCAGCAGAAGTCTCTCGTTCCTGTGTTCGGCATCTACCCTGTTCGTTGCAGGACGAGCTTTGACAGGTGAGCTCCTATTCCTGTCCCAGTTCCTGCCCACCTAGCAGTTCAAAAGCATGCAAATGCAAGTAGATAAATAGATGCCACTTTGGTGGGAAGGTAACAGCATTCTATGCACTTAAGTGTATAGTCATGAGGGTCACATGACTACAAAAATGTCTTCAGAGAATGCTGTCTCCCTTGTGTAAGAAATGGAAATGAGCACTGCCCCCCTTTTTTTCTTTTTGCCCTGTAACTTTTATGTCTTCCTTTTTCCCTTCTTACTTATTTTAGTTTCTATTTATTTCTATTTATTTTTACTCTTATTTTTAAAATTTTCAATAAAATTGTGTTTGAAAAAAGATTGAAGGATTGATTATGTGCTATAAATCATTTTCAATTCCTAATGACCACACAGATCGATTTTGTAAGCCTTCCCCTGTGTTTAAGAAAAGTTAAGTGATTTCTTTTTCTTATGCTTGGCCTAGAACTAACTGATGACTGAATAAGTAAAGATCTTCGTAGAGCACTGCACAACGTGATTTGGCTTTAATTTTAGCACAAGTAATAATTTCCACAGTCTACAATATTCGTGCAACATGTATTTTATCTGGATGAGCACAAAGCTTAGCACCATCTGCTAATTCTTTTATCTTTCAGATACAGGCATGGAAACAAAAACAACAACATAATCAAATCTTTGAATTGGCTGGATCTGAAAACAGTAAAATTTGCACCAGTCTTTTGGTATTTACTTACACTTTCAGGTAAGCTTCTTTCCCTAGGCAGTTTATACACATTCCCAATTGCCAGATAATTGTTCCAAATCAAAAGTCCAAAAGTCTATGGGTCTGAACTGAGCTAAACTGACTCCTTCAATGATCATCTCACAAGTGCCATAACTAAGAAGTCCGCCCAATTCAGCATCTCTCTGGATACCCAGACATCAGGTTCTGACAAATACGGCTGATACTGGAAGCGTGAGAGGCATCAGTAAGAAGGAACAGTGATCATTCTGAATGGAGCTTAGGTATGAAGGCATCTTGAATGTAACCCTTTCATTTCCTTTTTTTTAAAAAAAAGAACCCGAATTTAAGTCCACCATGATGGAATAATTAACGTGGTTGCCTGGATGGAGGATGCTGAAAGTCTCCTATTCCAAATTTGTTGTTGTTGTTAGTTGTGAAGTCGTGTCCGACCCATCGCGACCCTATGGACAATGTTCCTCCAGGCCTTCCTGTCCTCTACCATCTTCTGGAGTCCTTTTAAGCTCACGCCTACTGCTTCAGTGACTCCATCCAGCCACCTCATTCTCTGTCGTCCCCTTCTTCTATTGCCCTCGATCTTTCCCAGCATTAGGCTCTTCTCCAGTGAGTCCTTCCTTCTCATTAGGTGGCCAAAGTATTTGAGTTTTAGCTTCAGGATCTGGCCTTCTAAAGAGCAGTCAGGGTTGATCTCTTCTAGGACTGACCGGTTTGATTGCCTTGCAGTCCAAGGGACTCGCAGTAGTCTTCTCCAGCACCATAGTTCAAAGGCTTCAATTCTTTGGCGCTCAGCCTTTCTTATGTTCCAGCTTTCACTGCCATACATTGCAACTGGGAAGACTATACGCACTTTTGTTGACAGGGTGATGTCTCTGCTTTTTAGTGTGCTGTCTAGATTTGCCATGGCTTTCCTCCCAAGGAGCAAGCGTCTTTTAATTTCTTGGCTACAGTCCCCATCTGCAGTGATCTTGGAGCCCAGGAAAATAAAATCTGTCACTACCTCCATTTCTTCCCCATCTATTTGCCAGGAATTGAGAGGGCCGGATGCCATGATCTTGGTTTTCTTAATGTTTAGTTTCAACCCAAGTTTTGCACTCTCCTTCTTCACTCGCAACAAGAGGCTCTTCACTTTCTGCCATTAGAGTGGTATCATCTGCATATCTTAGGTTGTTGATGTTTCTTCCGGCAATCTTAATTCCAACTTTTGATTCATCTAGCCCTGCCTTTCTCATGATGTGCTCTGCATATAAGTTAAATAGGCAAGGCGACAGTATACAGCCTTGCCGGACTCCTTTCCCAATTTTGAAGCAATCAGTGGTTCCGTGTCCAGTTCTCACTGTTGCTTCTTGGTTCGCATATAGGTTTCTCAAGAGACAAATAAGATGGTCTGGTATGCCCATCTCTTTAAGGACTTGCCACAGTTTGTTATGATCCACACAATCAAAGGCTTTAGCATAGTCAATGAAGCAGAAGTAGATGTTTTTCTGGAACTCTCTAGCTTTCTCCATGATCCAACGTATGTTAGCAATTTGATCTCTAGTTCCTCTGCCTCTTCGAAATCCTGCCTGTACTTCTGGTAGTTCTCGATCCACATACTGCTGGAGTCTAGCTTGTAGAATTTTAAGCATAACTTTACTAGCATGAGAAATGAGTGCAATGGTGCGATAGTTTGAACATTTTTTGGCACTGCCTTTCTTTGGAATTGGAATGTAAACTGATCTTTTCCAATCCTGTGGCCACTGTTGAGTTTTCCAAATTTGCTGGCAAATTGAGTGTAGCACTTTTACTGCATCATCTTTTAAGATTTTGAGTAGCTCAGCTGGAATACTGTCACCTCCACTAGCTTTGTTGTTGCTCAGCTTTTCTAAGGCCCACTTCACTTCACATTCTAGGATGTCTGGCTCGAGGTCAGTGACCACCTCATTGTGATTATCAGGGACGTTAAGCTCATTCTTCTATAGTTCTTCTGTGTAATTTTGCCACCTCTTCTTAATCTCTTCTGCCTCTGTTAGGTCCCTACCATTTTGGTCCTTTATCATGCCCATTTTTGCATGAAACATTCCTTTCATCTCTCCAATTTTCTTGAAAAGATCTCTGGTCCTCCCTATTCTATTGTTTTCTTCTATTTCTTTGCATTGTTCATTTAAGAAGGCATTCTTATCTCTTCTAGCTATTCTTTGGAATTCTGCATTTAATTGGGCATATCTTTCTTTTTCTCCCTTGCCTTTCGCTTCCCTCCTTCCCTCAGCTATTTGTAAAGCTTCCTCAGACAGCCATTTTGCTTTCTTGCATTTCTTTTTCTTTGGGATGGTTTTGGTTGCTACCTGTTGTACAATGTTGCGAACCTCTGTCCATAGTTCTTCAGGCACTCTGTCTATCAGATCTAATTCCTTAAATCTATTTGTCACCTCTACTGTATATTCATCAGGGTTATGATTTAATTCATACCTGAGAGGCCTAGTGCTTTTCCCTACTTTTTTTAATTTAAGCCTAAACTTTGCAAGGAGAAGCTCATGATCTGAGCCACAGTCAGCTCCTAGTCTTGTTTTTACTGACTGTATAGAGCTTCTCCATCTTTGGCTGCAGAGCATATAGTCAATCTGATTTCTGTGTTGACCGTCTGGTGATGTCCATGTGTAAAGCCGTCTCTTGGGTTGTTGGAAAAGAGTATTTGCTAAGACCATCGTATTCTCTTGACAAAATTCTATCAGCCTGTGCCCTGCTTCATTTTGTACTCCAAGGCCAAACTTTCCTGTTATTCCAGTTATCTTTTGGCTTCCTACTTTAGCATTCCAATCCCCCATGATGATAAGGACATCATTTTTGGGTGTTAGTTCTATAAGGTGCTGTAGGGCTTCATAGAACCGGTCAATTTCATCCTCTTCAGCACCGGTGGTTGGGGCATAGACTTGGACTACTGTGATATTGAATGGTTTGCCTTGGATTCGAACTGAGATCATTCTGTCATTTTGAGGATTGTATCCCAGTATTGCTTTTCCTACTCTTTTATTGACTATGAAGGCTATTCCATTTCTTCTGAGGGATTCTTGCCCGCAGTAGTATACCTGATGGTCATCTGAATTAAATTCACCCATTCCTGTCCATTTTAGTTCGCTGATACCTAAGATGTCAATGTTTAGTCTTGTCATCTCTTGTTTGACCACGTCCAGCTTTCCTTGATTCATGGATCTTACATTCCAGGTTCCTATGGAGAAAAAATCTTTACAGCATCGGACTTTCCTTTCACCACCAGACATATCCACAGCTGAGCGTCCTTTCGGCTTTGGCCCAGTCGCTTCATTCTTTCTGGCGCTACTAGTACTAGCCCTCTGCTCTTCCCCAGTAGCATATTGGACGCCTTCCGACCTGAGGGGCTCATCTTCCAGCGTCATATCGTTTTGCCTTTTGGTACTGTCCATAGGGTTTTCATGGCAAAGATACTGGAGTGGTTTGCCATTTCCTTCTCCAGTGGATCACGTTTTGTCAGAACTCTCTGCTATGACCTTTCCGTCTTGGGTGGCCCTGCACGGCATAGCTCATAGCTTCATTGAATTACGCAAGCCCCTTCACCATGACAAGGCAGTAATCCATGAAGTAATCCTATTCCAAATACCTATCTGGATATTTACCCAAGTGAAGCCTGTTTAGCTTCAGCAAGGGGCTGCCTCATGTGCAAACTTTATTAGCACTGTTCTTTACCTTATACTTAAGACAGCTTTACTACCTTCACTGCAGCTCATTCACTTGCTTCCCACCTCTGAATCCATTTTGCAGAATGAGTACATAATTAGGCAGTCTTGGTGTTCATTCTTCTGACTTGGTACAATGCTCATTTGCTTGAAAAGGGCAGGAGAGCAAGTGGTGAAAACAAAAGGAGAAGCAGGAGTGGGTTCAGAGGACTCTGGAATTTGGAGGGCAAACCAATGGCATACCAAGGAGGGGAGGCTGGCTGAGGGATTCTGGGAGTTGAAAGTCTACACAGGTTGATAAACACTGCTCTAGCTGAAGGATGCCCAATGCAAATCTAGTTTAATGATTAAGAACTACATTTAGGGAGGGCACAGTAACTGTCCACCACCCATGCATTATTTGGGCAACAGACTGAGAAGGAGCCCAGGTCATCTGTTTGCAGCATTGTTTATTGCAGTGAACAATAAAGCATATACATTGCAATTGTCAATAACTCTCCATATAAAGATATCATTATTATTCAATTTGCAGGGCTGACCATCACATCTAAGCAACTCTGGGCAGCTCACAACAGGCTCACAATCCAATAAAAAGTTGAAAACTATACAAACATATAAACACCATCTGTAATCAATTTAAAACAAAAAGTAAGGGGCAGAATCCATTTTTTCATCAGCTCAACACAGTCATTGTAAAAGCCCCTCACCACTGGCAGGCCCCAGGCATAGTGGCTGAGCTATGTCTTCAGGCTTCCTAAAGGCAGGGGGAGGAAGGGGTTAGGGCCAATCTACGGTTCAGGAGAATAATGTTCCATAGATGGGTACCATGGCAGGAACGACTGTCTTCCTGGGTCAACCAATTTCACTCCTTCACACAAAATCAGTGATATGACTCTCCTGCCAGTTCTGATGGAACAGGCAGTTGTAATTGGGGAGAAGTAATCCTTTAAAAAGGGACGCGGTGGCTCAGTGGGTTAGGACACTGAGCTTGTCGATCAGAAGGTTGGCAGTTTGGCGGGTCGAATCCCGAGTGCCGCGTAACAGAGTGAGTGCCTGTTACATGTCCCAGCTTCTGCCAACCTAGCAGTTCGAAAGCATGTAAAAATGCAAGTAGAAAAATAGGGACCACTACAGTGGGAAGGTAACAGCGTTCTGTGCACCTTTGGTGTCTAGTCATGCCGGCCACATGACCACGGAGACGTCCTCGGACAAACGCTGGCTCTTCGGCTTTGAAACGGAGATGAGCACCGGCCCCTAGAGTCGGAAACGACTAGCACGCATGTGCGGGGGAACCTTTACCTTTACCTTTTTTATCCTTAAATTACTGTGGTAATACAATGAGAATATGCACACAATGCACGTAATTAATTACAAATCTACAAAGCTGCCAATCTATGTTGTTAATGTCACTTGTATGCTGGAGCACTTCTGTGATTAGAAAAAAATAAGACTGAACCAGGCACCCAAAAATGGTAATGTGCGGGGGAACCTTTACCTTTAATCCTTCAAATAACCCACTAATCAATCAATCAATCAATCAATCAATCAATCAATCAATCAATGATGTACCAAAAGTCAGGCTCCATAGGCCAATCACAATGATGTTTTGGCCTATACTTTTTCAGAGTAAGTATTACCATTTTTAGGAATATTCAAAGATCAAAATGTTTAAAAGAAATGTCTAAACAAAATGTTTAGAAGGAAATGGCAAACATTTAATATACTTTATATAATAAATTATCTATGAGACCTGACAGTTTGTATGTTCTGTATATTACTGTATGCAAACCTGTGCCTTCAAATAGAAGATTGTTCCCTGTCAGTACTATAAAGGAGAACATACAACCACCCTTTGATTAGGTTGACTATGGGAATGAGTAAGAAACATCTTGAGCAATTAAGGAAAGCAGCACACAGACATGAAACAGTTTGCCATTAAGCACCTGCACTGATTTTCCCATGCTATCAGGTAACATAAAAGAAGCAGAAAGTGTGCATGCCTTCCCTGGGGTCTCAGTTCAATTTTATGCACGTGAAAAGCAAATACATACTCCCAATACATAGAATTGTGACTGTATCAATTTAGCAAACTCGCCCATAGTGTCTTCTCCGAGTACAGCTGGATATCAAAGGTGTACAGATAAAACATTCTTTATGAGAGATGGTGATGGTGAAAAGCAGGCATTTATCCAGGAAACTCTGAGATACAATGGTGCTTTAGGCTTTGTGGATATATTTATGAAATTTAAAGGTCAAGTAATAGTTTTCGTTCCTCTATTTGCTACAGATGATTTTATTGAACATTTTCATTATTCTTTTTGATATTTCCACACACTTTCTTTTGGGGTGGGAGGGAGGGATGAAGATGATTTCTATCTGTGCCTTGAGTTATAGGATGTAGAAAATGTGCAGTGAATATGTGATTACTGTAATAAGCCCTTTTACCTAACATACATTTGGTCCTCAGTATTGAAGAGTTTTTCACTCAAAAAGTGATCTGAATTTGTAAGGAAGTCTGGCATAGAAAAATCAAGGTCAAAGAAAGTTCTCTAGATTCTGGTGCTTGTCTTTCTTATCATGCACTTGAAAGCATTGCTAATTATGCTCATAAAGTTGACAAATTTCATGGTATCAGCCTCGGGTCATTTTGCAGCATTGTTGAAATTAGAAAGGGGAAGAAAATATCACTAGTAACTGACAAGTGTTTGTGTTTTGAAATGTGGCAATTAGGACTAGGTCTGAAAGAAAACTAACAGTAAGACAAATGAAAATATAAATTATGTTTATGCACATTTTAGTTTTTTTCTTCTAGTCAATACAAATTAGGAGCTGATGACTCAAGTATTATATAGAATGTATATGCGCTAAAATTTTATTGATTCACAGCTTTAGCAGCAACCAGATGTTCTGGAGAAGCAGCTTTTAGACAGAGATAGTCTTCCTTGATCCTACAAGAACATTTCTCATCTGTAGTTCATAGCTGAAGGTGTTCTGTTCCTCACCTGGCAGCTTGCAGCCAAGCTCATTAGGGTTGGGAGGTGCTAAAATTAGCAGTTCTTACCAAGCATCAACCTGCAACCTGATGGAGAGGGTTAGGGTCTTGCATAACAACACCGAAGTTCCCTGTCCCATTTCAGTTTCCAGAAATAACTTGCTGCTTATTGTTCTCTTCATCTAGATCTTGCTTTAAAGAGGAATCAACCCTGCATGAAGAAAGAGACGATAGTATAAAAGTCTTGGATAAAGCCAGTAAACTCTGGCTTAAAATCTTCAATTTTATTTCTCCTTGTTAGCCTGATTGCCTCTTCGTTGGTTGGAGTCATGCCCTGGATCATGACATGACAAAAAGTGCAAAGAAGAGCAACTCAGATGATTAAAGGCCTGGAGACTAAAACATATGAAGAATGGTTGTGGGACTTGGGTTTGGCTAGTCTAAAGAAAAGAAGAAATAGGGGTGACATGATAGCAGTATTCCAGTATTTGAGAGGCTGCCACAAAGAGGAGGGGGTCAAATTATTCTCCAAAGCACCAGAGGGCAGGACAAGAAATAATGGATGGAAACTAAACAAGGAGAGAAGCAACCTGGAATTAAGAAGAATCTTCTTAACAGTGAGAACAATTAACCACTGGAACAGCTTACCATCAGAAGTTATAGGTGCTTCATCACTGGAGGTTTTTAAGAAGAGACTGGACAGTCACTTGTCTGAAATGGGATAGGGTCTTTTACACAGACACACAGACACAGACACACACAAACACACACACACACACACACACACTGAGAGAGAGAGAGAGAGAGAGAGAGAGAGAGAGAGAGAGAGAGAGAGAGAGAGAGAGAGAGAGAGAGAGAGAGAGGAATGAGTGACTGGTTCCTCTTTTTCTGACTTTTAAATGCAAATCAAAATTGCCTGCTTTGATTTGAGATTCCACTCTACTTTAGAGGAAATATTGTCGATTTGATATTGGAAAAGTACGTAATGTAATATGTGTAATATATAGATCAAAACCAACTACACAACAAATATGTGCTAAAAATGGTAAATGTAAATTTTATTAAAATATACATAGTAGTTTATCAGAATGCCCGTTTTAGAAAAACTACGGTACATATATTTGTACACTTCTGTGGCTGTGAACAGCATAGGATCTGAATGTTTCTCCCCTATTCTTCTTTTGGCTTTACAGGAATGACTTTCTGAGAAATGAACAGCCTACCACACAGAGCCTCTTTTGTTTCTCTGGGGATTTTCTAATTTCTCTTCAGGGAGAATATGTCAATCCTGTCTTGTCTGAACTGATTTTCCATTTGATCTCCTAGTTTTGCATTAACCAAGGATAGCCTATTATATACACTCTTCTGGTGACAAATTACTGTCTTGAAGGGGGGGCGGGAGGGGGGATTGGCAGTTGGCAGACTGGAGCAGCTGCCGGAACCTAGACGAGGTAGATACTTATTGTGCCATCTCTGAAATGAGAAGTCAAGTTCTGCTGGCAATCTCAAAATAGGAAAAAAGCATGGTCCTAATATCTGACATAGTGCTTCTGAACCTGAAGGTAGTAAGTAGTTCTCCCGACAGTCTCTAGTAGTCTCATCCTTTACGAATTTGTCTAATAATCTTTTCGAGCTATCAAAATGGGTGGCCATATCCATGTTGCTGTAATGCACAGTTACTTTTTAGAAGCATAATTTGACAGCAGCAGCAGCTCTTTAACCCTCCCCAATCCCCAGAATCTCAGCAGAGCCATTGTGGCTAATGATGTAATTGGCAGCATTTTGCACAGCCCAATAGCCCCTCTCAGTTTTGACTATCCCTTCACATTAATGGTATTTCCTGCCTTTGATGATTAAACTAGTGTGCTTCAGATGTCGTCAACTTTCAGCTTTCATCATTCCCCAGCCAGAATGTCCATTTACTTGGGAAGATCAGAGATCAACATATTTGTGAAATGCCAGGTTCAGGAAGGTAACTATAAAGGTGTAATAACAGTTCTGTGCTCTTTGAATATGGGCAAAATGGTTTCAGTAACTGCCTGAATAGTAAAAGTTCATTAATGGACACCAAACTCAGGCATGAAATTATGATCATGTACTAATTTCTTAAGTTTATTTGCTCTTAAAAAGAGAGAGAGAGAGAGAGAGATCAGATTCAAAAGGCATATCCCTTCATTTCCAAAGGGTTTTTTTGCCCTGATTTTCTCTTTTAAATACATGCCATTAATTTATTTATAAGGTTCATATGGCCACCCTTCTTAAGCTACTCTGAGAGGCTCACAACTATAAAATCAATAAATAAAACAACAATAAAACAGTAAAAACAGTAAAACAAAAAATTCTGTATTTTAATTGCTCCTTAGGATTCAGTAGGCTTAGTTGTCCTCCTTCCATACTATTTACTTACACAATGCTATTCCAGCACTTTCAGGGGAAAAAAAAAACAGGTCTTAATGGTCTTTTCAAAGGTTAGAAGGGGGCTTGTCAAATCATCAATGGGAGGGTATTCCACAAGCTAGACACAGCCAGGGAAAAGGCAGACCTCCAAGGTCCAACTAGATGGCAAGATTTCAGGGATGAACTGGAAGATGCCCACTCTATCTGAGCTAGTGGGATGGACAAATATTATTAGGAGAGGCTATTCATCAGGTGCTGTGCCACATAGGGCTTTAAAGTTGTGCCAGCTTGATCACCATCCAGAGTCAAAGATAACCAGTTACCAGACCCGAGGGGGGGAAGGCAAAAATCCAGAACCATTCTCTCTTGCCAGGGTTGAGCCAAATTTGGTTCATCCCCATCCAGACCCTTACAGCCCCCAGTCTCTTGGGTAGCACTACAGCAGCACCTGTCCTGCCAGGGCTAGAGATGTATAGCTGGGTATCATCAGGCTACTGATGATACCGCACCCATGACTGCATCCAGTAGTTTCATGTAGATGTTAAATAGACGCAACTCACAGTGAAAAATGTGACTAAAATTAAAGAAGATAAAACTAATGATAATAGGTGGACCAACCTGCCTTAGAATTGACAATAAAGATATCAAGGGGGTGGATAACTTCTGCCTTTAGTGCCATCAAGAGTAAAAGAACAAGCAGACAAGCAATGCACACAGACTAGCACATGGTAGAGGAGCCATGAAGGCCTTGGAAAATGTATTCAATGTGGTGCTATATCTGTACCTACAAAAATCAGAATCACGAAAACCTTGGTGATGCTATATGGAAGTGAAAATTATGGGTTTTTTTCTTCACTCACTGACTCCTTCCCTGGGATAGGCAGATGTTGATTATTATGATGTTAAAGGTATCATTACAGGATGTAAGCTGTTACAAGTAAAGCTGCCTTTTGCAATTGACTGATGTGATTTTGTCAATGCCGGTGGTATTCAAGTGGTGCTCCAATTATTATTATCAAATTTATTCGACATTCATCTCATGGTTTAAAGTGACTCTGAGCAGTTTTTGGACTTTGAAGAAACAGTATAGGAAGAATAATGATGCTTTAAACTTTAGTGTTGAAAAGGACTGCTGCAAATTTTGTGGACAGCCAAACAAACCAATGGATCATTGAACAAATCAACTCAGAAAAGTGGGAGGAAAGAAAAAGAAGACACTGACCAGCAGCAATATGGATGCATTCAGATGCAATAGTGATAAATGTGCCCTTGGAAGATCTGAAAGACCAGGTCAGGAACAGGTTGTCATGGAGAAAATGTATTTATGTGGTCACTAAGAATGGACAATGACTTGATGTAATATAATTAATCAGAAAGCAGTGCTTTCTGAGGACAATTGATTGAGTTGACTGGCAATCAAAAATCTTTTTAAAAGGTTGTTGGAGATGACAATAGGCCTGCAAAGAGTGGAATGATGAAAAGCCACATGATGCCAACAGTGGGTACTCAGCTGAGGACATAACAAGCTTCCTGGACACAGTCCATGTTCACCATCACAAAGGATGAGTGGCAACCTGTCTATGGAAAAATGTCCTTGGCCATCTATAGCTGCCACTGTCTTATAATTAAACCTGCTGAGAATCAGGATCTCCTCTAAAAAGAGGCCAAATTAATTTACAATTCAGATTCCTTTTCAAAAGGAAAAGTTAGCTCACCTGTTGGCATGCTGTTTCTTGCCAGTTTTTTATGGATTTCAATCTACAGGTGTAGGTATCTGTGAGTCTATGTGTTCCAGTTAAGAGATAACTATTTTAAAACTGAGCCAAAGATGCACTGTGATGGCCTGTAGCAGGGCAGAGAGCAGAGGATCTGGATTTGGCCATCATTCCCAAGTCCCCCCCCCCTACATACAGGGGGCTGGAAAACTGAAAGCAGTGCCAATATTCTGATGGTTGTTTTGTATAGATTCCAGCCAAGCAAGCAATAAAACCCCCATAGAGATCTGTCTTTTCTCCAGGATGTTGATATCTAACAAGAGGTGTCTATATCTGGAAAAGCCTGATTTGCACCAGGGCACAGACAAATTACACAGAGAAAACTATTCTCTAACCAACCAAAGGAGATAAAACAATTGGGTTAAAAATTAAAAAGGGGACCCTTTCTAAAAAAAATTTGCATTTGTGTCGGTATGACATAGAAATAATCCTCTAAGTAAATATATTTCAGAATTTTTAAATCAGCAGCATCTCATTAACTTAAACATCTGTCACCGTAATTATAAATGAATTATGCATGAAAGTCACCAATTATGCATTTAAGGTATGGGGGGAGTGAACACTGCTATCTTTTGCTGGTTTATTGCCACTTACAAGAATTCATCTTTCTATGTGAAGTATGAAAGTATATGATTGTCCAATGTTTATGGACCCCAACTATTTTTCTTAATGATTTTTATTAAAAATTTTAACAGTAATAAGAGCTAATACAAAATGAAATTAAAGGGACAAAATGGAAGTAGAGGAAAAAGAAAAAAGAAATAAAAATAAGTGAAGAAAAGAAAAAGAAAAATATATTTCAAGAAGTGATTTCTGATTACTTTTATAGCAAGTACAAGCTTACAAGCAGACTTGATATCCCTCCTCTCCATAGAAACTCACCTATCTGAACAGGGATAAAGATGGTAAGCACTTTTGTAAAACATTGTGGACTTTTTGTTGTCAGAACTGTCACTGATTGAATGAACGTGGAGTATGTTGGCCCTGCAAGGTAGGCCAGACAATAAACACAATCAGGAGTACTAGCACTATTCTATTGTAAGGCCACGTTAATATTGCAAGTCCAAAAATATTTCTCCCCTCCTTTATTTCTACTCTCCAGAAAACTAGAGAGGGTCCCTTCTGAAACATTTCCCAAATTATCCCTCCTTCGGTGGGCTGAGACATGTTTTACATGCCCATTGTTCCATCTGTGGCTCTCCCTCTTGTCTCCCAAGGCTATTCTACATATCGTTACAGAATGCTTCAACCCTGCAGGATTGAATTGGCCTGCAGATACTATAGCAGACAACTAGTCCCTCAAGTAACCAGGCCCTACACCAATGTACAGCTTTATAGGCAATAACAAGAACACTGAATGACACCCAGAAAGCAAACTGGCAACCATAACAGTTTGGGACGCAGAGATGTTAGATGGGCATACTAAGGAATGCCCATTACCGGTGCCATTTTCTTCTTCTTTAGCTCTCTGGTGTACTTGCAACATTCCACACCTATTTTCCTTGGTAAGTAGAGTCAAAATTGCTGCATGGATGAAGGACGTGATTGATTGCCATTATTTTTCTGGTCTTCCCATCAAAGGCTTCTACTTCTGCTTGAGTCCAGTCCGCTGTTACAGCTGTGTACCTAATGACTAGAATTACCCAGGTGTTAATTGCCTTGATATTTCCTTTTCTGAATTTGGACTTTAAGATCTTCACTCTCATGACATATTCAGTTCTGACCTTCTTTATCATGAGAGTGAAGAAGATCTTAAATGCTGTTGTATTCCACAGCCTGAAAAGTTTTAAAATTCCAGATCTAAAGACACATTGCAGCACGTCTGTGACCTCAACATGCTAGAGATACCCCCATGTCTTTCCCTCAACAAAAGCCAAAAACAAAGGCCTGCTGTAATATGTATAGAAATGTTAGCTTGTTGTCCCTTTCCTATTTAAACTGAACCTTTCTATTACTAAAATTATATAATATTAAGTGTGGAATTGTGCTATCCCAGTGAGCTCTGTCAACTAAGACAAATTACAAACTCATAGCTTTGCTGGAACTAAATGTTAGATCCAAATCAAGTGAATGACACACTTTTTCCAAGAGATGAAATCATGAGGTCTAAGTTTAATACCGATTGTTTAAAGATTTCTCCCTCATTTACTTTGTTCCTTATCTGGTATTGAGTGGTATAATATATTAACTGAGTTCTTGGTTGGCTTAATTCTTTCAGAGTTTGCTAAATGGATTATTTTCTGTCTCATACTTTGGAATAATCAATTGACTTCTAGTGCACTAACGAAAAGCATTGTTAGCAGGGATGGATGTTTCTAGTGTTATTTCACTCAGAGTAGAAGCTGAAATATCTTGTTTTCATAAGATTCAAAGTATTCTTATACCCCAATGCCACTTCAGAATAAGCTCCTTACTATTATTGGACTTACTATTATTGCTAGCATTACGTACATTTATTTTCAGTAATTGGTTTCTTTTAAAATATTCTCTATCCCAAATTGGAAAAAAGATGAATCCTAAATGGTGACGGTAGAAATATTTTTAAAATGACTGTTGTCTTTATAATGGATGAAACAAGAATTTGTGTGCCTTTTGTCCTTAGTAAATTTCTGCTTCTGCTTTGTCTCTGGAGAAGGGATTCCCCTCTTTGCTGAGGAGAATGATCAAGATGGATCTAATTGTGGGGCTTTGCTTTTTCAGACAAACAAATGTTCAGATTGTCTCATTGATAGCAATATGCAGTGTGCAAAAGAATATTGGCCTTTCAACTATACTTGTTCATTTCACTTGATTTTTTCCCCCACTAATGAGTTCTGATACCAGATAGATTTGTCTGTTTGTCTATATTTCTGTTTGTTAAAAATATTTTCCCCCTTTCTTCAAGGAGATCAAGGCAGCATACACAGCATTCCTTCCACCATTCCACCCCCCCCACACGCAATAACTATCATGTGAGGTAGGCTGTATTGAGAGATGACTGATCCAAAGTCACCAGGGAGTTTTCCTGCCTGGAAAGAGACTTGAACCTTGATCTCTTCAGTCCTAGTCCAACCCCACTACAACACTGGCTGATTATAATGAAGATTGGGAGGCGAACATAGCATTTATACAACTGTGGAATATGTTTACTATTGTGTAGTACTTAATATACTTCAGGCTTTTCTTACAGTATATACCTCAGCTTTTTCAAATGACAGTTTCCAAGGAAACCAGCCCAGCTTTGTGGCAAACCTAATTAAGTTGTTCCCCTCTCTTACCTGAGAAAACTACTGCCTATCCACAATGGGGTAATGAAAAGCTTCAGAAATCTGGGAGTGCTAACTGATTTGACTACTAGAGAGTAAGAGAACTAGGAAGGTGTGGGTTTGTTTGGTTGTTTTGGTAATACTCCCTAATTCATAGATACACTTGAAGAGCATGAATATATAGAAAATCAGCAGCAACCCAGAAGTGCTGCCCCATGTTTGATATTCTTGGGTTGCATTTTTAACCAACTTCTATCTCCCTCCCTGTGTTTCTCTCTTTCTGATTGTGGAGATCCTTCTTTCCATATGCTCTCACAAAGTCATAGAAGGAAATGAGGAGAAAACTGAGTAACAATGCTGCAAATGCCAACTCATTCACTGATACTGGTAGTGTAATGGTATGTGGGAATGACCTTAGGAGACAGGAGGAAGAACTGCAGGCTAGACAACTGCTGTGCAAAACATACCTCAGCCTGCAGAAGAAGGGGAGGCAGGGAAAGTCTTTCAGGAGGGACCCTTCCTAGTTTGCTGGAGAGTAGAAGCAAAGGAAGGGAGAAATACTTTCAGACTTGCAAGTTTCTGTTAACATATCATTATTAAGAAAAAAATAGAGTTGGTACTCACAGTTGTGCTTCTTGTCTGGACTACTGTAAAATGCTAACAGATTACTTTTGTTGTTGGTGGTCTGTTTAATCCTAAGAAATAGACCACATGCACAGCATGAAGATGGAGTGGCTTGGCTGTATGAGCCCCATTAAAAAAAATTGCAAATGAGAGAGCTGGGGCCTTTTATGAGCATATTTCATGAGTAGGCAACCTTTCGGTAGTTAGAAGTCCAACTAACATTTCAAAGGAGGCAAGGTCCCAGCAGGCAGGGCAATTGTTACAAAATGAGCAGGTTTGTATTGAATAAATTGGTGGAATCTGCATTTTTTTATTTTTTTTTACCCTATGATATTTTGGCGGAAGAAGGAATTTTTAGAATAAAATGTTTTATTTTACTTTTATAGAGATGCTGAGAATGCAGGGGACCATGCAATCCCATGGCAATGTCACTAAATTAGACAGAGCTGGCTTTAAGTCTACATGTTTGCTACTTGTTAGGATTGCTGAGTTGACTGCAACTTGGTAAGAATGTCAGGCTTCTGAGAATTCTCTGTGAGTTTTTTGATCTTGCTGGTTCTAAGGTACCCATTCTACTTGAAGCTATGCCTGCAGTTGTCATTTTTGTAGAGGGATTAATGAAGTTGTAGTGTATGTTTGAAAGCAAGCTGGTGATTCTGGATGTATTCTGTTACCCTTCTGCCTATGTATGCTATGTAGAAGTATTCACAGTCCTTACATTTTATTTTGTAGATGACTGCTGCTTTGTCTCCTTCTTGGTGCACATATGTATTACATCAAATTAATGAATTGTGCATAATCAGCAAAATTGGTATGTTTTATTTTTTACTTGACAGCAAATTTCCCCAGTGTTATTCTAAGGAAATGAAGAATTATGGATTTTTCCTGATTTCTCAACTTCTGTTACCTATGATATCCTGTTCGCTGAAGCTTTAGCATTTGTAAATATTGCTGCCCCCACCAGAGAAGATATTGCCCCTGCTACATTATCTGTGAAAAATCCTTGCCTCTAAGCCTTATTTGTAGCTCCATTAACCTAAAGAACTGGTGTGAATGCTCCATTTGCCTTTGAAATAAAGAATGAGCAGTAGCATTCAGGACTCAAATCCCTATCATTTCACGTTGCTTTCCTCATTATGAGAGGAACAGAAAGGTCTCCAGTCATTATTTCTGCCCCTGTCATTACCAAAGGTATAGAAAGCTGTGTTTTCACTCCATTAGCTTTCATAAATAAAAAGAATGATTACTTAAGTCTAGAATAATTATTTCAACCAGCTTTCCTCAGCACTCCAGCACAAAGCAGACTAAATTCTAAACCCAGGCTGACAAATTAATTTCTATTATTTATATTTTGTAGAAAACCCCATCATGCTCAAGACTCCCTTAGTGATACAAATGGCTTTATTTGTGGGTTGATGTGCTTCTCAGGTCACACACGACAAAACAATAAGAAGCTTATCAATTTCCCATGAAACTGTCAAAGTTGTCATGATTTGCACCAGGGAAGGTTTGTAAAACAGGTATCAAGAATGCCTGGATTTTTTATGGATTACCAGATTTGGGGTAGCTGGTAGCTAGTATTGTTTGGCTCAGAATTTATTTATATACTGATATGGTTGCTGATATTCTTAACGGCAGATTTCTAAGTGCTTGTTTCATTCTACTGACCTTAGGTACCTGCAGACTTAGAATCAAGACATCAGATTCCTAGTAGAAGTGAGTATAAGCTGAGAAAGAAGGAAACAGTGACAATTAAAATGTCAAATCTTGAATATCAAGAGCCTTGAATATTTGTTAATCCAAGCAGCTCAATTGTAAGCTTTTTAATCAAGAGGCAGTCTCACCAGATTCAGTTTACCTACTATCAAGTAAAACTGAATAAAATTGTTGCTGAGCTGAATAAATAAAGTTAATATGAGCAACTATTAATGCAATGTTTTTAGAAAGTCTATGGGCTTATCAAATCAATCTAAGCTATCAAATTCACCTGCTTGCTGGGAAATTGAACCAGTTTAATTTTTACTGTGGAGCTGCAGTCTTCATTCAGCTTTTGTAATGAAAATGTCTCGAGGTTTGTTGCTTTTTCTAAATTTGAGGCTTAAAGGAAAGAGTTTGGACTATCTACAGTACTATATATTGGATCAGATTTCTGTCACTATAGCTGTGAGCTTGTCTCACAGAGTATTACAATGAAATGTTAAGCTGCTTTTTTTAGTGCCATATTCCCTTTGTTTTCATCTATCAGTGCCTGATTAGCTCTAATAGGACCTTGCCAGTTCTTGAAAAATAAACCTTTGATTCCAGGGTCCATTTAGCAGTTCCAAGTTGCCAAAGAGAAATAATGAACAATTCAGAAGTGAACCTTAGATCAAAAGACAGAATCTGTCAATTTAGGGATAGAGCCTGAACTTGAATTCACAAGTCTCTTCCCAATAAAGCAATACATCCATGTACTGTAGAGCTTTAGCTAGCAAAGAACAATATAACACAATGCACAGAGGGCAAAATAACAGCACGAACATTACAAATACAGCAGGGTCCTTAGCTATCAGTGTGTATACAATAATGCACACACAGTCTCTGACATTTCTGAGGAAGCAAGCATTTAGAAGGCAATCTAGAAATCATTTACCTACTTTATAAATGGAAATAAGAACAAAAAAGTGGATGTTACCAGAAAATTATTCTGTAGTGTCTGCATAAGAATAAAAAAATGTCCATTTTCAGAGAAATTGAAGTTTCACAAAGAATAAAAATAAACTGGAACAGAACAGAATAGAATAGAATAGAGCTGGAAGGGACCTTCGAGGTCTTCTTGTCCAGCCACCCTGGTCAAGCAGGAGAACCTATACCATCTCAGACAAGTGACTGGCTAGTCCAGGGGTATCAAACTCACAACATCATGTTCCATGTCGCAATGTATCATGACTTTATTTCCATTGCCGGCAATGGGGTAGATACGGTTTTGCCATGACGCATCCGGCCCGCGGGCCAGCAGTTTGACACCCCTGGTCTAGTCTTTTCTTAAGAACCTCCAGTGATGGAGTGCCCATGATTTCTGAAGGTAAGCAAATTGATTCAAGCTCCAAATATTCTTAGAAGTCTCTTTGACTCTAGGGAATCAGAAGTTGAACAGATTATTATTGCATGATTCCCTAGGAAACGGTTAGTTTATTACCTTGTATGAAGATCAAAGAGAGTAAAAATGTTTTCAACAATGCTAGGAGGTATCATAATAGTGACAGAGGGGGAAAACATAATTCATCATTATTAACTAAGATTTTCTACTTTTTGTTGAAGAGTTTTGAATAACTCATTCCTAAAACTGCAAGGCTGTTGCCTTTGTAATGGTGCAGTGTAATTAATAAATACACTAATGGAGGCTTCATAGCACTATTAGGGTCTTTTAAAATTTACTGTGGGAAACCTTTCAATACCATTAAATACACCTTTGTCACACAATGAAGTTTTCTTCGTAATAGACTCATTAACATTCATAGCGTAATTCAAATCCATCCATTTACAGCTGGCAAGTACAATTCTGAGCTGTCTTCTCTCTGCCCCCACCCCTCCCAAATACTTAGGAAACTATTTTTTTCTGGCTAAGGGCACATTGCCCAATTCAGACTGTGTGGAAATTAGATAATTTTTTAGTGATCCTCCTTAAAGTCCATCTTTGGGCATCCTTAGTGGCATTTTATTTCTTTTGAAGGCTAAGTGAAATCTCTGAGGAGTTTGAAGATAGTAGCTTAAAGTGCAATCTAATAGGACTCCTGTGAAGCCATTTGTGAAGGAATAGAAGAAGCAACCAAGTTTCTTAGAACTGCCATGAAAGAAGTACTCTTGGTGAGTAACTGTTCCTTAACTCTGGAACATGTGTGATGGAACCATGTGGTCTGCTTGTTGTTTAGATCAGAAAACAACCCTATAAGACTTCACAGTGTTAATGGCCATGGGCATCCATTACAAGTTGCAACAATGTCTCACGTGTCATAATGCTATCATGCAAAAGATGTGAATTAGCTAAACTGTATCAATCGCATATCAAATCAGTCATGTATGCAAATTACATAATGTGCATGTACATATGAGGATGCTTGCTCCCTTGCTCCCCCAACCCCAGCACCAATAAATACCTTGCAGCAGGACTTCTTCCGTCTCCTCATAGATATTGGTTATCAGCAAATTTAAATGTATGAATTAATTAATGAATTTTATTATGGCTTTTGGGCACTCAACAAGATACAGGAAATCCCATAACTGGAATATCATCAGTTCTTTACCTTTATTCCAGTAAAGGACTTAGCATAGGAGAACATGTGTCATGGTTTCCAGAACCACAAGGACAGAGACTAATAAAGGACTGATGCCTTTAAAATCTCTTCTATGCGACGAACTTTTAGGCCAAGTAATTCAGATTGGGAAAGACCCATTCCCCTAATTTGAATAAATAAGCAAGGTTTTTGTGGCTGTTATGGTTTCATTTTGTGTGAGGGTTGAATATCTGTTGACTTTAAGTATACATCTGTATCTGAGAATCATCTAGAAGCCCCACCTAGTTGGCCCACTTCTTCTGCAGCTGAAGGAAATGCCTCTGCAGCTGAGAATGGAGCTCTGACTTGCATTTTGCCATCAGAGGCCTTCTGGAAAGACCTCTGCAGCCAAGAACAGTTTTAAGCTGCCGAGGCCTTTCCGGAAGGCCTCTGAAGGCAAAATGCAGGCCAGGGGGTGCTGCACAAGAAGTGGGCTGGCAAGGGAGTCCTGGCTGCAGTGGTAAGTGGGCATGGAAGGCATGGGGCAACTCCACCCCTCGCACCCTCCCTAGCTTGATTTTTAGGCGTGTGCCTAAAAACTAGGGCTTATTTTTTGGGTAGGGCTTATATGAGCCCCCCCCCCCAAAAAAAAATCAAGCTAGGGGTTATTTTCAGGGCAGGTCTTACTTCGGGAAAACATGGTAGGTACAGCATATGAATTTTGGAGCAAATCCAGTCTGGCAGGGAGACAACCTCTGGCAAACCATAATTTTAGGATAATACTCCTACCTCTGTCCAAATCATTGGACCAATGATAGATAACTAACATAGCACATGCAAATATATTTCAAGAAATAGCCAGTAATCAAAGTGTTACATAATTTAATATATAATACTCACATGCATTAATAACATTGATTGCAGATTCATTAGCCAGGCAAACCAAAACAGAATGCAAATGGCATATTTTATCATCTTAGGAAATGAGGAGTTATCATAATATATCTATAAATATTATTTATAATTACTCAAATGAAGTGCAGAAATCATTTGCTCAGTTCAAATAAAAACCTTTTATTACAGCAATTAATTAATCATCTAATATGTAACAAATAGGCCTACTTGAATAACTGTTTCATGCTTTCATTTTGGCAGTTACGTTATCAAAAGAGATTTGCCTAGCAAATTGACTTTCTGCTGGCAAGCCTTTATTTCTGGAAAATAATAGGTAATCTTTTACTTGTTTACTGATGCAAACAGCATGTTTTCCTGTAAGCAAACTTTGTGCTGAGAAATGTGTCACAAAATTCAGAGAAGAATGCAATCTGTGTTAATATTTATCTGCGAAGTGCAAACTCAGTTCTCCGTTCCTGGCTCAAATATAAATTGGTATTTATTATAAATTTTTTTGAAAGAATCTGATCCAAATGGAAACTATATTTAATCAAAATAGTATTTATTTTATTTTAGACTTGTAAGAAGAGAAGAATGGGACTACAGTGGGAAGTTAGCTCTAGTGATAGAACCAACAAGACATATATGGAAAAGGTACAGGGAAAGTCTCCTGAAATTTATGCATATTTTTAGTGATTTATGGTTTTTTAGCAACAATACAGAAATCATATGCCATTGCCATCTTCCAGAATGTGTTTCAGTTTCCCAGATGGTGTCAAACTGCCGGCCCGTGGGCCAGATGCATCATGGCGAAGCCGTGCCCACCCCATTGCCGGCAAGGCAAAAAATGTCATGATACGTCATGACACATCACGTGATGTTGTGAGTTTGACACCCCAGTCCCAGTATTAACCTGACCCACCTGTGTTTAGTTTCCTGGTTCAGACTGGATTAGTTAGATGTTGTCACCTATTTCCTCCTTCAGTAAAACCTGAATTAGTGAGTTGGTGGTAGAAATATCACAAAACAAATATTTAAGATTGAAGGAATAGAAAAGTAAGGATCTGCTGCATACATTATCATGTTTAATCCCAGAGTAGATATTTGCAGGGAGGTGGGAGATGGGTGCTTGTATTGGGATTACTTCTATTTTATCTAGCTTTGATGGACCAGAGTGACTTCAATTGGAAAATGTCTAGGTTGTTTTGAATAATTCTGTTATAAACTTCAGCAAGTGAGGATATATGCAGAGCCATTTTTAATCACCTGTGCCACAATTTTTAATTGAAGTGACATTTAGGACTACAGCACAGATTGAAATGGCATACAAGATTCAGTAAATAAATAAAATTTTCAAACCCTAAATTGCATCCACCTGAGATTCTTTTAATTTAGATATTATATCTTAGGTTTATTAAGAATTTTAGTACTTGTTTATGATGATATGAGATGCCAAGCCTAAAACCTCAATTATAGTGTGGTACTGTGATAGCACTTAGACTTATATACCGCTTCAAAGTGCTTGACAGCATTCTCTAAGTGATTTACAGAGTCAGCATATTGTCCCCAACAATCTGGATCCTCATTTTACTGACCTTGAAAGGATGGAAGGCAGAGTCAACTTTGAGCCGGTCAGGATTGAACTCCTGGCAGTGAGCAGAGTTAGCCAGCAATATTGCATTCTAACCATTACACCACCATGGCTCTTAAGGTTGATAGGTGATAAAGAGTGTAAAAATCAATAATGAAAACTTATAACTATATCATAGGAGCATGGGTTTAGTTCATGTTTTGACCATACTAAGAATTACAATGAAATATAGAAGAGGTAGAAAATCAAAATAATAATAAAAAACTAATAAAAGGTGACTGGGATTATAGTCTACTTTGTCTGGAAAAATTGTACTTGCCAGGTCTTCTCTGATTATACTAGTACATTGAGAGAGAGTGAATTTGTATATTTAAATAATAATAATAAAAAAATCTAAGAAGTTTCATACATTGTATTTCCAGCCTATTTCCTTAGAAAGGAAGAGGTTATTGCTGTTTTTTATATGTCAAAGGAAGAGGAATAAAATAGATTGAAAGTATAATGCAATGTATTGTTAATGATTTTGATGTTGATCTTGGTGTATGACAAGTTCATTCATGGTTCACTACAACGGCATCATCTGCCAGCTACTTTTTCCCCATCAACTGGGTATAGTATTTCCATTTGCTCAAGTGAAAAAAGGAATATGTCAATGCTTCTGAGGTCCTCAATATCGAATCTGAAAGAGCCAATGTGCCCACTGATACCCTTCTTAGTGCTTTTGGAGGCTCCCTGCACCATCATGTTTCCTAGATGGGGGGTGGGTATCAGGGGAACTCTTACTAAACTTGCAGATTACACAGAATTGCATAGATAGCTAATATCTACCACCTAAAGAAAATTCAAAAAGATTTTGATTGATTAGGTAAAGATACTGAATATCTCGAGGAGCTTTATCAAGTACTGCTTTTTGATTTGAAAAATGGCATCTCATATAGAAAGCACTGCCATTTTTCAAAAGATATTTCCTTGTGAATAGGAGATATTGATGAATTGCCAGAGGAATAGCTGAAGAATCATGTTGATACTTTAATAGAGCAACAGAATAACAGAGTTGGAAGGAACCATGGAGGTCTTCTAGTCCAACCCCCTGCTCAAGCAGGAAATCCTATAACAATTCAGACAAATCGTTGTCCAATCTCTTCTTAAAAACCTCCAGTGTTGGAGCACCCACAACTTCTGGAGGCAAGTCATTCCACTGATTAATTGTTCTAACTGTCAGAAAATTTCTCCCTAGTTCTAGGTTGCTTCTCTCCTTGATTAGTTTCCATCCATTGCTTCTTGTCCCGCCTTCAGGTGCTTTGGAGAATAGGCTGATCTTGTCTTCTTTGTGGCAGCAACTTAGATATTGGAACACTGCATTCATGTTGTCTTTAAGCATAACTGCTATTACAATTAAGAAACAATAGAACTGTATCTTTGTTTAATGAACTGCCAATTAAACCAGGCCTTGGTTATGAGAACATAGGTATGGCAGAGCCTAAGGGAAACATATACTTTCTTAATGTGTCTGTTTAGGCTGCCAGGCTAACTTATTCAAGTTATTCAATCATGTCAAAAGCCCCCAACTATTTTGAACTGAATGTCACATTTGGAGTTTGGAGGCCCATTTGGAATTTTAAAATTCTTGCAAGATGGTGATTCTGATTGTATATTACTGCCTGCAATATAGACATGTAGCTGTTGAAGTGGGAATGATTTGTTTTAAACAGTTTACCAGAGCTTGATTCTTATTGTTTCAACAATAAAAATTGCAATTGTATTAAATTGCTGTTATTTTTCATTTTTTCTTTCCAAACCTTTAGAAATGTTTTGAATTACCCTTTAAACCATGAGCAATATTTGTTTCAAAACCTCACATATACAGTACATAAACTTATTCTTAACAATACTTTGTGGCAGAAAGTTGGACATTATATTCCTGAATGTATTTGAAATTGCTGGGTGATGCCAACTTAAACATAGCATTGTCAGAAATGACAGACTAAAAAACTCTGAGGTTATTTTGTTAGTTTGTTTGCTATTCTTGTGAAATTGACTTTTTAATTTTAGCCAGTTGAGCATCCACAGTTGGTTTCAATAAAAGTTCCTTGTCTTTTCCTCCTCACATCTTCAAAGAGATCTCTTGACTACTCGAAAACAAATGAAAGGTCTAAAATTAGAGCTATCAATACTCACTTGCAAAAGTGTGCTGAAAACAAGAGTGTCAAGTCAAAGAAGCAACTGCATGGATTAAATAGATGTCTATTATGTATTATGTGTGCAATGTATATACTGTACATGCAAGTTTAATTTTGCTTTGTTATAATTTTTAAATGTTGCAGTTCGTAACTATTTTTCTTCTAGATGTTCACTGTAACATTAATGAGTTTATTTTAGGCAAACTATCTTGTAAAACTGATTAGCTGATATAATTCAGATGGCCACTGAGTTGGAGGTGGAGGTAGAGAACAAAGATATCAGGGATATAACCGAAAAAAATGACATAGATCACAGATTTTCATATGAAAATTTAGTAATAAATTATTATTTAACAATAATGATTATAATTTCAACAGAATACAATGTATCTCATAAAGTTGGTAGAATTAGACATAGGTAATCTGTGTCTAAGGGACGCGATGGCTCAGTGGGTTAGGACACTGAGCTTGTCGATCAGAAGGTCGGCAGTTTGGCGGGTCGAATCCCGAGTGCCGCACAGCAGAGTGAGCGCCTGTTACTCGTCCCAGCTTCTGCCAACCTAGCAGTTCGAAAGCATGCAAAAACTGCAAGTAGAAAAATAGGGACCACTACGGTGGGAAGGTAACAGGGTTCCGTGCGCCTTTGGCATCTAGTCATGCCGGCCACATGACCACGGAGACGTCCTCAGACAAGCGCTGGCTCTTCGGCTTTGAAACGGAGATGAGCACCAGCCCCTAGAGTCGGAAACGACTAGCACGCATGTGCGGGGGAAACTTTACCTTTACCTTAATCTGTGTCTGCTCAGGCTGCTGCTTCAAATGTTACTTCAGAATTCATATTTTTTCTTCTAGTGCCACCATCTTTAAGCCAAAGTTGGGCTGGCCAGCCCTTCAAATATTGGGCACATTCAAATAAGAATTGGCTTTGTGATAGCCCTTCAAATGGAAAACTAGGAAATCTCATATTTAAATCACAGTACATTTTGAGCTGGCTTAATTTCCACATTTGATTATTTCAAAAGAAGCAATGTGGTTAAACCAGAATAGTTAAGGATTCTAACTAGGAAGGGCAGTTATCCTGGCATTGCTGTGATATATTTTCTTTTATGCTTTTAATAGTGAAACCAGTAATGGAAAAAAGTCCAGGCCAGATGGCAAGTGAACAAATCTTTCACTGTTTGGATGTTCCAGAGAGCAGAAAGCTATCACCATCACAACCTGTAAAGATCCTTCATGGTTTATTTATTCATTTAGTGTTAAATTTCTAGCCTTTTCAACTCCAATAAACCTGGGAAGTTTCACAGTATTTCCAATATTTCTTCTCTGCTGATACACACATTTTAAGCTCTTTTGATTATGCTGATCCACATTTATTATTGCTGTGGTTTATCTCAGAATAGTCATCTCCTATTTGCAGATAGGTCATTAATTTTTTTTATACTGAAGACTGTGTTAAGGCTTAGCAGCTCTTCTTGATTGGTTCCTATTTGTTTCCTAGCTGTATAAGAAGACTTCTGCTGCAGTTTCAGGGTTTTCATCTCCAAAATGGGAGAATCATTGATGACCTTCAGGCTCATTTGTGCTGGACATATATGTTGCAATTGTCCTTTTTTAATCTGCTCATTTGTATCTGCATTTGCTCATGCCTGCACTTTCTCTTGCTTTGTTTATTAATTATAACCCATTTCAACCATCTTGAATATGCAGTGACTTTTTAAAAATCACTATTTGTCTTTGCTCCCATACTTTGTCTAATTTCAGCATTGTAGATCTGTGTAATTTTATCATACTATAATAAATTCAGATCTATATTTAGCAGCAGATCTATGGCACTGGTTTATGAAATGTGTTTGGCCCATTGCTCATACCCATCTTTGGTTTTGTTGGCATGTTATGGCAACATTCAAGCCCAAGATTGTTCCTTTGTGTTCAAATAAGGGTTTCCTGGCAACTATGACCTTTGATACTCAGCCTGGTAAAATAATCACAAATGATTTCTCTGTAATTTCATCTGTCACTCCTTTTTCTCTCCATTTGGCTCTTCTATAGCAGCCCAAAAGCAGATGGCAATATTTGCCTTCAAGTAAACTTGTGCCTGAATAAATTTCTATATAGGTCAGCCTTTCCCAATGTATTATCAATCATATCAACCACTGGATATGCCATCTGGGGATGGTGAGAACTGTGATTCAACACATCTGGAAACCATTAGATTAGAAAAAGCTAGAATAATTATTTTCAGTTGCATATCTGCTTTGCAAAGCTAGCTATTGCATTTACTATAGCTCTCTCTCTCTCTAAGATAAGATAAGATAACTTTTATTGTCATTTTTTTTACTATGGGCACAACGGCACACATAAAAAATGAAATTTAGTTGCCCACTCTCAAAGTGAAACACATACATGACACACACCTAAACATACTATATACAATCTATGTATACATAGATATACATACACATAGCATACATAGATATACATATACATAACATACATAGATATACATATACATATACATAACAAATAAATATTAAATACTGTCCATCTTGAACGTATAATGGAAGGAGGAAGCTTGAGAGTTCACAAGGTTAATGCCGCATGGAATGAAACTATGGCTGAATCTGGAAGTTCTGCTGCGGATACCACAAAGCCTCCTCTCAGAAGGTAACAGGGAAAACAGGTCGTGAAAAGGATGTGTAGTGTCCCAGATAATCTTACGGACCCTGCCCAAGCAACGCTTCTGTGCTATGTCCTGGATGGGAGGGAGGGAACTGCCAATGATCTCCTCTGAGGAACCCATAGCACATCACAAAACAACAGTTCCTGGAATGGCTTGAATGAGAAGTCACATATTGTAAGGATAGCATGCAAACCTGCTTCATATACAAATGCGAATTACACTGCTAAGTTGGAATGTATCAGGCATTCAATATCTCTTATTTTGTGATTTCATCTTTCATAAACTAGTAAAAAAATATGGATAACATACAAATGTGGATTATTTCAGAGGGAGGGGGGCTGTCATAGAAACAAGAAGCTCTAAATGTTGCCACTGACAATTTATTTGCTGTCCCACTTCAGTCTTTCTGCAACGGGTCTCTGGTGAACATAGTGTACTGACCCAGAGGATGCTACCCAATTATTAGGCAACATTTGTGAAGATACTAATGAATATTTTCTGGGTAAGGCTGTTCTCGTGAGATTTTATGTCCTAGTTCTAGTTCTGAACCAAAAAACTCAGTGAAATGATTTAGTTTTGGGATGCTGACTCTCACAACAAACCCTTCTGATTGTGAGTGGCAAAGGACAGTTTGTACTTTAATAGTGTAGAATGATGCCACTCTAAAAATCTAAAATGTTCATTTATGCTAAGTTTTAAATGTTTTGAAGCATGGTGAATCTTAATAAGAATCTCAGGCAGTGAGAGATATATCAGAATAGACATCAAAAACTATTATATAAAGTGAAGAATAATGTGAAGGATCCAGATCTGCAAAATTTTAAAAAATGGGCCAAATTGACCCAATATGTCAGTTTCATTAAACATTTTAATGTGATGTGTTAATAGGAACAATAGAGTGGAGTAGCCAGGCAAGAAAAACATTTCCATTTTCAAATGTTACTTTCTTTTACTTGATTAGTAGTCTCTCAAGTGCTTGGAATATTAGGCAAATATTTTAAGCTTTTTTTGCTCTCACCAAATATAGATCATGGTAGATTGATGTAAAGGACTTTAAACAATCTGTGGAAATATATCCATCTTCTTAAGTCTGAACCCAATTCTGAAATAGCCGAACTGTAGCATCACTTTAAGAGCCAATTTCATTTTGACAACGACTCCAAACAAGCATCTGTACAAAGCAATGCAGTCTCCTCAATTCTAGTGAAAAAACCACAAAACTATACACTGGCTTTGTTTCACCTGCTCAGCTGCTTTACTTGGGACAAATCAGGATTCTGCAGCACTTTGCTTCCTCTTCCAGTCTCTTCCAAGTGTTGCAAATGCCAAATAAGCCAAGCTGGGGCAAATTGTGTTGCTTCTTTACTCCATCAAGGCAAATTGTATTGTCTTCATAACACAAAGTGCTTCTGTGAGGTGGATCAAAGCAGCCAAATATAGTCTCCTGTTAGAACAGGAGCCAACTGCTGTTTTGTTCTTTATAGGAATACTGTTCCCACTTAATAATCACTTCCCCTTTCCATTTATTCTTTCCCCCACCCTAAACTGCTACAACAAATTGTGATATTTTCCAAACACTGTAAAAGTTGCGTTGGCGAAAAGGGAAACATTCCTGGACTATCAAGATATTAGGAGCCATGGTGGCACAGTGGTTAGAATGAAGTATTACTAAATTAGCTCACTGCCATGAGTTTGATCCTGACCGGCTCAAGGTTGACTCAGCTTTCCAGCCTTTCGAGGTCGGTAAAATGAGGGCCCAGTTGGTTGAAGACAACATGATGACTCTATAAACAGCTTAGAGAGGACTTAAAGCACTATGAAGCAGTATATAAATTTAAGTGCTATTGCTATTGGGGGGGTGGGGGGTGAGAATTAAAACTGCAAAGATTCTTTTTATGAAAACTTTCCCCCAAAATCTACTATTTGTGTGCATTTTTAACTGTAGGACAATGTATAGTGCACTCTGATCATCACTGCAGGATGGACTCCATTTTGGCAGATCTCGATATTTGTCTTGGACTGAAATCAGTGGGAAATTTCTTTTACCTCCTTAACCAAACAGTGTAGGATCTCCACTTTGTTTTCAGTTGGTTCTATTGTGCACAATTAAGAGAAAGCTACTGTGAAGGGCAGCTGCACTAATGTTAATGTTTAGTTAATGTTTAGAGGGAATCTTTTTACATTACATGCTCTTTAACATTTAATTTAATTGAACATTGCCTTAACATCGTGTAGCTTGCTAATATGGTTACATCCGATAAATGGTTTGTGTTGAAGATTATAATAAAACTTAAAATCCACCTCTCAGGAATGTTGATTTTTAGGTTGTATGTACTATTCTATTTTATTGTGTTTACAGTCTCTTTGATTCCCAACATTCAACTCTCCTTAAGCAGATCCCTCTGTTCAAACTGAGCTTTTTGCTACCCAGTTGTACTGTACTATGAAGGAAAATATATTGGTTTTTCAGCAGTACTAGCCTAGGGCTTTTTATAAATTGGGCAGCTAAGAGGGAAAGGAACAAGGTAGGGGAAGAAATAGGAAAAGATTCTTCTCTCTAATGTTTCAGTTTCCAAGATTCATGGTGCGCGTCAACAGCTATTTCCAGGTTTTAGACCTTCCTAATCCTTCTGCTACCAACACTCTCTGTTGTCCATTATTATGGTGTAAAAATGATCTGCGTTGATATAGAACTGAATGGGCACTTTGTATTATCAGCTCTGAAGTTTGCCTGGGTTCTTTATTTCAAATAATAAAAGTGTATTTCACAGCAAGATGGTTTCTTAAAAGGTTTCAATTGACAATTTATGTAAAGAGGGGACAGTGATCTGGCTATTTTTATCAAAGGCAGGAAGCTAGTTTTCTCAAATAAATTCCTCAAAGCTAGTGGGACGATGCATCTGAGACAAAGTCTTGTGATGGAAAGCTTGGAGAATAGGGATGCAGACCTTTGTGCCCACAGTGCTATTGAGATGGCTATCCAAATATAGAAATTGCTCTCTTCAGCATGAATCTGGACCGAAATCCATGCTGCATTTCACTTAATCCATGAGCATTCCCCATAGAAGAGCTCTTGGAAAAAGAATTCCCCTTTCTAATAAGTCAATACCGAGGTTTGTGCGACTACGTACCTTTTGAGACAGAAACTGGATGAGTTTGCAGATAAAGAGAAGCAAACTATAGTTGGGAAATAATTACTGTAAAGTTATTTTCTTGTGAAACAATTTAATAGATTAGTGTTCCCCAATGTGATGTCTTCTGTAGTTGTTTAAACAACATCCGGTCTGGACAACAACTGCCATGGTGTATGTTCGCTTAGAATTACGGGCTCTTCAGTCTATTGGTAGCAATTTGGAGATGGCTGTAAGAGGCAAATGTATGAATGAATGCAATAACATAATTTTTCCACTGAACATTCTAGTAATTGTGGTTTAAAGGATAGGATAATTGCCATTTTTAGTGGCTGAGGGATTCCTTACATTAATATAAGTGTATCTGAGAGGAGGAATCTGATATGAGCAAAATATTACTAAAATAGTTTTTATATCTATAACAGGATAATATTAAGAGGAAATTCATTATAGATAACAGGCAAAGTCTTGTACCTACTTAGTTATAGCCAAGCTAGAGGAGAGTACTAACATTTTCGTTGTGTGAGTGTGTGCCTGAGAAAAAAGGCAGAAAGCAGAGATCTCAAATTAGCAATCTTTTAGTACAAAGCGCAAACAGAACAGTAAACAAAAATTGGAGCCAGAATAAGTCCTTACCTTTTTATGGAGATCTCTTTGCCTTCTTGTAATCAGTTGATCAGTTGGTGCTGAAGACTTATTGCCATTAAATTTGGACCTGCGATGCCAATGACCTTCCTCTGTTATGTAGGGATTTGAACCATATCAAAGCAGCAAAAACAGATGCAAAACAAAACTTGGTATGCGATTTGAACAATTCCAGAGATTAAAGGGGGAAAAAAACATTTGATTGTACATACCCATAAATATGCACATGTGAAAATTTGGTCAGTCTGACTTGAATATAAAGGCTTTTTTGGCTATGGGGCATATTTCATTTCTCTTATTCATTGCAACCTGCCCTCCTAAGGTTCACATATACTGTACATTAACAATGAATTATGGAGAAGTTCAAAAGTGCAGCTAAGCCTTGCAAATATTCTTTGCATCATCTAATCCTCTCCTGCTCAGAAGCTTTTGATTATTGTTTGTTCAGAATAGGCACTGACAATATAATTTTAAGAGCAAGAGTGGTTTCTAATCCCAACTGGCATTTCAGGGGAAAAAAATACCCAGTTCAGCTCAGATTGATTTAGATCACATATGTAATCCTCTATTTGATCCTAGGCCTGGTTCACAATCTCAATTTAGCCATCAGGCCGTCCATGTTTCCCACTGACTGACATGGGAAATCAGTACATTGATACTGTATGTTTGGGGGAAGTTAAAGTATATATTATAGACCAATAGAGACCTACAGTTTTGTACTGGGTATATTTATTATTGTTTTTTTAAAAAAAGGAAAGACATTTCTTATAACTGGGTTGAGTTTTCAGATTTATTGATATTTCTGAAGGAATCCTGCCTACCAGGATCCATATCAGTAGGTCTTATGCAAGAGCAGCTTTTCCACTTTTAGTTTCCAGAATGAAAACACTTATCCCCCATTTATCCCCCCTTGTGAGCCACTATTAAAAAATGACAAATACAGTAGCATGCAGGTACTCTCAGCTAAGATGCCTGAAACAACTCGGAGAGATGCAATGGTTTTTGTAGGAAGGGAGTCTTCAAAGGGAAGGGAATGATTCAGATTCCCTTCCAAAAGCCCATTTCCCTTTGTTTATTTTGTTATCCCTTTGCTCATTTTGGGTGATTTATATGAAAATGACCTACCACATACTGGTGTCTTAGGCAAGAAATGTGAAAAAAACATCAGAACAAGAGTTTTAGTTCTGGTATCTGCATGTTCTGCTCAAGCAGTACCTATGACGGAGAGTTTTACAAGACTTTGAATTCAAATTATAACACTGTTGGAGCACAACAGAACATATCAAGACTAATAGATGGAACAAGAATGAATGATTGCTTGGCCATTAAAATGCCAAGATAACCTTGGACTATCATAAAGCTGTCCCTTATGGACATGACAGAGATGGGCATGGAACACAAATATCTGAAATAATATTCAAAAAATTCAACCACACAGATTTATAGAAAACAGGAAGACATTTGGGTATGTGAATAGAATAGAATAGAATAGAATAGAATAGAATAGAATAGAATAGAATTCAATTCTTTATTTGCTGAGTGTGATTGGACACACAAGGAATTTGTCTCCAGTGCATAAGCTCTCAGTGTACATACAAGCAACAAGTAATAAATCATGATCATAATCATAAAATACATTCATCATAAATCATAATATACAACACTCAGTGATAGTCATAGCATACTAAATAAGCAATCAACATAAATTATACTACGATACTAAATAAAACAATATAAATCAGAAGCAACAAAGTCATAAGAAGATAAGGAATAGGTAATAGAAAAAGTGAGAAGGATAATAGCAATACAGCCCTACAAGATAATTTGATAGTGTTGTGGGAATTAACTGTTTGGCAGAGTGATGACATGGGGGGGTGGGGGGTGGGAACTGTCCTGTGTCTAGTTGTTTTGGCATGCAATGCCCTATAGTGTCATCTTGAGGGAAAAAGTTGAAACCATTTATGTCCAGGATGTGAGGGATCTGTTGATATTTTTTCAGCCCTCTTTCTGGCTAGTGCAGAATACAGGTCGTCAGTGGAAGGCAGGCTGGAAGCAATTGTTTTTTCTGTGGTTCTAACTATCCGTTGAAGTCTGTGTCTGTCTTGTTTGGTTGCAGTGCCAAATAGTGGGTTTCATTTTCATCCTTGTCTTAGTTGTCACTGAACAAGTTTTGGTTTACTGAATTACATTGCTGCTGGCATTCATCATCATTGAAGTATTTAATACTGTAGTAGCTGGAAGGTGAGACTTTTTTACTGGCAGCTCCCTTTATATACTTTTATCCAACAGTTCAAAATGAAGCTGAGCTGGAAGCTTCAAGCAGCACTGCATGATGTATCTTAACCAGCAATAGACTATTCCCCTAGTTGTTAAGGAAGGAGGAACATGTCTGGTCCAATGCCTGACTAGTCCAATAAGTGCTTCTTCCTATAGTTCTTAAACTCAACTGACATAGATGGACTGCTTTGTACATGGTTTCTCTTTGCATGTAGCTTCTTTCTGACCTTGTTCGTATCAGTACAAGCTTGATTACTTTTAAAGCTTCACATTATCCTGAAATGTTACATGGAGCATATGATGATCCTAGCAGGGCATCATAAATTGGGGTACAATTCAATACCTGCAAAATAATGGGGATGGCTGGTTTACGTATTCAGATCCTAATCAGAACCACTCATATAGAGACATCCCACTTCATTAATGAAAGAGAAAGAGAGAGGATGAAAGAGTTATCAAGTCTTTGCGAAATTTTGCCACCAAGTCTTGGTGCAAGTGTTAGAAGATAATCCACATGTGAACCAGCTTGATGAGTCACAGCCAGCAGAGGGCAGTGCTGCCTAGACACATAAGCCAGTTGACATATTAGGTAAGGCCACACTTCCTACTTAGGCACTGTGGAGACCTAGAAGCTCCCTCCGTGATCAGCCAGCTCGAAAGAATTACGAGCAGGATAACTTGCTGCTGCCAGTAAAAATTTGATATTTAAGGTTAATGTACTGTATACGGATTTTCCATATCAAATTTTTCCTAATAAGATTTGTGTTCCCTGTAGGCTTGCAACTAGCTACGGGCTTCTTCAACTATATACATAATGCAACATGTTCCCAGCATTTTCTTTAATGTGCTGTGCTCACAAAGGGCAGAGTGTAAGTGCACGTCTTTTATCTGCTGTTTACAAATCTAAAAGGCATTGTATGGGAACATTCTCAGGTCAATATTTGCCCATATCACGTTTTCGAAAATATGTCATCCTCTGAGTTAACGTTCCAATTCAGGAGGTTTAACCTGTGAGGTTAAACAGGATGCAGAAAATCCCCAAGCAGACCAAACTACAAGCATCCCTGTACCTGTTTTTCGCCCACTGGAAGAAAATGGGAGGAGAAAGAGAACTTGGGAACATTTCCCTGCTTCTACTTATATTGTTGTGATATGTCCTTATTCTCTTTGCAACACATGAAATTTATGTAAGAATACAATAAACATTACAATAAAAGCCAAATAAGATGGGTCAAATTACTTTGGGCTAGGACGCGGTGGCTCAGTGGGTTAGGACGCTGAGCTTGTCTATCAGAAGGTCGGCAGTTTGGCGGGTCAAATCCTGAGTGCCGCGTAACAGAGTGAGCGCCTGTTACTCGTCCCAGCTTCTGCCAACCTAGCAGTTCAAAAGCACATAAAAATGCAAGTAGAAAAATAGGGACCACTACGGTGGGAAGGTAACAGCGTTCCATGCGCCTTTGGCGTCTAGTCATGCCGGCCACATGACCACGGAGACGTCCTCGGACAAGCGCTGGCTCTTCGGCTTTGAAATGGAGATGAGCACCGGCCCCTAGAGTCAGAAACGACTAGCATGCATATGCGGGGGAACCTTTACCTTTACCTTTTTAAGTTGGTTTGGGCAGTTTTAGAAAAGAGCCAATACGACTGAGTCCATCCAAACTACAGATGTATGCATCTCAAAAGGCTGGTATGCAGCACTACCAACATATGAAACCCTCATTAACCATTAGTAAGCAGCAGGGCTTCTTTGAGGGAAGGGATACTTTGGGAGTGATCCCCCTGCCCCCCCCATTTGGGCTTTCTTGATAATTTTCCATCATCGCTTGAATTTCTCAAGTGAAAGGAAGTCAAAACATTCTCCTTGTTGCAAAAAGCCAGGAAGACCCAAGCCTTTCTAACATCTCAACTCCACATTCTCCAATTTAGGCTGAATAATTTCCAAGCCCAAATTAATCATAGGAATTTGCTGATGTGAGTTACCACTACTTGATCAAGCTTTTCTCCAATAGGATTACAATGCCATTAGCCTTTATCTCTCTGAATGGTCCATACACGACCATCCAGTGCGAAACAAAATGACAGAAAACATGACGAAAATGCATGACATCACAATGCCAACCACAGCCTTTTGTACTTGCATGTAAAAGTTGGATGCAAGCAAAATAACTCACATGGCATACACTCTGATATCATCATGCAGAATTTCATTGCTTGCCCTCCTTGCTTTCCCCTTCCCCATAGATACCCATATGAACCCATTATATAGAGCAACAGCCAAATATACAGTTGCCTGCGCTGTCCATCACATGGCCATGTATTTGCTAAAGTGGCTTCCCCATGACTGCAACTGAGTAGCCCCCAAGTAGAAATCTTTTTGATGGTATTCAATTTTATGTATGTTGGACTGTCCTGCTTATTTCCTCTTAACGTACTTCACAGGGAAATATTATGTATTGTTATTTACTTCTCAGGAACTCTTAGCAGAAGTACATATTGGTCCTTAGGTACTTCTCAGTGATGCCATCTAGGCAGAATTTGGGAACAGGTACCCAGGATTCAGCTCAACTAAATGAGTTGGGAAGCCTCATCCAAATGCAGTAGAGTTGATGAATTACCCTTGAAAAGAAGTTGCTACATACATTGCTCTTTAACAATGCCTTTTCTTCTACCTTGCTCAATCAGAGCCTTAAAATCTGTGTAACATGGCTGAACTCCAATGGCTTCCTTTTTGGGGGGGGGGAAAGGGGATATGTCTGCTTAAACATTCACTTTCCTTATCCTACCTGTAACAGCTTATTCTCCTTTGCATTGTATATTCATCTTTCCAAGAAAATGATCAACACATAAGAGAAACATTGTATTTCGATCCAATCATTTCAGGTATGCATCCTGCCAACTCATTTGCTAGGCTAGTAACTAAGTGTGTTATAAATTATCTTTTTTGCTTCTGCCATATGGTGGTGTGGCATTCTTTGGGGTACAAAATACTAATTAGAAATACCTTTCATAATACTGTGCTATATTAAACTTATACCACTATAAATTGCAAGAATAAAACTGTCAAGTGGTGACTCCAAATTTAACCCATAGTGGCCATGTTTTCCATGAAACGGAAGGAGATCTTAACAAATGGCCTGCAATGAATATAAAACTTTCTATATTGTACTCCTATTTGTTTTCTTTTTCCAAAACCATCACAGTCCAAATATTAAAATGGCAAAGCCAACCATAAATAAATCAGTTCAGAAAAATAAAAACTGACTGATGGTTAGATTTGTTTTAGCTCCTGCAGGAATAGATTAGGTTCTCCTCCCCAGTCCACCAAATTCCCTTTTCTGTGTCTCTGCACAAGAAGCACAACGTGTAGCAAAGTTACGAAATAGCACATCTTTAAAGAGCCAAGAACCATCAAGTTATTTCATTAAAAATGATGCTGAATAATCTCTACTGATTTTGATAATGTTCTGAAAACAGTTTAAAATACCTATTATATTTTTGGTCCCCAGTTTTGTTTTAGGATTTAATAGAATCCCACTTTTTCATAGTTCAGCTTCTGAAAAACATCACAGGCATATTTGTGGAGCATTTTCCTGCCTTTACTCATTTCCTAGCAGACATTTTAAGGATTTTGGTATAAGGCTAATGGTGCCTATTACATTCTTCTCCCAACCTGGTGCTGTAGAGATACCTGGATTTCAGCAATAATTTCCAGCAACCCATCTGGAGGGTAGCAAATTAAGGAAGATTATGTGGCAGAAGGAGATGCTTTGATGGACACAGGTGTTGCAAATTAATCTCAAGGTTAGGGAATTTTGTCTGTTTTCCAACTTAATAGATACTGAGAACCTTCCTGAGTAGTTAAGATATCTCGGTGAAGGTATAAATGGGGCAGATCTGTTAGGCAACAACAGAGGTTGCTGATGTTATGTTTATGCCATGTAGATTGCAGCTGTGTGAATCAAGGAGCAGTTGGAGATAGGATCCTATGAGGGATATATATATATATATATATATATATATATATATATATATATATATATATATATATATATATATATATATATATATATATATATATATATATATATATATATATATATATATATATATATATATATATATATATATATACACACACACACACACACACACACACACACACACACACACACACACATGGGACGTGGTGGCTCAGTGGGTTAGGACGCTGAGCTTGTCGATCAGAAGGTCGACAGTTTGGCGGGTCGAATCCCGAGTGCCATGTAACAGAGTGAGCGCCTGTTACTTGTCCCAGCTTCTGCCAACCTAGCAGTTTGAAAGCACGTAAAAATGCAAGTAGAAAAATAGGGACCACTACGGTGGGAAGGTAACAGTGTTCCGTGCGCCTTTGGCGTCTAGTCATGCCGGCCACATGACCACGGAGAAGTTCTCGGACAAGCGCTGGCTTTTCGGCTTTGAAACGGAGATGAGCACCGGCCCCTAGAGTTGGAAATGACTAGCACGTGTGTGCGGGGGAACCTTTACCTATATATATATGTATATCTGCAGAGCAGATTGGCTGGTAAAAAAAAGGACACAGACGGAAACATTTGGAAAGGACAGACTGGGAGTTAAAAAAAAAGCTTGGTTAAAGTGATGGACTTCGAAGAAGTTATTTCTCCCTCTTTTCTTCATCCTCTCTAGGTGAAAACCAAGCCCAGAAATGAAAGTAGTTAAAGTAATTGCTAACAGAATGAGCATAGTAGAGATAAGGGACACCATGAATCAGGGATGAAGGGAGAGATAAGAAACTATAGAAAGCTCTGTGTACATATTTTGCATTTCTATAATGGAAAGAGCCTTGGTGGAGCAGTGGGCTAATGCCTCTTTAAGTAACACCAGCTGCCTGCAATTAGTGCAGGTTCAAGTCCCACCAGGCTCAAGGTTTACTCAGCCTTCCATCCTTCCAAGGTAGGTAAAATGAGGACCCAGATTGTTGGGGGCAATAAGCTGACTTTGTAAAAATGCCGCTTTGGGGGGGGGGGCGAAAGCCCTAATAAGCAGGCATAAACAATGTATGCCTCACTGTCTTTTAGAGAAAAATAGTTTGTGTATGTGTTTTGTGTGTGTTGAAAGCTTGCCATCCTCAGGCATTTTATGAGTTCAAGACTGTATCTTTGAAGAGCGTTACAGTGAGCAAAAGTAGAAATGTGGGTTTATGTGTTGACTTTACTTCTTATGTCTATGGAACTATGCAGATCCTTATTTGAGCTTTCTTCAGAGCTCAGCTGGAACAGTACAAGAAAAATTTCCAAAGATTTTTATTCATTTGACTGTTACTACCTTCCTACTGATTGTGTTATGATGGTAAGCTGTAAGTAATAAAATATATGACAGCATGATATGAATTTATGAATTTATTTCCAAGTATTTATATCCCTTTGAATATTTTCACATATCGTAATTTTCACATGCATACAGTACTCAAACTCAAATGTATAATATGGCAAGTCAAATATAGGAACAGATGGAACTTTTCCAAATGTATTGCATGAATTATCCATTCCATGGTAAAGAAAAAGATGGGAAGCATAATGAGTCTGGTTGCATTGGTCAAGAAGAACACAAACTACCTCCCTTCTTGGTTGATAAAAGATGTTGAAAACTGGGCAATTAGACTATCCTCTGGCCTCTGATTTTGGAGTTATAAATTCAAAACAGTGCAAACGAGATTCGATATTATAATCTTCAGAAGAAAACAAATAAAAACCAAAACAAGAGTATATATCCAAAGTTCAGATCTGGTTACTATCATGAAGATGAGAAGATAGATTGAGACTTACTCATTATTAGAATATCCTGGTCCCAAGACTGTTTGCAAAAATGTAAATAAAATCGAATACTTTCAAATGTGCCTTTTCCTTAGGCTGTAATCCCTTCCGTAGGAGCACAATATTTCCTTGCTCAGAAACAGTTTTGAGCTGATCTTCAGTTGTCCTTGCCAGTGCCATTCTCAAAATATAGACAGTGGGGCAAGCACTAATCATATACCCTCCCATTGCCACCCAACAGATAATTCTCTGGTTAGTTTTAGCTATAAACCTCAGAAGGATAGTTGGGGAATTTCTTGTTTCATCTACTGATGATACTATTGATGATACACAATCACTTTAAGCAACTTCTTCCTTCTAGCAGAAGGGAAACAGCCATTAAATTACTAAGCTGCTAAGAAAAATGAAACAACAGGCAAAAGACTGGAACACCACAGAGCAAACCTGGGGGCTCATTTTTTAAGGATCCTTTGTGTACTTTGCGTCACCTCCCTCAAGCGTTAGAATAAGCAGCGATTCCCTGTGAACAGCTTTCATCATTCTCTGCAGGCAACATTGATCTGATTTGCCTAGACTTGGGCTCTGCTTTGGAGGCAGGTTATTAGGGAAAGAACCTCAGTGATTGCTTATCCATGCATATGGGCTCTTTCCAGATCATAGATCTTGAACCTATGGATGACTTTGAGGGCAGAGGAGCTTGCTTCTCTTGACTAGTTTAAGTCATCTAGGTTGGGATTAATTAAGAGAAGGGATCTATGCCTTTTTGAATGAGTGTAAGAAAGGTCAAATTGGCAGAGATGTGATCTGAGCAAGAAGCAAGAAGAAAAAAAAGCATGTCTTAAATCCAGAACAAGCAGAAAGTATAGGGAAGTGGCTCAGAAACCTCCCTAATTCACATGGGTATAAGGAGAGGAGTTAGAGCACATTTAGACTTGCAGTGGAGAAAGTACTTTGAATGCATTTGGATGAAACTCATTACATAGAACTTTACTTGGGATATTATCTAGAGCAGACATGTCAAACACAAGGCCCGGGGGCCGGATCCGGCCCGCGAAGTGGTTTCATGCGGCCCCCAAAGCCATCCTGGAAACAGTGAGGGAACGGCCCCTACTGCCTTGGCCCTGGCCCAGAGACCCTCCTTCTGCCAGAGACCCTCAGATCTGTCCCACTCCTGCCCAGGCCCCCATAGGCACCCTTGATGCGAACAATGTAGAGCTGGCCACTCCCACCCAGTAGGCCATAGGCACTTTAGCCACACCCACCCAGTAAGCCATGCCCACCCAGGCCACACCCACCCGGCCCCCTGAGGGCAACCGCAATGCTGATGCGGCCCTCAGTGAAATTGAGTTTGACACCCCTGATCTAGAGTATGGTACTGAGACTGTGGGGTTACCTTGGTGGATGATCAAGGTTGGAAACTAGATGCAGCCTTTCTTGCTCTTCTGAACCTAATGATTTTTGATGCAATTGATCATGGCATCTTTCGGAGCCATTGTCTGAGCTGAACATTGAGGCAATGTTGTGTAATAGTTCTGGTCCTTTCTGTTGAATCATGTATAGAAAGCTTTCTTAGAGGACTACTCTTTAACCTGTAGGTAATTTACTTATGGTGTCCCATGCATTCTATTTTGTTCCCATGCTGATTATTATCCAACCACTGCTGGGGGAAATAATTCAGAGCTTTAAAATGAAGTAATATTGATATAAGTAATATTGATATAAGTAATATATATATAATATAATATTGATATAGTCATGGCAGCCACATGACCACGGAGACGTCCTCGGACAAGCGCTGGCTCTTCAGCTTTGCAACGGAGATGAGCACCGGCCCCTAGAGTAGGAAACAACTAGCACGCATGTGCGGGGGAACTTTTACCTTTTTACCTTATTATTGATGTTAAGTTCGGATTGACGAGCATACACAGTGAGGTTAATCAATAGTAACGTTTATTATTATACAACGGTCAACTGAAGAACTTGTCCTTGAGCCCAATATATATATATGCCAATGGCTGATTAACTTAACCAATCCCCGGCAAGGAATCTCCCGCCGAGAATTCAGCATCCAATCCTTGCTCCAGGTTTTCCCGCTGAAGGAAAACCACTCCCCACTAACTACCGACACAACACCCCTTCCCCCCCAGATAAATGTTATTATTTAACATAGTCCTTTAAGTAATCAGGTGGCTTATGAACCCTGGCTGGGTATCTGCCAGACGTACTACCCGCTCCATTGTTTGTTTCCCCTTCTGGCCTGGCTATTTGTATAGGTGTATCTATTGTTGAAGCACCTGTGGGTTGTTGAGTTACTATGAGTGCCGCAGACATTGATGTATTGTTTCTCTGAGGGGATGGCTCCGCCACTCTTGTTTGTGTTCCTACCCCCTCCCCACCAGGTGCTGCGATACTCTGGTCTTGTCTGTTCATGTTGTTGTGTGTTTGAACATCCCTCTCGTTAGTGGCTTGCAAAAATTCAGGAGACCTTTTTCTCAACTGATCAATGTGTCTCCTAATCAGCCGGTCCCCTTCCCCCTCTATAATGTACGATAGCGGCCCAGTTTTGTCAATGACTACCCCTTGTGACCACTTTTCCCCCTGTCCATAGTTCCTGGCCCATACTAAGTCTCCGATGTTGAAAGACCGGGTCGAACCGTCCAGTTCAGGTTCCGCAGGTAGTCTGTCTGGGTGGAGTCTATCTAATTTAGTGGTTAACCGTCTGCCCCACCTCATTTCAGCCGGGCTTTTCCCGGTGGCCGTGCAGGGTGTCGTATGTTGGGCCAACAGGAACTGAGCCAGTCTCTGATGCCAATTGCCATGGATGATTCTTTTCAGTGCGTCCTTTGTTGTCCTGACGTTCCGTTCAGCCAATCTGTTGGAAGAGGGGTGGAAGGGTGCCGACGTCGCATGCCTAATCCAGTTGGCCTCGAGGAAATCCTGAAATTCATTATATGTGAATTGGGGCCCATTATCTGAGACAATCACGTCAGGTAACCCATGGGTGGCAAAGAGTCCCCTCAAAACTTGTATAGTTTTGGCTGAAGTCATGGACTTTACAGGCACGACCTCCAACCACCGGGAGTAGCTATCCACAACAACCAGGAATGTTAGGCCTTGGAATGGTCCAGCGAAATCTATATGAATGCGGGACCATGGGTTTCGCGCCACCTCCCACTTGTGTACGGGCTTGTGTGACTGTTCAGGCCTAGACCTCTGGCACTGGTAACACCCAGCTATTCTTTCTTCGATAGCCGTGTCCAACCCTGGCCACCATAAATGACTTCTGGCTAGAGCTTTCATACGCACAATCCCTGGGTGCCCCTCATGCAGTTCGACTGTCTCCCTATGTCCTTCTGGAATAACAACTCTATTTCCCCACAAGAGGCATCCCTGGTGTGATGACAATTCATCCTTCCTCCTGAAGTAAGGTGTGAATTTGGGGTCAGGATTTTTGTTGGGCCACCCACCTTGTACCCAAGCTGATATTCTACTAAGTATGTGGTCTTTACTAGTGGCTGCTGCAATGTCCCTAGCTGTTAATGGGCATTCAGGTAGTTCATGTAACCAAAGGATTTGCCCCGCCGGTGCTGGGTCTGACCCCGTGTCCGATAGTGGTAGTCTGCTGAGGGCGTCAGCATGACCCATCTCCTTCCCAGGCCTATGTTTGATGGAGAATGTGTATGCTGCTAAAAAAATAGACCATCTGAGCATCCTAGGGGACATGATTTGGGGTGTCTGTTTGTCAGTGGTGAACAGGCCTAGCAGGGGTTTATGGTCTGTATAAATGGTGAAGTCCCTACCATAAAGGTAATCATGGAACTTTTTAACACCAGCCACTATGGCTAATGCTTCCCTGTCAATTTGCGCATAATTCCATTCAGCTTTGGTTAGGGTTCTGGAATAGTATGCGATTGGCCTCTGTTGTCCCTGGTCATCCATGTGGCTTATAACTGCCCCCACCCCGTATGGTGAGGCGTCACATGCAAGATAGATTGGTTTGTTTTCAATAAAGTGAGTGACCGTGGACTTGCTGGACAATATGTCCTTCAAGGTTTGGAAACTGTGTTTGTGCTTTTCTTGCCATTGCCAAGGGGTCTTTTTGTCTAACAGCCTGTGTAGGGGTTCAGCTATAGCTGCTTTATGTGGCAAGAATGCGTGATAGAAATTTATTAGACCTAGGAAAGCTTGGAGCTCAGCCTTATTTCTGGGTTCTGGTGCTAATTTAATTGCCTCTATTTTTCCCTCTGTGGGATGTATGCCCTGTGCATCAATTCTGTATCCTAAAAATTCAGTGGATTTAACACCTATAAAACATTTTTCCCTTTTTAACTTAAGCCCTGCATCTCTAAATTTTCCCAGTACCTGTTCCAGCCTGTCAGCTAAGATTTCTTCAGTTTTTCCAGCAATCAGGACATCATCGAAGTAAGAGCATACACCAGGTATGCCCTTTAAGGTCCTCTCCATGACCTCCTGGAAGATGCCTGGAGCTGCAGCAATGCCGAATTGAAGTCTGTGAACTCGGAACGCCCCCTTGTGGGTAACTATCATTTGAGCCTCGGCGGCTTCCTTAGACACGGTAAGTTGCAAATACGCCTGCGCCAAGTCAAGCTTGGCAAAGATGGCGCCGTCCTGGATCGTCGCAAGGACCTGCTTCACCGTCGGGACCGGGTAAGCATGTTTTTTCATTGCTAAGTTAAGGGTAGCTTTATAATTGGCACAAATCCTCACATCCCCGTTCGGTTTGAGGGGAGTGACGATTGGTGTCTCCCAGGGACCTCCTTCTACAGGTTCCAGCACGCCCTGGCCTACTAGCTTATCTAGTTCGGCCTCGATTTTTTGTTTCAGGGCGAAAGGCACCCTCCGGGCCTTAAGCCTAATGGGCTTAACTGCTGGATCCAAGTTAAAATTAATGGGGGGGCCCTTGTACCTTCCTAACGACCCATCAAATACGTCTGCGAAATTATCGCAGACAGATTTGAGGGTCCTACGGTGAATACTGTTAATTCCCCCCACCCAAATTCCGAGGGCCGAGAACCAATTGAGGCCTACTAAGCTGGTTCTCTGGCCTTCGGTAACCAAAAGATCCAAGGGGCCCCTGAATCCCTTGTAACTAACGCTGACTGTGGCCTTCCCTTTTATGTTTATGGGAGTTTTTTGGAAGTCAGCTAGCTGGATTTGGGTCAGCTTCAGGGGAATTCTACGGCCGCTTCTGTTTTCTATGTATTTTAGGGTGTTGCTCGAAATTATTGATACTGAGGCCCCCGAATCTACTTCCATCTTGCAGGGAATGCCCTGCAGTTGGACTTCTATTTTTAGTTTAGGCCTCAGTATATGGTTGACCCTGGGGTTCCCTACAAGGTTGACTCCCACCCCCTCCCCGCGGTTGGAAGAGCGTGCCTTAGGTCTGGGGGTCTCTCTGCCACTACAATTGGGGGTTACCTTACCTGCGGGCCATGCGTCAATGTCATGGAGTCGGTTGCCGCGCGGTCGGCTACGGCAGATGGCCTGGATGTGGCCCGTTTTTCCGCAATTCCTGCATTTAGCATTACGGAATCGGCAGGTTGCTCGGGGGTGGTTGCCACCACAACTACCGCATCTTGCTTCTGGGTCTCGCGGTCTGGTCTGGTTGTCCCTCTGGGATCTTTGTTGCGATGGAGGTTGTTGTCTTTTTATGAAGTCAGAGCCGTCTGTGCACGGGGGTCTCGCCGCCATCTTCCCAAACCTTCGGGCGATTTCATCAACGTCGGCTTCCCACTGGTAATCCACCTCCCCACCATCCACATGGCTCTCTAGGTTAATTTCTGCTGAGGCGCCCATGCTGTTGTGGGGGGGTCTCGTCTACCGGTTGACTCGTAAGTGAGCAGTTCGTCTAAGACTTCTTGTAGATTTCCTGTGGGCTTTGCGATTATCCTGTTTTGTAACTGTTCGTCTTGCAGCCCCAAGACCACTCTGTCGCAGATTCTAATTTCGAGGTTGTCGTACTTGCAGAGCAGGGCCGCTTCTCTGACTGCCGCCACGAACTGCGTTATTGACTCGCCGGGTTTTTGGCTCCGTTTTTCAAATATTCGCCTCCAATATAATTCTGACCTCTTCGGGGTGAAATGGACCTTTAGCTTGGCCAGCAGATCGGCATAGGAAACACTGGAGACCGGCAACGGTTGGCACAGTCCGACGGCAACCCGGTAAACCGGTGTGCCACTGATGGTGAGGAGTGCAGCCGCTTTTTTCCGGTCGTCGGTTATGCCATTAACCAGCATGAACCCTTCGACCTGGCCAACGTACTCCTCCCAATCTTCGGGGTAGTTCGGGTCGAATTCCTTCAGGGATCCGACTTGTGCCATTCTGTTTGTTGTTACGGCGATCGGCTGCTTTCGGTTGACTGCGATTCAAATTTCCCGCTTCGCGCGATGCTAGCTTCCTTCACTGTTCCGTCATCGATCCCACCTTCGTTGCCACTTGTTAAGTTCGGATTGACGAGCATACACAGTGAGGTTAATCAATAGTAACGTTTATTATTATACAACGGTCAACTGAAGAACTTGTCCTTGAGCCCAATATATATATGCCAACGGCTGATTAACTTAACCAATCCCCGGCAAGGAATCTCCCGCCGAGAATTCAGCATCCAATCCTTGCTCCAGGTTTTCCTGCCGAAGGAAAACCACTCCCCACTAACTACCGACACAACAATTGATATGCTGATGACTTCAAACTCCCCTGTTTTATGCTTCAAGGAAGTAATTAGTACTACTGAACATTGCCTAACCTTAATAATTTGCTGGATGAGGACTAAAACATTGAAGTTAATTCCAAATAAAATAGAGGTAAAGTTGGTAAGAAGCAAAGTATGCTAGGGAATTGAAGTGAAGCCTATTTCAGATGGGTTTGCAATCTCTAGGAGGAGCAGCTCCATAGTTTGATCATTCTTCTTGACCTTCCAGTTGTTGTTAGATTCATAAATGGAAGTTGTGGAGAAAAGCTTGTTTGCATAATTATTGACGGGGCAAACCATAACTCTGCCTAACTTTTGCAGTCAGACTTGGCAAAAACGTTCACATCATGTAAACAGTGATGGAAATGATGTTGACAGAAATAGGCAGGAATTAGAAGAACCTTGTATTTAGACAAAGAGGACTCAAACATTTTTTGTGTCCTAGGAAGCAAGATAATATTTGAAAGCAAGTTAGGCAAACACATTCCTAATTCATTTGGTTAGAAGAAGAGGAGAGTTAAACACAGACTTGCAAATTCCTGTTATTATAGCCAATTTCAATACAGTATATTTCTAGTAAAGGTCTAGATTTTTGTTGACTTTATTTTCTGGTTTGGTCTAGCTGGTGAGGCTGACAATCATAACTGTAATTCATCTTGATAATTACAATGTGCTTTTCATGAAAGTCACCTCTGAAAATTATGTGGAAATTGCAATTGCGATTTTGCTAATCAGAGTAAGGTGCAGGAAATCACTGGATGCCTTTCTTGAAGAATCTATCCTGGCAACTTGTTACATGATTTAAGATGTTGGTGGTGACCTTTAAAGCTGTAAGTAGCTGAAGGCCTGATGATCTGAAGAACCTTCCCATCGTCCTGTGCACTCCCACAGGGAGGGCCTTCTCAGGGTACCGCCGGTTAAGGAATGCCGGTGGGTTATTCCCAGGGGAAGGGTGTTCTCTGTGGGTGTGCCGGCCCTATGGAACCAACTTCCCACGGAACTCAGGACTGCCCCCGACCTACGCCCATTTCGCCGGGACTTGAAAACCTGGTTCTTCAAGCTGTTTGGCCCAGACTGAGGGGATTTAATTTAATTTAATTTAATTTAATTTAATTTAATTTAATTTAATTTAATTTAATTTAATTTAATTTAATTTAATTTAATTTAATTTAATTTAATTTAATTTAATTTAATTTAATTTAATTTAATTGGGTTTTAGTTTAACTTCAGGGACTGTAATTTAATCAATAGTTTTAATTGATTTTAATTTTGTATACTATGTATTTTAATTTTCCCTGTAAACCGCCCTGAGTCCTACGGGAATAGGGCGGTATATAAATTTAAATAATAAAGAAAGAAAGAAAGAAACCTCTCTTCCTGCTATCTGCTTTTCTGCTGCAGTGTGTGGCAGCAGCCAAAACAACTAATACAGTCCTTGGTTGTATAAACAGAAGCATAGAATCAAAATCAAGTGAAGTATACCTGATACTCCCGTGTAATACCTCTTCTCCGCGAGCTGCATTGGCTTCCAGTTGCCCTCCGGGTGAGATTCAAGGTGCTGGTGATGACCTATAAAGCCCTAAATGGCTTGGGTCCGGATTATCTGAGGGAACACCTGCTGCCGACATTAACTCCCCATTGTCCAGTGCGCTCCCACAGGGAGGGCCTTCTTAGGGTACCGCCGGTGAAGGATTGCCAGCAGGTGACTCCCAGAGAGAGGGCCTTCTCTGTGGGTGCGCCTGCCCTTTGGAACCAACTTCCTATGGAACTTAGGACTGCCCCCGACCTCTGTTCATTTCGCCGGGACCTAAAAACTTGGCTCTTTGAGCTGTCTGGCCTAGACTGAGGGGTTTTTAGTTGGGTTTTAAAGTTTTAACTTTTGGGCTTAAATTTAATTAATTGTTTTAATTTGTTTTTAACTTTTGTATTGTATGGTTTTAATTGCCCTGTAAACCGCCCTGAGTCCTATGGGAATAGGGCGGTATATAAGTCAAATAAATAAATAAATAAATAAATAAATAAATAAATAAATAAATAAATAAATAAATAAATAAATAAATAAATAAATATTAGTAGTGATTTATAAATCCTTAGCAAGGCCACAGCTGGAATACTGCATCCAGTTTTGGTCACCACATTACAAAAAAGATGTTGGGACTTTGGGAAAAAATGCAAAGAAAAGCAACTTAAGAGGATTAAAAGCCTGGAGACTAAAACACATGAAGAACAGTTGCAGGATTTGGGTACGGCCAATCTAGAGGAAAGAAGGACTAGGAGGGACATGATAGCAGTATTCCAGTATTTGAGAGGCTGTCACAAGGAGGCGGGGGTCAGTTTATTTTCCAAAGCACCAGGAGACAAGACAAGAAACAATGGATGGAAACTAATCAACCTGGAATTAAGGGAAAACTTCCTAACAGTGAGGACAATTAACCAGTGGAACAGCTTGCCTGCAGACATTTTGGGTGCTTCATCACTAGAGTTTTTTAAAAAGAGACTGGACAGCCATTTGTCTGAAATGGTATAGGGTCTCCTGCTTGAGCAGGGGGCTGGACTAAAAGACCTCCAAGATCCCTTCCATCTCTGTTCTGATTCAGATATATTTTTTCTATTTAGATTCTGATTCAGATTCAGATGCTATAAATGTTCTCAGTTGTTAAGTCAGCAGGAGGGGAGTTTGTGAAGATATTCCCACTGCCAGAAACTTAGCTATCTGGTATACTGGATCGTTCTTACTCCTGTGGGGCTCCCAGATTTTATAATGCTCTCCAAATTAATAAGCAGTTAATTTCTACTATCCCAGTATTTAGGAAATGGAAAAATGCATCTCATTTCCAAATCTTTTAACTTTCACTGTTTAATATTTAAGAACATTTCTTTCATCTTGATATAAATTGTATATTCACTTTAATTGTTGTAAGCCATCTTGGAGAGCCAGTTTGGTCTAGAAGTTAAGGCACTAAGTCTAGAAACCAGGAGTCTGTGAGCTCTAGTTCTGCCTTAAACACAAAGCCAGGTGGGTGACCTTGGGCCAACCATTTTCTCTTAGCCCTAGGAAGCAGGTAATGACAAACCATTTTTGATATCTTGCTAGGAAAACTGCAGGGACTATTCCAAGCAGTCATCAAAAGTGAAACTGAGAAGAAGAAGAAGAAGAAGAAGAAGAAGAAGAAGAAGAAGAAGAAGAAGAAGAAGAAGAAGAAGAAGAAGAAGGAGGAGGAGGAGGAGGAGGAGGAGGAGGAGGAGGAGGAGGAGGAGGAGGAGGAGGAGGAGGACATCTTTAGTACTTAGACAGGGAGAAAGGTGATATGTAAATATAATAACTGATGAAATAAAATAAATCTTTTGAAAATTTAACTCTGAAACTAAGAATCATCCCAAATACCCAGGATAAATACAACACATTCACTATGGTACTTAGGGTCTCCAGAAATGTTAGCTGTAAACCTTTATCACTAAAATATTGGCCACCTGTAGTTAGGCCCTTTGACCAAGGCCCACAAATCTCTCAAGGTCAAGAAAACAAGACATAAAAGGAATTTATGATTCTGACCCTGGAAATATGGATTAGAAAAGGTTCGTAAGAAATGGATGTAGAAGCCAAGCAAAACTTGGACTGATCTCAGCACTGTGAGACAGCAAGTCTGCCTATGTGAACTCCCAAGAAAAGGACACTGGATGGCCAAGGTCAAGGTCAAGTACAAACTTTAGATCAAAGGCTACAAATGAATCAATAGCTCTAAAACTGCATTTAGAGTAAGGGAATCAATAGTCTGACTCTGGTGAAACTTGGGAAACTTCTTGGTTATTTGATTGGATGAAAACATACTTGCTTTGGCACTGTAAAACCAACAGCGCTGTGGAAGAACTTTGAAAAGAGGTACATTAAACAAAAACTACAGGCAAGATACCCAATAGAGTTGGAGCACTCTATGATTATGGCATATTTTCCCCTAAACTCCTGCACTGGCTAATTTATAGATAATGCTCTGACTTAACGGATTAGGATGGAAGCTAATGAGGCATTAATTTGTACCCTCACTTCTCTCCATTTAAGGAGCAACTTTGTTTAATTTCATCTGTGTAAAATGAGTATAATCCATTGGATTTTGACCCCTTGGCAGCCAGGAGGGTCTTCCTAACTGCATTCAAATTTCACTCTCTAATTACTTTTCCAGAGCAGCAGCTGTTCCTTTATCTAAACTGTCAGGGTGATGCTAAGAAAAAGGCTACATGCACAGAGAACCAGCATGTTCACGTTCCTCTACAAAGCCAAGCATCAAAACAACTTTTTGACTTTCAATTAATTCTTTTTTAAAAATAGTAGAAAGAAAAACACAGCAACATTAAAAGCCATCATAAACAATTGTCAAAGAACTTGTCAGTTCTCCCCAGGGACATTTAGATTACTACTAGGTAGTTACAGCATTAGCTCCATGCATATAAACATCTCACTCAATATGTTTCTTTTCTTTGCAGAAACTATTTTGCTTCTTCTAATAATCTCAAATACAAAAACATTTATTTTTTTTCTTCTGCATATGAATTACATAAATTATATAGAACTCACGGAAGTGGAAAACACTAATTTGTGTATCTTAAATAACCAAATGCAAACCACATATCTAGTCCATATTTTCATGCTGCAAAAAGAAATGAAAGTTCTTAGAACCGTAACTGAGTGATTACTTAAAGTATATTTCTTCGATTTCATTATGGCAAATTACCTGCAACTTATGACTTTGTCCATGCACTTTTTTGAATTGTAAATAAACATATTTTTTTCAAAATTGTCTTGGTTTTTAGTAGTTTAGGAACTTTAGACGTGACTATTTCATCAGGGTCACGTTTTGCAGTGAAGTTTTTTTAAAATTGCATATATACATCAGCCTGGCAACCAAATGTAGGCTAGTCCACTCTATTGGGTTCCCCATAGCTCTTTACAGTTGTGAAAGTTCGACCTTAAATAAGCAAGACAGGAAGAAACTTGACTCATTTGAGCTCTGGTACTGGAGAAGGCTCCTGCATATTCCTTGGACAGCAAAGGTGACAGACAATCGAGTACTGGAGTGCATAAACCAGGCTTGTCACTGGAAGGCAAAATCACAAAACTGTCTCACTTTTGGCCATGTCACGCAGAGGAATTCACTGGAGAAAGCAATTATGCTTGGAAGAGTTAGCGATAAAAGGAAACCAGGTTACCACAGAACACGGTGGTTGGACACCACCAAAATAGACTCCAGCCAGAGCATAGAAAAATGCAAAGAAATAATGCAAGATTGGAAGATGTAGAACAGGGGTGTCAAACTGCCAGCTCATGGGCCAGACATGTCATCCAGAAGCTGCGCACACCCGATTGTCAGCAATGGCAAAACCGTCCTGATACGTTGTGCGATGTCAAGTGACGTCGCAAGTTTGACATGTCTGATGTAGAGAGACCTGGCCCATAGAAGCCAAAAGTCAGACACAATTGGATGGATATCATCATCATCATCATCATCATCATCATCATCATCATCATCATCATCATCATCATCATCCTTGCCATTGCTAGGCCAAACTATTTTGATAAACCAACACATATTTTGAAAAAAAATATTAGCAATAAGCTAGGCTAAAGGATTATTGCCTTTTGGGGGGATCTATGAACTCCAGAATAAGGATTTACCAGCAGTTTTAAAACACTGGATTATCTCATAATCCCATCCTTTTTTTTATTAAAAAGTTTTACAATACATTTTTTTATTTAAAAAGTTTTACAATACATTTTGACTTTAATCCCCCCCTCCCCATCCCTATCTAACCCTCCCTAACCCTCTCTCCCATTCCCTCCTCCCCCCCCCCCGACTTCCCAGAGCTAAATACAGGGTATAAAATCAAAAAACAAACATAAGCACCCCTATGTTATCAACAATAAACTATTAATTCTATCTCCCTCTAGCTCATATAAAATGAATACAAACAATATTAATATTACAAATAAAGTAAAAAAGAAAAAGAGGAAAACAGAAAAAGAGCTTTACTCAGAATAGATTTTCTTAATCCCAGTCCTTATTCATATTAATTTCAAAAAAAAGAAAAAAAACCTTTCACCTACTATTTACATTCTCCAACCTTTCTCTAATTTCTAAACAAATTCTCAGTTACGCGCCAAAAGCGCCTATCTCTATTAACCTTAATAATCTCCAACCAAACTAAACTATGATCAAAAATAGTTCTTGCATGTATCACGTCAAATGTCTTGCAGTTCCAAATCATCCTTGAGTTCAAATAAAAAGAGTAAAATAAAAGGTTTAAGCAATCTGTAAGACAACTTTTTGTTAATTAGGAGCTTGCATACCCATTCTTAGTTCAACACATACTTTTAGTCCATAACCCTAATATACTTTTCTAACAAGCAAATAACATCAATCTTAAATTGTGTTAAATATTAAAAAAAAACTTTCTTTCTCCTCTATGATAAATTTAATCCATTGACATTCTAATTTAAAAATTTAATCACCAATCTTGACGCTCCAAAGCTTTTGGAGCACGTCTGTCATGACCCCCAAAACTTCTTTGGACCGCGCCCCTCCCACAGCTTCACTGTAAGTACACTTTGGAGATTCCATAACTTTCTGCTGGTCTTGCTCTTGCTCTCGTCTCGCTCTTCTTAGGGCGGCACGCGTCATCCTCTGTGTTAGAATATGTTGTTGAAAAAATGGTTTGTTTAACAGAGTATTATTAATACACAGTGGAAGTTGTACTGGGACTTTTAGGCAAACAGTAATGCACTAACATGAGTTTTATAACTTATTTTTACTCAGACAACAAAAAGAAACACAGTAAGAAATAGTCCAAGTATCAATCCAGTATCATGCACATAAAAGTCAGTCCATAAAAAACATAGTATCAAAATACAAAAGCTGCTTACCAATATCAAAAACAATATACACTGTAGCAAGCAGTTGATTCTTGAGAGAATAAATATCAAGTTAGCAAACAAGAGAACAAGAGGTATCCAAACACTAACATCAAACACATATACAAGAGCAACTACGTGTAACATCTAACTCTCTTTTATGTGGAATAATTACAACCACACCCTTAGGCCGTTTAACTCCTTAAAGGTGCTTTTACTCCATTATATAATATTGTCACCCAAATCAAGTTTAATCTCTAACAATCTCCCCTTTTGGGTGGCATATTATACATATATTTTTACAATCTCAAATTACACATATCACAAACAGATTTATGCTTTATAGCACCCTGAGCTTTAGTAAACTGGTCAGCAATATTATCTTCAGTTGCACAATATTCCAGTTTAATCAAATTATCTTTAACACATTGTCTGACATTTAGATACCATAGATCCGTATGTTTTGATCTAGTTTTCACTGCAGCATTAGTTGCTAATTTTATAGCTGCTTGATTGTCTTCATACACTTTTATTGGTTCATTACAATTTAAACCCATATCAAACAATAATTGTTTCCATACCAATAGCTCAGTACATAATAAAGATAAACAAGAAAATTCAGATTCAGTTGTTGATAAGCTTATATGCTTCTGTCTGTTAGACCTCCATCCTACTAAAGCGTTTCCCAATAATACAACCAATCCTGAAGTGGATTTCCTGGTTACAGTATCAGATGCAAAACTAGCATCTGCAAATGCTTTTAGTTCCAATTCCTTCGTTGGCTCTAGATATAGAGAATAATGTATGGTGTGCTTCAAATATCTTAAAACTCTTTTCGCACCTTGCCAACATCTGGTTGTAGGATTCTCACAATATCTAGCTAAATGATTAACTGTAAATGCTATATCAGGTCTTGACCAGTTACATAAATACATCAAGCTGCCTATTAATGATTGATATATCTTTTTATCAAAGACATTGCTGTTATCTGCTGAACTCTCAAAACCTTGAACCATAGGTGTTTTTACTGGTTTACAGTTTTCCATATTATAACGTTTCAGCAAACCAATATTTTCTTAGCTTGAGACAATTTAAATCCTTTACTAGTCCTGACAATATCCAGCCCTAGATAATGACTAATAGCTCCTAGATCTTTTACTCTAAATTTTCTTTTTAACCCTGAAATTATTCTTTCAGTTTCTGTTTCATCTTTTGCTATAATAGCAATATCATCAGTGAATAATAATAACAATGATAATTCACTATTTTGCTGTTTTATAAATAAACAAGGATCTGCAATACTAGCTTTAAATCCCAAACTATTTAACTCTTTTACTAAACATCTATTCCACTCATAACCTGACTGTTTTAAACCATACAAACTCTTATTCAGTTTCCAACAGTACCCTACCTTACTTTCTATTCCTGATGGAACTTTCATATATATATCATGGTTTAATGTTGCATGCAAATAAGCAGTTTCAATATCTACATGTTTTATACTATAATTCTTATTTGCTGCCCAAACTAAAGCAGCCCTAAGAGTGGAAGCTCTTAACGTTGGGGAAAATACTTCATCATAATCACTATTATTCTGTGCAAATCCTTGAGCAACTAATCTTGCTTTATGTATTACCTCTCCTGTAACACTTTCTTTCAGTTTAAAAACCCATTTACATCCAATTAACTTTTCTGTTTTAGGTATTTTAACCTCTTGATAAACATTAAGATCTTGCAAAGACTTTATTTCTTTATCCATAGCTACTTTCCAATTCTTTCTTTCATTCTCAGGATACATTTTTATTTCTTCAACATTAGAAGGTTCAATGTCTATTTGACAAATTAAACCTGCCTCGAAACGATCAGGCTGTCGTCTTTCCCTGTTAGACCTTCTGAGAATTATTGGACTTATAGGTACATTTACATTATTATCTTCTTCCTCTCCTGTCTCCACTATCAGTGGTTCTTGTTTGATCTCTCTAGCAGGTTCCTCCTCTTCTTTATCACTTTCATTTGAGGAGTTAGTTAAATCTTGTTGAGGAATATATACAATATCTTCTACCCTTTCCCAGCCTGACTGTTCTTGAAAAACAGCGCTAGAACTACAATAAATGTTTTTAGTACCTTTCTCCCAGAACCAATAAGACTTATGGTTTAACTCATAGCCAACAAAAAATAATTGTTTAGCTCTATGTTCTCCTTTATTTCTTATTGAACTTGGAATATGTACCCAAGCAGGTGTCCCAAATGTGTGAATATAACTAAGATTTGGTTTTCTCTTATACCATAAGGTATAAGGAATTTTACCTGTAGCTGAACTAACCACATTGTTTAAAATATGATTAGCACATTTTGCTGCTTCTCCCCATAAGCTATCAGGTAAACCAGAATCTTCAATCATAGATCTAATCATAGCTTGCAATGTTTGGCCCCTCCGTTCAACAAATGCATTATGCTGAGGTCTATAAGGAGCTGTACGTCTATGCTCTATTCCCTCTGAAACTAACAGCTCATTGAACTGTTTATTAACAAACTCAGTTCCATTGTCTGTTATTATGGTTTTTACATTTAACTGAGTTTTCCTTTGTACAAACTTGAGCCAATTAGATATTGTTTGTATAGTTTCAGTTTTTGACGTAAGGAGATGACAGAACCCATATCTGCTATAATGGTCTAGAATATTTAATATGTAGCAAGCACCCCCTAAACTGGGTTTCATAGGACCTATCAAATCCATAAATACCAGTTCTAATGGAGTTGTGGTTTTAAATCCATCTAACCTATTAGCTGGTGCTGCCCTGCTCTTTTCTCTACCACATACGTTACACTGCAGATATTTCTTACAAGCCTTTAACTTAAACCCATTAGACAAAGCTACAGTTCTTTTTAGTGTATTAAAATTCACATGACCCAATCTTCTATGTAATAAATGAATACATTCATCATGTGGTTTTTGATTTGTACAAGTAGTAGCCATTATAATAGGATCATTGCTAATTACAAACAAACCGTCTTTCATATTAGCTATTAAGTTCACTTCATTCTTTTGAATAAGACATTCCTCCCCTTGGAAAGTAACTTTAAAACCTGCTTCCAATAATGCCTTAACTGATAATAGATTATAATCACATCTGGGAACATATAGCATTTCCAAATTTTGTTTTAAAAATGAACAGTAAACCTTACCCTCTCCAGAGACCTTGACTCTCCAGCCATTAGCCATAGAAATATATTTTTTACTAGACCTTATATTCTCAAAATCCCTTTTTATTTTTGAAATACAGTGTGTAGCTCCACTATCTACCACCCACCAATTGTGGTTATTAGTAGTTCTATTAGCTACAGCTACATTAATCAGCTTTTTATTCTTTCTATGGCTTTCCTTTCTCTGACAATTACTATTCTGACAAAACTTAGCAATATGTCCCTTTAACCCACAATTAAAGCATTTCCTTAAAATATAAGCAGATTCAGTCTTCTTTATTTCTTGTTGCAATGGCTCTCTCAACTGTTTTCTCTCCATACGACATCTTGATTCTTCCAACAACCTTCCAGTTATTGAAGAAACAGTTAGGTCTTCTTTAGACAAAACCTCCAAGGACGATACAAAGGCATCGTAGCTCTCATCCAATGATGATAAAATGATGTAAACCTGGTGAAGCTCTGAGAAAATAAGTTCTTTTTCTTGCAGTTCCAACAAAGTTGCTTTTATAAAGTTAAGGTGAGCTAACATATCGCCATTCTTTTCCAGTCTAGCTCTAAATAGCTTTCTGGTAAGATTTATATGAGCACCAACACTGTCCCGAACAAAAATCTTTTTCAACTTAGCCCAACATTTAGCAGCAGACTCTTCTCCACGCACATGGACTAGCTGTTGGTCTCCTAATGTTAGCCCAATAATAGATAAAGCCTTATCATTGTCTTTATTGAAGTCTACAATCTTCTTGTTATCTTCTTCATTAGTTGGATCCCAGGCAGTTACATCAGGAGGATTATGGACTATTTTCCAAAGACCTTGATTTTGTAATAGCAAACTACATTGTGTAGACCAGGATACGTAGTTTGACCCATTAAGCCGGGTAATGCAGAATGGATTGAATAGTCCTTGTGCCATTGTCTGAATTTGAAAACTCAGTTAGGAAATATAAATACAATACTGTGCCTGTCCTCAGCACCACACTGGATCTGGGCCCATAACCATTGTTAGAATATGTTGTTGAAAAAATGGTTTGTTTAACAGAGTATTATTAATACACAGTGGAAGTTGTACTGGGACTTTTAGGCAAACAGTAATGCACTAACATGAGTTTTATAACTTATTTTTACTCAGACAACAAAAAGAAACACAGTAAGAAATAGTCCAAGTATCAATCCAGTATCATGCACATAAAAGTCAGTCCATAAAAAACATAGTATCAAAATACAAAAGCTGCTTACCAATATCAAAAACAATATACACTGTAGCAAGCAGTTGATTCTTGAGAGAATAAATATCAAGTTAGCAAACAAGAGAACAAGAGGTATCCAAACACTAACATCAAACACATATACAAGAGCAACTACGTGTAACATCTAACTCTCTTTTATGTGGAATAATTACAACCACACCCTTAGGCCGTTTAACTCCTTAAAGGTGCTTTTACTCCATTATATAATATTGTCACCCAAATCAAGTTTAATCTCTAACAATCTGGCCTCCTGCAACAACCGATGAGACTGTATCTTGATCCCCACCAACACCATTGTCCTCTGTCTGTCTATCTGCAACATCTTGAAGCTTTCCCTCACCGTATCCCTTTACAGCTTCCAAAAATGATAGGGGGGTTGCTTTTAACACATTGCTATAAAAATCACGTGCCTGGGCCACAGTAACCAGACGATATCTTTTACCTTCGTGCGTCACCACCAGTCCAACTGGAATCTCCCATCTAAACTTAATATCACATTTCTTAAGTTCCTGTACTAGAAATGCAAAATCTTTCCTTCTCCTTAAAATCTTCGGAGGAATCTCTTTTAAAACCAAGACTTCTTGCTCAGCCACTACCAGTTTAGTATCATAAGCAGCTTGAATAACTTCATCTCTAATTACTCTCTTTGTAAAATAGACCACTACATCTCTGGGTAACTTCCTCTGTCTTGCAATCCATGAATTTACACGAAAAATTTTGTCCATATTTCCCTCAATTTCAGATGCTGGCTGGCCCAATAGCCCTTCCAGAGCCTCAGAAATCAGCTGCTTTAAATCTTCTTTACAATTCTCCTTTAAACCCCTGATTCTAATAGCATACTGCATCTGATGATACTGAACAAGGCTCAATTCTCCGTCCGTTTTATCCCTTATATTTTCATTTTCTAATACCTTTGCTTCTAATATAGAGTTCTTTTGACTGAGATCCTTCACTTTTACATCCAGCTGTTGCACACATTCAGCTACAGATTCAATCATAGACAACATGTCCACCCTCATTGCTCTAAACTTCTCTTCCATCTTCTTCTCCAATTTCTCCATTTTCTCCTCCATTTTCTCCTCCAGCTTTTTCAACTTTTCATCCATCATGTCAGACATCAATTGTGAATGCTTTCCAAGAGCATCTTGTAAATACTTAAGCGTCAATGCCGGAGGAGGTGCAGGAGGAAGCAAAGCTTGCAATGAGGTCTGTTGCACCAGGGAAGACCCCGCACTCCGAAGAGCTTTAGAAGTTTTAGCCGCCATCTTCCCCCACTTTCACTTATTGCACACTTTCACTTTAAAGCTATAAAATCCATTGAGCTAGAGAGTAAAGATAAGAGTCCACATCACCTTGACCTCCTGTACCGCTCTGCCTGCATCTTGATAATCAAAAGTATTTCCTTTTGGCAGGGGTGGTTGCTAACGCCTGGCTCTGCTCCATAAATCCCGGAGCAGGGGCGCTGCGCAGCTCGGAGCAACCCAGGCTTCGGGGGGGGCTCAATCCTTCAGCCGCCCAAACTCTCAGCTCAGGCGGCCCCGGAGAGCTCAACCCCTACCTGGGGCCTCACCCCCCTCTTCTCCCGAGGAGGGGGCTTCAAATCCATCTAAACAGCTGATCGGCGCTGTTTACGATGGAAAAACACAGCTGCGGAGCGGACAGCCTGGAGGCGGCTGTCTTCGGTGCCGCGTCGCCACCGGAAGTCCCGTTTTACAATACATTTTATCTTTAACAAACCAAAAAAAAGAAAAAAGAAAAAAACCCTCCCCCCTCCCCCCACCCTCTTCCCCCTCCCCAACCCTCCCCAACCCCTCCCTCCCTTTCCCCTCCCCCCCCCCCGCTTCCCAGAGCAAAATACAGGGTATAAAAATACAAACAATCATAATCTAAGTTACGCAAACAATCCTAAACTATTTAAACTACCGAACTTTAACTCATATAAGAAAACTCCAAACATATATATATATATCATATCAATAATTATACAAATACAAAATAATACTTTCCAATCTAATACCAAAACACAGGGTATAAAAATACAAATCATGATCTAACTTACGCAAACAATCCTAAGCTATTCAAACTATCAAACTTTAACTCATATAGGTAAATTCCAAACATACATATATATATCATATCAATGATTATTCAAATACAAAATAATACCTTCCAATCTGATACCCAATAAAAACAATCTCAAATAAACCAATTTATATCAATTGTCTAAAACTATTCCTCATTCCAACTAAGCTTTAAATTCACATTATCCTAATGTGTTATACAACTTAAAATACCATAGATTACTTTCCAAACTTAAGAAATTTTTATATAATCACATCATTCTTATATTCTTATATTCTATTACCTATTCCAATATTACCCATAAAAATATTACAAATTAACTTCAATCACAAAGAAAACAATTTATATCAATTTTATAAAACTATTCTTCTATCCAACTAAAAGCTTAAAATTTTTTCATCCAAATAACAAATCATAACTTACAGAATATCAATAAACACTACTACAAATCTTCCCAATTAACTTTTCATAATCATCTTAGAACACGAAATATTACGTAATTATTTTATAAGGGTAGAAAATATATCCCCAAATATTTAGTCCTTCTAGCAATTCCAATTCCCATAATCCTTATTACATTATTGTCTCTTACAATTATGTGACTAAATCTTCAGGCTTGATTCATTCGTCCAGAAGTAGCACGCCTCTTCCAATTTCTGGCCTTCTCCAGTGATAATGAAATTTGACCCACTCCTGTATCTTTCACATCTGTCTGCGTTAACCCTTCAGCAACTTGCGGGTTCTCTCTGGAACGTTGAGACTCACTCTCACCTTTTTTCTTTGTAGATTCCAAAGATGGTATGGGGACTGCTTTTAAAACATTACTGTAGAAATCACGTGCCTGAATCTCCGTAGTAAAACAGTACCTCGTACCTTCATAGGTCACCACCATACCCACTGGTATTTGCCATCTAAACTTAATATCACGTCGTCTCAATTCTTGTGTCAAAAAAGCAAATTCCTTCCTTTTTCTTAAAATCTTTGCAGGGATCTCTTTTAAAATCAGAACTTTTTGCTCAGCAATTACAAAATCAATATTGTAGGAGGCCTGGATAACTTCATTTCTAATCATTCTCTTTGTAAAATAAACCACCACATCTCTGGGTAGTTTCCTTTGTCTTGCGATCCACGAATTAACACGGAAGATTTTATCTATATCTTGCATTATTTCATCTGCTGGTCACTTCAACACCCCTTCCAAAGCCTCAGAAACCATTTTCTCCAAATTTTCCTTAGGATTTTCTATTAGGCCTCTGATTCTTAAAGCAAACTCCATCTGAGAATACTGTGTCGAAATCAAATCATAATCCATTTTCTCTATTACATTTTCAGTTTCTGTCATTTTGGCTTCCAATCTAATATCATTTTGAGCAAGATCTTCTACTCTTTCATCCAAAATCTCAATACTTTTAACCATGCTTTGTATTGCAGATGTGATGTCTGCTCTCATTTCTTTTAATTTCTCTGTAAACTTCTCCTCCAACTTTTTCTCCATTATCTCAACAAATTGCTGCATTTGCTTTTCCATAGTCTCTTGCAACAGATTCTGCAAATCTTTTGCTGTAAAAGCTGATACAGATTCAGATGCAGAGGACAATGAAGTTTTCACCGAAGACTGCTGCCTCAGGGCAGGAACTTTAGAAGATATAGCCGCCATTTTCACCCTCTATTGTTAACTACGCACTTTCACTTACAGATTCAGCAAAGTCCATTGAGTTAAAGATCAAAACATCATCTTCACCAAAATCTCCTGCATCGCTCTGCCTGCGTCCTCGTTCTCAAAAGCTCTTCCTTGCTAGCAGGGATGGTTGCGAACGCCCTGTTCTGCTCCAAAAAACCTGGAGCAGAGGCGCCTCGCAGTCCGGAGCATGCCCAGGCTTCGGGGGGGGGGCTCAATCCTTCCGCCGCCAAAACTCTAAGTTCTGGCGGCCCCGGAGAGCTCTACCCCTACCTGGACGCTCACCCCCTCCTCTTCTCCCGAGGTGGGGGCTTCCGAGCCGCCGAACAGCTGATCGACGCTGTTTTCGGCAGCTCTACGGAGCCACAAGACTGACAGCCAAGAAATGGCTGCCTCCGGCGTTGCCTTGCCATCCGGAAGCCCATGATCCCATCCTTTAATAGGAGCTCATATAATGTTTAACTCTTCTGTTCCACATATTCCAAATGTGTTTTCAGCTTGTAATTTGGTTGGGAAAAACAACCGAATCATGACTAAAACTGAAGCTGTGAGTCTGCCAAGACATTGAAGAGACAAGATAACTTTTTAGTTAAACCCATTATGATTTTTGAAATTGAATTCCAGGAAGCAATGGAGATCAACAAATAAGTTCAGTGGTATAATTGAAAATTGGGGAAATTAACCCGCCTCCCTCTTTATATGATCATAACTTTAATTAGGAAAATTTAGGGGTGTGCCCATGTGATAAAAAACTTTTTCAATATTTTATCCATCTGTTGACTTTATAGATATTAACATCAGAATGTCTTGAATAATATACATCAAACTTAAGTGTAACATTTGTTTTAACAACATTCCCCACCCCCATAAACTGGCAAAGCTTCCTACATTATAGTCATTTCCAGCTGGCCAGACTGGGCAGTAAAGGACATGGTTTTGTTATTGCAGCCTGTCCCTTTCAGCAATTACATTCTGTGTTGCCTAACCTTGGCAGTGAATACCATAAAGGAGAGGATACTTTCTCATTGCTTTTTTGCTTATTGCCAACCTAGACATGCAAATTAGATCACCCTGCACCCAGAATGGCAATGCAAAGGATGACAGCCTTACAAATTTAACTCAAAAATGAATAAACAGACCGAGTTTGGCAACTGAGTGGTGTTAGTTGACTTCTATGCATTCCTGGACCCCTTTTGATTTGGATTTGATATTTAGTTTGCTAGATCAATTAATCCAGTTTTAAATGTTTCCACATTGCCTTAACTCCATCACTGATCCAGTTATGAGAATTTAGAGTACTCTAGGAATCAAGGATCCTGGGATAACAACAGCGGCATCTGAGTTTCTGAGATCAGGAAATAGCATAAGAGATATGACTCTCAATTCATCTGTGCAGAATGCTTCCTGTGTGTCCATGTGTATGTAAGGGAACATCTGCTGCCGGCATCAAGCTCCCTGCGCCCTGTGCGTTCCCACAGAGAGGGCCTCCTCAGGGTGCCACCAGTCAGAGAATGCCGACTGGTGGCCCCCAGGGGGAGATCCTTCTCTGTGGGCGCCCCGGAGCTATGGAACCAGTTACCGGTTGAGCTCCGGACGGCGCCTGATCTGCGCTCCTTTCGCCGCGATCTGAAAACATACTTGTTCGAGCAAGCCGGCCTGGCCTGAGGGGGGATTGGTGGTTTTTTTTTTTTTATCATTTTTATCATTTTTATTGGGGGTTTTACTATGTATCAATTGTATTTTAATCGGGCATGCATTTAATTATCTTTTAGTTTTTGTAAATTTCTGTGTTTTATTCTTGCCCTGTACACCGCCCTGAGTCCCCCGGGAGAAGGGCGGTATAGAAATATTAATAAATTAAATTAAATTAATTAAATTAATTGCAACAGCTTTTTTTTTATTAAAAATGTATTTTTTTAAAAAACAGAGTCCAGGAATTACAGGAAAAAACATGCATAGATTGTTAACAATTCTTGACTTATGTTTGTATTGCATAATTGCAAGCAGGCAGAGAATAAATAATTATTTCTATTGGTCTGTGTGTGGGGAGGTGTTAGCAAAAGACAGAATTGACTCTAGAATTAAGCTGAAATTTAGTATGTGCGGAAGGTTGTCAAGTGAGAAAAAGAGGAACAAAGGAGACTATTATTATCTTTTACTATTATCTCTTAATTCCCACATTTCTCTTTTGCGCTACTTTTCTCTCAGCCATCTCTCTTTTAATAATTACAATAATCAACATACTAACGATAACAGAAATCATCTTTTGCAAGATAACTAAACAAATGGTGTCCTATCTCTTCAGCACTGGGCTCATTTATTGCAGATATACCAGTGTTCTAATGGCAAAGCCAATATAGTTTTAAATTAAAAAGTGCACGTGGTGACATCTAAAATGTGCAGCTGTGCAGCATTTGTTATCTGGCATACTGGATAAGGGGTGGAAAGAAGAGAGATAGAGATGTGTAAGAGCTTTAAATATGATCCAAACCTCCAGCTAAATCAATATCTGGCAGGTTTTATTTGCTACATTAACAAAGCTACTAGCGTAAGGGATTTAAATAAAAATTTTGAACAGGCATATCCACCTTCATCCTGGCAGGTGACATGAGCTAAAGATTAAAGTAATACCTTCTCTTGTTCATAAGGGTGACCTTGATAACCCAGGAAATTAGAACACATTAAGATCTTCTGTGTTGTGTTTATTCTAAGGCTGGTTCCCCCTCATGCTAAGCCCTTATGTAGGATGGGGTTTTGTGGAATATATTATATTGTCTTCCATCGGTTTTATGGCTTAGCTCAATGTTTAAGACAAGTTATTGGAGTTCGTAAACCACTATTCATTCATTCATTCATTCATTCATTCATTTTACAGTAGTTATAACCCACCCCAATCCCTTAGAAGTCTGGGGGGTATACTAGATTAAAAAAGGGTAATAATGAAATAAAAGTAACTAGAAAAGAAAATCTGTGATAAAATCCAAGACAAGCTTTCATAATTAATCAACCAGTGCCAGAAGCATATTGGAATAATAATAATAATAATAATAATAATAATAATAATAATAATAATAATAATAATAATAATAATAATAATAATAATAATAATAGACCTTGGAGGTCATCTAGTCCAACCCCCTGCTCAAGCAGGAAACCCTATACCATTTCAGACAAATGACTGTCCAGTCTCTTCTTAAAAACTTCCAAACTTCCAGTGTTGGAGCATTCACCACTTCTGGAGGCAGGTGGTTCCACTGGTTAATTGTTCTGACTGTCAGGAAATTTCTCCTTAGTTCTAGGTTGCTTCTCTATTTGGTCAGTTTCCATCCATTGCTTCTTGTCCTGCCTTCAGGCGCTTTGGAGAATAGCTTGACTCCCTTTTCTTACTAAACAATTAGTTAAAATGGAAGTATAAAAGTGCCTGTTCATATTTGTAGGTGGATTATTAGGTTTTTGACAGATAAGAAGCAACAGGTGAAGTTAGGGAAAATTACATCTAGTACCCGGCAATCAGCACAGGGGCCGCTCAGAGCTGTGTGCTTTCTCCATTGCTCCTCTCTATAATAATAATTGCATCTTTAGGGATCCCTCTGTTAAAGTACTGAAGTTTGCAGATGATAGCACAGTCACTGATCTCTTTGAGATAGTGATGAGTTTGCACATATATGGGAGCTCTGTGGTGCAACTGGAATAATCTGGAGCTGAACATACTTAAAACCATAGAGATGAGAGTGAATTTTAGGAGGAACTTTTCTAGTCTACCATTCTTACTATATTCGACAGCACACAGTATCAGCCATAGAAACCTTCATGTTTTGGGGTTCTATAATCTCCCAGGATTTGAAATGGGTACCCAATATTAGAACCTCATTTAAAAAGCACAACAAAGAATCTTCTTCCTGCATCAACTCAGGAAGTTCTGACTGCCCCAGGATCTGTTGCTACAGTTTTACAGAGGAATTATTGAGCCTGTCATTTTTACTTCTATAAATATCTGGTTTGACACAGGAACCAAATAGGACAGATACAGGGTCCAATGGATGGTTAGGACTGCAGAAAGAACAATTGCAACCAGCCTGCCTTGCAAAGAAGAGCTGTATTTTGTGTGGGTCAGAAGGAGGGATGTGAAAATATCTACATACCTCTCACATCCTAGACATAAACTATTATAGCTCTTCCCCTCAGGATACTGCTATAGGTCATTGCATGTCAAAACAACTAGACCTAGATACAGTCTCTTCTCTCAGGCCATCACTCTGCTGAGTACTTACTTCTTACAGTTCTGTCTAATCTACTCATGTTGTATGGCTGTAGCATTATTCTTCTTAGTTTCTTTACTACCCTTTATTTATTATTATTATTATTATTATTATTATTATTATTATTATTATTATTATTATTATTATTATTATTATTATTATTATTATTATTATTATTATTATTCTGTTGCTTTGCATATAGTATACACTGAGAGCTTCTGCACCAGAGACAAACTCCTTGTGTGTCTAATCACACTTGACTAAATAAAGTATTCTGTTCTGTTCTGTTCTGAAAAGTTAGAGCTGATGAAATACCTTCAATTTTGGAGAAAATCTGATTATGGATCTCCTATCCCTGACCCCATAGAACCTTCCATTATTAGCAATTGTACAACATCTGGTCTGCATTGTTGGGAATGCTCAAAAGCAGCTAAAGTAGTTGTGGCCTGCAGCTACAGTATGCTATCCACACAGGACGAAAAGCAAATCAACTCTGGAGCTACACCACAATATATATTTCCCACTGAGCACAATTGAAAAACAACAACAACACTTTTTTTGTGTTTTCAGTGGTATGAAAGATGATGAATCAAAACACTTCTCTGAATTCCATTCTTCTCATCCCAATCCAGCAGGGTGATCATTTCTCATTGGAGCCAGCACTGAATATTTGGAAAAAGCTGCTTCTTACAAATGAATATGATGCTATATAAGACTATTACCTGGAAAAACAAGGAACAAGAAGGCAGGAATTGCTTACTTGTTCTCAGGCAATAAACCTCTGAAATACTTTCAGTTATGGAATCTAATAAGACTATACCTAACCATTTTCTTGCTTTGAGGTGTTGTATTCAATGACACTTTCCTTCCCTTACTTGAAGTGCAGAGTACCCCTACTGGCTATATAATTTTGGCACTTGAGGGCAGAACATCCCACCATTATGGCTTCTTTATTTTATTTATTTATTCATTAGATTTGTGTAGCCCATCTTGTCTAAAGGCATCTTTGCTGGTAGTAAACATTCGACCATAATAAATTAAATAATTTGCTGTCTCATGTATCACATATTACTCTGAGTTATTAGATTCTGCCTAATAGTAGAGCTGACAAAAAGCAACTCTGTCTAAATCAAAAATCGCTTTTAAACTACCCAGTGCTTTATGTAAAAGATCAGCACTTTTATAGTTCTTTCCAGAACTATAAACTTTACAGGTACTATGTGATCACATTATGTTGCCATTTATTATTCTTCCCTATCCAATGAAATTTCAGAAAAAATATATATAAAAGGAATGCATGAGGATGAAGTTTTCAAATAGGTCAGAATTCTTGGGGAATGCTGAGAAAAATATTCATTATTTAGTGTCACTCTATGAATGATATAGTGGGGCAGATACTACTACTACTAATAAGTTGGAAGGGACCTTGGAGGTCATCTAGTCCAACCCCCTGCTCAGGCAGAAAACCCTATACCATTTCAGGCAAATGGCTGTCCAGTCTCCTCTTAAAAACTTCCAGTGTTGGAGCATTCACCACTTCTGGAGGCAGGTTTTTCCACTGGTTAATTGTTCTAACTGTCAGGAAGTTTCTCCTTAGTTCTAGGTTGCTTCTCTCCTTGACTAGTTTCCATCTGTTGCTTCTTGTCCTGCATTCAGGTGCTTTGGAGAATAGCTTGACTCCCTCTTCTTTGTGGCAGCCCCTGAGATATTGGAACACTGCTATCATGTCACCCCTCACCCCTCTCTTCATTAAACTACACATACCCAATTCCAGCAACCGTTCCCTATATGTTTTAGCCTCCAGCCCCCCAATCATCTTTGCTGCCCTTCTCTGTAACCCTTCTAGAGTCTCGACATCTTTTTTACATCGTGGTGACCAAAACTGGATGCAGTATTCCAGATGTGGCCTTACCAAGGCATTGTAAAGTGGTATTAGTACTTCACGTGATCTTGATTCTATCCCTCTGTTAATGCAGCCTAGCACTATGTTGGCTTTTTTGGCAGCTGCAGCACACTACTGGCTCATATTGAAGTGACTGTCTACTAGGACTCCGAGATCCCTCTCACAGTTATTACTATTGAGCAAGATACCACCTATACTATACCTGTGCTTTTGATTTTTCCTGCCTAAGTGTAGAACTTTACTTTACTTTTTTCATCATTGAATTTCATTTTGTTAGATAGCGCCCAGTATTCGAGTCTGTCCAGATCCTCCTGTATTTTAAGCCTATCTTCTGGAGTATTGGCTATTCCTGCCAGCTTGGTGTCGTCTGCAAATTTGATGAGTTCCCCATCTATCCCCTCATCCAAATTGTTGATGAAGATGTTGAAGAGCACTGGGCCCAGAACAGAGCCCTGTGGCACCCCACTACACACTTCCTTCCATGTAGATGCAGTTCCATTGAGGACCACACACTGAGTACGGCCTGTCAGCCAGCTACAAATCCATCTGGTGGTGATGCTATCTAACCCACATTTTTCTATCTTATCAAGTAGTAGGTTGTGATCTTACTGACGTCCAAGTAAATTAAATCTACAGCATTCTTCTGGTCCACTAATTTTGTCACCTGGTCAAAGAATGCAATAAGATTTGTCTGGCATGATCTGTTTTTGACAAACCCATGTTGACTTTTAGTGATGACTTTGTTTGCATCAAGGTGTTCGCTGATTTGTTGTTTGATTATTTTTTCCAGAATCTTCCCAGGTATTGAGGTCAGGCTGATAGGTCTGTAGTTTCCTGGATCTATTTTTTTTCCCTTTTTTGAAGATGGGAACTACTTCAGCTCTCTTCCAGTCCTCTGGTAGTTCCCTAGTGCTCTAGGATCTTTGAAAAATATAGTTCAGTGGTTCTGAGATCACGTCTGCCAGTTCCTTCAGAACCTTGGGGTGTAATCCATCTGGTCCTGGTGATTTGAACTCATCTAGGCTGGACAGATGCTCACTTACCATTTTCTTGCCTATCTTAACTTGCGTTTCTATTCTGTTTTTTATGGCACTGGTTTTGGTAGGTTGGACTGTTTTTTCCCCTTTGTGTAAAGACAGATGCAAAAATGAGTTAAATAGTTCTGCTTTCTCCCTGTTGCTTGTCACCTTCTTGCCATTTCCCCCCACTAATGGACCAATCATTTCCTTAACTTTTTTCTTGTTTGAAAGAAATGTTGAAAGAAGCTTTTTTTTGTTATTTTTTACTTTGGTCACAAGCCTTAGTTCATTTTGAGCCTTAGCTTCCCTCACTTCAACTTTGCAGGCATGGCCTATTTGCTGATATTCTGACTTAGTATGTGCCCCTCTTTCCCCTTCTTATACTTGTCCTTTTTATCTTTCAATTTATCAGAGAGTTCTTTATGCAGCCATGCTGGTTTCTTTTGAGAGCTGTTATTTTTCTTCTTTGTTGGTATTGTGCTAGACTAGGCCTTTATTATCTCACTTTTCAAAATTTCCCAAGCTTCTTGAGTTGTTTTCCCCTTTAGGATTCTCATCCATGGAATTCTTCCCAAGGTCTCTCTAAGTTTATTGAAATTAGCTCTTTTAAAGTCCAAGACTCTAGTTTGGCTGTATTCTATTGCTTGTGCTTCCAGAATGTTGAATTCCAATATTGCATGATCACTTCTCCCCAAGGTTCCTGTGGCTTCGACACCTTCTATCATTTCATTTCTGTTAGTGAGAATTAAATCCAATATGGCTAATCCCCTAGTTCCCTTCTCTACTTTTTGGGAGAGAAAGTTGTCTGCTAGGTTTGTCAGGAATCTGTTCGATCTTCCACTTGGTGCAGAGTTTGTCTCCCAGTTGATATCAGGGTAATTAAAGTCCCCCATTACTATTGTGATGTGCTTCCTACATACCTTAGTTAGCTGACTAGCAAAAAGTTCATCTATTTCCTCTGCTTGGTTGGGCGGCCTATAGCATACACCTACTGTATACTCAAAATAATGTTGTTGATTGTTCCATTCTAAGTCTCCTCCCTTCTCCATCATGGTCATGTGACCCTAAGCATAAGCTATGGTCTCTATTCCATGCTTTCTGGTGTGTTTATACATAGAAAACCATTACAATACAAGGAAAGAATGGAAACATACAGAGATGTATATATTGCTTAATTATATAGACAATAAAAACCCAGAGAACTCTTATAGCTGCTGCTGTTAAAGGGGTTGCAAAGAATTCTAGCAGACATGTTCTTCATGCTTTCTATATCTTGTCTTAAGAGTTTTCAACTGACCAATTTAACAAAAGAACTTTTAAATAATATCCAACATAACATTAACAAAATGATTTGCTTCTTTCCACCAGCTGAAGAAGAAAGAACCGGATACCTTTGTGGGATATATGCTGAGGTACAGTAACTTGCAGCTCTTTCTAACCACATCTGGTCAGAAAAAACGATCATGTTTCTGGAAAAGATTATTAGCTCATAATATATTCTGTTAAGAACCCCTTCAGATGCTTCTGATATATATAATCACACATGGAAGAATTTAGCAGCTAGAATCAAAATATATCCATTATATGTATTATAAAATCACATATGAATGAACCTATTATTCTTTTTTGTATTTAAGTGTTCAGTATAATCATATGACTGTGCACCAGATAGCAATGAATTCTTCCATGACGAACTGAAAGGAAAGCTTTGCAATGTACAGATAAAGGAGGTGAGCCAAGGGAGAAAGAGTAGGACCATATTCTACCAACACTAATAAGATTCTGATTCAGATGAGGTTGGATGCTGGATGTTTTTCTAATTTCTTTAAAGATGATCATGTTGGAAAGCTAGATTCCCAAAAGCATTGTAACAAACTGCTGTGGTGTGCTGTTTAAAGTCCTAAAACATTCGTTTGCATGTTCAAATGCTATGACGGAAATTGAAGGGTGGGCCAAGGTCACATTTATCCTACTTGTGATTGTAATATTCTTCCTTGACCTGCTGGTTTGCTATCCTATTTCCAAAACAAACTAGTCAGATGATCCTCTAAAGTTACAAACAGGTCAGAAAAGCAACAGATGCTCACTACTGTAAGCCTAGTTTCCATTTAATTAAAAGAACAGGCTAACTTATAAAGAAAGCAATGCTCCTGTATTTTGTAATGCTTTGGGGGAATTCAAGAACCTACCCCACAATAGCAACTCCTATGTATATCAAACACATTACTTTTAGCTCTCTCTTACACATACACACTTATGCAATGACCCCTTTCCTTCTTCATTCCAGACTAATAGGTAGCCAAGAGCAAGGAGACCCAACTCATTACCAAGTCGTAATACCAGAATTAGAATCCTTCATATATTGTCCATCAATCCAAGAGCTATTACTAAGGAGTGTCTCCTAATTAACAGAACCTCCTCCTTCCATCAGTCTTTCTCTTAAACCTCCAGAAACAAAAATTCTCCCTGACGCTTTTGTCATTTCTTGAATGCTTTCTACAAATAGCTACTTTGCATGTCAGCTGAAAATTTGCTGTTGCAGTTACCACTCAGTGCACTGAGATATTTTAGGAGAATGAAAATTATGAGTCCAGCAGCACTTGAAGAATAGACCACTTATTTAGTTCTGCTGGAGGTGATGGTGACAATGACAGTTCCATTTTCATGAGGAAATAGAAGGAAAGGTGAAAAGCTGTGACAAGGTGATGCTGTAACAAAGGACTCTTTAGAAGGCTCAAACCCACACCAGCTGCTCATGCTGATCCTGAGAGTAGGGATTTTATTAGACATCTAAGCTGCCAAAGGGTTTCCTAAATGAGGTACCTAAATGGAGACCCTCCAGATGTTGCTCAAACACAAATCCCAGCCTCTTTCCAAATTAGTTATTTTAACTAAGGTGGCTTGAGATTGGAGTTCAGCAATGTGAGGAGTGGTGTTTTATGCCTGATACAAACTTGGGGATTCCATATCAGCTTTGTTGTTCTCTTAAAAAGATATTTTTGGACTGGCTCAAAGATTTCATAACTCTTAAGCCAAGGTATGGAAAGCATAAAGAACATGGGTTCTGGAATTCCTTGTATTCCCTTTACAAGGATGGCCCACTGTGGGCCCCTCTATTTCCTTCCATGTAGCCAAGTAATGTACTGCATCTTTGTGTTTGTGTGCATTGCGAAGCATAAAAGAAGTTATAGAGCAGGGGTCTTCAAATGTGGTCCTTTTATGACTTGTGGACTTCAACTCCCAGAATTCCTCAGCCAGGCACACTGGCTGAGGAATTCTGGGAGTTGAAGTCCACAAGTCATAAAAGGGCCAAGTTTGAAGACCCTGTTATATAGGCTTTGCTCTGGATCCCATGCTTAAGAGGGTAGAAAGGGGGCTTAGCATGAAACTGTCAGCAATTTTCTGAGCTGCTGCTACTGCTGCTGAGCTGCTTTTCCCATAGGGTTGAATTGGGAATATTTTTCTGGATTTTTTTTCTTTATACCCTGCCAAATCCATCCCATTTTTGAACCTGATTTTGCTTTTGACAGCTTCTCTCAACTCACCAAATTTGTTCCCATTCTATTCAGTTCTTGCACAGTTATCCTGTTGACAGGCAGGTAGATTGACAGAGTCCTGAACTCCTTTGTATAATTTATTTTCAGCATTCTGTTCACAAAAATAAAAAGTGTATGCTTTAAAACGGTTTCGTATACTTTCTTGTAATATCCAAAATGTGGATGAAAAATATACAAAATGTATTTCTATTTTCTGGGGGGTGGGGGGTGGATTTTAGTGCAAAATAACTCTACAATAAGCCAAAACTGACCCCCATCTTATCCTGTTTTGTCTCACTGGAAAATTGCAGTCTAGCAGAGATGGCACAATTCCTTCTGGGCTTTAATGAGCACTGCTGTTAATAGAAGTGTTCACAGGAAGGGCAATTCAGGGCATTCCATACAGCCACCTTTAATAAATTGCTGCCTTCTATTATCACTCTGCAGAATCAACTCTTTTTTTCAGCTTCGAAAAGGCTCTCCACCCCCTCCCCCATTCAAACAGAGGCTTTTCTTCCCTTTTTTTTTTTGGCAACTGCTGGTGACTGGCAGCTCTGACAATTGTTCCCAATATTTTGATTGTAGAATTGCCCTGTTATTCCAGCAAGTCTGAAATTAGATACAGGTGCAAATTAACTGGCTAAGTCACAAGTGCATTAAAGTTGGTAATTTTTCTGTCAAGAGGCATGCTGAAAGGTTGCCGAGAATTGTGGAAGCTGTCTGGAGCCAACCCACTGACACAGGTGCACCTCAAGTGAGGAACATATTCTTGGAAATGATGTGAGGAAAGTACTCATATTCCCATTACCCTTCTGACAGCAAAATATTGGACATGGGAGGGAATTTTAGATGCCACTAACCAGCAGAAGCTAGGAAATCTGCTGAGTTAGAGTCTTGGATGAGAGCATACCTAACTATTAACAGTGATCCTCAACTTGTGATGAAGGAGCAAATATGAAGAATGTGGATCAGGTAATATTTATGCACTAGGCAGATTCTTTATTGGAAGAGAAAAGAAAAGGCCATGGGTGAAGCAGGGGTGTATGACAATTTCAGAAAATGCGCAGCAGGTTTTATGGTCAGTCCTTTCATCCTTCAAGCAACAGGCCAATGATGACTGATTACTGCTTTGGCAAAAGAGAAGTCCCTAACAAATGTCACGTATCAGGAAGTGTCAGGAAAGTGCCCCATAGTTATTCTAGAATTATGACAGAGAAATATAACACTTTTCCTTGATACTGATCAAAGTAAAGTGCTTCCCCACCCCTCAACCAGGAATGTCCGCAGTGTGGGTTAAAAAAGTGAAGATGACAGTCATGGCCATACTTTCAAAGCTCTGTCACAGTATGCAACACACATTAAAAGAACACGGCAAGCTTTTGATTGTATAGTTGTGGGCATTATCTTGATTTTTCCCCCCAACTCCTCTGTAAATGCCTTTGCCCATAGCTATGCAGCTTTCATTCCAGAATCAGTTCAGAATTCTCAAAACAACAAATCATAGACTGATGTTTTAGGTGTCAGAAGTCAGTGACGAGTTCATTGGGTTGCTTATTCCACACACAAACCCCCAAAAATTATGCTGTTCAGAAATAACCATGAGAGAAGATTCAAAAGCAGAGTGATCTGGAAACCCCAATTGGTCACATTAGGCAGACTACACTATTTCTTCTCCACAAATACAAGCTGACTTTGTAATAATGCCGCTTGGGGGGGGCGCGAAAGCCCTAATAAGCAGGCATATCCATAGAATGAAGGCTATTGCTAAGCACATTAATTTGTGCTTAGATTGTAAGCCTCCCTGAGTCTTCGGAGAAGGGCGGGATATAAATGGGATTAAAAAAAAATTAAAAGGCTAGATAAATATATAGGGATAACTTTAGGAATGGAGAATCTAGTCAATTTAGACTAGAGAATTTAAATACGTTCTCCATTCTTAATGACTGCTGTTACCTATGCTGTTAGTGCTTCTTCCAAGTGTTCCTGCATGGAAACAGTTGGAAGTTGGCCATTCTTGAATATGTATTCTTTTCAGAGGAACCTCCCAAAGAAATGTGCCTATCATCATTTTAAAAAAAAATCGGTCTTACGAAAACACCTTTTTGTTGTCCACATCTAACTCGTTATACAAATTAAATAACATCTTCAGGTTAGTTTATCTATATGGATTTCCTCTTGTCTTTTTATCATGTGTGGGGTAAGGGTTTTTGTTTTTTTGTTTGGATATTCCAATCTTCACCCCTTAAAATTTTACTAGAGATTGTTTTTTACATATACTATATACATGCAATTTTATCAAGCTATTCCCTTTTAAGGTAAGCAGTGATGAATAAAGTATGGAGAAACAGCAAGCAGAATACATTAAAGGTACGAAATAACAGAAAAGCAAATATAGATAAATCTAATTCACACCAACACCATTCACTACACCTCTCCATATCATTTTACTCTTTCCCCAGTTCTCACTTCTGTATAACAAAGTCAGCAGAAGCATACACTTATACGCTGTAATTTTCACTTCTTTCAACAAACATTCTCTGCAGCAGATCACATCATACCCACTATATTTCTATCACCATGTGCACATTTTATAATGGTTATATCCATGTTTTGCATTTTAATAAGCAGTCTATCAAAGTACATAAATTAATCTGCTTGCTCTTGTTTTTCTCATTTATGCAATTGATCACTCAATTTACTTTTAAGATTTGGATTTTGTTACATATTATTTTGTATTTATGTACATTATTGTACACTGGAAGCTTGGATAGCTCACAAGTTGAATATCTGAACAGGTTCAGTTGGGTGACCTTAGCCAAATTTTCAATTAAACTTACTTCCTAAGCTTATTTTGAAGATCACATGAAGGTGGGAGGAACCTGTGCTCCTTGAAAACATGATACAAATATTAGAAATAAATAAATACAAGATGAATGTGGATCAGATAACAGCACTCTGAGAAGCATTTCTTCTTGATATAGATATTTTTACAGATGTATTCTATAGATATTGAAGAGTACATCTTAAAATATATAAACCAGCTTTCTCCACCCTGATACCCTTCAGGTAGAAAACACAGAAATGTAAAATTGGAGAAGGCTGGCTTATAATATTTTAGAGTTGTGGAAGTTTCTCATAAGATAAATATAAGTTGTTATTCTTTTAACATTTGATGAAAATTCCATGTGCACTACAAAATACTGAATGAAACAAGTTAGGCAAGTCCTTTTTCCCATTCCAACAGCATACTGAAACCAAAACTATTATAAAGTCTTCCAGGTCAATGCTTTCAGCCACCATACTATTTCCTAAATTTTCGGATAGATAGTTCTGTACAAGCAGCCAAATTGTTCCAATGTGATAGGTATATGGAAACACAGAAGCAGTTCTTTTCTGTTGCTGGATAGCTATGGATGTGAAACTTGTACCCTAATTTAAGCTCTATTCCTTTTTTGAGGAATGGAATCAAGACCTTTCTTTCTAGGCACATTTAGTTCAGTTTAAATTAGCAGGTGATTTTCTCAGTTTTATCACACATTTTAACTATTTAAGTTTGATTTCATGAAATCATAGAAAGTCAGTTTTGGATCCTTATCCAGTGAAAAATATCCAGCCCCACCTAGCATGCCATCTGGGAATAAAGAGAGAATCTAAATCATATGAATAAATATTGTTAGTTAGTCTTGTGCAGGAGTGCTGAAAATTTTGGCAGTCATCTCATTTCAACCCCCTCACTCCCTTTCATCTATCTGTGTGTTTACATCTGAAAAATGTACATAATGCCATGGGTACACCTGTTCTACCTCAACAACTGCTAGATATACAGTATATAAGTAATTGGGATGCACCTGCTGTATCTCACCTGGCCTTGATGCATCTGGCTTGTACAGTTTATCCTATGCTGTCTGCACAAGAAATTTGCATATAAGATCAGCTCTCCTTTTACGAGTTTTAACATTTCAGACAAACACTTACAAATCACATCTAAGGATGCTCAAGTATAGTTGCTTGCACAGTTGGGTGCTTCCAAGTATTGGATTCCAATTTTAGTTTGTATAGTTATCATTAAAAAGATCTAATAGGCCTCTGGCAATAAAAATGGTCATTAAATTTCAGGTATTCCTTAGTTGTAACTTTGTGAAAGCACAACACACTAATGACCCATTGCTGAATGTTTCTTGGTATAGAATAGTTTTCAACAATAAACAAGTGGGTTAATTCTTTATAAATACAATATAGGAATAAAATGAATGCAGCATGATTTCAGCTGTGTGCCCTAATCTAGGAGCAACTTGATCCTTAACATTTTATCTCAAATGTAATTAGATACAAATTAGATCCTTTCCCACATATTTGGCCTACACTAATCTAAACTGGTACTTTGCTCTGGGTCACCAGTATCTTGTGGAAATGCTTGAGGAACTCTTCTAGAACTGAGATGAAAAAAGTTTCCCATTTATGGGAATTCTCACCACATTCTATTTTCTGGCTCTTCTTATTTCTTCTTTTCCTCCTGAAGGCCAGGCATGATCATGTTTTGCCGTCATGTCCTCATGTCAAGGAATGGCTTTGCTTTTCCAATGCACAAAACAAATACTGCAAGCTAACAGCAAAGGTAGGAAAGAGAGCACCAATTTCCATTTGTCCATTGGTGGAGATTTTCATTGACAACTGGTTATCTTCTTGTTCTCAGAGAGGAGAACATTCATAGGATAATCCCTAGGATAATCCAATATTCCAGAGAACTTGAAGAATGAAATCATGAACTGGGTGAAAATGCCTTTAGTCTTATTCATTGAGGGATGATTTCTTACAAGTAATTTCTATTTCAGATTAAAATTACTAGATGTAAAAATGGGACAGTAGAAAGGCTAGGGGAATAGGGGGTGTTATTATATGTCAACCTTGAAAAATATAGCTTGGTATAACAACACTGAGCTCATTAACACTGTGAGGAAAGTGTTCAGCTTTTTTCATAAGGGAAATATTAGGGACCCCATGGTAAAATTCTCAAGTAGTACTAACATATGATTATTTTCTCCATTGTATTCCCTCTGCTGTTATATAACCAGGGATGTTTATGGGGTAAGACTGTGTCAGAAAAAAGTAAATAAGGCAACCTTGATCATGTGGTCAAAGCTCCTGCCCCCTTACCTAGATGTGCCCGCTTATAGCAGAGATGTGGGTTTAAATCCAAATTGAGACTATGACCCAAGGTAGAACTGTTAATCCTTTACATCCCATGATTTGCCCACTGGAAATTTCCCCCAGATAGGTATTTGTTTCCAAAGGTGCAATGTATTAATATTACAATTTTGGTATTATACTGTAGCTGGGAAAGAGAGGGGGGAATTTTTTTGTCCGGAAAATAGTGCATGAGGAAAGGATTGATAATGGAAGGATGGCAGTGTCAGAGCTGTTTAAAAAACAACAAAAAACAACAACTTGACTGCTTCTAAAGTAATTCTCTTATTTTCCCATTCCCCATTCCCCACTTTTTCTTCTTACACATCCTTGCAACAGTTGTAAGTATGTATAATAGGCCTCTCACATGATGCGCTTCATTCATTTGATGAAGTGATCTGTGATCAGTGAAAGCTTATGCAATAATAAATTAGTTAATATTTCTGACTTATGCCTAACAATCTCAGTGCAGAGATGTTATAGTTATTGTAAACAGGGAAAATCAAGGCAAGTTTTTGCCTAGCAAAACAAAGGGAAAAATTATCCACATATCATTAAGAATAATTATTAAAATAGTCCTTTGCTTTCACAAATATATAATTATTTGAAAAGAAATAACTTGAATATATGTATTTATATTCAAAATATAGGTTTGGTTTCTCTGCTGAATTAACAATGTGCAACATTAGCATTTTAACTTAACTAAGGCTTACCACTGAATATTTAATTAATGCTTTGCGGCTAGAATGCTACTCATGGCTGGACATCCTATTTAGAATCTCCTTAGAATTTGTCCCCAATTAAAAATAAAAGCAATGAGGGAACAGACACCTCCCTATATTTTTTGTTAACAGCTGTCTGATCTTTCACTTATTATTGGTAGAGAATGAACATTAAACTAGGTGAGTTTTGTAGCAAAGAACTAAAGTGAGCATTATGAGATACATTGGTGGATTGAGATGGATGGTTATAGAAATTGAATGAATAAAGAAAGATTATATTTTCTTACTTTAAATCAGTCCTGCATGTTTTTGGGGTGGGTGGGTGGGTGGCCTTGTTATTATTCTTCATGTCCTGATTTGCTTTTCCTATGGCATTAATGTCAGCTCCTCATGGTAGACTAGAATAGGAAAACAATCTCATATAGGTCAATACATAGGTTTTATTAAAGCTATAATAAATCTTGAAACTCTGAATGAGTTTCTCCCCTCTTCTTTATCTTCCTGTGAACTGGGGGTGGGTAGGTATCTAAGACATTTACTCACATTACATTCTTGCTCCAGACTCAGACCTCTTTTTTCTGACCATTGCCTTGGAAGCAGCTCTTCCTCCTGTTCCTCAAGGCCATTCCTTCTGCCTCTATTATAAGTGAGAACTTTGCTGGATTTGATCAGAGGTATATGTTCAGTTGCCACAGTGATCAAGTGTTACTATGATCTCAATTACTACAATCAGAAAGCAGAATTGGTGTGAATACAGAAAGCTAGGTAGTCTGAAAGAGCCAGCAGTGAGTGATGTTCAGAGTCAACTTAAATTTCCTTGCACAAACTTTTTAAACTGTATGGAGTAATGGGCCCAAATGCAGGTATTGCCCCCCTCATCCTTCCCACATTCATTCTTTCTTTTTCTCTCTGTTTGGGATCTGATCACATTGTGGCCCAAGGTCTGATATCTTTCTCTCTCGCGCTCTCTCATCAGCATACTGTATCTGCAGTTTGAGACTCTGATAAGTCATCTGATGCCAGATTATTTATTGATTGGTCTTAAGGGGGATGTAGGAGAGAAAGGACATTTGTTATGCCATCAAGTAACAAAACAACTTTGGCCAATCCTATTGCAATTGACAACAAATATCTATAAAAAACAAGAATATTTTTTTTTACTTCAGCAACAGTTATCAGCTCTTCTTCCTTGGGAATATTATGATTTGTGATCTCATCTTTGCAGAAAAAAAGGTTAGAAAAATATGCAAAAGGCCTTCTTAGCACTTATGAGTAAAGATTCGTTTAATTGAATATAATCTTGAACTGAATGATACAGAGATTTCTTTGTATCCAAGCCCTGAGTATTTCTTCCTCATTCAAGGAAAAGAGTATTACCCTGAACAAGAGGATAGACTGAGCAACATAACCTGAGGGAAGGACAAGAAGCAATTGATGAAAACTAATCAAGGAGAGAACCAACTTGTAACTAAGGAAAAATTTCCTCAAAGTTAGAACAATTACCGGTAATCAGCTTGCCTCCAGATGTTGTGGGTGCTCCAACACTGGAGGTTTTTAACATGAGATTGGACAACCATTTGTCTGAAAGAATATAAGATAAGACAGATAAGATAACCTTTATTGTCATTTTTTTACTGTGGGCACAATGGCACACAGCAAAAATGAAATTTAGTTGCCCGTTCTCAAAGTGAAACACATACATGACACACACCTAAACATACTATATACAACATATTTACAGACCCACACCCCTAGATAAATATTAAATACTGTCCATCTTGAATATATAATGGAAGGAGGAAGCCTGAGAGTCCACAAGGTTAATGCTTTATGGAATGAAACTATGGCTGAATCTGGATGTTCTGCTACAGATACCATGAAGCCTCCTCCCAGAAGGTAACAGGGAAAACGGGTCATAAAGAGGATGTGTAGTGTCCAAGATAATCTTACAGACCCTGCTCAAGCAACACTTCTGTGCTATGTCCTGGATGGGAGGGAGGGAACTGCCAATGATCTTTTTGGCCATCCTCACCACTCTCTACACTGCCTTCCTGTCTGAAGCAGTGATGCTTCCTAACCAGACTGTGATGCTCTATGACAGGATGCTCTCGATTGTCTCCCTGTAGAAAGTGGTAAGGATAGGAGAAGGAAGATGTGCTTTTCTCATGCTACACAGAAAATGCAGGTGCTGCTGTGCTCGCTTCACCAGTGTCTCGCTGTTGAGTGACCAAGCCAGCCTACTCATTAGCTGCACATCCAAGAATTTGATGCTGGTAACAATCTCCACAGGTGAATCATTTCTTGCTTGAGTGGGGTTGAGGGGTGGGGTGGACTAGAAGACCTCCAAGGTTCCTTCCAACTCTGTTATTCTGTTAATAATAAATCACAGATATTCAGAGTCATCTCACAATTTTGCAAGTATTAAAAGTACTTTATATTGTAATCTTTTCAGTATATCTTTCCAAAAAGAGATATGTGAAAGTGTTGGCAGTGAAAGTGCCCAATTATTTTTGTCAGGCTGGATAAAAGAAAAAGTGTTGTAAAACTATCCAGACATGGCTGGGTATTGTCAAGTCACTTTTTCCTCTACTACAATGTTCCAGATTTTGATAAACTGGTTAGTTATGGATTGTTTCTCTACTGATTTCTCCTGTCTGACAGTCACAATTTTGCTGCCATTAATAGAAAATGAATTAAGTTCTTGTGAGGAATTGCCGCATCAATGAAGATGAATAGAAATCTAAGAAGGTCAAAACATTATATATGATCTTAGCAGTTTCAGCCAAAAATTAGCACTGGAATGATACAGTTCCAAATCTTAGCCCTTATTTTCCACTGATGTTTATAATAACTGATTGGTTTCTTAAATAAAAAAAAATCTTAATAAAGTATTATTAAGAAAATGGGTGGCAGTGTTGCGCTTCAAATGAAATTTCCAATTAACTTTTAACTATATTATGTTAGAGAGGCTTAAATTATTATTGGCTCCAGGGCCAAGAATAATTAAAATCAGCAACTTATAACAGGTCTAGCAACTTCTCAAGGGGGAAAAGATATGGAAAAGGAAATGATAAATCTACCGGAGTGTTTCCCTATTTTTAACTGGAGACATGGACATCAGAAACATTACTCTTCAGAGAATTAGTGACACTTGTAGAGTACATTGCTTTCCTAGTGCAGATATATAAAATGATTTCAAAACAATGACATTATACATACATTTACCCAAAGAGAAAGGCAGATAGACAGCTAGAACATTAAAATATAGACTTGGTCTCTCAGCTGAATCAAAAAGGACTGGGATGCCTTGCGTACAGTCACTCATGCGCTCGTGACCTCTCGTCTGGACTACTGTAATTCTCTCTACATGGGGCTGCCCTTGAAAACCACTCGGAGGCTCCAACTGGTGCAGAATGCAGCCGCACGAGTTGTACTGGGAGTTTCCCGATACTCCCATGTGGTCACACTGAAAATCAAATCAAGATGATAAAACAAGATGAAATACACACTGAGCAAGGACCGGAACTTCCAACTCTATGTTTCTATGACTCTCCTTAACCATTCCTCTTTTATGACTTCTTGAGGCCTAGAGAATAGTGGACTGCAAGATAAACACAGGAACAGCAGTCCTGTTAGCAAAGAATTGAGGGAAAGATGAAACTGAAAAAGAGAAGAAGCTCCAATGAGGTCATTGCATACTGAAAGATAAAGTATTAGGTTATGCTGAATTTGCACAGTTTCAAATCAAATGCAGATAATGCTAATAATAGCAGCATATTTTTTCAGACGTGACTCTCACATGATGAAAAGTAGCTTAGCATCAGCTGCATTTTCAAGATCTCTTACACCCACAATAAGTTGACTCTGTATTAACTTAGTGATCCCAATCAGTCCACTGTATGTGATTTTCCCGTCTTCAGTTTGTTTGGGATATAATTTGAGTGACTGCGCTCCTCAACCCAATGGAGGTAAGTGCCACTTTCCACTGTGGGAAAATAATCAGAGGCCTCCAAGTATGTCATGTGCCTTTCTTACATTCTTTTTTCCATTATATTCCTCTTCTGTTTTTATTTTATGTTATATCTTTATAACATAAAAGGAAGGGAAAAGAGAACATTTGGAGAGAGGGAGAGAGAGGGGAAAACTGGAAACAAAGAAGAAGAAAGAAACAACAAAAGCATTATGTTACACTTAGGAAATCATTGTTACTAATTTTTAAACATACCATTGAACCTTGACTACACTGATTAATCTTTCCATTGCATCAATAGATCGAGAGCCAGTTCCTAACCAGAAAGCAATCATATACTGTATTGATGAACCAAGATTGTGAATCTGGGGTTGCAGTGTCTTCCTATGTTGAACAGATAATCTTTTTTGCTGCCCCCTTCCCCTTCCAAGGCTTGCTCAATCCATAATCTTTCCTACAGGGAAAAGTTTCAAATTTGGAAGATATAGTTGAAAAAAAAATGCCTTCACTGTATTGATCTTCGTAAGGTCATAAAGTGCCTCTGAATTGAAATGTGTGACATCTTTAAAGATGCAGAAAACAAAAATATTGAGAGATACAAAACACAAAAGAAGGTAAAATGGCTTGTCTGCTGATATGCAGAAAATAGCCCAGGTAGGTAGGTAGAAAGGAAAAAGCAACAAAGAAAGCATACAATTTGTCAAACTAAATGCCAAGTTCCAGAGAAGACCAAGAAGACAAGCAGTTAATATGCAAAGAAATTGAGGTTAAAAAAATAAGTGGAAAGGAGATTGTTTTAGAGAATCATTTTTTTGTAAATATGGACCTAACAAAACCACAAGAAAGGCAAAGGTTCTCGGGGGGGGGGGAGAGAGATAAAATAGAGATGGTACAAATATACAGAGAAAGAATAGAAAGAGAAAAAAAAGCCTATATCAATGAAATGTACAAATCTTTTACCCAATTAGAGCCAGGCATTCTAGAATGTAAATTATGTGGAGGTTTTTAAGGAAACCTTGGACAGCTGCCTCTCATGAATAGTTTCACCCATTTTCCTGCATTTTGCAGAGAGTTGAACTCAATGATCCTTGACTCCCTTCCAACTCCACAATTTTGTAATTCTATGACATACCACCCAGACTATTTAAAACCTTGTGAAGATGATGCAGTTAAAGTGTGACTGACAGTTGGTAAGCATGTATAGAAAACACAGCTATAGTGAAGGGACAGCTGTAGTCAGTTTATACTCCAATATCAAAAAAGTGTAGGGATAAAGATGTTCAGATTGGTGAATACTTGCATTTTTTATACACTTGTAAAATAATGCTCACATTTTGGAATCAGTGCTTTCAACAGTACATGGAATGAGAAGTGCCAGAAGTATAAATCGGATTCAGAAAAAGAATCTGAGATCACGTTGCTAATGTGGAAAATGGATAAGTGAATAGATAATGGAAAAGACAACGGAGTACAGAAAAATCCTTCTATTTATGCTTTATTGCTTCTTCTTTTGACTGTGTAGATCACAACAATTCATGGATTGCCTTTAAAAACATGAGGTGCACTGGGCCACCATACCACCTATTGGAAAATATATGATGGCCAGGAAGCAACAAAACAGAATATGAAGCAAGTGAATATTTCAAAAATAGGAAAGGAGTGCATCTAAGGTACATACCCATCTACATGAGAAATGCTGGAGTAGGGGAAATAAAAATTGTAATTAAAACTGCTGAGAGAAATATCAACAGCTTCAGATATGCTAATGCTACCACTTTGATGGCTGGAAGCAAATAAGATTTTCAGAACTTCTTGTTGAAAGGGGAAAAAATAAACTGCTATCTGCTGCTCAATATAAAAACCACCACAACCACCACGACATGTGTCAACAAGCAATGCAAACCCAAGGCAACTAGCTGGAAAAGAAGTTGTAACAATTGTGAACTTTATCTTACAAGGCTTACAAATTCATAGAGATAGTAAATGAAGCCATGAAGTAAAGAAAACTCGGTAAGGCTGAGTATAGAAAACTGCATGCCTTTGAATTGTTTTCTCCCAAGCAATTAATTTGCCGCTTTTCTTTTGCTGCGGGAATGGGCTAGAAATTCCCCTTCCCTCTCTCCTTGGGGAGGATTCTTTGCTTTGGGGGATTTTTCCCATGAGAAAGTCTTAAAGTCATAAAGAGAGGATAGGGTCTCACACAGTTTAATCCACATTGCTCGAAAGTTGCTCGTTAGTGCTTATTTTCTTCAGTTGTCAGCAGCTTCTGACTGGCCACATGGATATAGCCAGTCTTTCCCCTGCTGGTTTGGAGGGCTTCCTCAGATCAAACAGAAGGGCCACTGCCCTCCCACAATCAACAAGGGTCCCCTCTGATGTGCAGGTTCTGAGGTTTTGCTTGATAACAAAATACAGGAAACCAGAATTTGTCTTCAAAAAATATGTATTTTTTCAGCTAAATAGAAATGGGCTTTTCCAAAAAAAATGCAGAAAGCATCACATAGTAAAAATGTCTTATTTTTATACTATTTGATTATATAAGCACTTCACCCAGCAAAGCTGACACTCAGTTGATTAAGACTTTGCCCCTTAGGGCTGGCATACTATAGATAAGAAACTAGAAAGTAGAAGTAGATAGCAGGTTCCTTCTTGGGTGTTTCCCCAGGACACCATCTGTGCACTCTGGGTGTTTCCCAAGACACCATCTTTTTACGAGTGAGTTAGAACATTGGGTGTTTCCTTTGCTGTCCTTTTATGACCCAGCATTCAGAGGCCTGCAAGTGACTAAAGAAAGAGGGACCATTTGGACAAATTCACTGTCCCCTAAGTCCTGGTCATCACCTCCTTCTTCATCGCCTCTCCGGGGCAACTTTTGACACTCTTTAGGGTCCCCAGCAGAGAGAAATGAAACACGGAAGACAGAGCCCCGTCTTCCTGTGTCCGTTACGCCATGACATCAAACCAAAAGACAATACAGAGAAAGCTTTTGAGAGTTTGCAATTTTGCTATTCTTATTTTTTTTCACATGGGTTCAGATTATGTATATAAAAAAGAAGCTGATAATAATAAATGGATTTCTATCACAATACTGCCCTATGTTGAAAAAGGAGAAGACAAAATTGTCTTCTCTCATCCTTGATTTGTATTCCTTGCTTATTTTCCAATTTGAGTCATTGGAAAATTAAATATGTGGGTAATTCTGGGGTTCTGAATGAGAGTGTCATTGGGGATCCATACAATATTGATTTTTACACTTTATAAACCAGGGCTTATCATTCATTGGTATTTGTACCACTGGTGGTACATTAACAAGTGGCAGGTGGTATGCAGCCCTGCCTAGCCAAGTGTAGTGGGGAGGGAAAGAGCCAGTGCAGGCAAAGAGTTACAGTGAGAGAGTCCTCTGGAGCTGCAGAGTAGCTGGGGTGAGGCAAAGGCCCCAGGCTCACTTCTGGCTCACCCTCACCCATGAGAAAGGAGAAGGGAGGGGTGGAGACAAGAGAGGCTATAAAAGGAGGCAGTTTGGGTGGGAGAGGGAGAGAGAGAAAAACCAGCACCCTTGGGAGGAGGCAGCTGTAGCTGCACCAAAGGGAAAAAAGAAGGAGGAGGGTGGGGGGAGAGAAGAGGAGATCAAGCAGGCCAGACATGAGCCGATCTATAACTGCTGTGGCAGCCACCTGTGCTGGCAGCAGCAAACAGGCAAGAAATGCAGTGGGGGAGGAGTCACCCTCCAAGAGGAATGAAAAACGGCAGCAGTGGCTGGAGGTGAGGCATGGAGGGAGGTGGAGAGTGGAAGGATTCTTATGTGCTTTTGTGACTTTGAAGTTCTGGGATTTGTGCAATGTGGGCTTTGTGTTCTTAAGGAGTGTTTGGCAATTTCTATTTGGCTGATGGCTGATGTCTTGTGTTAGCTTCTATTGCTCTGCTATTGTTAGCTGTAAGTTTTGCTGCAAGGGATTTTGAACTATTTTTCTCCTGAATGGATTTTGCCTGTAGCATTCCTTCACTTATGAATGGAGCCATTTGGGGAGGCTGCCTTAGCCGGCTGCACTCCTTAACTTTCCTTTCTAGCCAGTAGCTAATTCTTAAAGGGGAATGTGCCTTTTTAAGCTAGTTCACTCAGCAATTTGTCTTTTCTGTCTCTGGAGGCTTTTCCTTGTTTGATAAATATGTGGAAGAGAGAATATATTGGGGGGGGGTTTCAAATTCTTCCTTCAGAAGGAGGTGGGCATGAGAAGGAAGGAGGGAGGGAGGGAAGTCCCACCTTAGCACTTGGCCACCAGCAGCCCTGCCATTGACTTTGCTTGTCAAAAGGTTGCAAAAGGGGATCGCATGACCCTGGGACACTGTGACTATCATAAATAGTGGAGCAGTGGGCTAATGCCTCCTTAAGTAACACCAGCTGCCTGCAATTAGTGCAGGTTCGCATCCCACCAGGCTCAAGGTTGACTCAGCCTTCCATCCTTCCGAGGTAGGTAAAATGAGGACCCAGATTGTTGGGGGCAATAAGCTGACTTTGTAATAATGCCGCTTGGGGGTGTGTGTGAAAGCCCTAATAAGCAGGCATATACATAGAATGAAGGCTACTGCTAAGCTTGTAAGCCGCCCTGAGTCTTCGGAGAAGGGCGGGATATAAATGGAATTAAAAATTAAAAAAAATAAATATGAATCAGTTGCCAAGCGTCCAAATATAAATCACATGACCCTGGGCATGCTGTAATGGTCATAAGTGTGAAAAATGGTCATAAGTCATTTCAGTGTAATTGCAACTTTGAACAGGTTTTTTTGGTCAAGTTTTTGACACCTTGCTAGGTGGTACTTGAATATTGCCATATCCTAAAAGTGATACAATCGGTGAAAAGGTTGAAAAGCCCTGTTATAAATAACTTGCCATTTCTGATATACTGTAAATTCCCAACCCATAAAATAAGCATGAAAGTAATTATTATAAATAGTAAATGAAAGCAAAGCTTGGATATGGCTCTTGAATATTACACTTAAAGATAAGCTGAAGACTGGTAAAGAAAAAAGGTCCCTAAAGTTTTACTCTTGACTGCCAATTTTTTTATTTACTGAAACCATGCCAATTTTGGAAGGCTTGTAGTATGTGATCCTAGACAATTTGCCCATTTCTAAAGTTATCATAGGGAAGAATTCTTATATAAAAATTTATTAATTTCTTCCTTTGTTAATTTGACACAATATTTTATGATCCAGAATATAAATTTTTAAAAATTGGTTTATTGTCAGAATCATTAGAGCATATAGTTTATCCTGGGCATCCTTCATAGTAGAGATATATTACATTAATAACATATTAGATTAAAATCTGCAACCATAATTATCTGATCCAAGCCAAAATAAATAGATTCTCTAAGCCTCTATATCTGTACCAAAGAATGTTGAAAGTCAGTCTTTTCTTCTTTACTTTTGATTTTCTCTTTCTTTTTTTCACTTTCCCCTTGCTTTCTGTCTGACTTTTTCCTTTCTTTCAATTCTGTTTATTCCTGCCTACCTTTTACTTTAAAAAAATAAATCAGTGAATTTATTTGTTGTTCCACCACAAGTGTTCACCATATAGAATGTTCTGAACTATAGATTTGAAGAATCTCATAAAAATGGGATTAGGCTTTCTAGATGAATGCAAATGGAAATGTCCCAAACAAGCAGCTCCAAATTCAACTATATGTTCCATCTGCAATGAAAAAAATCACATCTATAAATCTGTCCATGAAAGACTGATCTTACTCACTAGTGTAAGGAATGTCTAGCAAATAACAAGTTACTTCTGCAATAAAGAACCTTTAGGTGGATTTTTTTGTCTTTTTTTTTTTAGCTCTGAAGCTAGTTGCTGATGTGACTGACATCTCTGTTCTGAAAAACTCTGAACCTAACTCCAAGACAAGAATTCTGACAACAATACAATTAGTTGTTATACAGCTCTTTGGCTTATATAAGCACATTCATGGATAATACTATATTATGAATTGTTAGTAACATAATTTATAAATGGGTGCTTAATGACAATTATTTTTGAAGTAATTAGTTACCAATTCAACTAATAATTCATTCGTTCATTCGCCTCTATATCTGTACCAAAGAATGTTGAAAGTCAGTCTTTTCTTCTTTACTTTTGATTTTCTCTTTCTTTTTTTCACTTTCCCCTTGCTTTCTGTCTGACTTTTTCCTTTCTTTCAATTCTGTTTATTCCTGCCTACCTTTTACTTTAAAAAAAATAAATCAGTGAATTTATTTGTTGTTCCACCACAAGTGTTCACCATATAGAATGTTCTGAACTATAGATTTGAAGAATCTCATAAAAATGGGATTAGGCTTTCTAGATGAATGCAAATGGAAATGTCCCAAACAAGCAGCTCCAAATTCAACTATATGTTCCATCTGCAATGAAAAAAATCACATCTATAAATCTGTCCATGAAAGACTGATCTTACTCACTAGTGTAAGGAATGTCTAGCAAATAACAAGTTACTTCTGCAATAAAGAACCTTTAGGTGGATTTTTTTGTCTTTTTTTTTTTAGCTCTGAAGCTAGTTGCTGATGTGACTGACATCTCTGTTCTGAAAAACTCTGAACCTAACTCCAAGACAAGAATTCTGACAACAATACAATTAGTTGTTATACAGCTCTTTGGCTTATATAAGCACATTCATGGATAATACTATATTATGAATTGTTAGTAACATAATTTATAAATGGGTGCTTAATGACAATTATTTTTGAAGTAATTAGTTACCAATTCAACTAATAATTCATTCGTTCATTCGCCTCTATATCTGTACCAAAGAATGTTGAAAGTCAGTCTTTTCTTCTTTACTTTTGATTTTCTCTTTCTTTTTTTCACTTTCCCCTTGCTTTCTGTCTGACTTTTTCCTTTCTTTCAATTCTGTTTATTCCTGCCTACCTTTTACTTTAAAAAAAATAAATCAGTGAATTTATTTGTTGTTCCACCACAAGTGTTCACCATATAGAATGTTCTGAACTATAGATTTGAAGAATCTCATAAAAATGGGATTAGGCTTTCTAGATGAATGCAAATGGAAATGTCCCAAACAAGCAGCTCCAAATTCAACTATATGTTCCATCTGCAATGAAAAAAATCACATCTATAAATCTGTCCATGAAAGACTGATCTTACTCACTAGTGTAAGGAATGTCTAGCAAATAACAAGTTACTTCTGCAATAAAGAACCTTTAGGTGGATTTTTTGTCTTTTTTTTTTAGCTCTGAAGCTAGTTGCTGATGTGACTGACATCTCTGTTCTGAAAAACTCTGAACCTAACTCCAAGACAAGAATTCTGACAACAATACAATTAGTTGTTATACAGCTCTTTGGCTTATATAAGCACATTCATGGATAATACTATATTATGAATTGTTAGTAACATAATTTATAAATGGGTGCTTAATGACAATTATTTTTGAAGTAATTAGTTACCAATTCAACTAATAATTCATTCGTTCATTCATTCAACTTTTTGCCTGGCCCTCATCTTATTTACAATATTTGTATACATGTACATGTATCACTGATGATAAAAACATGAGGTTACAAGTACTCAGAAAGGACTGACAGATAACCCTGGTGAAATGATGTTGATCAGACCATGAACAGTCAGAACTGACTGAAGAACTAAACAACAGTTTATGTATCCATTCACGTATGACTCACGGATAAACAGAGTAATATGCGCTCTAACATACTATTGTAAAGGCTTGCAATGCATAAGACTTTTGTCATGATTATAATCCTTTTTTATTGTCATCCAGAAAAAAGGTATAACACTTAGCTCTCCCACAAGTAACATGTTTGGAAGCCATAATAAAAACATTATATTTAATTAGAAAGCAGATATACACTGCCTGTATATAGACAAATGAATATCTTAATCTAATCTAATCTGTCATCTTTATACTGCAGTGTCTGCATTTTCCTTTTTTGTTACTTTTTGAAGTTTTGAATCATTGTGAATAAAGGCCAGATTTGGTTTGTGTCACTTTGAAGAGAATCTTACTTCAACTAAGAGATGCAAATAGAATTGCCTTGGAACAACTGAGTTTCCTTCTGATACAGGATTTGGTTGAATCAGAGGCATATCCCAAATGTTCAGATATCTTCACTGACACTAACATACATATGGCTACAGTGACATCACTCTGTGGGAGGTTAAAGTCTTTCCCCTTCCCTCCAGCAATCCCGATTAAGATGGTTATTTCTCTGCTGCTACTAGCAGTCTTCTCAGCTGCATCAGAATCATTAGTGGAGTGTTCAGTGCTCTCCACCCAGCATTCTTGATCAGTTCCCTACCTCTAGTTATCTGTATACAGACCAGAAGTCTACTGTTTTTAGGCTTTAATAGCTCTGGGAAAACATTTTTTTTCCATCAGAGCATCGAAGGGGGGGGAGTTGACTTTCTCCTGGATTGTTGAGCACTGAGACAGCAGGATAGATTGGAGGTGATCTCCAGGTTGCAAGAGTCTCATCAGCTGCAGACTATCTACTGTGCACCACAACTACCACTGATTCCCCAGAGTTGTCTTATTTCACATGTGCATATATTCATATACTTGTTCTCTCTTTGTAATGCAGTTTTTTTCCCCTGACCTACTCTTTGTTTGTGCTTTTGGCTAACACAACTTCCACAGCCAATAAGCTGGCTTCCCATTTGCTTAAATGCACTGTAAACTCCCGTCTGTTCCTTGATTTCCTGGTTCATTTGCAATTGACCCACCTGGTGTCCTTCTCTTGTGGGGAGCGGGTAGGAGTAACAATCAGTTGACCAACCACACTGATTTCTCACATCTTCATTTCGTCTTCAGTCTATTTTTACCCATTGATTTCTGTGCTGCAGGCTATTCTTTAAACCTGTCATAGCAGCCCCCTGTTTAGTGAGTTAAGAGACAGTTCCCTTTGCCTTTTTCTTTCTGCACCTTAAATCACAATTTGAAATTAGGTTACCAAATTTAGGGAAACCACAAATACAGATGCTTGCATGACTCAAACCACCATCCATACTGACATCTTGTTCAAAAAATAATTGCACATTTACATAAAAAAACTAAGATAAAACTCACCACAGATCAGACTTATAGCTTCAAATGCTAGAGAATTTGGCATTCTCTAACATGAAATACCTAAATTACAATTAACAAAAAGTTTGTTTCTATTTATGTAGGTATGAATCATAATAACATTTCTTTTTCTCATCAGCACAGCAAAACTGGAACTATTTTCTTATCAATAGCTGCTTAAGCTTTCATTATAAACTAAGAAAAGTTAACATTGCTTATCTTATAATAATCTGGTTCCTTTCAGTATCTCTGTAATGTATATAATTTATAACATAATCAGAATTGGAACTTGATTATGCCTATACTATATGTCTTCCTGAAAAAGATTTTCAAGATGTTTTAGGTAGAGTAAACTGATTTCAGAAGCTATCTTGTTCCTGAATTTGGTACCTTCCCATTTTGTTTCACTTTGTCTTTATTGTAAAAAGCATTTAAAGCATTTTCGTATTATTCACACTATGTAGTTGGGAAATCCACCTGGTATGCAGCTCACATAGGATCTTTTTGTTTTTTTAAAAAACAGATTTATTTGGAGGCTTTGAAACAACATTAAGGCTTTTACACTATCTGTATCAGTATCTCCATACTACTTTGCTGGTGGCCCTTGGGAAATAATATTGAAACCGTAAAACTTCCAGCAACAATTCTGAGCAATTAAGGCTTTCAAAGCAGCTTCTTCCTGTCAACCTTAAGAAACTAAGATTTTGGAAATGTCTTTTTGTGGATGGCATGACAGCATGCAGATGGTACAGTGTGAGCTGGTTTCATTTCAAAATTTCAGTTGTGTAAATCTGAAAGTAAAAAGGTACACCTCCACTTTTGGACTTTATATTAAATTTACATGTCATTTTTCTTTATACATAGCATTCAAGAGAGAAAAACACAAAATAAAATGTATAATCATAACTGAATTATTAAAGCAAATCAATTCAAAGCCATTAATAAAGCAGCACGCACCAGTTAACAGTTCAGGAAAGTTGATTAACTGACTGAATGATCAATTATGTACAATCAAATTGATGCTAATTCTTAGCAACCACATAGATAGATTTTCCTCCATGATGATCTGTCTCTATTCTGGTCTTTCAGGTCTTCTAAGCAGTGTGTCCATCAGGAAACCAGTTGGCTTAAAAATGAAATGATCCTGAATGTTATCACCATAATTATTTTTGCCAGTTGGTAGAACAATAATGAAAAAATGGAGTCAGGTTTACATAAAAATTAATCCTTCTGTTTATCTACCTATTTCTGAAATATATCTCTACTAAAACCTTTTTTTTAAAAACCCAATATTTTATTTTACAAATATCTAGAAAATTTTTGCAGACTCTTGAGGGTTGTTGACAATACAAGGTGGCCAAATTACTCTGTCTTCTCATATTTAACTGTAAAAATGCCTCATAGCTTGAGTTTGTTTATAAAAAGGCTTCTGTTTCTCTAGACAATTTTTTAGAATTATTATATGACTATGTGCCTTGAAAGAGTTTAATTCATCTTTCCATTTTTGGAAATAAGCAAAGTTTTAAAAAATGAATTTTGGTTGATTAGAACCTGAAGATATTACAAAGCAGAAAAGGCAAACAGTTATCCTACATATTTTTACTCAAAAGCATATCTTAAGTATCCCCAATTGGGGATCTACTCTGTTATGTTTAGAAGTAGTCTAAATATTTTTTTTAAAAAAATATCACAAAGTGGTGTCTAAAGGAAAGTGGAGAAGCAGGGATTTCATAAAATCATTGGACTCTAACTCCCACCACAATTAATCATAGGAGTTACAGTCTAGAAAACATCCGCATTTTCCTTTACAACTGGTAAGTTTGGATCAAATAAGAAATCTTTAGGCATTTTTTTTAAAAAAAATCCTCCACAATCAAGACAAAGTGTTTTCATGTTGTTCCATATCCGTGAAATAAATCTAAAAACCTAGTAAATTACTATATTGGAACTCCCTAGGATGGAAAGCTATACAGGGAGAAAAGGAAGTAGTTTGATGAGAGTCTACTGTTCCTTTCTCAGATCCATCTGCAACACAGCAAGCATCTCTTCTTTTAGATTCTTGGTAAATGTAGCTGTATACCATGATCCATGCCGCATAGTATTGTACACAGGCATTCTAGTGATTATTAGTTTATATCTAACTGAGAAAGTTGAAATTTCAAGAAAATAGTCTGCTTGAAATCTTTTCCAATAACTTATCACTGCTATAAAAAGCTTTTGGAATGAAGGCCAAGCAGAAGGCAGGCCAATGAAGAACAAATTTTGCTTGCCCACAGCCTTCATCTGCAACAGTAATCCATAAGAGGAGACCACAGAGTCCAATCTACTAGCTCTGGTCATAGATAAATTGTCTCACTTACTTCATCTCTATAAGAGGATCTTTATACAAGTACCCACTTACAGCTGAATTCAACATTTTTTAAATATGAAAGAGAGGAACTTTGAACAGCAGATCGCTTAAGAAAATTAAAAAGCCAGGATGATGTAGTAATTATGTTGCTGGGTTTTATTTAGGAGACCTACTTTCAATTCTACAATTATCATAGTGCTCATTGGATGACTTTCAGTCAATGTAGCCTTCCTCAAAGAATTAGTATAAATCCCCAAATACACCTTACACTCTCCAAGGGCACACCATCTTTCATTAAAATGGTGCCTTCAAAGTAGAGAATAATGGATGATATATTATATTCCATCATCCCAGCCATAATCAGAGTAGAGTAGCTTTATAATGAGATGGGCAGCAAATAAATAAATAAATAAATAATTCACCATTTGATAGAATTAGAATCCTGATATAAACTGCATCTGGAATGAGAAGGCAGAAAGACTTAAGAATTTATCCATTCCAGCTCCGCTAAAGGACAGAATTAGAGATATGCAAACAATAGAAAGTAGCAATTGAAGAAATATAACGTTGCCTATTTTATCAAGGTTAAAATAGATGTTATCTTTGGTAACCCTTAATGGGTGTTTGCTAATTATGATTGAACAACGAAGATGCAATAATTATTTTATAGACAAATGATGGAGCTGTGAAAGGAAGAGATTTGCTGTATTTTAAGAGAAGGTAATAAGGTACTAAAATTGTTCATACTTGATGTGACAAAGAAGGAAGTTTTTTTAAATATATATTTCTTTTATTTTTCTTTATTCTTTATTCTTTTTCCTTTTCTATTTTTTCTTTTTTAGTTGGAATGTATGTATGTATATATGCATATAAGTGATTTACTTGAATAGTCAGAGAACTGTATTTATTAAAAAAATACCTCACCAAAGAAAATGTAGAATTTAGCTTTCCTTAGAAATGTCCCCTACTCCTTAAACTACCTGATTTGGAAAAGGAAAGTGACTTGTTGAAATACTCACATGCATTATAAATCAACGTTACTCTCCAAAGTTCTACCTTTTGAATGTAAACTAGAATTCTCATTGACTGCTGTCAATAATAGGTTTTGATCTCCTGACTAAACATCTGTATAGCAATTTTTTTCTCCACTGACACAATTACATCAGTTGCAAATATTATGCTTTGTTGTTATTAATCCTAATCATAACAGTAGTGTATTATTTGGGGGGGGGGAGGGAAGCATTCATTCAGAGAATAAAGCAAACATTGATTATTTTTCTTTTTTTCTTGGATCTGAGTTGAAGTTGTTTGGGAATTTGTATCTTCTGAAGTATTTCTGTACTATTGATAAAAAGTAATGTGATAACCAAATTCTAAGGTGGTTGCCCTTCCTTGCTTTATGGCTTGAAGTCCCCTACAGCATTTAAATGCATCAATCAAGTATCAGGCAGGAAAGTAGAAAGACCTTTGGCGGGTATATCATGAGCATCCATAACTTTCATGTGTTATTTAAGAAATATTTAAGAATTTATTTAAGAATTCAATGCATCGAAAAATTTGGCTTCCTTTCCCATTCCAGGCATAGAGAGATTAAAGGTAAAGGTAAAGGTTCCCCCGCACATGTGTGCTAGTCGTTTCCGACTCTAGGGGCCGGTGCTCATCTCCGTTTCAAAGCCGAAGAGCCAGCGCTTGTCCGAGGACATCTCCGTGGTCATGTGGCCGGCATGACTAGACGCCAAAGGCGCACCTTTATAGAGAGATTAGAACTTTCCAAATTCAGAACATATAATTTCACCACTCAAGATTTTTTCTCTTTAATTTAAGAAAAAAAATGTTAATAGATTTCTACTGCCCCAACTTCGGTATCAATGGATTTTCTTGGCAGGGGGGTGAGTAGTTTTTGTAGCTAAGGCATCAAGACTACAGTTACTCTTTGGATTCCCATGGCAACTGCCTTGCTAACAGAGCTCAAAATTATATGATTGCTATGTTGACAGATTCTGACTGACTGTTGATATTGCTCGTCAGGAAATGTTCCAACAGGTTAATCTATACATTTCCAGGAAGAAGACAAGGGAGCACAAATTAGGCATATGTCTTCATCTTAAAATTTAGGAGATGTACAAAGTTCACATTAATACGCTTTTATATTCAGTGGCCCAGTGGATTCTATCACTTTGTATTTATTTTTGTGATAAACTGCCTGCTAAAACCGTTGCTTGATCGTGGGTTTTTCTCATCTTCAGTGGATGAGATGTGACTTTATGCATATTGGATACCTCTTAATCACCACAAAGGGACTTATTAGTCTACCAGCTGAAATGCCTTATGTCCCAATCACAGGAGATTGATTTAAAATTAGTGACTTAAATCACCAAGTGGAGCTGCGATTTAAATCATCAATTTAAATCAACTTTTCCATTTGGTCCTGAATTATTTTTCAAAGGCAAGAACGTACTCTCCAGTTAATACAGCCATGATGAATACATGTTCATTCTCAATTAAACCAAGCGTGCACACAAATGCAATACTTTTTTAGCCTACCTTGGAGAATAACGTTAAACTGACATGCATATATTTGCCCAATTATACAGCGTAATGATGCTGCACCTGTTATATTTTTATATTATGTTAGAAAATGTATTTTAACCCTAAGTTCTAGAATCTCTAATAAGCAAAAGCCAATGGTAAATAACCTATTAATATTTTTTTAAAAAAGCTCCCAAGGCTTGTAACAGGTAGAAGGTAAGACTGAAGGACATGGTTCTGAAAAATAAAATATTTATCCCTTTAAGAATCCTGCCTTATGTCCTTCCTTCATTTCAGAGCAGATACACCATCACATAAAATGTAGTATCTATGAATCACAAGCTGTAAGTAGTCCTCAAATTCCATTTTTTGCCACTTCTGAAATCCCTTGTAAATTCATCACTGATATTTGGCAATCAGTTGCAAAAAAAAAAGGAAAAAAAGAGTGAGATTCAGTTTCCTGATTTTCAACTACAAGTGATTCTCTTATTGCTGACCTCCCCCGTGTTAAGTATTGGGAAGCCTTGGGGATATCTTGGGCACCAATTAGAAGGAACAAACCCAGGTAACCACTTGCCAATAAGACCAGTGGCCTTGCTACCTCGATAATGTCTACCCAATTAGCAATGGCCCTGTATTAGCTAGGAGTCTGGACCGGTGTTTTGCTGAGATTCCGAGTCTGACGCCTTCTCCATCCAAATCATGTGCTTGATATATGAACCAGCTAAGGCTCCTCTATAAAAAAGATAACAAAAGCCAAAGAAGAATGGAAATTTATAAGATTCAGAAGTAGGCTTCAGGTTGGAATGGACAGAGGCCTTTGCTTTCTTTTCCTATGGTAACACCTGGCTCATCAATCATGAATACAAAAAGCTGATCCAACATTCAGAAACCTGATAATAGCCACATTCTGGTCACCATGGGATGTCTGGCCCCTTTGTTCCTTGAGGGAGAAAAACTGATTATTGTTCCATTTTTCTCCCTCCCCTTTTGCGTAAATGTTACAGTGCTTTGCTGTCCACTGTTTCCACAATTTCTTTGGCACTGACTGTAATTTGCTATGAATTAACCTGTCACAAGGGAGTGCTTAATGGCTGGGCTGCAGGTACACAGATTATCTTGAGCAACTGATATTTAGTTCAGAAACTTCTAAAAGATTTAGTAAATGTCATGGAAAAAGTGTATTATAGATCTCAGGGCTTTTATCCAGGCTGTGTCAACACAGCATGACTGTCCTGGCACTGGATGGGAGCCAGACAGGAAGAGTGTTGGGTCTTCTAAAAAGAGAATTTAAAGGGCAAAGAAAAAGTAATAAGTGCCAGCAAAAAAAAGCACACCAGCCTTTCTTCAGTCTCCAAACCTGGTTTTCTGCAAAAGGCAGTATTTCTATCTCCTAGTACTTTACTTGCAGATGTGTTGTGACATAGCATTTTCTTTGTTATGAAACTCATCAGGTGTTTAATCTTACATTAGAGTGCATATACATTAAAGTACATACTCAACAATAAGGAATATTAATGTGTACTCCCAAAATAAGATTGTGGTCAGGTGTCTGATTAGAACAGTTCCAAGACTACTATCTTGAAAGACTTATAATCCTTCTCCCAAAGGAGCAACATTGAAACAATACTATCCAAACAATTTAGCAGGCAGTTAAAAATTATGTGTGATGTTGTCCATCATATGATGTGCTGCTCGATGGAGGCAAGAGGTCAGGTTCTGGAATGTTCTACAGCAGGCATGTCAAACTTGTGATGTCACATGATGTCGTGTGACATATCATGACTTTTTCCCCATTGCCGGCAATGGGATGGGTGCAGTTTCAGTATGATGCATCCAGCCTGCAGGCCGGCAGTTTGACATGCCTGTTCTAGAGGCTCTGGGTCTGTGCCCAAACCCAGGGTGAGGGAAAGGGTTTGTACTGATGCTTAAGGCTGAAAACAGTTTATCTGGTAGACTGAAATCTCAGCACATGAATTGAAAATCCTACAAGGATTGCAGCAACCTATACATCCACTAAGGGTTACAAATTTAATACATAAGCGCAATTTCATTTTATTTGTTTTTAATCATTATTCTGAACTATTTCTGATCATATTCTCCCCTCTTTGAATTGGGTATGTGGAGGTGGAGTTGATGCTATTTCTTTTACTATGTGCATGTGTTTATTATGTGTTTACTAGTGTTTACTATTCACTCCTATGCCCATATGTTGTTCCACTAACTTTTACATCCATGTTCTGCACTTTGGGGCAACAAATAGCTTGAAAATAGAAACAGTCTTGACCTTCTTCTATATGACACTTTGCAGATCTTGAAGAGAGTCTTCTCCTTAATTAGTTTCCTAAAAGCTTAACCTACTCATACACCCCTTATGAGATTTAATTTCCAATCTCCTGGCTATCCCCACTCCCCTTCTCTGTATCCATTCCAGCTCTTCAAAATCTTAAAATGTGCTGCCCCAAATGGAACACACTATTCAAAGTATGGTCTAACCAATGAAGAGTAGATATTCATAGTCATTTGGAAACTATTTCCAGATTGCTGCCAATTCAATGGAAGGGCACATTAGCAATTTCAGTGGGAGCATGAGCTCCCCAAAAGTTCAACTTTGCTGGCAAGGTCAGAATCTATAATTGTTTTAGGGCAGATAAATCTCTATAGGCATGAAGGAACCACTAGGGGATGGAAACCCTTCCCGCCCCCAAAAGTAATGGCAAATCACTTCTGTATTGTTTGAAAGAAAACCATGGCTGAATCATTTAGAGAGGTTTTTGATCACCAAGTCAAAAGATATTTCTAAAAGTTTACAAAATGAGGAGACTATCCTCCTAAAGCTTCACCAATGGAATTATCAAATGGCAAAGGGGAGAGAGAGAGAGAGAGACAGAGAGAGAGACAGAGAGAGAGAGAGAGAGAGAGAGAGAGAGAGAGAGAGAGAGAGAGAGAGAGAGAGAGAGAGAGAGAGAGAGAGAGAGAGAGAGAGAATATTCAGCATAATCATCAACTGACTTTACTGGAGAGACAGTAAAAGCTATCAGATAGAAAAGCACCAGGTGTAGATGAAATAGCCATTGAACTGTTTAAGGCCTCAAGAGAATATGCAGTATAACAATGGCAGGGCTGAAAGAGAGGTTATCTGGAATTAAGATAGGAGGATAAAATGCTATCAATTTTAGGTATGCCACTGGTATGACTTTGTCAAGTCAAAGGTAAAAATGATGTAGAAGGGCTCATTCTGGAAGCAAAAATGGAAAGTGAAAAATCTGTGTTCATGCTGTGTTCATGCTGAATGTTAAGAAGACAAAGGAATGCCAACCAGCATGGTTAGAGAACTTAACTTAGTGAACCTGGTTAGGATCAAGCCAATGTTAACTAAATCTCATGCACTATCCTGCACCTCTGATGGTTAGGAATTTCTTGGAAACATTGTGTTTGGCAGGTTCTTCCCCAGTAGAAACTGGGGTAATTAAAGACTCTCTCATCACTACAGATACTTCATGCCTGTTTGAAAGTTTTATCATTTCAGAAAACTTCATTCCTACCCTATCAATAGCTGGGTAGTCAGTAGTATAAGCCACAATTATGTTACTTTTACTCCTTCTTCCATTTTTTTTAAATTCTAAACATGTTTTCAATAACACCACCAAATTCATTGCACTGGATTTCTACGCAGATATGAATTTGTAAATGAAATCCTTCCTTTTACTTCTTTTCCTCTTGATCTGTTGGTATCCTTCAGTTGCTGCATTTCGGTCAGGAGATTAATTCAGCCAGGTCTCAGTTAATATCTTATTCAATTTTCTGTAGTAAGAAGTCAAGCTCATCTTCTTTATTTCCCACATTTTGAGTATTATTATATAAACAATGAAGGCCATTAATTTTATGTCTCAAGTTTTTCTTGATTAGCTTGGCATGTAGTAGAAAGGCTGTGGGAGTTGAAAAGAACTCCTAAATCTGAGGTACCAATATTAATTTAAAAACAACACCTCTCTCTACCTCCTGTTGGTACTTAGATATGTGGCAGATGGACAACTACAGGAAGTCATTTCAGAAAGGTGGTGGCTGGTTTAGATTTCTCAAATGCTGACAGAAGTCAATTCATTAGGATGCATTAGAAACCTATACTTGACTAAATGGCATTTAATATTTGACAACTCACGCCGTCATTAGTTTGATAGCCTTAAAATACTTATGGACATCCTATTGTTTTTAACTTTAAAAAGCAATTTAAACTTAAATCGAAACAAACAGTCTTGTAGACAAGACTTCAGACTTGGTCTCAGTAGGATGTCCTTTGACTATTCACATTGTGCCAAAAATGAAAAAAAAAGTGAGGAATTTGTATTTCTCAAATATCAGAAACAAAAAGAACTTCTTGAAGAACATCAAAATACAACGCAATGGAAATTCATGAAACTCAAAGGCCAGCTCAAACAGTATTGAGTTTTGCAAAGCCTTAGGTTTGGACTTTGGTAAGTGTGAGTGGGCTCCATCACTGATAGATCAGTGTTCTGATCTGAAGTTCATACAACACAGTACAGGTAAGTCCTAGACTTATAACAGTTCATTTAGTGACCATTCAAAGTTACATCACTGAAAAAAAGTGACATGATCATTTTTCACCCTTATGACCGTTGCAGCATCCCCCAAGGTCACGTGATCAAAATTCAGACACCTGGCAACTGACTCGTATTTATGACCTTTGCAATGTCTTGAGATCATGTGATCCCCCTTTTCCAACCTCCTGACAAGCAAAGTCAATGGGGAAGCCAGATTCACTTAACAACCATGCTAACCTAACAACTGCAGTGAGTCACTTGTGACAAGAAAAGTCATAAAATGGGGCAAAGCGCGCTTAACAAATGTCTCACTTGACAACATAAAGTTTGGACTCAGTTGTTCTCATAAGTCAAGGACTACCTGTACATTTAATACTGATAAGGAGCCTATCTACAGTTCCCATTTATGAGGGAAAGTACTTTGTATTTAGGTTTAGGTTTAGGTTTAGGTTTTATTAAATTTTTATACCGCCCTTCTCCCGAAGGACTCAGGGCGGTGAATAGGGCATATCATAAAACTACAAAAATACAAAAGTTAAAAAAAGAATTAAATTATTGCCCACAGTAAAAACAATAGAAAATATATATAAATATTAAAACCCTAAGTAACTCCCCATCAGGCCAGGCCTCCGAGTGGTCTTCAAGGGAAGCCCCATGTAGAGAGCATTGCAATAGTCAAGACGAGAGGTCACGAGCGCATGAGTGACCGTACACAGGGCATCCCGGTCTAGATAGGGCCGCAACTGACGCACCAGGCGAACCTGTGCGAAAGCCCCCCTAGTCACGGCTACTACATGATCTTCTAAGGTAAGCCGTGAATCTAGGAGGACTCCCAAGTTGCGAGCCCTATCTACGGGGGGTAAAGACTCACCCCCCATAGAAAGTGATGGAACATTTGAATCAGAAAGTTGCCTTTTGGTTCTCAGAGCAGACAATCTGGTTTGTGAACAACCTCTTCACACTAAAAGGAATTAATATGTTGGAGGAAACTGATATTTGCTGACCATGGTGTATTATTGTCTTACTAGTAGCCAATTTATCCCAACTTGTTTTTCTCTGCTGCATAGCAGAAATAAACTAGAGCAGAGCTATTTTGATGGTAAATATGTATGTTGAATTTTCTGACTGACACCTCTGGAAAAGGAAGACAGGATGTAGTGTTTAAAATTGGAAAGGAATGATTTAAGTATCGTAAACGGAGGAAGCATGATAATGAAGGAATGCTTGTTGCCTTCATAAATTTAATTGCTGTGGGTATAAATATCTACTTTCCATACGCTGATGGCTAGAAGATAGAGTATCCAGAGAGAGAATCAGGATGCATCTTCAAATTCAAAATAATTATTTTGCTTTGTAAATTGGAATCAGGAGTTTTATCTCTAGACTGGGATGTCAAACTACTGCCCCGCAGGGCAGATGCATCATAGCTAAGCCGTGCCCACCCCATTGCCGGGAATGGCAAAAAAGTCTCGATTCATGTCGTGACACGTCACATGATGTTGCGAGTTTGCCACCCCTGCTCTAGGCCTAATGCTTACCCACTGATTGTATCAGTTGTGACCCATGAAAACTTGAGTGAAGTAGTACCTAAAAAACCATTGATTGGCCACATCTGAAAGACTGCATTTATTATATTTTTATTTATTTATTTTATTAAATTTATATACCGCCCTATTCCCGTAGGACTCAGGGCGGTTTACAGGGAAAATTAAAAGCATAACATACAAAAATTAAAATCAGTTAAAACAATTAATTAATTCAAGTCCCCGAAATTTAAAACTAAAACCCAATTAAAATTAAAACCCCTCAGTCTGGGCCAGACAGCTCGAAGAGCCAAGTTTTCAGGTCCCGGCAAAATGAACAAAAGTCGGGGGCAGTCCTAAGTTCCGTGGGAAGTTGGTTCCATAGGGCCGGCGCGCCCACAGAGAATGCTCTTCCCCTGGGAATAACCTGCCGGCATTCCTTAACCGGCAGTACCCTGAGAAGGCCCTCCCTGTGGGAGCGCACAGGACGATGGGAAGTTGATGCCGGCAGCATTATTCTAATGCTATATCACAGAGATAGCATTAGAGTAATGGGAAGCTGTGTCTCTAAGGCAGTGATGGTACACATGCCATGTCATTTTTGGTGGCATGCCTGCACGCCCTGTTTTTGCTCAGTTTTCAGAGGCTGCAGAAGTTCCACAAGAATGTGCCATGCTTTGATGTGACCACCGGACCCTCTAGAATTCACTTGAGAGGACCCCGGTTCCATGTCCTCTAGAGCCTCTAAAATGCATGAGAGAATGGGGCATGCTTTGCTGCTGTTTTTATAGACTGCAAAGTCATGCAAGAGTATTTCCCCAAATTCCCAGAGCAAACACCTAGTGCTGGGGTAGGCAACCTCAGCTCTTTTATGACTCATGGACTTAACTCCCAGAATTCCTGAGTCAGCTATGCCTAGTGAAATCCAGAGTTGTCTCAAATAGGCTTTCCCCCCCCCCTCAGAAACTGGGGCAGAATGTTCATTGGACAAAGTATTGTACCATTTCAAAAAATAATGAATAATTTGGAAGTGTGAGCCAGGGCACTTGCTCCCTTTGCTCTCTTTCCAAGCTTTTAACAAACCATTGTCCTTTCAAATGTTTAATTGAAAGTGAGATCTACCATAGTTAAATGATTCGCACTACTCTAAATGTTTTTAATAATGAAACAGGTTTAATAGTGAATCTGTTTTTTTCATTATTATTTCACTTGTGTCTGAGTTTGTTTTACTCACCTTTCATTTTTGTAATATTTGACATTTCTTTATGTAATACATAACACCACATACGAATGAACTGCATTTTTAATATGTAAAGAATTGTTTCTTCTGTGTGTGTGTGTGTGTGTGTGTGTGTGTGTGTGAGGGGTGAGGGCAGCCAAGTAAAGCTAGCCATTTTCTGAATTTTTGACATGCTGAGTCCAAAAAGTTCACCATTTCTTCTCTAGGGTACGTTGGGCCTGCACCATTTCTGCAAAAAAAAAAAGGCTTTTGTTTTTTATCAATGTTAAGTCAGAGAAAAAAAAAGACGTCATAGTGCTTGGCTGATAAAGTTCTGCAAAAGCCATTAAAGTATCTATATCACAAAAGCTGAACATAAGATTATTTCTGGTACTATTGGCTGAGTCATAAAAATGAAAGAAACTGCTTCTACTTAATTCACATAAACACCACTCATTCAACTATAGCTTGAAGTGAGTCACAGGAGCATAATGTCAGATTGGTGGGTTTTAATTGGTTTTTATTTTTACATATGCATGGACTAAACAGCTGTTTAGTTCTTAATATTGCCTTTTCCTTTGCTAATTTGTGGCAGTATTGTCAATATCTAACCAGCGTAAAGCTGTTTTTAATATTTTGGAGGAAAACCTTGGTTTGAACTTCTATCTTTAAAGAAGGTAAAGGTAAAGGTTTAAAGCAGGGGTCTCCAAACTTGGCCCTTTTATGACTTGTGGACTTCAACTCCCAGAATTCCTCAGCCAGGCATGCTGGCTGAGGAATTCTGGGAGTTGAAGTCCACAAGTCATAAAAGGGCCAAGTTTGAAGACCCCTGGTTTAAAGCTTACCTAAAGAGTTTAGTGAGTTCACTTTAAGAATCTCTGTTGCTAGTCAATACCTGATCTATCTCCTCTTTGACATTGTTAGTCAGATGAGGGCTTAATGCATGGAAACATGACACTTTCTCTCTTCAGCATAAGCTTTTTAGTGCCTGTTAAGAGTCCTCCATCCAAACATTGGAAAAGCATTGGCTTACTCTGCCTTTTTCTTCCTCACCCAATGTACTTAATGACCTTCAGGCAATACAGCAATCATTTTAGAGCTCCCATTCCCTCCAGCTCAGTTTCCCTACTCTCAGCAACAAAACACATGCAATAAAAATATTTATTACATTCCATGGGGATATCATTTTTAGAGAGAGCCAGACTTTGATAGCTCCCCAAAGGCTGACTGAATTACACATTGATTGGTCGTCCAACTTGTGGCTTCCTTGCTTCTTGCAAGCAGAAACCTAAACCTGAAGTTTTAGAGGGGGCTATCAAGTATAGCAAAGTTGAAATGGCAGCAGATCACCACGGGCATTAATCATAATGTTGAGGAAGAGGAGGAGGAGGAGGCAGCTAAATACTGTGTAATATCAGGGTTTAGACTTAATTATAGTGAATTTGCACATGGAAAATACCTCCAGACATTGTTCACATCTCAATTAGATAAAGTTAGGTATTCTCTTTGTACCTTGTGAGAAGCCTACAACTGCAATTTTTATCAGCGGCAAGGAAAACAAAGGAAATGATCAGCAAACAAAAAAGCTATTTTTTTTTCCAAGAAGCTGTCACGGTAATTTATTGTTCTGGGAGCTAAAACTATGCGCTAGTCAAGTATGATTTGGGAAACAATCCAGGCTGACAGAGTTTGTGAAGATGTTCACTAAATTGGAGAGGGAAAAAGATAATGACCAAGGTATCATGGGCATCTTTATTTTTTTTTTCCATTCAAGGTCAGATTTTGGAATGCTCATCAAATTGTTGAGGATATTGGCACCTCATCTGCTAATTTCTCTTATTTCTGACACAAAGGAGGGGCTGCATAACGAAGTTTGGATAGTTAAGCAAAGAAAATAATGTCCTTGTGGCCTTCTTTCTACTTTTTAGTTAAAAATTATCACCAATTATCCAAAAATTGCTATCTAACAATTAGATATTGTTATGGACTCCCATTTCCAAGCAGTAGGAAGTTCCAGAGAAAAGTTACCTGAGAGTGACATTCCACACAGAGCACATCTCTGAAGACTTTTGTTGACGCATGGAGGGATTACTTGACAATTTCCATCTCAGTCTATGCAATTTTCTTGCAGCAGCTAACTAGGGGGTCCACTGTTTCTTCAGCTTCTTTGCAGTGGCAACATTTGATGACTGTTGCCATGTTCTCAATTCTGGCTTTGTATGCATTTATTCTTAAAGCTTGATCTTATGCAGTGGGAATTACCCCTTCTGTCTAATTCTTCAACTTTCCTCTTAGTCATTACCAGTTGTTGGTTATCTATTTTGCCTGCTAGTTGCTTGGTGTGATGATGATGATGATGGAAGGGACCTTGGAGGTCATCTAGTCCAACCCCCTGCTCAGACAGGAAACCCTATACCATTTCAGACAAATGGCTGTCCAGTCTTTTCTTAAAAATTTCCAGTGTTAGAGTATTCACCTCTTCTGGAGGCAGGTTGTTCCACTGATTATATGTTCTAACTGTCAGCAAATTTCTCCTTAGTTCTAGGTTGCTTCTTTCTTTGGTCAGTTTCCATCCATTGCTTCTTGTCCTACCTTGAGGTGCTGTGCAGAATAGCTTGACTCCCTCTTCTTTGTTGCAACCCCTGAGATATTGGAACACTGCTATCATGTTGTGTGTGTGTGTGTGTGTGTGTGTGTGTGTGTGTGCTTGTATTGGCCATATAATGTTTTGCCTTCCCATGTCTCTTTTCTATTCTTCATTTGATCTTTCTTGTAAGCCATTTTAGTCTCTGGTATTCAGTAATCCTTTATGCTGAACTAGCTTCAGTGCATCTTCTTCACTATCCTTCAAATATTCTTCCAATTGTTACTACGTTGTCATGCCATTGTTTTCATATATCATATCATATTCCAGTGATTGTCACTGTCAAAGCCCCTAGTGAAGTGTAAGCCAAGAATAAATATTCTCAACTGTTCCACAATTTTTCTGGCCAATATCTGAGATATTTTTCATAGCATTTAGTGAACCTTCAAGCAAAATATGGCTGAAAGATTTCTGTCCTTTGGATGCCATTAGATTGCACCCATTATCCCCCACCATTGTTCATGCTAAGTGTGTCTGATGGGAGTTTGAATGCTGTAATATGTGGAAGTCACATGTTGCCAAAAATGTCACATATATCTATGTGGTTGCTAGGAGTCAAAAATGACTTGCTGGCCCATGATCAATCAATCCTCAGACACATATTGCCTATCCTTTGTATGAAAGCATGGTACAAAGATTTCACCTTCCGTTTTCACTCTCCTTGTAAATCTCAATTTTGCTTGCATTCCAGACAAAGAAAAGAAAATGTCAGAGATTTTCTGTTTACATCTCTTTTTGTGAGTACATAATAAAAATGAAGAAAAATCTTCCTCAACAGCAAGAATCCCTCCCTCAACAGCAACAGCATCAATAGATGAATAATATAATATTGGCTGTTTCCCTCTGTTTTAATGGGTATAGGAGGGTAACATTTTTTTCTTGTTTTACGTGGGTGAAATTGCTGAGTATTTGCCAAGCTTCCTCTTGTAGCCCAACTGATAGGAAAAACTGTGAAAATCTGGTTTGTCCTTAGAAACTGTGTCCACAGTAGAGAAAACACTTATTTTCCTAGTGTAGACTGAATGGAAAAGAACAGGGGATTTTTACCTACTGGAGTCCATGTTAAGTATGTTATGCACAGAGTATGAGCAACAAACAGGGTGAAGTAGAAATTCAGGTAAATGAGGGCAGATATGATATTGTTGCCATTATGGAAACTTGGTGGGATGAAACCCACAAATGGAACACACAGCTAGAGGGATTCAAAGTATTTAAAAGAAACACACCAAATAAAAGAGGAGTGGTTGCTCTCTATATAAGAAATAACTACATCTCTACAGAAACAGAGCACAACAATGATGAAAACTCTCTTGAATGCATTTGGGTCAATATAAAAGGGGGGGGAATGACATTGCCATAGGTGTATACTATAGGCCATCCAACTAAACAGAGGTAGTAGATGAACTTTTTGCTAGTCAGTTAACTAAGGTATGTAGGAAGCACATCACAATAGTAATGGGGGACTTTAATTACCCTGACATCAACTGGGAGACAAACTCTGCACCAAGTGGAAGATCAAACAGATTCCTGACAAATCTAGCAGACAACTTTGTGTCCCAAAAAGTAAACAAGGGAACTAGGGGATCAGCCATATTGGACTTAATTCTCACTAACAGAGATTAAATGATAGAAGGTGTTGAAACCACAGGAACCTTGGGAGGAAGTGATCATGCAATATTGGAATTCAACATTATGCAAGCACAAGCAATAGAACACAATCAAACTAGAGTCTTGGTTTTAAGAGAGCTAATTTAAACAAACTTAGAGAGAGCTTGGGAAGGATTCAATGGATGAGAATCCTCAAGGGGAAGACAATTTTGAAAAGTGAGATTATAAAAGGCCAGTCAAGCACAATACCAATGAAGAAGAAAAATAACAGCTCTCAAAAGAAACCAGCATGGCTGCATAAAGAACTCTCTGATAAATTGAAAGACAAAAAGTACAACTATAAAAAGTAGAAAGAGGGGCACATAACTAAGGCAGAATATCAGCAATTAACCCAAGCCTGAAAAGATGGAATGAGGAAAGCTAAGGCTCAAAATGTTAACAAAAGTCAAAAATAACAAAAAAGCTTCTTTCAACATGTAAAAAACAAGAAAAAAGTTAAGAAAATGATTGGACCATTAGTGGGAGAAAGTGGCAAGAAGGTGACAAGCAACAGGGAGAAAGCAGAACTACTCAACTCTTTTTTGCATCTGTATTTACAGAAAGGGGAAAACAGTCCAACCTATCAAAAACAGTACCGTAAAAAGCAGATTAGAAATACAAGTTAAGATAGGCGAGAAAATGGTAAGTGAGCACCTGTCCAGCCTAGACGAGTTCAAATCACCAGGACCAGATGGACTACACCCCAAGGTTCTGAAGGAACTGGCAGTTGTGATCTCAGAACCACTGAACTATATCTTTCAAAGATCCTGGAGCATTGGGGAACTACCAGAGGACTGGAAAAGAGCTGATGTAGTTCCCATCTTCAAAAAAGGGAAAAATGGATCCAGAAACTACAGACCTATCAGCCTGACCTCAATACCTGGGAAGATCTTGGAAAAGATAATCAAGCAACGAATCAGCGAACACCTAGAGGCAAACAAAGTCATTACCAAAAGTCAACATAGGTTTGTCAAAAACAGATCATGCCAAACAAAACCTATTGCATTCTTTGACCAGGTGACAAAATTAGTGGACCAGAGGCATACTGTGGATATAATTTACTTGGACTTCAGTAAGGCATTTGATAAAGTAGATCACAACCTACTACTTGATAAGATAGAAAAATGTGGGTTAGATAGCATCACCACCAGATGGATTTGTAGCTGGCTGACAGGCCATACTCAGTGTGTGGTCATCAATGGAACCGCATCTACATGGAAGGAAGTGTGTAGTGGGCTGCCCCAGGGCTCTGTTCTGGGCCCAGTGCTCTTCAACATATTCATCAACGATTTGGATGAGGGGATAGATGGGGAACTCATAAAATTTGCAGACGACACCAAGCTGGCAGGAATAGCCAGCACTCCAGAAGACAGGCTTAAGATACAGCAGGATCTGGACAGATTTGAACATTGGGCACTATCTAACAAAATGAAATTCAATGGTGAAAAAAGTAAGGTTCTACATTTAGGCAAGAAAAACTAAATGTACAGGCATAGTATAGGTGGTACCTTGCTCAATAGTAGTGACTGTGAGAGGGATCTTGGAGACCTAGTGGACAATCACTTAAATACAAGCCAGCAGTGTGATGCAGCTGCCAAAAAAGCCAACACAGTGCTAGGCTGCATTAACAGAGGGATAGAATCAAGATCCTGTGAAGTATTAATACCACTTTACAATGCCTTGGTAAGGCCACACTTGGAATACTGCATCCAGTTTTGGTCACCACAATGTAAAAAAGATGTTGAGACTCTAGAAAGAGTACAGAGAAGAGCAACTAAGATGATTAGGGGACTGGAGGCTAAAACATATAAGGAACAGTTGCTGGAATTGGGTATGTCTAGTTTAATAAAGAAAAGAACGAGGGGGGACATGATAGCAGTGTTCCAATATCTCACGGGCTGCCACAAAGAAGAGGGAGTCAAGCTATTCTCCAAAGCACTGAAGGCAGGACAAGAAGCAATGGATGGAAATTAACCAAAGAGAGAAGCAACCTGGAACTAAGGAGAAATTTCCTGACAAAATCAGTGGAACAACCTGCCTGCAGAAGCTGTGAATGCTCCAACACTGGAAGTTTTTAAGAAGAGACTGGACAGCCATTTGCCTGAAATGGTATAGGGTTTTCTGCCTGAGCAGGGGGTTGGACTAGATGACCTCCAAGATCCCTTCTACTATTATTATTATTATTATTATTATTATTATTATTATTATTATTATTATTATTATTATTATTATTATTATTATTATTATTATTATTATTATTATTATTATTATTATTATTATTATTATTATTACTGTTGTTGTTCTTGTTCTTTTTATGTACATTTACCAGAGTGGGAGAAGGAGTTGATATTTCAAAATTATTTCTTAAATCAACTTTATTCTGGTTTAGTTTATGCATAGGTGAGAAACAGTTGAAAGCTTCCCTGTGAAAAAAATCTCTGTGTTTGCCTCTTCCACTTGTCTCTCTCAACAGACCAGTGGTGGGATTCAGCCGGTTTGCACCACTTTGGCAGAACCGGTAAGTAATTTTTTGTTGCCCAGGCCCAGAATGGGCTTCCGGAAGTGGCATCTACACAGAAAACTGGTTGTTCACATATTTTAATCCCAACACTGCACCAGACCCTGAACACTGTCCAGTTTTTTGTGAGTTACTTCCTCTGATTAGCTTCACAACCAGTTGTTTTAAGATTCTGTAATTTAGTCTTGTTTGAATGTGACCTGAATGTTGGTTTGCTCCATCAATATGAGAGTAGTTGTAGCTCTCATGCACACAAACACCTACACCTGCCCCACGATTAAGTTTCCCATTATAATTTTCCTCCTGATACTTTCTTCATTTCAGGGAATTTTCAGTTTCCATTATTGAGGGAAAGGCAGATATTTTCATTCCTATCAACTCTATGGAACTATTTAATCTTAGATATTTGTTTAGTTTAACACAGTCTATATTGTCTTTGATATTTTCACCTCCAATGCTCATTTCTTCTAGTTTACATTTATTTCATAACCAGTGAAGACTGATCTCCCCCTCCCCATTTCTCTCTTTCATCAGATTAATGCAACACCCATGTTTCAAAATCTATATTCAAGGTGTCAAAATAGCGTGCAAAGTTCTAAGTTCTCCAAAGCTCTTAATGAAGCATGACAATAGACAGCATAAAAAAAGAGACAGGATAGAGTTGAAGTAGGTGATGTTCAAGTCATAATTGCATTTTTAAGATGAAATGTGGGAGGTGGCTATCATTCCAAGTAACCTCAATTGAGTTACAATGGAAGGCAATTCCTTGCCATTAGCCACGCACGATGAGTTAAAAACAAGATGCCTGGAGAGCACAAGATGCCTGCTGTGACTTTATAAAATGCTGAAGAGTTTTGACCTAACATGATTTGACAGCTTGGATGACTAAATAAACAATGATTTAGCTGCCATTTTTTCCCCAAATATAAAATCCTATTGTTTTTGCAGTCTGTTATTCTCCTGATATGAAAACTTAGATTTCTTGATCAATGGAACATTGTTCTTGAACATTTGTGTAAGTTGTGTTGTGCTTTTTTAAAAAAATTTTTGGAGAGGTTTTCATTTTAATACTAAATATTCCAATTCGACCTTAGTTTCAAGTTTCTTACATTGATAAAAATACCAATATGCATAATTTTTATTTATATCCTGCCTTTGTTACTTTCATATATACCACAATCAGGTAGCAAACAAACCTAATATTTCTCCCTCCTATTTTCTTCTCAGCAAGGGATAGGTTGAACTGAGCAAAAAGGACTGGCTCAACCAGCTGACTTTAATGCCTAAGGTAGGACTAGAATTCACAGTCTTTTTGTTTCTAGTCTGGTGCCTTAACCACTAGACTAAACTGACTCTTATGTATGTCCTGTCTTTCTTCCCAAAACTCAAGATGGCTTTCATGGTATCTTCCTTGAGGTAGTTGTGAGGTAGATTAGGACTGAAAGTGCTTAGCCCAAGATCACCCAATACATGGCTATTTGCATACTTCCATTGCCTCATTCTCCAAATGTCACTTCAGTGTGCATTTTTCCTACAATTCTAGAAATGTAAAATTGTTCCTTTCAATGGATAAGATATTTTGAAAACTGAAAAACAAACAGGCAGAAGCACAAGACTGCTCAATCTGTTCTCTTTTGCAGTGCCGATTCTTCCTGAAAATAAATATTCCCCTCCTTTCAGTCTCCCAAATTATCCAAATTGAATCAACATTTGGTCCAACACCATTAATACTTAAATCTTAACAGCTACAGCTGAGTGAACCAAAAAATTGCTTGACATACTGTATTTGCCTGCACTGTCTACCAAATTGATTATCTCATGCAGGAAGGATAACTCTAAATTATCACTAATCCACTGGATCTCTCTGCCACTCCTGACAAATTGAAATGGAATTGCTAAATCCGTGGCTTTAAATGTGTTTTTACCTTCTTATTTCACAAAAATACCCCAATTCAATTATTAAACAGAGTCTTGTGGCTCTGAATTATCTGTTCACTGCTTTGTAGTTCATTTGTGACAATAGCCATTTTAATTCTCTCACTTCTGCAGGCAAACAATTATTTTATTTTATCCACAGTCCCACTTATTCATCTTTTTTTTAAAGAAATCACTATCCTTTCATCAGGCTAATTTATTCAGGATAGTTTATTGTAAAAATCATAAGTGACTGAAGTAATAGCACAACAGCAGATGAAAATGTCCAAGACTTCTAAAAGATGTGACAGAGAAGCTCAATTGCTCTGACTTTCAAGGCTGGGTAGCTTGGATTTTACTTTCCTGCCAACATCCTAGCTTTTGTGTATTATGTTGTGTAAATTGGTATTGTCTTACTCTTTGTCTAACATATCTAATCTATCTTGTTCTGGGAACAGCAGAAAGTGTATTCACTGGTGGCTTATTCAATGAACCATGTTTAAGTATTGAGAATGAATGGTTATCCATATTAATTATAGCCCCTGCCTTTGCATGTGTCTGTGTACATATATTCTACTGTTTCCAAAATAAGATACATTAGATATGTTAGACAAAGGTAGAGCAACACCAATAGCTTGCACAGAAGAAAAGCAGCAAGGAAGTGCCCCCTGATAGTAGTGGATGGTTTATCTCCACTCTTGACCAGACAGAAAAACCATCATTCCTAGTATCATTCTCCTTTGGAAAACAAGCTCCCAAAATGTTTGCATGGTCTTTAGAACTGGAGTAAAAAAACCCGCAAGTCAGTAGATGTGGCATGCATCTACTCCACAGAATAACAGAGCAGGAAACAAGGGAAGAAAATTGGAATCATAGAGTTGGAAGGGACCTCTAGTCTAGCTCCTTGACTGAGGCAGCAGACTTTATTGCATCCCAAATAAATGGTGGTCCAATCTCTTGGAGACCTCCAATAATAGAGCACTCACAACTCTGTTCCATTGATTAATTGTTCTTATTGTCAGGAATTTTTTTCTTAGTTCCAGATTGGACCACTCATTAACAAGCTTCCACCCATTGCTTCTTGTCCTGCCCTCAGGTACTTTGGAGAATAAATTTACCCCCTCTTCTTTGTGGTAGCCCCTTAGATATTGGAATACTGCTATTTGAATTTCATGTCTTCCTCTTCAACTGTATGTTTTATGCTTTTACATAATAAAGGTATAATAATTTGCTTCTGTGGGGCTGTTTCAAGGTGGATGATCTCACATGAAATCTTTTGCATTCATAAGAATGGGGCTTAAAAGTCACTGCTAATTCTGGGGATCCTAATCCTACAAGCTAGACTTCAGCAGTATGTGGATCGAGAACTACCAGAAGTGCAGGCAGGATTTCGAAGAGGCAGAGGAACTAGAGATCAAATTGCCAACATACGCTGGATCATGGAGAAAGCTAGGGAGTTCCAGAAAAACATCTACTTCTGCTTCATTGACTATGCTAAAGCCTTTGATTGTGTGGATCATAACAAACTGTGGCAAGTTCTTAAAGAGATGGGAGTACCAGACCATCTTATTTGTCTCTTGAGAAACCTATATGCGGGTCAAGAAGCAACAGTGAGAACTGGACACGGAACCACTGATTGGTTCAAAATTGGGAAAGGAGTCCGGCAAGGCTGTATACTGTCGCCCTGCCTATTTAACTTATATGCAGAGCACATCATGAGAAAGGCAGGGCTAGATGAATCAAAAGTTGGAATTAAGATTGCCGGAAGAAATATCAACAACCTAAGATACGCAGATGATACCACTCTAATGGCAGAAAGTGAAGAAGAACTAAAGAGCCTCTTGTTGCAGGTGAAGAAGGAGAGTGCAAAACTTGGGTTGAAACTTAACATTAAGAAAACCAAGATCATGGCATCTGGCCCTCTCAATTCCTGGCAAATAGATGGGGAAGAAATGGAGGTAGTGACAGATTTTATTTTCCTGGGCTCCAAGATCACTGCAGATGGGGACTGTAGCCAAGAAATTAAAAGACGCTTGCTCCTTGGGAGGAAAGCCATGGCAAATCTAGACAGCACACTAAAAAGCAGAGACATCACCCTGTCAACAAAAGTGCGTATAGTCAAGGCTATGGTCTTCCCAGTTGCAACGTATGGCAGTGAAAGTTGGACCATAAGAAAGGCTGAGCGCCAAAGAATTGAGGCCTTTGAACTGTGGTGCTGGAGAAGACTCCTGCGAGTCCCTTGGACCGCAAGGCGATCAAACCGGTCAGTCCTAGAGGAGATCAATCCTGACTGCTCTTTAGAAGGCCAGATCCTGAAGCTAAAACTCAAGTACTTTGGCCACCTAATGAGAAGGAAGGACTCACTGGAGAAGAGCCTAATGCTGGGAAAGATCGAGGGCAATAGAAGAAGGGGACGACAGAGAATGAGGTGGCTGGATGGAGTCACTGAAGCAGTAGGCGTGAGCTTAAATGGACTCCAGAAGATGGTAGAGGACAGGAAGGCCTGGAGGAATGTTGTCCATAGGGTCGCGATGGGTCGGACACGACTTCGCAGCTAACAACAACAACAACAAACTCTTCCTTTGGGACAAAAGAAATTAAATTCTTAGATTCTTAGAATTTAGACCCTTTTATTTCTCTTAAATCAGTCAGAAAGTTTTCACTGATATGGAAAGGAAACATAAAATAGATTAATAAGAAACATCAGGAACCAAACAGTGATATTTCAATAGTCTTGTTTTTTTAAGAGTTGGCATATTTAGATTTTGCTGAGTGCAGTTTATTCGATGTTGTAACTTAGTTCTACCATTGGAAAAGCTAATGTTTCTAGGGCATGTGCTTGGTCTTCACAAGGGCACAAGGCAGCCTTGTTCAGGTAAATGAACAACACAGTGTGACTTAGGGCTGATTAAAGTGAATCAGTTACAGCAGCCTACTTGACAAAACTCAGCTGTTGATGTAGCACTGAGTAGTTCTGTTCACCTGCCACCTTGTTCCCTTCTGCTCTGAGGAGCCAGTATTTTGAAAGACAGCTTTAAATATTTACATTCAAAATGTAGTTTATTTATTAGTTTCAGATTGGACCACTCATTAACAAGCTTCCACCCATTGCTTCTTGTCCTGCCCTCAGGTGCTTTCTCCTCCATGTGACTGCCTCGCAAGTACCTTAAGACAGCTATCATGTCACCACTAATCCTTCCTGTTGTTAGACTAGACATACCTAGTTCCCTTAACCATTGACCATAAGGGTTAGCCTCTAGACCAGGCATGTCAAACTCGTGATGTCACGTGATGTATTGGGACTTTCCCCCCATTGCTGGCAATGGGGTGGGTACAGTTTTGGTGTGACTCATCCAGCTCCTGGGCCAGCAGTTTGACATGCCTGCTCTAGACCCCTTATCCTCTTTGTTGCTTTTCTCTGCACTCTTTTTAGGGTTTTCACCTCTTTTTTGTATCATGCCAACCAGAACTGGACACAGTGTTCCATGTGTAACCTCACTAGTGCAGTACAGAGTAATACTATCATTTTTGATGCTATCCCTATGTTGATTAGCTTTTTTTGGCAGCTGTAGTACATTGCTGGCCCATAATTAAGTGATGGTCCACTAGGATACCAAGATGCCTCTCACAGTTACTACTGTTCAGGCAGGTAGCACCTATTCTACAGCTATCCATTTGGTTTAAGTGCAGGACCTTGCTTTTCTCACCACTGAACTGCATCTTGATGGATATTGCCCAATGTTCAAATTGTTGAGATCCTTCTGAATCATGAGTCTATATTTCAAGGTGTTGGCAATTTTCCTCAGTTTGTTGTCATCTGCAAATTTGATGTGTTCCCTTTCTATTTCTCATCTAAATAATTTCAGAAGATGTTGAAGAGCACTGGGCCCAAGACTGAAACCTGGGGTACCTCACTGCATGGTCCCTTCTATGTAGCTGTAGTTCCCTTGAGGACTACATGTAGAGCATGGTTGGTCAGTCAACCTCATATCTATCTGAGAATAATACTGTCTATCCCACATTGTTCTATCTGTCAAATATCTTACTAAAGGCCAAGTAAACTATATTCACAGCATTTCCCTGATCCACTAATTTAGTCACTTAACCAAAGAAGGCAATAAGATTTATCTGGCAAAATCTGACTTTAACAAACCCATTCTATCTTCTAGTGATTGCTTTGTTCATTTCCAAGTCCTCACAAATATGCTGTTTGATTAACTTTTCTAGAATTTTCCCAGGTATTAATCTAGCTGTAATCTGTAGTTTCCTGGATGTACTTTCCCTGTTTTCAGAAGATTGGAATTACATCATCTCTTTTCCAGTCTTCTGACAGTTTCCTCCATGGTCCAGGAACTCTAAGATTTTGTTCAGTGGTTCCAAGATCACATTTGCCAGCTTTCAGTGCCTTGGACTGCAAACCATCTGGTTCTGGCAATCTAAACTCATATAAAGTGGATAGATTTTTTTTTTAATTGTATTTCTTACCTATTTTGATCTGCATTCTTTTTCTGCCTCCCATTGAGCTGCTTTTGAAGGGTTGGGTATTTTTCTTCTTTTTATGTAAAGACAGATGCAAAGAAGAAATCAAACAGCTCTGCTTTCTCCTTCCTGCCTGTCACCTTCTTGTCATCTTTTCCCATTAGTGGATCAATTATTTCCTTGCTTTTTTTTCTTGTTCCTTGTGTATTGAAAGAAACTATATATGTTGGTGGTGGTCATGCCTGTTGTCTTTTGTTTTGCTTTCTCTGTGGTATTGTTTTTGTTTTGGCCTTTAGTATTCTGTTTTTCAGAGTTTCTCATGTGTCCTGAACTGTTTTTCCTTCTAGTTTTTCCATCCATGGAATCCTTCCTAATCTCTGTCTTATTTTATTGAAGTCTTAAATTCTAAAACACTGGTCTTAGTTCTTTTTTTTATGCCTGCATTATGGCAAATTCTAGTATGACATAGTCACTCTCCCAAAGTTCCTACAATTTCCATTCCCTCAATCATTTCATCTCTATTAGTTAGGATTAAGTCCAGTCTAGTTAGAAGGATACATATTGTTCAAAAGAAACAGAACCAACTTAAAAAGCTCCACCTTTTTGATGACAAAGTTGTCAGCTAGACACATCTGAAGCCTGATCAATCTCCCACTTGCAGAGTTTGTTTCTCAATTGATGTCAGGATAGTTCAAGTCCCCATTTACTACAGTGGTATATTTCCTGCACACCTTAGCTGATTAGTTCATCTATTTCCTCTGCTTGGTTGGGCAGCCTGTAGTAAACACCTATGACAGTGTCATTTATTTTTCCTCCAATATTCACCCAAATACTTTCAAAAGGCTTTCATCTCTAGTATTGTGCATTTCTGTTGAGGTGTACATACAAAGCAATTCATCCCTCTCCCCCACTTTTTTTAAATGTTGTTTCTGTTTCTTTTGAACAATTTATATCCTTCTAGTAGTATGTTCCAGTCATGGGTTTCATATCACCATGTTTTAGTAAGAGCAACAATATTGCACCCACCTTCAAATACAAGTTCTCCCCATTTGTTACTCAAACTAATATAGGCATCTAAGCTCATTATGGCTGACCTTGCATTTGCTTCCTAGGTCTCCTGTTTTACACCTAAGTTCCTCTTCCTTCTTCTCACTCCCTTTCTCATTGTCTGATTGTTTGTCTTGTGGATCCTGAGGTGGTTTCCAAATCTTTTTTTTATGTTTTTAACTTTCTAGCCTAGTCTACAGCCCTGACATTTTATGGTAGTCTCTCACACAACCAAGCCTTATCCCACTTAGCCCAAGAAAACCAGATGTTGCCACCTGCTGAGATGCAGCATTATGTTACAGGTAATCTGTGTTATGAACACCTATGCAGTGGACTCTTCAATAGGTGCCAATTCAATATGAAGCTATTTGAATAGAGCTTCACACTACCCCATCTACCATGTTCCTGGTCTGGATCCATTACAGTTCAGATTAAATACAAGGATTGGAAAGACAGGACAAATAATTCTCCTTTATTTTTATTGTTCCACAAATTGGCTCAGAGCCTTGGCCAGCTCCCTTTTGAACAGATTCTATGTAGAATAATGTGTTGGAATGAGATTGGGAGAGCCAGATTTAAGTCTATCCTAAGCATGAAAGCTGATTGAGTGATTTTGAACTAGTCACCATCTCTCATTCTAACTACCTCATGTACTTACTGTACAGTAGTAGTTGGTGGGGGAAAAGGCGGAAAGGGTGCTCGGTATGACAGCTTCTTGTGTTCCTGGAGGAAACATCAGATAAAGATCAAATGAATAAAGTTGGAAAATGCTTTGCAGTAATTCAGAGTATGAAAATCCATAAAGAAATTCTGATAAAGAGAAAATTATTTTTAAAGAAGAACCATCTTGTAGCAGGAGTATTTATGAATTTTATTCATATTCCAGGATAACAAATGTCACAGTCAAGAAACTGGTTGAAATTTTGGTTATTCCAGGGGCTGAATGTTCAGTGTAAAATACAGTAGGCTTCTCTATATCTCTATTATCATAAGCTTTTTTCTGATGAAGGGCTGAAGCATACACTGAATGCATAAATATATTGAAGGTGCTCCTGCTAGCCAGAACACTAATATTGGTAAGCCTGATATTGTCCATGATTTTGGAGGATCAAAATCCTTATGCAGAGGTTGTCATCTTGAAAAGTGATGTTGTATGTGTCATGAAGTCATTATGAAAATTATATAAATTATATAAATTCATAATTTGCATGATGTGATGATGTGTGACATCATAACTTGCTGCAGATTCCTATAGTTATTACCTGAATAGGATTAACTGGCAAAACTGCTCACATCTTCATTCAGTGTTTGAACATTAAATTTGAAGAGGGACAATTCTTCTATTTATTCTAGAACATGGGTGTCCAACCTTGGCAACTTTAAGATGTGTGGATTTCAACTCCCAGAATTCCCCAGCCAGCATGGTGAATTCTGGGAATTGAAATCCACAAGTTGCCAGTGTGAGACACACCTATTCTAGAACATGAAGCTAATACTTAATTTGTAATCATTAAAAAAAACAAGATATTGAAGAATCAAATATGAGATAATGTCTTTAATACTCTATATAAATGATGGTTTTTTCCTTTTGAAATAGTTGATGTACTGGACTCAAGGACATCTATATTTATTTTTACATTAAATATTTCTTGCAAAATAAATCCTTTTGCCTCATCATAACTGAGGAGGGGAGGTGCCTATATTCCCAGTTGCAGTTTCATTGGAAAGATTTTGCTGTCTCAAGACTTTAGCGTTCACTCCTCCCTTCTTTGTTCTGTACCATCAAAAGAACTGCTTCTTCATTTATCATTTTCCCAATTTACACACTTCATTTTTGCCTTCTTTTCGTTCCTGCTCCTAGCAACCCTTTTCCTTGGTTGCCTTTAAATGCTTCCTATTCAGAGGCCTTCTACCATCAATTACCATCATAAATTTCCTCACTTAATTAATAAACCCTTAGCCTAAAATATTTCAGCCACAAAGATGAGTTGCAAGTTTCATCAGTTTTGCTTAATTCTCCACATTGTTCTCACGCATTCCTTTTGTTCACTTTCAACCGTCTAGAATTCTCCAGAAACCAAGCATTTATGCTCAATATGGGCAAAGAGGATATAGTCTAGTACCCAGACACTTTCTTCAGAACTATCTCATATCTGATTTGATGTTTGGCATATCTACCTTAAAAACATGAACAACAAATTATGGGCAAAATATTAACCTGAATCCTAAGACTGCTACTGAGAAATATTAGACTAGATAGTCATAAACAATCACTGGTTAAGGAGTTGGGTTGGACTGGGAGATTACTAGGTCATTTGACATGACTTTGGGCCATGGAACTGATGCTAGAAGTCAAATGTAGACCTACATGTTTCCTGTCAAGATTGTCTAGAGAAAATATGGTATAGAAACATGGCTAAATGCATGCATATATCAGTTTATCTGTTAGTGTAAACATAAGAATCAATATGATGCTGTGACCAATTCTTTGAGTTTAAACAAGAGACATCTGAGTTCACAGTATTCTCTCAGTAAGTACACATGGAACAATTGCTACTTTTCAGTCTGACTGTACAGGATTCTAATGTGAGGACTAAGAATACCATGAACTCTACATGGTCTTGGCCAAGGAAAAGTATGAAAAGGGGGGAAATACCCAAATAACTGAAAACAAAATATGTTATGCTTAACTGAAAGACTGGGCACACTGAGGGAAACTAATACCCAACACAACTCTGCCTGCCATAAGTATAAAATTTTCTTCTGCAGGATTTATATAAATAAATGAATATTGCCAGACAGAACTAAGGAGAAATTTCCTGCCAGTTAGAACAATTAATCAGTGGAATGACTTGCCTCCAGAAGTTGTGACTGCTCCAACACTGGAGGGTTTTAAAAAGAGATTGGACAACATTTGTCTTAAATAGTATAGGGTTTCCTGTTTCCAAAGGTTTGGACTAGAAGATCTTCAAGGTCCCCTCCAACTCTGTTATGCTGTTATTCAAATGCACAGCCATTTTAAAAACAGATGCTCCACTTCAACACGAAAGCTTTACATTCTTATATTCCTATATTCCTCCTATGTTTGCTACTCAGAGTTGAAAATGTGACATAGGTGACTATATAGGGAGGCCACCATAGTCCAGATGGCCGGGAGTGAATCCCTCCTCTTGAGATGTGGTCCTCGGGCTCAGTTGGGCTTGTTGCTCACATACCTGGTGCCCAGCTGTGTGGCAACAGCCCTGCCCGAGCTGCTCGACACTCTCTCAGGGTTGGCGGTGAAGTTCCCCAGGCTTATAGTTCTGGGTGACTTCAACCTGCCTTCACTGGGAGGGTCGTCTGAGTTAGCTCGGGAGTTCATGGCCTCCATGACGGCCATGGGCCTTACCCAAGTTATTGAGGGCCCGACTCATGTGGGGGATCATACTCTCAACCTGGTGTTCCTATCTGGACAGTGGCTGGATGATCTGGGAGGGGGTTCACCAACCATTGCCCCCCTGTCATGGTCAGATCATTACCTCCTGTGGCTGGTCTTCCGTTATGCCACCCCCCGCCGCTGGGCTGCGGAACCGACCAGGTGGTTCCGCCCCAGGCACCTAATGGACCCGGAACGGTTCCAGAGGGCGCTTGGGCCTATACCCATCACCCTTACCCACAGCCCAGTCGATGTCCTGGTGGATGCCTGGGAAAGGGCGGCCACCGGGGCACTTGACTGTGTTGTACCCTTGCGACCTCTGACCCGGCGCAGATCCCGTTGGGCTCCATGGTTCTCTGCGGAGCTCCGGGAAATGAAGCGTCGGAGACGGGGTCTAGAGAGCGGTTGGAGGTCCAGCCGGTCCGAATCTGACCGATTGCAGCTAAGAACCTTTATAAGGTCTTATCTTGCGGCGATAAGGATGGCGAAGTCTAACTACTTTGCTGCCCTTATCGCGTCCGCAGATAATCGCCCGGCCGCCCTGTTTAGGGTAACTCGCTCCCTCCTTAATCAGGAGGTGAGGAAGGATCCCTTACGGGGACGAGCCGAGGAGTTTAGTCATCATCTGGCAGACAAAATCGCTCAGATCCGGACCAGTCTGGACTCTGACTGGGCAGAGTCTGATGTGGAGGAATCGGACGGTCTTGAGCATGTTATCTGGACTGAGTTCGATCCTGTTTCCCCTGATGATGTGGACAGGATCATGGGGAGGCTGAGCACCACCACCTGTTTGTTGGATCCGTGCCCCTCCTGGCTAGCTTATGCGGCCCGGGAGGGGACACGAGGCTGGTTCCACGCAGTAATAACTGCTTCTTTGAAGGAGGGTGTCTTCCCTGCCGCCTTGAAGGAGGCGGTAGTGAGACCCCTCCTCAAGAAGCCTGCCCTGGACCCGGCTGTTTTAAATAACTATCGTCCAGTCTCCAACCTTCGCTTTTTGGCGAAGGTTGTTGAGAGTGTGGTGGCGCATCAGCTTCCTCTGTTCCTGGAGGAAACTGATTATCTGGACCCGTACCAATCGGGTTTCAGGCCCGGATACAGCACGGAGACGGCATTGGTCGCGCTGGTGAATGATCTCTGGCGGGCTCGGGACAGGGGTTGTTCCTCTGTCCTGGTCCTATTAGATCTCTCAGCGGCTTTTGATACCATCGACCATGGTATCCTACTGCGGCATCTCAGGGGGTTGGGAGTGGGAGGCACCGTTTTACGGTGGTTCTCCTCCTCTCTCCTGGGCCGTTCACAGTCGGTGTTGACGGGAGGGCAGAGATCCGCCCCGAGGCCTCTCATTTGTGGAGTTCCTCAGGGGTCGGTTCTCTCGCCCCTCCTGTTCAACATCTATATGAAGCCGCTGGGTGAGATCATTCGTGGTTTCGGGGTGGGGTATCATCAGTACGCTGATGATACCCAACTTTTTCTTTCCACCCCGAACCAACCCAGCGATGCCCTCGCCATGATGTCCCGGTGCCTGGAGGCGGTCCGGGTCTGGATGGGGAGAAACAGGCTTCGTCTCAATCCCGCCAAGACTGAGTGGCTGTGCATATCGGCATCTCGGGTCAACCAGACTATTCCATCTCTAACGATGGGGGGTGAGGTGTTACCCCCCATTGATAGGGCTCGCAACTTGGGCGCCCTCCTGGATTCACGACTCAATTTTGAAGACCATATAGGAGCCGTGACCAGGGGGGCTTTTGGCCAGGTTCGCCTGGTGCACCAGTTGCGACCCTATCTGGACCGAGATGCCCTATGCACAGTCACTCATGCGCTCGTGACCTCCCGTTTAGACTACTGCAACGCTCTCTACATGGGGCTGCCCTTGAAGACCACTCGGAGGCTTCAGCTGGTGCAGAATGTGGCCGCGCGAGTTGTGATGGGGGTTTCCCGATACTCCCATGTAACACCTCTACTCCGCGAGCTGCATTGGCTTCCGGTTGCCCTCCGGGTGAGATTCAAGGTGCTGGTGATGACCTATAAAGCCCTAAATGGCTTGGGTCCGGGATATCTGAGGGAACACCTGCTGCCGGCATCAAGCTCCCTTCGTCCTGTGCGCTCCCACAGGGAGGGTCTTCTCAGGGTGCCACCGGTAAGAGATTGCCGGCGGGTAACACCCAGGGATAGGGCCTTCTCAGTGGGGGCACCTGCCCTTTGGAACCAGCTGCCAGTGGAGCTGAGGACTGCCCCCAACCTCCGTTCATTCCGCCGGGGCCTGAAGACCTGGCTCTTCGAGCTCTCTGGCCCAGGCTGAGGATTAATCTTATTTTAACTGGGGTTTTATTTTGACAGGGACACATATAATTTCTTTTAAAATTTGTTTTTAACTTTTGTATTTTGGTTTTTTAATCACCCTGTAAACCGCCCTGAGTCCTCCGGGAAAGGGTGGTATATAAATGTAATAAAATAAATAAAATAAATAAAAATATATAATAAATGTAATAATTTTTTATCATTGCTTAATAAATCAATTCAAGTTATGGAGACAACACATTAAAAAGTGTATAAATCCAGGTATAAAAATCTCTCCAGAGGATGAAGGATTATTATTACTGAATTGTTCTGTCTTAGTGGCTCATTAATAGTTATAATGTATTCGTAGCCATTAATAGCCAATGATGGGAGAATTTTCTCGTTGGGTGAGCTGGTAAAACTACATTAACACCCACCCAGAAAGAAGAGTTGGCAATTAATTGGTGGGATCACAATATGAAATGTCAAAGGCAGAGTGTGCTTGTTCATTAGTGTATTAACAGGTTGAATTTTCCTCTCATTAAACACTGCACGTCTCTATCAGTTCAACTAGATGGATCTCACCTGCATTTAATGCAATTCAATATATTGCTGTTGTCTTCCATGTATGGTGAGACCCAGATCAGCTTCAGAAAGTCTCTTTCTGAATCTATTTGTGTTGCAATTTGTCCCTGAGAAAGAAGGTGCTTTGTGAGAAAGGTTTTGAGATTATGAAACATGATGTTTTTGAACTGTGTCTAATCAACAATAATTTGTGAAATTCTTATAGAGGTGAAGACAGAAAGGGATATTTTGATAGGTCTCAAAAGATCAGATCAAGGTAAAGAGCAATGTAAACTAGTTAGCAAATGACATTATAAAGTCCTGGGTAGGAAGATGAGGGGAGGAAAATTCACAGGAAATCAGATTCAAGTCAGCTGATACTAGTGATGTTTACTCTGCCTTTATGCTAGCAGAGAGGTGAAGTAGCGGCCATACAAGGGCTTTTGAGTTGCCACAATTGTCCTGGCCTCAGCAAGCAACAATTCAATCTAGAAAAGCTAAGCATGGTTAAACTTGGTTATTACCAGACTAGGAAATCACCAGTAAATCTTAGGTCTATGCACCAGACTGGAAAGTACCACCACCATCATGACCACCACCCACCAAAAAAATAAAAAAATAAAAATAAAAAAAATAAAAAAAATGAAGAAAAGGCAATGGCAAATACTTAAATACTGTTCTTTTTAAGTAAAGCTAAAAATAAAAATGACACAAACAGATGACCATCTATGCAATCCCATTAGAAAAGGAGGGTATAAAGGAGGGATTTCAGAAAAGGCATGCACAGCCACACTTCTCTATGCATTAATGATTCACCTGTGGAGACGGTTACCAGCATCAAATTCCTGGGTGTGCACCTAACGAGTAGGCTGGCTTGGTCATTCAAAAGTGAGAAACTGGTGAAGCTGGCACAGCAGTGCCTGCACTTTCTGCATCACATGAGAAAAGCACATCTTCTTTCCCCTGTCCTGACCACTTTCTACAGGGGAACAATTGAGAGCATCCTGTCATACAGCATCACAGTCTGGTTTGGAAGCATCACTGCTTCAGACAGGAAGGCAGTGCAGAGAGTGGTGAGGATGGCCGAAAAGATCATTGGCAGTTCACTCCCCCTAGGACATAGCACAGAAGTGTTGCTTGAGTAGGGTCCATAAGATTATCTAGGACACTACACACCCTCTTCACGACCTGTTTCCCTTGTTACCTTCTGGGAGGAGGCTTCATGGTATCCATAGCAGAACATTCAGATTCAGCCATAGTTTCATTCCATACAGCATTAACCTTGTGAACTCTCAGGCTTCCTCCTTCAGTTTTATATTCAAGATGGACAGTATTTAATATTTATTAGTTATGTATATGTAGGGGTGCGGGTCTATACATATGTGTATATAATATGGTTAGGTGTGTGTCATGTATGTGTTCCACTTTGAGAGTGGGCAACTAAATTTCATTTTTGATGTGTGCTGTTGTGCCCACAGTAAAAAAAAATATCTTATTTTATTGTATACACATGCATCATCACAAAGGAAGAGCTAGATGAGAGGAGAGCGCATTGTATAACTTGTATCAATACAGATTTAGACATCTCTGTACAATTTACATCAAAATATAATACACATGAGCCTGTGATTTAGTGCCTTCCAGTGACTTATAGCCTACTATTGATGGGCCCCTTCAAGGCCACTCCTGCTGTCCAGCTGGAAGACTGTTATCTTCAAGCCAGACTGTCTAGATATTCTTTCAAAAAGAGTATGCTTTTACAGAAATGAATCTTTCAACTATAGCACTTTTCTCCTTAAAATGGGATATACTGTTATCTTCTCAATAGAACACAAGAAAAGATATGGCTTATTTAACCTTAATCTCTGAGGTTTTAGAAATATAAGAATTGTCATGATGGTTTTTTTTACACATTCAGGTCAAAGCGGTGTCTGTGGGACAGTACAATCAAAGATGAATATGAATACCTTTTCATTTCCTTTTTAGGCAAGCATCATTATGCATATACCAAAAGAGGAGAAGGTCAAATAACACGAGGCAGACCCAAAAGAAGATGGAGAGACAACATCAAAGACACAGTACAACAGCATCAATTAACAATAGTTGAGTCTGCCAGAAAAGCAAGAACCAGAACTTTGTATCTCCTTGGACACAGCAAAAAAAGGAAGTAAAAAAGATTATTATGCAGTGCTTAGAAAAAAGATACATTTAAAAATTACTATAGCAATGAAATTAGATAAGAAAAAGGTGGGGGGAAGAAACAGAGCTAAAAGTAAGTTTACACCAACACCACTCTGGGCCTTTGAACAGTAGTGGACCTCTCTGGCTTCCACCAGGTCCAATCGCAACTTCATATATTGGCTTTTGTTCTTGAAACTTCCCCATTTCTCTTTTTGGGGTTCTCATCAGCTCAAGCCAACCACAAATGTTTCAGTCATTCATTTCCTCTTGATTGATTCAATCTTGCTTCAGCTTTGTCTCTATTATGATGGAATGAAGCAATAACACTGGATTATTTTGAAGGACATGAGGTTGTTGAGTGTTGCTTGTAGATGATCAGTGCTGGGTAATTGAACTTCATGACCTATTTGTTTATTACATTTCTCCATCTCCATCTCACCTAACTGATTCTGGGTGGTTTACACACAGACACAGACACACATATCAGTTTCCAAATAATTTAAATATATACTGTGTGTGTGTGTGTGTGTGTGTGTGTGTGTGTGTATAGTGTGTGTCTATTTTTTGTATTGCTAACAAAGAAAGGGAGACTAATATGGCCATTTCAAACTCATTTGTTATCATCAGTCAGCCATACCCTTCTGAGATTCGAACCTGGGCCGATTGCACATTAGGCAATTGTTCTAACCTTTAGGCCACAGGCTCTTTCTCACTTTGTTAGCTGAGAGGCAAGGGAGATATGTATTAAGTGTTTGTTAAGTATTTTAGATTTGTCCCGTGTTTGGGGCCTAGCAAGGTATTCTAAAATACTTAACAAACACTTCACACACACACACACACACACACACAGTATATTCAAATTATTTGGAAACGTATCGATTTAAGCCGATTATACTATTTAGATATGTTCATAGCTTTTGTAAGTGTACCATGGAGATTTTAATATTGCTATGCATAACTTATTATTTAGCTGTATGACCCATAACACTGAAATCAGAAAGTTTCAAGATGGTTTGCATTAAAAACTTAGCAAAGCAAGCAAGCAAAATGCAGATGACTCAAAAATTAACTGGTACTTTGGGAAACCACACACACACATGCACATACATATACACACATAAAAACAATCATCCCTCATCATCTGTCATTTAATGGGATTGCAAAACACCATGTTATACTAAGGATATTTTTCTACATCACCCTGACTCTGGATTGAATAAATATAATAATATTCAGATGTGATATTTCTTTATGACCAGACCACCTCAATATACTTCTTCCATACTGGGCATTCACTTTTGTATTCAGTTCACTTTTATTCAATACCATTCACTATTGAACCAACTGTTTCTTCTTTTAGCCCATACACTTTTAAGTGCCTCATTTCCACTGCTCAGTATTGAACCATGTCCTCAAGGTTTCATTTATTCTCATGCATGCTTAACTTCACTCATATAACTGTTTTCATTTACATTCAGCAACCAACCTTCACCTACATATTTATGCAAAATATACTATTATTAAAGCTTATTCAGTTTGTCTTACTGCAACCCCTAAATCAACAGTAATATAATAATGTTTTTTTCTCACATTCATGCATTTCTCAGTGACCTACAATAAAGTGAAATCATGATTTGAACAGCCCATGCTTGGCATAGAGCCACGCTCCTCAAATTTTGCTCATTTCTTCAGTTTTATTCTAAGTACACATCTGATCTCATCATACTATTCTCACATCACCCATGATTTTCTTTTCATCATTTTCCTTCTGGGGGAATAAAATTCACTGCATTCATTTCAGTTCTCTTCTTTTAATTTAATTTTTAATGTATTAATATTTCTATATTTCTTCGTCTTCTTCTTCTTCTTCATCATCATCATCTTCATCTTCATCTTCATCATGTTGTTGTTGTTGTTGTTGTTGTTATTATTATTATTATTATTATTATTATTATTATTATTATTATTATTATTATTATTCCCATACAAATCTCTAAAATGCTCCTTCCAGCATTCCTGCATTTCAATTTAATTGCCAATGACTTCTTGACATTCATTCTTTTATATATATATATATATATATATATATATATATATATATATATATATATATATATATATATATATATATATATATATATATATATATATATATATATATATATATATATATATGTGCAAATTATTCAAATTGCTAATAAAGAATTTGGGAGGCTAAGATGATCATTTCGAACTCATTTATGTTCTCATCAGTTAGTCATACCCTTTATCTGAGATTCGAACCCGGGCTGATTGTATATCAGGGAGTGTTTTTAACCTCCTGAGCCACGGGGTTCTTTCTCTCTTATATTAGCTGGAAGGCAAGGCAAATGTATGTTTAAGTATTTGTCAAGGCTTTTTTGAATGGACCTTGCTAATTAACTCTTTCATTCCTGGCTCAGGAGGTTACAAACACTCCCTGATATACAATCAGCCCGGGTTCGAATCTCAGATAAAGGGTATGACTAACTGATGAGAACATAAATGAGTTCGAAATGATCATCTTAGCCTCCCAAATTCTTTATTAGCAATTTGAATAATTTGCACAAATAATGAGCTGTCATAAGTTGACTAGTTCCTGTGGATAAGCCCTGAGCCGGGCCAAAACAGGAATGAAAGAGTTAATTAGCAAGGTCCATTCAAAAAAGCCTTGACAAATACTTAAACATATATATATATATATATATATATATATATATATATATATATATATATATATATATATATATATATATATATATATATATATATATATATATATATATATATATATATATATATATATATATATATATATATATATATATATATATAAATATTTTATTAATGTTCTATTTTTACAATCAAGTACCTAATAGAAAACGTGATGACTGAGTCCATTAGTGATTCCATGGTACATGTAAACTTCTTCAAACTAAATCCAATATTACACCCTCCAGTACATCCTCTCTTCTTCTGGTAATAGACATTTTTCCACACTAAGCAAATATAGTTCTTGTTGTTATTAGTAAATACATAATTGCCTATCAACATTTGTTACATTTTTCTAATAGTGTCAATAATATCAGTTTAGAATATCTTTTCTAACCAAAGCATATCTTAATTGCATTTGCACTCAATATTCATTTATTCAGTCCATATCCTATTTTCGCTTTTTTCCATTTTAATTTCCCATCTATGTTCAAAATATCCCAATCATTTATAATTTCAGAACAAGTTATATTTGAGTAACCAAAAGCTTCCCTTATTCAAAGTTCTTAGCATATTTTTATTTCCCTTTTCAAACCAAGATATAATATTTTAATTACAAATCCTATCTATCTAGTTATAATAATACTTCTATTTCTAGCAATCTATTCTTAACCATGTTCAAACATCTAACTGGTGATATAACATCCCCTCTAATAGGTCAAAGCTTCTGTTTCCTTCAGTCTTACTCTAGCTTTCTTCCTTTGCCAATTAACTTTCCAAGTCAATGCATTTGGATCATCAAATAATTCTTCCTCTATTTTTATGTATATTATTTGAAACAAGAGAAACAATTTAGTTAAAGTATTTTTGGAAGTACTAGCCCATTAATATTCATTAAACAGCCTCTCTCCTCCAGTTCCCCACAGTTTTGTTACTGTCTTTATCTTCCATTCCATCAGCTCTCCTTCCTTATCCTGCAGTATGTTCTGAAACCTTGGTTTGTAAAATGTCTTTTTTGTTTCCAATATTATTGTTGTGTCTTTATTTATCTGAGTCTGGTTGTTAGTTTCTTCCTTTAGATCAGGGGTGTCAAACTGCCGGCCCATGGGCCGGATGCATCATGGAGAAACCACACCCATACCATTGCCAGCAATGGAAAAAAAGTCATGATATGTCACAACACGTCATGTGACATTGCGAGTTTGACACCCCTGCTTTAGATACTCAATGTTTGTGTCAGCATTCTCTAATTTTCCTTCTATTTACTGGGTTGCTGGTTCCTTCTCTGTAATTATTTTCTGAGCTTGTAGGTTTAGATTAAAAAAATGTTCTTTTGTCTCCTTTGTGTTATTTTTAATCTCATCACAAGCTAAAGCAATTGTTTCTTATATTAATTTTAATATAGAAAGAATTTCTTTCTGTGGTTCATCAGTATTTTCTTGGTGATATGGCAAACTGAGGCTTCTGGAGACAGATGTTAAAGATAGTTTTTTTTTACTATTTAGAGTTAAGTATAGAACATCCATTTTATTTTTTATAAGTAGCCTTTATAAATTTATTCAACCAGCTAGCCGTTCTTAAACCTCCCCTAAGCAGATATAAGTAAAATTCAATTTTTTTCTGTCCAATGAGAAATATATCCTTTCTGTCCAGGGAGAAAAAAGAACCATTAAAGGTTGTTTAACAATCAAGATTTATAATTCAAAGTGTCCTATCATATCAGGCGACAGTGTATGTTTCTTCTACAGGAAAATAGTTCTACAATACAGTTCTAAAAGTCAGTATTTGTGTTCATAGTTCAGACAGGCCAATTTTAGAGTAATATTGTCAGTTCTGCCACACAGATAAGCAGCCCCCAAGTCTGTTCCTTTTTCTGAGCTGCAATTCTCAAAAGTAAAATTTTCCAAGGCCAGTCAAAGTCTTATCTAACTCTGGGCTTCAAGCCAGGTTTCTTTTAGGGATAAATAAGTTGTAGTGCCATAATTCACCACTAGATGTCATTAATGCCATTTTTCAGTTTTTAAATTCAAAACTTATATTGTAAACTTTTCAAGTCCTTTTTAAAAAAAAAAACACTTTTAGTCCCCAAATTCCAAATTAGTCTTGTAGGTTTCTCCTTTCTTCCCCCAAGTAATTAATTCGCTGCTTTCCTGAGGGAATGGGGCAGAAATTCTCTTTCCCTCCTCTGGGAGAGTGCTTTGGGTAGATTTTCAGGAAGAGATCTTAAAGAGAGGCTTAGGTCTCACCCAGTTTCATCCACATTGCTGTAAAATTGCTTGACAGTGCTTGTTGTCTTCTGACTGGCTGCGCAAATGTAGCCAGTCTTTCCCCCGCCAATTTGGAGGGCTTCCTCAGATCAAACGGGAGGACTGCCACCCCCCACCCCCCACAATCAATGAGGGTCCCCTCCTTGCTTGCTGCCTCTACGGGTGACTTTCGACCCTTTCCAGGGTCCCCCAGCAGGGCAAAATCAAATGCAAAAGACAGAGCCCCATCTTCCTGCATCTGCTTCACCACAACGTCAAAACTGGAACATCACATTCATTCTTAATTGTGTTCACTCTGCTGGAAGTTTAGCCCTCTATACTCACTTCTCAAAATTTCCTTCACAATCAGTCTACTTTTCTTTCGCTTCTAATTTAACTGTCCTTTCTTTCTTTCTTTCTTTCTTTCTTTCTTTCTTTCTTTCTTTCTTTCTTTCTTTCTTTCTTTCTTTCTTTCTTTCTCTCTCTCTCTCTCTCTTTCTTTCTTTCTTTCTTTCTTTCTTTTTTGTAATCTTGCAAGGATCTTTTTGTCTAAATTATTCAATATATTTTTTTTATCCTCAGTTTTGGAAGCAATTATTCGGTTATATGCATTTGTCTCATCCACAGCCTCTTTCACTTCATTATTCCATTAAACATCCTTTTTCATATTTCCTGTTAGCATAACTTCACATACTTCTGTGGCACTCAGGATCATGATTTTTGTCACCTTTATATCCTCTTTTATTATGCCCCATTTCCCATTCATCCTTTTGGGCGATTCTAATATTTTTTCAAACAGAATTAACACTTCTCTTTCTGCAGGCATTCTGCTTTTATTCCAGTTTCTTTCTTTTCTTCTATGTCCATTTTTCCATAAGATTCACTTACAATCCTACAATCAAAACCTCTCATTGCCCTTTTCTTCCTCACCAGTTTTCAGTCTTTGATCATAAACTGTCACATCAAATTATGCTTTATGTTCATTTTTTTACATGTATATGTATTAATAGACTTGCGCTTGGCTCATGCATTTGAAACAAACAGCTCTTTTTCTAAAGCCACACTTAACCTAAGAGTCACCATTTCACATTCATTCTTGGATCTTTGAAAGGCCCAGTGTCTATTTCTGTACTCAACCTTCTCAGTCCCACACATCATTCATTCATACCACCAGGCAGAATATTTTCATTTCTGAACTGTGCTCATTCAGAATGTGGCACAGGTTTTCCCAGACTGATCCTTTCATTTTCACCTTTTATAACTGTAAAATGAAAAAACCAACAATCATGGATTTCTGTATTCATATACACTGCTAACAATCTAGAAGAGATAAAGCTAATTTATGCCAACATAATTTTTAACATTTCCATTGATAATGAAATCTATACTTTCACTTCCTTTTATGTATTCATCATCACGCCACAAAATGTTGTAAGCTGCCCAGAGTTACCCTGTGGTAAAATGGGCAGCCAATAGATTTGATAAATAAAATCAGAACCGCTTCATTTAGAGCTATTGTATTTCCCCCCATTCTCTTGCATTTAATAGACACAAAGCAGTATTTCTTTCCAGGCCCTGGTTTCTAAATTCCCCTCTGTCCTAGCTCTTCTCCTCTGAGCATGCTCCAGTTTGTCAATGTTTATTTTAAAATGTGAGTATAGAACAAGTTGAACTCCTCCAGCTATACAGAACAGAGATCTGAACTTCATGTTTCTGTTAATGTGGTCGAAGATTGCATTTGTTCTCAGGGCTTGCTGCTATCATTTCTCATTTGTTTCCCCACTATATTTTCCTTTGTCTCTCATGCTCACCCTACACAACATGCAGAAGATTCCATCAAGAAGGTGATGTACCTTCAATCACATTTTGCTCTACTGCAAAGATCAAGATGAATTGAAACTCAAGCAAAGGATGGAAAAAAGAACCAAACTGTGCATTTTAAAACATGGAGAGGCAGACAAAATGCTCTGTTAACTTTAGAGAGGAATACTTAGGAATGAACAAAACCAAGGGAACAAAACTCCAGAAATTTGTTACTTGAAAAATGCACATTCAAAATTTGTTGTAGCCATAGAGATACAGCACCCAAACTGGCTGCTACCCAGAACATTTAATCTAATAGAACTTATCCTTTTGTGTTTGGGGAGTAATTCTTCCAGGTTCATGGACATCAGCCCTCAGTCTAGACAGCAGCTCTCTTGTCTCCAGAAAAGTAGTATTGACTTAGGGCAGGGGTCGGCAACCTAAAAAAGGAAAAGAGCCACCGGGAACCGGTTCCATCACAAATTAAAAAAACTGGGAGCCGCGTGCGTGTGTCCATGCATGCGCATGCGCAAAAAACGTTTTGCGCATGCACAAAACGGTTTTTTGCGCATGCGCGGACGCACGCAGTTGCCATTTTTTTAAAAAAGTGAGATGGAACCGGTTCCCGGTTGCCCGACGGCGACGGCCCGTCTGCAAAGCTGCCGCTTTCGGCAGCTTTGCAGACGGGCCGCGGCAGCTTCCTCAAAGAGCGACGCCGCGGCCCGTTCGCGCGGAGGTACGCGCGCACCTCTCCAAAGGTTTGGGGAGGTGCGCGCGCAGCTCCGCCCATTTGGGGAGGTGCGCGCGCACCTCTCCAAACGGGCGGTGCCACTCTCCATTTGGAGAGGTGCGCGCGCACCACTGCCCGTTCGAAGAGGTGCGCGCGCACCGGGCGGCTGGGAGCCGCATGAGACGGCTCAAAGAGCCGCATGCGGCTCCGGAGCCGCGCGTTGCCGACCCGTGACTTAGGGTCTTTGACCTCTAGGGGACTTGTCATCTTCTGTCAAAGAAAGTGTTTGTTTAATCCAGGATCTTGTGTCTAGAAGAGACTGGTTTTGTCATTTCAAGGAAGAGAGAGAGAATGAGAGAGAGAGAGAGAGGGAGGGAGGGAGGGAGGGAGGGAGAGGAGAGGAGAGGAGAGGAGAGTTGTGTTGCTGGTTGTTTGCACTTAAAAATGAGGCCCAATCTGGGTTTATGAAGCAGATTCTGCTTCATGGTTTATGAAGTAGATTCTGGTGTGTCTAGCCAGACACTTAAAACTAAATTTTGAGGGCATGTAATAGCTTGATTTACCTATCATGGTAAAGCCACAATTGATTTGTTCAGGCTTAATGTGTATGAATCCAGACATTGTAGTTCACATGACATAATTTATGCTATGTGTAATGGGTAAATCAAGCCATTCTGTCCTGTTCAATAAACCATGGATAAAGCAAAATATAGCTTAGTGCAATGAGCATATCCAGATTAGTCTTCCCCTATATTTTTACTTTGGAGATAGTTTTTGTTACAAATGGAGAGGGATATCAAATTCTACCTTCCTGTTGGAAACTTTTTTCCAAGGACTCCCTAGTATGTAGGTATGTACCGATGTATAAAACTTCTTAACTCCCCATCTCCCTTGAACAGGGGCTCTGGGCAGAGATGTATGTACAGACATACATACACATTCAGTACAACATACACATTCAGAATGTAATGTATATATACAAACGTTAATAACAAGTTAGAACCATTTATTCCGCTTATTTCTATGAGGTAAACACCACTGACAGGGAAACACGCGGGAACTTTGACAGCTGTCAAAGTTCCCCGCCAGGGCGCAGGCGCAGCCATTTGACAGCTCGCGGCTGTCAAAACACCGAAGCCGGCTCACCATGCGGGAAGAAGAACTGTCAAGATGTGACGGCGGTGATTGGTCCAGCTAGACGCGGCGCCAAAAGAAACGATCCTGATTGGACTACACTGACAGCTGCCGGCTATAAAAGCCGGACAAGTTATTCTGTTCTTTGCCTTGTTCTGAAATAAATCCTAGTTAAGTAACCTGTCGTCCCGAGTGGTCCTTTGGCTACTTCACTGGCGACGAAGGTGGGATCGCTCCGGAGCTGAAGTCACGGCCGAGGAAGGGAATTCCCGGCCAAGAGCTGTCACTGGAAGTTTTAACTTCCGAACGGAGCGAGCCCAGGACCGGACGACATGGCCAACTTCGGGCGTGTGAGGGAATTCGACACCCGCCATCCGGAGAGATGGCAGCCACACCTGGGACAGGTCGAAGGTTTCCTCCTCGTCAGTAAAATTACCGACGACAGAGCAAAGGCCGCTGCCCTCCTGTACATCAGTGGGCTCCCGGTATACGACGACGCCGTCGGGCTGTTCAGCCCGGTGCCCATCACAGAAGTCTCCTACGCGGACCTGGTCGACCAGCTCAACAAACATTACATGCCAGCTCACTCAGAGCTGTACTGGCGAGTACAATTCGCCCAGAAGAAGCAGCGACCGGACGAGCCCGCAAACGACTTCATCGCCGGGGTCAGGCATGCCGCTCGTAACTGCAGTTTTCCTGACCTGGAAGACCGCATCCGGGACCAAGTGGTAATAGGCTTGAGGGATGAACGGCTCCAGAAAAAACTTACATCAAAGCCCGACATGAGCCTAGCCGAACTTACCCGAGAAATAATGGCCTATGAATACAACCACAAGAAAAAACCGACCACATCAACACCGGAAAGTCCAGCAACCGTATACCATGAAAACGCAACCTTCAGTGACAGCGACGAGTCAGTAGACTTCACAGACGGAGAGGCCCTACAACGCAGGATGGAGCGACGACAACAGCGAAGAAATGACACATCAGACCGCCAAAGAGCCAGAAACCCCCCGCCACCACGACATGATCAACGGGCTACCTGCGCCAGCTGCGGGGGCAACCATGCCAGGGGAAGCTGCCGGTTCCGAAACGCAAAATGCCACAATTGCGGTAAAACCGGCCACATCAAGCCAGTGTGCCGAAGCCGGCCCCGCGACAACGTGCATGATCTGGAGGCTAACCCCCCAGGTAGGCCAACCGCCCATGTCAACAGGGGAGGAACACCAGGGAACCTAGTAGAAACAATAGATAAGGTGCACAGCCTAAGCCCAAAAGTAAAGATCAGGGTAAAAAATTCAAGGAGTCACCTGCAACATGGAGGTGGACTCCGGGTCAGCAGTCTCCTTAATATCGTTTAAAACATATCAGGAGATCTGCCAACGGAGCCATAGGGAAATTCCCCTTAAAAAAACCCAGGTCCACCTAGCAGACTTCCAAAAAACCCCCATTCCACTAGAAGGGAAGGCTAAGGTCGCAGTAGAATACAAAAAATTCAAGGGACCCCTAGAAGTCTTAGTGACTCCAGGAAACCGCACCAATCTAATCGGGCTGAACTGGTTCAGCCCCCTGGGCATCGCCATTACTGGGGTAAACACAGTGCAAGCCTCAAGCCTCGAAGCCGTCTGCAACAAGTATGCAGACGTCTTTGATGGCACACTGGGGAAATACACCGGCCCTCCCATCTCCTTAAAATTAAACCCAACCATCCAACCCATAAAAATAAGGGCTAGGAGGGTTCCATTTGCTCTCAAAGAAAAAATAGAGAACGAATTAGAACGCCTCGTAAGACTAGGGGTACTGGAACCTACTGAAGGGGGAAGCTGGGAGACACCAATAGTCACCCCAATGAAACCTAACGGGGAAATTAGATTATGTGCAGACTATAAGGTGACCCTTAACCTAGCTCTAAGCCCCCATGCTTACCCGGTGCCAGCGGTGAGGGACGTCCTCGCTTCCATCCGCTCCGGCGCCATTTTCGCAAAACTTGATCTGATGCAGGTGTACTTGCAACTGCCTGTCACAAATGACACCGCGGAAGCTCAAACAATTGTCACGCACCGCGGAGCTTTTAAAGTGAAAAGACTTCAATTCGGCATATTGGCAGCCCCGGGTATCTTCCAAGGTATCATGAAAAAAACCTTAAAAGGAATACCCGGGGTTTGCCCCTATTTCGACGATGTTCTCATCGCCGGAGAAAACGAAGCAAACTTAGCTGACAGACTGTCAGCTGTGCTGAGCCGGCTCAGAGAAGCCGGTCTCAAACTAAAACGAGAAAAGTGCTCCATCGGAGTCACAACCACAGAGTTCCTAGGGTACAAAATAGACGCCCAGGGCATCCACCCCACCACTGAAAAATTAAAAGCTATTCAAACAGCTCCCAGTCCGAAAAATAAACAAGAACTCCAAGCCTTTTTGGGATTATTAAACTTCTATCATGCCTTCCTTCCCCACAAAGCCACGATAGCCGAACCTCTCCACAGGCTCCTGGACAAGGGCACTGCCTGGTCCTGGACCAAAACGCATGAAAATAGCTTCCAGTCATTAAAAATATTATTTGTAACAGTTCAACTGTCACACTCTTCAGAGAAGACACACCAGTATGCATTGCTTGCGATGCATCTCCCTATGGAATTGGGGCGGTGTTAAGTCACCTATACAAGGATGGCACCCAAAGACCCATAGCCTTTTATTCCTGCACACTTTCAAAAGCTGAAAGGAACTACGCGCAGATCGACAGAGAAGCACTAGCAATAGTCGCTGGGGTAAAAAAGTTCCATGACTATCTCTATGGCAGACCCTTTACTATATTCACGGATCACAAACCCCTGCTAGGGATATTCACCTGGGACAAAACAACCCCACAGATTCTATCACCAAGAATACTGCGCTGGTCAACCTTCTTGTCAGCATATTCATACAAATTGATACACAAACCAGGGAAAGAATTAGGACACGCAGACTGCCTCAGCAGACTGCCTATTCAAAGCAAGGATATGACCCAGCGCCTGCAGGGCTCATTCTGGCAATATCACAACTTCCAGACTGCCCCCTTTCCGCTAAAATCATAGCTAAAAATTCAGCTAAGGACAAAGTACTGAGCAGGGTTCTTAAGTGGACAACCACAGGATGGCCAGCCAAAAATCCACACCCACAATTCCAGCCATACTATAACAGAAAAAACGAAATGTCATCACACTTGGGATGCCTTCTGTGGGGGAACAGAGTAGTGATACCAGACAAAAACATAGCGCAAACACTAGACACCCTACACGAAGGACATCCAGGCATAGTTAAAATGAAAGCTCTAGCCAGAAGTTATGTGTGGTGGCCAGGCATAGATAAGGATATAGAAAAATATGTGGGAGGCTGCTACCCCTGCCAAACAACAAGAAGTGAACCACCCCAGGCCCCAGTACATAGATGGGAAACAACAAAAAACCCATGGTCACGCATACATCTAGATTTTGCAGGACCAATCCAGGGGCAGAGTTTCCTAATAATAGTTGACAGCTACTCAAAATGGCTAGAAGTAATCCCCCTTAGGAAAACTACTTCAGGGGCCACCATACAAGCCCTTAGGAAGATCTTTGCCACCCACGGCCTCCCAGACACCATGGTTTCAGACAATGGACCACAATTCACTTCTCGTGAATTTCAGATGTTCGCTATGAAGAACTGTATTAGGCTGGTCACGTCTGCGCCGTTCCACCCATCGACGAACGGGATGGCTGAAATTATGGTGCGCTCGACTAAAGAAGCATTAAAAAAGTTCGTAAAAGGGAACTGGCAGCGACGACTCAGCCAGTTCCTGATGGCACAACATACAACTCCTTGTACGGCAACCGGCAAAAACTCCAGCGGAGCTAAGATGGGGAAGGAGACTAATAACGCGGCTCGACAGACTGCATCCCGACACTTACATTGCAGAGCCGGATCACCCCCCCCCCACCCCGTACATTTAAACCTGGGCAAATGATCTGGGCACGATCATACACATCCAAAAACAAATGGGTCCAAGGGACTGTATTACAACAAACAGGACCCATTTCCTATTTAATACACACGCCTACTGAAGGCAACTTACGACGGCACATAGATCAGCTCAGGCCAAGACAACCACAACACCACCCAGACCTTCCCCCACCGGACAGCCAACCCCCACCTCCCCTAGACATCATACCGGCACCAGATCAGGAGGAAGGGGAGCAAGAGAACATACCACCACCGGAACACGACAACGCACCACCCCCAAGACGTTCTAATAGAAACAGAAGAGCACCAGCATATTTAAGGGACTATGAATGGGCTGGCTCCAACAACCAACAAGGGGGAGGAAACAATCCAGGGGAGGGGTAAGGGGTGTAATGTATATATACAAACGTTAATAACAAGTTAGAACCATTTATTCCGCTTATTTCTATGAGGTAAACACCACTGACAGGGAAACACGCGGGAACTTTGACAGCTGTCAAAGTTCCCCGCCAGGGCGCAGGCACAGCCATTTGACAGCTCGCGGCTGTCAAAACACCGAAGCCGGCTCACCATGCGGGAAGAAGAACTGTCAAGACGCGACGGCGGTGATTGGTCCAGCTAGACGCGGCGCCAAAAGAAACGATCCTGATTGGACTACACTGACAGCTGCCGGCTATAAAAGCCGGACAAGTTATTCTGTTCTTTGCCTTGTTCTGAAATAAATCCTAGTTAAGTAACCTGTCGTCCCGAGTGGTCCTTTGGCTACTTCACAGAACCTAATCTTATCTCCTCCAGTATGAAAACCCTTCAAATATGTACACTTTAGTTCCCAGAATTCCGCAGCCAGCATAGCCAATGATGTGAACTCAGAGTTGCAGCCCAGCTCTGTGGAAGGTGACTTGCTTGGGGAAAATTGCTCAAGTTTGTCCAACGTGATAACACTCAGTCCTATTTGCCCAGAATGACTCTTTTAGGAAAAACAAGAAGAAATGCTGCAGAATTTGTGGATGGGCCTGTTTTCCCATTCTCTTTCATCACCCTGCTCCTCTATTTTCCAGTCCAACTGACACAGAGTTCCATTCACAGATCCTTGAAGGAGAACGACTTGATAGCTTTACACATCCTCCTTCACCTCTACCATTCAGATTCTTTTGCATATGACTAAACACCCTACAGCAGACATATCAAACTCGAAACGTCACGTGACATAGTGCGACACATCAGAGCTTTTTCCCCATTAACGGCAATGGGGTGGGCGCAGTTTCATTGTGATGCATCCTGCCTGTGGGCCGGCAGTTTGACACCCCTGCCTTACAGACTGCAGGGATTATTCTGAGCCCTTTTGAGTCATAAAGAGAGATGCCTGGTATCTCTCTCATTCCACCATTTCCCAGTAAAGTAGGCCATGCAAGGGAGCTCGGAAGTCTTTCTCTTTTCACTTTCATTGGGGATTAGCTCATCAGCCAGGTGCAAAGCTCTAGGCTGCTACCTAGATGCGATTCTGGAGCAGCTGCCTAGATGCGATTCTGGAGCAGCTGCCTAGATGTGATTCTGGAGCACCTGCCTCAAGGTTGTTGGGGAGAGGATGCTAGCAATTTGACATCTTTCCTTTTCAGTGTGGTAGATATATTTGCTGCTTCAGGATAGCTTAGGTGTCTATCTATCTCCCAAGACAGCCTGACTCTTTACAACGTGTCTCCTTTCATTCCCATTCCAGTCCCTGCAACAATATGCAATCATAGCAAAGTACCTGAATGTAAAATCACTCACATGTTAGCTTTTCATCATCACAGCTGGTGATAGGCTTTTAACAGAAGAAAGGTGACTTGGTGGCTTTGTAGCTACTTTCTTATAATACTTCCTTATAACCCTCAGATATTTTAGCAAAGGGAGAGATGAACGTGTCAAGCTTCTAGTAACAGCCTGGGTTGGAGGCAGTTAACCCCAAGAGTAAATTTCTCAGAATATTAATTAGTAAAATGTATTAAGAAGGAGGTTTATTTATTTAGAAAATTTATATTGCCGCCTACTCGCACATGGCGACTCATGGTCGCTTACAGGATTGTTGGGGGCAATTAAGCTGACTTTGTAATAATGCCGCTTGGAGGGGGTGTGTGAAAGCCCCAATAAGCAGGCATATACATAGAATGAAGGCTACTGCTAAGCTTGTAAGCCGCCCTGAGTCTTCGGAGAAGGGCGGGATATAAATGGAATTAAAATTAAAAAAAATAAATAAAAACACAATATAAAAGAAATAAAAATAATAGAAGATGCAAATAATAAAATAATAACCCCCACCCCTTTCAAAACATTTTGGAAGATTTGCAGATCCAAATCCAAGAGTTGCACTAAACCAATGTTTCTCAAACTTGACAACTTTAAGATGTGTGGACTTCAATTCCCAGAATTTTAGAAGTTGAAGTCTTCACATCGTAAGGTTACCATGTTTGATAAGCACCACACTAAAATTTATTTTTTGAAATCATAGAAGATGTAAGGCATTTGATAAAATAGGCCATAACCTACTACTTGACAAGATAGAAAAATGTGGGTTAGACAGCATCACCACCAGATGGATTCGTAGCTGGCTGACCAGCCATACTCAGCGTGTGGTCCTCAATGGAACTGCATCTACATGGAGGGAAGTGTGTAGTGGGGTGCCCCAGGGCTCTTTTCTGGGCCCAGTGCTCTTCAACATCTTCATCAATGATTTGGATGAGGGGATAGATGGGAAACTCATCAAATTTGCAGACAACACCAAGCTGGCAGGAATAGCCAACATTCCAGAAGACAGGCTTAAGATACAGGAGGATCTGGACAGACTTGAACACTGGGTGCTATCTAACACAATGAAAGTCAATGGTGAAAAAAGTAAGATTCTACGTTTAGGCAAGAAAAACCAAATGTACAGGCATAGGTGGTACCTTGCTCAATAGTAGTAACTGTGACAGGGATCTCGGAGTGCTAGTGGACAATCACTTAAATAGGAGCCAGTAGTGTGCTGCAGCTGCCAAAAACACCCCAACACAGTGCTAGGCTGCATTAACAGAGGGATAGAATCAAGATCACATGAAATGTTAATACCACTTTACAATGCCTTGGTAAGGCCACACATGGAATACTGCATCCAGTTTTGGTCACCACAATGTAAAAAAGATGTTGAGAAAGAGTACAGAGAAGAAAGAGTACAGAGAAGAGCAACAAAGATGATCAGGAGACTGGAGGCTAAAACATATAAGGACCGGTTATTGGAATTGGGTGTGTCTAGTCTAATGAAGAGAAGGTCTAGGGGTGACATGATAGCAGTGTTCCAATATCTCAGGGGCTGCCATAAAGAAGAGGGAGTCAAGCTTTTCTCCAAAGCACATGAAGTCAGGACAAGAAGCAATGGATGGAAATTAACCAAAGAGAGAAGCAACCTAGAACTAAGGAGAAATTTCCTGACTGTTAGAACAATTAATCAGTGGAACAACCTGCCTCCAGAAGCTGTAAATGCTCCAACATTGGAGTTTTTAAGAAGAGACTGGACAGCCATTTGTCTGAAATGGTATAGGGTTTCCTGCCTGAGCAGGGGGTTGGACTAGATGACTTCCAAGGACCCCTCCAACTTTATTATTATTATTATTAAGAGAGAAATGGGAAATACAGGTAGTCCTTGACATAGGACTAGTCACTGAGCAACCATTCGAAATTACAACAGAACTCCCTGGGGATATTTATGAAAATATTCAAAATTCTGACAGTTCTTCCCCCCAAGCCATGTGACCCCACTTTGAGTGCTCAGCAGCTGGCGGGCCTATATGGCCATTTGCAATGTCACACAGCCATGTGACTGCATTTTACAATGGTTTTGTTGAAAACCATTATATACTTCAGGTTTTCAGCAAAACCAGCTGATAGCAAACATTGGCTTGCTTATTGACCATAGCATTTGCCTAACCAATGCCACAAAAAGGTTGTGAAATTGGGTCAATCACATGGTTGACCAAAGTTATGACCATTATGATTTACAACTGTGATGGACAGGTCCATTATGATTGTAACTCGAGAACTACCTGTACCCATATTAATTGTGTTCAGTTTTATTAAAATTAATCAACTTTGTTTTTATCTTGCCCCTAATTGCTTTATAGTCCTAGACCACTCAAATTTGAATGGCAGCCATTCCAATACCAAATGCAGACCCCAGCATACAAATCATTGCACACCTCTTTAATATTGTTGTGAAATGAAAGCATTAGGCTGTGTTCCTGGAAAGAGAAATAAGCTGTGAATAAATACACACAGCTTAACAAATTGACCAAGTTGTGTAAACATTGCTTAATCACATTTTTCCCCATCTACCTGGCCAGCCTTTCTCTTCAAAGAGAACCAGACAGAAGCACAAGATTATAAAATAATTCTCTGATGGGCAATGAAAGAATAATCCATTTTTATTTTTTTTATTTTTAAATGTGCTTTAGGGCTTTTATCAGCAATGCCTTATGTCCATTAGAAAACAAATTAAGTAATTCTACAGGCAGTGTAAGTGCAATTTTCATGCCAGAATTAACACTGACTCTGATGCTTAAGGTTCCTTCCCACATCTTCTTACACCAGAGGATGGCAGCTACTTTTAGTTCCCTAGGGTGGGGGGTGGGGGAAGGATTAATCAGCACCAGTGCTTCGTGGAGGTCCTGAAATAGAAGTTACAAATCAGGGTGGCTGGGAAGGAGCTTGTGAAATGACAAATGTGAGCTGAAGTCCTTGATTCAGTAGATAGAATTTGGGCACCTGCATATAATGTCCCTTTATGAGCCCTTGGGAGCAACAAGAGACATCCATCCTCAGGCTGGACCAGGGGTAGGCAACCTCGGCTCTTTTATGACTCATGGACTTCAACTCCCAGAATTCCTGAGTCAGCATAAAAGAGCCGAGGTTGCCTACCCCTGGGCTGGACTAAGCAGGGAACTCAAGTGTATTGAGATGAGTGTAAACAATTTTGAAAACCAAACCAGAGACAGAAAGCTGTGAAAGCAGGGATCCATTTCCTGATCAGGAGGCAAGGCTGTAATTAATGGGGATGTTTTAATTGGATCTGTGCAAAGATTTGATTCAGTGATTTCCCAATTGAACTAAAGTTCCAAATTGAATTGTTGTATCAAACCGGCTGCGTCCAAATCCATTTGGTGTGATTTGAATCAATTGGATGATTTGATAGAATTTGGGAGGACATGGGTAACAATGTAAGAGCTCTTCCTTGTATGCGGGCTGGTGAAATGGTGTGATGAGGTCTCCGATAGTACATATCCAGTTGGCCAGTGAGTTTTATCACCTCTTTCAAATCCATGCCTATCAAGCTCTTTGGCAGGAGGATGTGCCTCGACTTTTATTTCTTTGTGCTTTGTGTTTTTTCTTTTTCTGTTCAAATTCATTTGCTCAGGTAATAGCATTTTTGGAACAGGACCGAGAAAAATGAACTATCCATGTACTCCTTTTTGCTTTGCCATGTTCAACTGTTTGGTCTTCTATGTGATTCTCTCTACTTTTCTCAAATCCATATATTATTAATCCTTTTGTTTGTCTTATCTAGTGCCCTGTTGGTCTCAAGATGTCTGTGTAAGCTGCCTCAGGTCCTTTTTCTTTCCTTTTCATTCCCTTTTAAGTCCCCCCCCCCTTATCCCTTCCAAATTTAACCCCTCCTCCCCAAATTCCTCTATTCTCTGCTGCTGTTTCTGATTTGACTTGTGTGCAAGAGGATCTGAGATTAGATGGTTGTTCTGTAAACTATTTCTTGATATCGTGATGTGTCCTGTTCAGTATGCATGAACTCTGGATGGTATATTAAGTTTAATAAACTTATTATTATAAAATTAATTGTGACCGTGATTATAGTGCAATTTCACACAGGGAGGAATAAAACTGCTGATGCCCCACAAGCTGAGTTGCTGTATTGTATTCCTTTTTGTGAAAGAGGTATTGGGGTGGCAGATGGGGAGGAAATAATGAAGTGGAACCAGCCTAACAATTTGTCCACTCTCCTGCAACATTTAGAAGAATCGAGGAGCTTTCTCTACAGAAGGACATTTGGCTTATGGATAAAGAATCCCTTTATCAAAACTCAGTTGATCTTATCACCTCTTCCCCTTTGAGTTCTCCTTCATCAGTGGGCAACCTAGCATCCTTCCTTTTCCTTTGGGTGTGGCTTACACTGGGTGTGGAGAAGGAGGCAGAGGACAAAGGAGCATTAAGTCACTGAGCAAGCTGGAAATGGTCCAGATTCTGGGGAATCTGCAATTACCGCATGCTTAGGATCAACCAAGTCAAAATTGTGAAGCATTTGGCAACCAAATAATTGCTTTCACATTTAAGGAGACAGCCATAGGGGCAGGAAGCAATATGAGAAAGGCAGAGAAAGTGCCTTATACTGAAATATGCTTTTCATCTGTTTAAGTCAGCTGTTCATCGGTTTAAGTTATCTACTACACCAATTGACAAAAACTCTGCAGGGATTCAGAAATGATTCTTTCTACTTCTGTCTGGAGATAACTTAAGCAAAGATCCTTTTGTGCATACAAAAGCATTCTTCCTAGCATGGGGGCACAATGATGTAATATTGCTACTGGCATAATTTGATTTGTTTGGTAATATTCAATTTATTTGATGATTTACACTGAAAAAAATGACCAAGAGCCTCCATCTCTTATTCCTGAGCAAAAGGCACACCGCTTTGCAAAATTGGACAGCTGTTTCAGGCCAAGCTAGCAGTTCTCCAAGATACAAGGGCTGACTCAGAAGATGCAGGCAATTTTGCTATTATACAACCATCCCTTAAGTCTGGTGAAACAGGAATGATTTTGTCATGCTGTACTTAGCTATACAACATATAAATTGCTAGTTTACTTCTCCTTCTGGAATATAAATAAGGCTGACATTATGCCGGACCCAGACATGTATTCAACTTTTTAATATATTCTTGTTAGGTTAAAACTTTGTTTTAAAAAAATTGTACCCTTATCTGGCTAAGTTAACTCTCAACATACTGAGTGACAGAGCAGAAGGCTAACATGAATGATCTCTTTACAAAGGTGTGATTGTGTGCCTTTGTGATTAGGGAACAGGCCTATTAATGGATATTATTTGCAAATAAACTGCCAAAGATTTATTTCATAATAACATAACAGAATCATGTCTCTCTAAAAGTGAAGCGGGCAGGCTAACATTGCCCCAGGTTTCATTTATTTTCTCAGTTGTCAATCTCATTAATCTGACAACAAAGTTTAACTTCTTTCTTTTGTACAGAAATAGAATATTATATTTTCTGTGCTGTTCTGTTAAGACAATTTATAATGCAACTCAGCTCTCAGCTCTTTGAATGTGGGTTCAAGGCTAATTAGCCCAGTATATGTTCTTTGCTTTGGGAAGTTTTTAATCCCTCAGCCATAAATGAATGAATTAGCTATAGATCAGCTATCACCTGTAAGTGTTGGCCCAAACATTTATTTCTTTTAAGTTTAGAGGGATACAGGTTATAGATGTCACTTTCTTTGTGCCAGCTTGATTCTTTTTGGCCTGCTTCAGTCAGTCAGTTTCATCTATAGCCCACACTTATCTCTGCCTGGCTCCACTACTCAATCTTTATATATTCCCAGTAATGGGACAAGCTTACTGGTCTTTTGACCACAAGAGTCTAGTATATGTGTGCATATATTGAGAGCCAGTTTGGTCTAGTGATTAAAGCATCAGGCTAAGAAAAAAGGAGAGATGGTGATTTCTATTCCCACTTTAGCCAGCTGGGTGACATTGGCCAGCCACTCACTCTCAGCCCAACTCACCTGACAAGGTTGTTTTTGTGGGGAAAGTAATAGTAGGAGGAAGAAGTATTAGATATGTTCGGTACTTTAAGTTGTTTATAAAAAAATAAGGTGGGATAAAAATTAAATAAATAAATCATGTCTTGTTACACCGCTGCCTGCCAAAGCTTACTAGCCTTTATCTATTCTTAACTTTGTTTAGTCTTTTAATTCTTGTTCATTATGCCAGCCTACCTCTTCTGTCATCACATGCTTGCCAGTTCCATCACCTGGCACCATTTTGTGATACTGGTTGGAACTTTCTGTCACTGTGCCAGGTCCTGCCTTTTGCCAGTTCTGTTGCCTATCACTGCCTTCCTGACCACATGCTTTCCTGTTCCACCGGATACTCTTTTTCAGCTGATTGATTGGCACTTTCTATCTCTCTGTGAGTTCCACAGCTTGCCTACCCACCTGTTCTGCCTGGCACAGTCTCTCAACTCTGAATGAACGACACTTTCAGTCTCTGCATTTGGACTGAATGCAATCCATTGGAAACTTTGCCAGCAAGCATCTCTAAGATACAGATATATAAAATAAGGTTAATGAGGCATCCTTCAAATTACTACCATGTAATATAATCAATAAGCCATAGACTGAAAACTTTATATTAAATTAAGATTTCTCACTGGCTACCTTTTGGTGTCATTCAGAACAAAAAGTAAGTTTGGTAGCTAAAAAAGCAATTGGCCAGAGAAACAAAGAATGGAATAATGTTTTTTTTTTTAAAAAATATCTTGGTATTATTTTTTATTTTTTTTAATTTATTCCATTTATATCCCGCCCTTCTCCGAAGACTCAGGGCGGCTTACAAGCTTAGCAGTAGCCTTCATTCTATGTATATGCCTGCTTATTAGGGCTTTCACACACACCCCAAGCGGCATTATTACAAAGTCATCTTAATTGCCCCCAACAAACCATGTAAGTCAATTAACACATAGCGCCTGAAATGTGTCACATTGACTTGGTGCAGTTTTAAAATCCAACACGGTGTGAACAGGTACACAAACCTAACAATAGGCTTTTCCTCCTATATTGCTCTAAAATTATGGAGCAGGTTATGACTGAGAGTTGCCAACAAATGAATGTTACTTTCTTCTTTCCATGATCATTAATAAAAAGGGCCTTAATGGATTTTCAGTTTTCATTGTTAACCAAAATTAAAATGAATCGAGTTCCATTTCTTTTCTTACTTTGAACTTAATCCCATGGTCATATTAAAAAATGAAATAAGTTGTGTTTTGTTGCCAACACAACTGACAGTGTAATTGAGCTCTCCATGCTATGTATGTTTTAAATCAAACTTTGCTGGCAAAATACAATCCTTAGATACTTTTCAATGGGCATCCAGGAACTGAGGTACATTCCCAGGAGAGACAGGGCTTTCCAACCATATCAATCTGTCTAGTGTCGAAAATATGGTAGCTTAAGCAGAGTATAGCATTACAGTACTATACTACAGTAAGTTAATTGTCAATGTCAATTATCGACCTTCAATTGACTATCCATATTAAGCCTAAACCACAATATATGTTGTGGGTTTTCGTGTTTGCAAGCTACCCAAAATCATTTGTATGAGATAAGCAGGTATATAAATCAAATAAATAAATAAAACTTAAGGCAACAACAACTTGGTACTTGTCCAAGCTAAATAGAAACTAACCAAAGAGAGAAGCGACCTAGAACTAAGGAGAAATTTCCTGACAGTGAGAACAATTAATCAGTGGAACAACCTGCCTCCAGAAGCTGTGAATGCACCAACATTGGAAGTTTTTAAGAAGAGACTGGACAGCCATTTGTCTGAAATGGTATAGGGTTTCCTGCCTGAGCAGGGGGTTGGACTAGATGACCTCCAAGGTCCCTTCCATCACCACCACCACCACCACCACCATCATCATCATCATTATTAAATCTGATACCCCAATCTCTTTCAACCTATCTGGCACTTCCATAAAATCTAAGGTTTATAGGGTTTAAAAATAAGTCACGGTACAAGAGAAACTCAGGGGAAATTCTTCAGTGTTGAGCCAAGCTGGGCAACCTGGGAAAACATAGAAAGAAAGTAACTGTTTTTGAAATGTACAAGGACGAGAGGTGCCATATTGAAACAAGATACTTTTTGTATTGTTTTAGTACAATTTCTATATAAGTTGTTTTGTGCTATACAGTTCTAAGACCATTTAGTGTCATTTATTGGTCATCTGGATTTCTGCAGTCCAAATATGTGTTCCAAATTCCAAATATCTTTGCAGAGAGAGAAAGAGACAGAGAGAGAGAGATTTCAAAATTTAACTTAGCAAAACCCTGAAGGTATCCAGCTGTAACATGGCTGAGTTAATGTCCACTAAAAGGTCTACCATCCCTGCTATTTTTATCACATATTGAGAAATAAGCTGCAGGTGTTTTAACATTTCCCATCATAGCCTATGATTGATTTTTGTTTCTTTTCCGGTAAAACATAAACCTTCAGGTAACACATTTTGTCTCTCAATCTTAAAGTGTAAAACTGAATAGCATCATGATACCTCTGAATCTCAAACCTCCTATCTAAATCATATGAGGAGTGATTCGTTCTGGCTTAATTTTAATGTGGTTGAGGTAGGATATAATCAAGTAATTAGCAGCTATGACCCTAATGTTTAATTATAGTTAAGAAGGCACAAAAGGTATCTGAGCTACTCAGTTGACTTGTACATGCACTCAGACATGGACTTTTGTATTCTCTTTTAAAATCCTTTTGAATCTGCAATCAAAAACCTATCATCATCTTCACCTGTCTCCTTTGCTTGCATATATTATGTACCAAGCCCAATTCATAGCTGTTGAATGCTGATAATATGTTATCTGACAAAAGCAATTATGCTAATTTTTGCTGGCATGTTTTCAGTATGAAGAGAGGAGTGCTGCTTCCCAAACCCCAAACTTTTATTCATTTTACCTGGGGTACAATGTTAATAAATGTGGGAACATGAATCATATAATTTGAACCAGATTTTGAAAAATTTGAGAAGGTATCAATATTGCTAATGAAACAACTTGCAGAAAAAAGTAAATTCTACTGATGCTTCTGTGCACTTGCTTCATTTTTTTTTACAAATATGGAGCTTGCCATTGTTATGATACACCTCTCTGTGGACCTGTATTTATTACCATGGTTCTGAGTTCAACCTGGTTTGAAGTCCCATATGAAAAGTGTTCCCTAATAAAATTCATTTGTGATCCCCTCTTAGCAAGAGGTGAAGCAAGATCAACCCTGATGGTCTTCCACAAGATTATAAAACATGCGTTGTTCCAGAAAGCATTTGGGGAATGAGTGGGTACAACTCATACTTTTTTTTACTATAGAAATACAGTCTTGGTTGGGTTTAAACTTATTTTTACTTTTACTTATATACACACACAAACATATTTGTTCTTCCATTTAGTCATGACAGACAGTGTTGGGAAGGAAATACAACCGGATATGTCTGTACCTATGGATTATTTAGCACTCAAGTCCCTGGCTCATAGTGCTTGGATCTATCCTCCCCACACCTGGTGTCAGGAAACAGTGCCTGGGGAATTGATCATGTGAGTGATATTTGTGTATTTGTATCAGTAAAAGAATATATGTAAGAATAAAGGGTACTTCCTCCTCTCCAAACTGCAATCAAGAAAACTATTGTTAGGAGACTGAAAGCTGGTAATGTCATCAGGGATGGCAAAGGGTTAATTAGGAAGAATGAAAGATTATTTACACTGTAAGAGGCAAGGTGCAAGTCTGCTATCACCTGTGCCTCATGGCTTAGGAGGCAGCAGAACTTCCTTAGAAGCAGTAGCAGGAAGAGACTAGACTAGAATAACCAGTAAAGAAGCTCAGGTGCTGGTCAACCTTGCAGAATACTTTTTTCTACCATGACTCTCAGTTTTATACTCTTTCACTCTCAAAGAGGCCAGACCTCCCTCCTAAAATTTCCATAGAGTTTCCATCAAATGTATGTATTCAATGGGTTACAGGGCTACCCAACTCAAACAGTTTGACTCTGGGAAGTGCACAACAAACAATAAATCAAAAGAACTACATAAACATTATTATACCCACTATATAATGGGGACCAAACGCAACAATGAAACAACTAAATTATTCCTATAAAATGAAATTGTTTGCTTCTATTCAATTCATTTTACCTGTATTCACAAGCCATTAAGACAAGATTTTCACAAATGCAGGATCACAGAAATAATTTTGTGGAGGCACTGTTTTTCAGTGGTTCTCCTCCTACCTTCTGGAACGTTCGCAGTCGGTGTTGGCGGGTGGGCAGAGATCGACCCCGAGACCTCTCGTTTATGGAGTTCCTCAGGGGTCGGTCCTCTCACCTCTCCTGTTTAACATCTATATGAAGCCGCTAGGTGAGATCATCCGTGGTTTTGGAGTGGGATATCATCAATATGCTGATGATACCCAGCTTTTCATCTCAACCCCAAACCACCCCAGTGATGCCCTCGACGTGATGTCCCGTTGCCTGGAAGCGGTCTGGGTCTGGATGGGGAGGAACAGGCTTCAACTCAACCCGGACAAGACTGAATGGCTGTACATACCGGCATCTCAGGAAATTCAGATTATTCCATCTCTTACTATTGGGGGTGAGTTACTACCCCCTGTAGATAAGGCTCGCAATTTGGGTGTCCTCTTAGATTCACAGCTCCCCTTAGAAGATCATATAGGAGCTGTGACTAGAGGGGCCTTCGCCCAGGTTCGTCTGGTGCGCCAGTTGCGACCCTATCTGGACCTGGATGCCTTGCGTACAGTCACTCATGCACTTGTGACCTCTCGTTTAGACTACTGCAATGGTCTCTACATGGGGCTGCCCTTGAGGACCACTCAGAAGCTTCAGCTGGTACAGAATGCAGCCGCGCGAGTTCTTTTGGGGGTCTCCCGATACTCCCATGTTACACCTCTGCTCCGTGAGCTGCATTGGCTTCCAGTTGCCTTCCGGGTAAAATTCAAGGTGCTGGTGATGACATACAAAGCCCTACATGGCATGGGTCCGGATTACCTATGGGAGCACCTACTGCCGGCGTCAACTTCCCTCCGTCCTGTATGCTCCCACAGAGAGGGCCTCCTCAGGGTACCACCGGTCAGAGAATGTCGGCTGGTGACCCCCAGGGGGAGAGCATTCTCAGTGGGCGTACCAATCCTTTGGAACCGCTTACCGGCTGAACTACGGATGGCCCCCGACCTTCGCTCCTTCCGGCGTGATCTAAAAACTTATCTATTCAAACAAGCCGGCCTGGTCTGATGGGTTTGGGGTTTTAACATTATTTTTAACTAACTTACTACATTGGGCACAATCATTTAACTTTAAATCTTGTATCCTGTATTCTTATTTTTATTGCCCTGTACACCGCCCTGAGTCCTTCGGGAGAAGGGCGGTATATAAATCAAATAAATAAATAAATAAATAAATAAAATAACCACTGTGACAAAGTTCCTTCTCAGGGCTCCAATCCAGGCCCCTATAATTGGAGTTTCTCTAACCAGATTACCTTTCAGTGATTCCCCTGAAATTTCTGTTTCTTCCCTCTGGCCCATTGTCCCTGAGGACCTATTCTGATTACTTTTTTCCTTAAAGGGTGGTGGTGGTGGTGGTTGATTTATTTATTTTTTTGCACTAAATGAAATCTGGTTGTCTATTCCTGATTTTTTTCTCACTCTCTGAACTGCAGCACCTTGAATTTGATTTAATCTCCAGACCAGAACTCAGATGATTGTTGGACTCAGATATTTAAACAATCTTCATTGTTAACGATAGCCATTTCCATGTTCCTTAAACATAATACAATACAATAATTCAATAAAATGTTTTAGAGACCTATTTACACTGGCTGAAAACATAACAGTAATAATTATCTAAATTTGTATGCAAGGGTGTGTACATATCCCACAGATAATACCTTGTAAGGTGACTGAGACTGATAAATTTACAGAATGTATGGAAAAAAATAACCCTACAATTGCATAAATACTTACCCTATAAAAACCAGAAGGAAAGAAAATTATCGCAGGAATATAGATGCATCTGAGAAGCCAATTTTATGCCATTACTTAATAGTATTATCATTGAGCTAGGTAGCCTGATAGTATTGATTGGTCATCACTGACTCATAAAAGATCACAATAAAAATTGTTTCTTGATATCCATTTTAAACTGGAAGTGGCAGGAATGAAAGTTAAATTTTATATGCATTCAATCAAATCTCCACACTATATTTCTAGTGGAAACGTGGAAGTCTATTCTTTAGCAGATGCCAGAATGATTCAGCTGCACAGAATTCTATACTAGAGAATTCCTCATAATAGGACAATTAATTTTAGCATTGCTACCAAAGCATAGATCAGGAGTCTTCAAACTTGGCCCTTTTATGACTTGTGGACTTCAACTTCCAGAATTCCTCAGCATGAGGAATTCTGGGAGTTGAAGTCCACAAGTCATAAAAGGGCCACGCTTGAAGACCCCTGGTATAGATGAATCCTCTCTTGACTACAGATTAACCTGTTTGCCCAAGTTATCAGCAGAGCCCATCGTAATGATAGTGCACGGTGGCACATTTATATGTTTGCATCCTAACACCTGACAGAAATCTATGCATTTGTGTAATGATATTCCATTTGTTGTCATTTAACTTCTCTTGGCCTCTGCAGGTGCTCATGGAGATTTCCCTGCCCCATTCTCTCAAATCTCATCATCTCAAATCTCAAGAGCTTTTGATGATGCACACCATACAGTACATGGCAAAAGTTATTGACTAATATGTGGTGTCATAAATATGGAGGGGGGAATCTTTTTAGACATATCATATCTGAACAGTAAAAATCAAGATAACCAGAAAACGGCAGCAAAACTCATGTTTTGCTGTCATCTTTGTGGTCTTCCAGACTTCTGCGTCTGTGTATAATATGCCTAGATAATTTAAAATCTCATTAGTTGATTCTTTCTAAAGGTTCTCCAGTAAAAATTAATTATGGTAGGCTGCCACCAGTCAGGATGAACCTTTCTGTTTAGCTGGTGAGTTCTTAATTCCTCTGCCAAGGATTTTTCCCTTTAGCCTGGCTCTACAAAAAAGATAGAAAGGATGGTGCTTTATATCTTCCTGTCCAATGCTCAGAAATACACAATTTAATAAAGTTTATGCCAGTTGTGAAACAGAAGAGACAGAGGTGCAACTGTGCAATCATGCATGCAAGAAACATTTTAATGACAATTTTCTTTTTTAAGAAAATAAATAAAGCCAAGCATGGAAAAAAGAAACATGGTGCAAAAATTTACAATAGTGGCAGATATCTGTCGCTCAGTATAGGATGAGGGTGAAGGTTCATTCTCTTGTGGGTTGGTTTCCGAATGTTTTGTTACCAGGCTAGGTAATATTTTCAGTGGAGTGAAGATGCTCCACTGAAGATGCTACCTAGCCTGGTAATGAAACGTTCAGAAATCAACCCACAAGCTTGGAGAACAAACCTTCACCCTCATGGCGCAAGTCACTTCCTTCTTCCCTGTTTTAAAGGACCCATCAACCATGAAGGATACTACTGCCACTACTGTTAAAATGGAAAATGTTGAACTTTTGGTGGTGGAGGTTGGTGGGTGAGGATATTGTTTCTTGCTTTGCCCAGTTAAACCAAGTACTTCATTTCTGGCGTACTGGGGGAAGTCCCAACTCAGAATTATTTATTTGTTCATTTTATTTATCTCTCTCACTTCTAGTTAGACCAGACAACAGGTGCAATAATACTGCTTGTTATAGATCAATCTCATAAGCAAAATCTTAACCATCCTAAAATGGTCTAAAATTCTAACAAAATTATAAAGAATGATAAAAAAAAATGTAATTCCAGTCATAAAATGTAAGGATGACGCTATTAGCCCAAATTGTTACTGGGAAAAGCTTGATTATAAAAATAAAATGTTGATGACTTCTAAAATACCCCAAAGAAGAAGCAGATCAGGCATCAAAGGGGAGGGAATTCCATGAAGCTGGATTTTTCTCTGAAGTCATTTCTGAGCCATCCCCATTTGGACCAGCACTTGCATTAAATTCTTGAACAACAACTGGAACTCCTGGTTCACAAAATACAGGGGAAGCAATTTCTTCAAACAATAAGTCCCAGAGCATTTAGTAATGAATATATCAAGATAAGCACCTTGAGTTTAATCCAGAAAATTATGAAAGCCAATGCAGCATTGCCAAAGTTGATGATATATATCGGCTGGGAAAGAGCTAACAGCCGGCACTGGTATTCTGGAGCGGATGTGGTTTCCAGGTTTCCTTCAAGGACATCCCCACATTAGAACAAATTACAATAATCTATTCAAGGGTTAATCAGCATATAGATAAAAGTGGCCAGGTTGAACTTCTGTACTTCTGCTTTTTCATTTTATTTCCTTTCTGTTCTACTGTAAGGATATATTTTTTTTCCTAAATAACCTTGGATGGTGTCCACTATTTTACTTGCAAGTAATTTAAACGTTGTAGGCAAGCATGTTATTGGCCTACAGTTTCCTGATGTTGTTCCTTTCATTGAGTCTTTTTTGAATCAGATAAGTTTTGTTGGTTATTAACAAGTTGCTGATGTTAAATTACCAATAGTATGCAATGCTTCATTAAATTGTTTGGCTATAATTGGATGTAAGCTAGTCAGATATTTGAGTCAAAAGCCATGCAATTGATCATTTCCAGGAGATGTCCAGTTTTTAATTGTTTAGACTCAGCTTTTAACCATTTCTTATAAGCATTCTGCCATTATTAGTTCTTCCATTTGATTTTTACTAAGTTCACCTTCAGATTCTTTTATCCATCTAGCATTTTTATTATAGTATTTTTAAAATTTCCCATTGATCTTTCAAAACTGGATTGTTTCCTTTTTGTTTGGTTTTTCACTTGCAGAATTTTTATTGGCTTTTATACTTTGGTGGAATCGCTTCTTGTCTGATTAAAATAGATGATTTTGCTTAAATTGGGTGATTCGTGCCACACAGAAGTCAATTTTCCCAGCTATTGCTGTTCTTTGTTTCTTTTTATTTCCAAACCTTCTTAACTTGTTCTGGTGCTAAACCAATAATTTTTTATTAGGCTTGTCTTGAACCTTACATTTTTCGATGTTTGCTCTTTCATGTTTTTAAATTACTTGCATCTGATCTTAATTTCTTTACCTTGGCTTCCAGTCTGATCATCCACTTTGAGATTGAATATGATTTTGCATTTGGTTTTCTGATACTCAGTTCTTCTGTGACCACCACTAATGTACTATAGGAAAGCTGATTGGTCCTTTTGATAGGTATTATTTTAATACTTGCAGCATCTTAATCACACCTTTCATTACAGGTACTGGGTCTTTTTGGCGGTATTACTTTAAGTGTGGCAATCTTTGCCTTACTATTGGTAATTCAACATATACCATAGTTTTGTCTTTTACATCTTCTTGACAGGGTGTCAGTTTATAGGTTGTTTCAATGCTGGCCTATACTGGTTCTGTTGTTATTATTTCCTCTAAGTTATCATTTATGTAGTTCACATTAGTTGTTTCTTCTATATTTCCAACTGTTATCTTTTAGAAGACTGTCTTCTACTGTTCCAGTTTTGGTTTTGGGTCTTCCATTTTCACAATTTTTCTTAATCTCTTCCAGTTCTGCATCCCTGAATATTTTATTTTGGTGACAAATCTCCTTTGATTTGCTAATTGTTTGGTGATATTCAAATCTGGACAAATTCCTTTTCACAATTCAAATATTCTCTTTAAATAACCCTGCTTTGTTGGTTCCAATTTATTATACCATAATGGCACAATTTTCAAACATAATATACTTTTTTTCTTGTCTGGTGGTTGTTGTTCTTCCAGTAATACACGGCTAAGCCCTGGCTGCCCGCTTGTTGTCAAGGAACTCTAACATGACCTGAATGACCATCAATCCAGTATAGGATTGTCTATTGTCAATCATTCAGGTCATGGATGAGAAACACCTTGAAGAAAAACAAGAAAGTTCAGTTGCCTTGTGAAAAGAGCACCTTTAGGACCAGTATAGGATTCTTTTTCTGTTTTCTCAGCATAGTAAATGGGTTGATGGATACATTTATTCTAGCTCTTCTTCTAAGACCCGTCAGCGACTCTTCTAGTAGTATACACTACTGCCAACTCTTAATGCCATCAGAACACCACACCACTATCCATAGAGGGAAATTATTAGTATTATTGTGGTAGATTGCATAATCTGCCAGATTATGGACTGGATTTGGCATTTTGACTCCCTATGGTCCTTCTCAAGGACCTGGGATAAGCAGATGTTGTTTGATGATGTTAAAGATATCATCACAGGATGTACAGTAAGCTGTCCCAAGAAAAGTTGCCTTTTGCAGTTGGCTGATAGTGTTCAAGTGCTACTTCAAATGTTTTGGGATTGGACCTCAGACACCTATTACTATTGGTTCTATGTTTTCTTTTGCCACAGACATTCTACTTCTACAGTATTTGCAAGTCTTTGTATTTTGCTTTATTATTATTATTATTATTATTATTATTATTATTATTATTATTATTATTATTATTATTATCATTCTCCCCTCAAATATTTTTTACACAGTGGCATAGCTGCTAAAAATTAGAGTGTACCTATATTGTTCAATTATAGGTTCATTAGGAAGTTAGCTAATTCTCTGATTAGTTTAGTAGCCCCATGATATCATGGATGGAACGTTTTGCCTCACCAGGCAAAAGAAGAGTCAGGGTTCTCCAGGAAGTTGACTTTCATTTAGTTTTCACATCCTATAAAACTATGGAGTGATAGGAAGGCAAGTAAGTAGCGGATGAGTGGGTGGGCATATCTAACAACATCCAAGCAAGAGACTGAACTGATATTAGCCTAAATAAATAAGCAAACCTCTCAAAACATTCTTCCTACAAGGAACTTTGAACAGATGCTGAAACCCAATATCTTTTTAAAGTGTGTAAGAAGTAATTAGTTTAGCTAGACTGAACATATTGATTTTATTTAAATTCTGTGTAGCGGTTCCTATCCTCCCTTGTTTTTCTTTCTCTCTCTCTCTCTTTCTCTATCCCTTGTTTTTTTCCCTATTCCTCTTTTCTCAATATATCTAAAGATTTGACTACAGTGGTTTCTTTTTGAAGGGGGTCATCCTCATTAAACCTTCCTCATATGTGAGTTTTCACAGTTCTACAGCCCTTTGTATTTCAGGTCACAATGGTAGTTTATTGATGGTTTTACACACAAAGATCCAAAACACTTGCCTGTCTATTTTTTCAAGGGCTGGACTTGAAGGGAAAATAACTTAATAGAAAGATAACAACTCTCCAGCTGAATTGATAAGGGGCCAGGAGGTTCATCCTGACTAGTGACAGTCTTTCCTATTTTACTAGAGAACGGTTAGAAGAGGGTTTTAATAGAGTTGTTAATGAAGTTGTCAATTACATTAGTTTGAAACACTGGTTACTACATTAAGGCACAATGTGGTATATTTCTTTGGGCACAACATATTGTACTTTTGACCTTTTCTTCATATGTTTTGAGTTTAGTATTTAACAGAAAAACAGAATTGGAAGGGACTTTGGAGGTCTTCTAGTCCAAACCCCACTTTAAGTAGGAGACCCTACCATTTCAGAGAAACGAATGGACCTAACATGCAAAAATTGTGTTGCAAACCACTGGAAAGCTGTAGAGAAAACAACTGTAAGCAAGAAGAGAAGCAAATTACATTGCCAAAAAATTAGGAAGAGGAAAAAGATACGGAGAAGAGATTGAGCATAGAAAGCTGGATGGACTGAGTTACAGTGGCAATGCATGCAGCATTGGGAGACTTGAAAGAATAGGTTAGAGGTATAACATGGAAAAAAAATCTATCTACATGGTTGCTAGGAGTCAAAAATAACTTGATGGCATATAATCAATCAGTCAAAAAGACATACTCCTTTGACATAATAAGATTAAGCTGTTATTTTCATAGGCTTCTTGTTCCTTTGTTTAATTGTTAAGCTGTTTCAAAAACTATCCCCCATCCCCTCCCTCCAGAAGTACCACTGCAGTGGTTACAAGTGTTTGTTTTTTCTGCCAAAGATGTTCTTTAAAAACTAACTATAGCAGTGGTTTGACTTCGGCAGTTTTCTTGATTTTCATCTCCCACTTAACTGCTTTTTGTGCTTTATCTATTACAATGCTTTGTCTGAGGCATTAAGGAAGTCTGCGAGAGATGCAAAGAGTGTTTGAAGAATGCAGGCAGCCAGGAAAAATAAATACATTCATTTGGGAGCTGCTGAGAGAGCCACACAAGGAAGGACAAATGGGGGTTAAGTTAATAAGTTTGTGCTTCTGTCCTTTTTTTCTTGTAAAAGCTACATCCCATGTATCAACAAGGGCATGACAAATAGAAAGGCAGCTAGCCTCCATGGTCTGATTGAAAGCATTCATGTAAAAAAGGTTCATCCCAGCTTCAAAATTGTTAATTAATTAATGTGCAATGGGTTTTAATGGGAATGAGTTGATCACTCAGTTCCTTTTTGGTCCAGTCCAATGCCGTGAACATTCCTGGGAGAAAAACCCACTCATTTCAGTTATGTTGGCATTCAAATAGGTTCCTGCTAGACCACATTCTTAAAAGCGTTTCATTCTGAGTGAGATGTAAAAAGCTGAATTAGCTGACAGGACCTAGATGATATCATCTGATCTCAAAAAGATAAACAGGGCCAGACCTGGTTTGTTTGAGGACAGCACATAAGACATTTCTGGGCTGCAGTGAAATGGGGTGGGGGTGGGGTACAGAAAAACAGGCAATAGCAAATCATTTTATACTACTGCCAAAAAGATTGTAGGGACTTGTCTATGACAGGGGTCCCCAACTCCTGGGCTGTGGGCCACTACCGGGCCTTGATCCATTCAGAACTGGGCCACTGAAGTGGCAGATGAGTGTGCGTGTGTGTATGCACATCCCCACTTGAATGAGCAGGGCAGGCAAGTGCATGTGCGCACACTCCATTTGCACGAGCAGTGGGTGTGCTTAACCATCACTTGCACAAATGGAGTTGTACGCACACATGCATGCACACGCTTGCCCACCACTTGCATGGAACCATCCCCTCTCCCCCCCCCACCCCAGGCTGGTCCACAAAGCCAGAAAGGTTGGGGAACTCTAGTCTATGAAATATCCTAGAGCTGAGCTCAATTCAAAGGAGACTTAACTGGAAATGACCTTAATTGCTGCTGCTGTTAAATGGAGAGGTAGTGTTGGATCCCCATTTCACAAACCATTTCATATTTCATGAAAAGAGGCAGTAAAATGAGTTCCTTTGATATTTTTATATTTATCTCTTTATGTGGGGTTATTCACAGGGGGACATATGGGTAAGATAGACTTGCTATAGACAAATAGGAAAGACAGGCTTCCAGCTAACCTTCTCTCCCACTAGATACTCATCCAATATCATGTATCCTACTGTAAAATAGAATAATATGCATTACTATTTCAACTGGATGCCAAATAGACATGCATTTTAATGCAGTTGGTATTGATAGCCCAAGTAATGGCATCGGGTTTCTATTTCTCTGGCCTCAAGCAAAGAATCCTGAGTAAACATATCAAGGAACTCAAAATACCAGCAAAAAAGTGGGAAGCATTGAATTTTCACAAATCTGTAGACTCTGAACCCATGCTTCCTCAAGCTGCCCACCCATAAAGGCTATGAAAAAAGAGCTGTTTCTTCCATACTATAGACAGATACACATCCTCCATCACTGTATTTAGTTGCTTTTTCAGGGACAGTGAGCATGACCCTTATTAAGAGATTGCAAGCTTTCAGACAGCTTGGAGGTATCAGTTGTCTGTTCTCTTGCTGAGCCAGGCAAACTACTTTGTACAGAAAGATTTTTATTTTTATTTTCCTACCACTTATTATCCAATTTCTCAGAAAGGAAGTTGGTTTTGAAACTTGTTTTAAAGGAGAAGAAAAAGTTGGTGAAGTTCTCAGAAATGAAGCATGATATTGTTGTACCAATTTAGTTGCAAGATGGCCAGGAGTTGCATATGAATGTCTCATCTTTCTCTGTATTACCATCTCTCTATAAGTCTGTAGTCACTTAGAACTTCCAGCTTTTTCAATAATGGTGCCATTTTCACCATTAAGAAAGTGTTACATTTTTTGAGAAATCATTGGAGAATGACCTTTTTCCCTAGAGAAATTCACAGACCTTGGCCATCCAACTTCTCTGCCCAGATTTGCTGGAGAATATCAAAAGGTCCCCCTTCATGGATTACTGCCTTGTCGTGGCGAAGGGGCTTGCGTAATTCAATGAAGCTATGAGCTATGCCGTGCAGGGCCACCCAAGACGGACAGGTCATAGCAGAGAGTTCTGACAAAACGTGATCCACTGGAGAAGGAAATGGCAAACCACTCCAGTATCTTTGCCATGAAAACCCTATGGACAGTACCAAAAGGCAAAACGATATGACGCTGGAAGATGAGCCCCTCAGGTCGGAAGGTGTCCAATATGCTACTGGGGAAGAGCAGAGGGCTAGTACTAGTAGCGCCAGAAAGAATGAAGCGACTGGGCCAAAGCCGAAAGGACGCTCAGCTGTGGATATGTCTGGTGGTGAAAGGAAAGTCCGATGCTGTAAAGATTTTTTCTCCATAGGAACCTGGAATGTAAGATCCATGAATCAAGGAAAACTGGACGTGGTCAAACAAGAGATGACAAGACTGAACATTGACATCTTAGGTATCAGCGAACTAAAATGGACAGGAATGGGTGAATTTAATTCAGATGACCATCAGGTATACTACTGTGGGCAAGAATCCTTCAGAAGAAATGGAGTAGCCTTCATAGTCAATAAAAGAGTAGGAAAAGCAATACTGGGATACAATCCTCAAAATGACAGAATGATCTCAGTTCGAATCCAAGGCAAACCATTCAATATCACAGTAGTCCAGGTCTATGCCACAACCACCAGTGCTGAAGAGGATGAAATTGACCAGTTCTATGAAGCACTACAGCACCTTATAGAACTAACACCAAAAAATGATGTTCTTATCATCATGGGGGATTGGAATGCTAAAGTAGGAAGCCAAAAGATAACTGGAATAACAGGCAAGTTTGGCCTTGGAGTGCAAAATGAAGCAGGGCACAGGCTGATAGAATTCTGTCAAGAGAATACAATGGTCATAGCAAACACTCTTTTCCAACAACCCAAGAGACGGCTCTACACATGGACATCACCAGATGGTCAACACAGAAATCAGATTGACTATATGCTCTGCAGCCAAAGATGGAGAAGCTCTATACAGTCAGTAAAAACAAGACCAGGAGCTGACTGTGGCTCAGACCATGAGCTTCTCCTTGCAAAGTTTAGGCTTAAACTGAAGAAAGTAGGGAAAAGCACTAGGCCACTCAGGTATGAATTAAATCATATCCCTGTTGAATATACAGTAGAGGTGACAAATAGATTTAAGGAATTAGATCTGATAGACAGAGTGCCTGAAGAACTATGGACAGAGGTTCGCGACATTGTACAACAGGTAGCAACCAAAACCATCCCAAAGAAAAAGAAATGCAAGAAAGCAAAATGGCTGTCTGTGGAAGCTTTGCAAATAGCTGAGGAAAGGAGGGAAGCGAAAGGCAAGGGAGAAAAAGAAAGATACACCCAATTGAATGCAGAATTCCAGAGAATAGCTAGAAGAGATAAGAATGCCTTCTTAAATGAACAGTGCAAAGAAATAGAAGAAAATAATAGAATAGGGAGGACCAGAGATCTTTTCAAGAAAATTGGAGAAATGAAGGGAACGTTTAATGCAAAAATGGGCATGATAAAGGACCAAAATGGCAGGGACCTAACAGAGGCAGAAGAGATTAAGAAGAGGTGGCAAAATTACACAGAAGAACTATACAAGAATGAGCTTAACGTCCCTGATAATCACAATGAGGTGGTCACTGACCTCGAGCCAGACATCCTAGAATGTGAAGTGAAGTGGGCCTTAGAAAAGCTGAGCAACAACAAAGCTAGTGGAAGTGACAGTATTCCAGCTGAGCTATTCAAAATCTTAAAAGACAATGCAGTAAAAGTGCTACACTCAATTTGCCAGCAAATTTGGAAAACTCAACAATGGCCACAGGATTGGAAAAGATCAGTTTACATTCCAATTCCAAAGAAAGGCAGTGCCAAAGAATGTTCAAACTATTGCACCATTGCACTCATTTCTCATGCTAGTAAAGTCATGCTTAAAATCCTACAAGCTAGACTTCAGCAGTATGTGGATCGAGAACTACCAGAAGTGCAGGCAGGATTTCGAAGAGGCAGAGGAACTAGAGATCAAATTGCCAACATACGCTGGATCATGGAGAAAGCTAGGGAGTTCCAGAAAAACATCTACTTCTGCTTCATTGACTATGCTAAAGCCTTTGATTGTGTGGATCATAACAAGCTGTGGTAAGTTCTTAAAGAGATGGGAGTACCAGACCATCTTATTTGTCTCTTGAGAAACCTATATGCGGGTCAAGAAGCAACAGTGAGAACTGGACACGGAACCACTGATTGGTTCAAAATTGGGAAAGGAGTCCGGCAAGGCTGTATACTGTCGCCCTGCCTATTTAACTTATATGCAGAGCACATCATGAGAAAGGCAGGGCTAGATGAATCAAAAGTTGGAATTAAGATTGCCGGAAGAAATATCAACAACCTAAGATACGCAGATGATACCACTCTAATGGCAGAAAGTGAAGAAGAACTAAAGAGCCTCTTGTTGCAGGTGAAGAAGGAGAGTGCAAAACTTGGGTTGAAACTTAACATTAAGAAAACCAAGATCATGGCATCTGGCCCTCTCAATTCCTGGCAAATAGATGGGGAAGAAATGGAGGTAGTGACAGATTTTATTTTCCTGGGCTCCAAGATCACTGCAGATGGGGATTGTAGCCAAGAAATTAAAAGACGCTTGCTCCTGGGGAGGAAAGCCATGGCAAATCTAGACAGCACACTAAAAAGCAGAGACATCACCCTGTCAACAAAAGTGCGTATAGTCAAGGCTATGGTCTTCCCAGTTGCAACGTATGGCAGTGAAAGTTGGACCATAAGAAAGGCTGAGCGCCAAAGAATTGAGGCCTTTGAACTGTGGTGCTGGAGAAGACGCCTGCGAGTCCCTTGGACCGCAAGGTGATCAAACCGGTCAGTCCTAGAGGAGATCAATCCTGACTGCTCTTTATAAGGCCAGATCCTGAAGCTAAAACTCAAGTACTTTGGCCACCTAATGAGAAGGAAGGACTCACTGGAGAAGAGCCTAATGCTGGGAAAGATCGAGGGCAATAGAAGAAGGGGACGACAGAGAATGAGGTGGCTGGATGGAGTCACTGAAGCAGTAGGCGTGAGCTTAAATGGACTCCAGAAGATGGTAGAGGACAGGAAGGCCTGGAGGAATGTTGTCCATAGGGTCGCGATGGGTCGGACACGACTTTGCAGCTAACAACAACATCAAAAGGTCAGGTGTGTCCATCTTTACAAGAGAACCTTCGTATGGAGTAGTGGTGGAAAGTGGTCTTCTCCTGAAGCCAGAGCCTTCAGCCAGCATGTTTGTCTCCCATTCCTATCAGTGGTTGAGGGCTTTGCAAGAAGATAGTAATATTGCCTATGGGTGAGCCCTCCCTGAATTCATACATATTAGGAGACATGAGTTAAAAAGGTGGGCCAAGTTTGTTTAGTTTATCAGAGACTTAGTAGATCCTATTTAATTCTTACTTTGCAATATTTAAAAATGAAAAATGCTGCCACCACAATTCAGTGTTTGTGACTGAATTTCAGTTGTGCAATTCTGGGGGTCCACGAGTTGTGACTGCATAATTCCATGGTTATGGACTGCCAACCCCTGTCTAAAGCATTCTCTGTTGCTGAACTGAGGAGGGCAAGAAATTACTTCCTCTAGTGCTGAAGTAAATGAAATCCATCATGAATTTCTCCACATTTGGGAAATGAGTACAAGTTGCCAAAATGGAATCTGTCATGGCACAAATGGATGTATAATTCAGAGTCACCTATCAGTCATTTTGAAAAATTCCTAGATGCAAAAAACAATGTCTATTAAAGTAGTAAATTCAGACAGAGAAACAAATACAATAACAAATATCAACCTGTATCTACTGGGATGTTTCTGTGCGTGTTTATGTATAAAAGAGAGATCTTTAAGAGAAGTTAGTTTCTTAATTACTTATGCATTGGATTAGATTTATTGTTGGTAAAATTACTAGTGGAGATTTTCGCAGAACATTCTAATACTTGAGTGCATGGTGTCATATAGACACTGGCTGATTCAAACTGAAATGTTCAGCTCTACCTTGAATGAAGAATGATTTCCATCTGAAAACTCTGTTCCACTGCCCTGTCCATTTGGCTGTTCTTCTGTGCTGCACTTCAATCCTTTGGACATCTAATCACAGCCCTAAGAATCCATTTCGCTTCTCAGGTGTCATTTGCCAACCTGTCCATTGCTGCTGTAGAGAAAATGTCAATGGGCAAGAGGTCAGCTTACTTGAATCTTAACCCCTCTCCACCCATGTTTTCTAGCCAAAGGATTTCTCCAGTTCATCTTCCCCAGTCCTGTCAATCTCATTTTTACCTACTGGATGCTTAGAAGAAGGAATAGAAGTCTGAAATCAAGACGTTATTACTGTCTCACCTTTTTTGTATGTTGCTTGTTTCCATGGTTTCTTCTTTGTCAATAACTCTAAATCTGTAGTACCCTGAGAGTCTGGGGCAGGAAAGGTTTGTGCCTGCATACTGTAAGGTCAACAGCTTCACTCTGTGCATGGCTTTCAACACACATTTTAGGCTCAAGATACTGTATATATTGAACTATCCATCATCACCTCCTTGGCTGGTGGAGGCCACTACATAAAATAATAGCTCTATCTTTTTAATCTGAGAGATCAAATAAAAAAGGTGTACCCCATTCAAAAGGTCAAGGATAAACATTGGTTTTAAAAGGGCTGTATAACTAGTTTGGGGCCCAGATCCTCTTTATCTTTAAACTTTGCATGGGATAGGACAAAACCTTAATTTAATTTAATTTAATTCAAACAAAACATAAATGCGACTAAACTCACTTAATATGATTATTGTTCATATACTATTAATTTCTCTTTTATGTCAGTTAATGTTTAGAACCAACTTTAGGAAGGCCTCTGGGGATTATGTACAAATCTTGGAGAATCCAAAGACTGGCTCTACAAACCAGGATTGCATCCTCTTTGTTTGATTGGCAGGAAATGATACCAACCCCAATCCTGGGGCCACATATTTTTGTGGCTTAAAAATGCATCTATCTATAACATAAATATTGAATTTTTATCAGTCATCTATTAAGACAATATTATCCCTGGGAAGGATATTTCTACTTCACTAGAGGAAACATAGGACTAAGATACAATTTCCTGCTTCTAAACTGCACCCTATTTAAAATAGATAGAGCTATCTTATGACCAAGTTGTAATCTTAACTGGAAATTAGATACATTATGATATTGATCCTTTGAAGCAACTTTGTATTGTCTAGGTGCTGGGAAATAGAGTATAGCAGTTTTTTTTCTAAAAAAAATGGTGCCGGAACTCTCATCTTGGCGGGCACAGGAGGCGGAGGTGGCAGTGCTGCTGCGGTCACAGGCGTGAGGGGTGTTGGCGGCAGGCTGCCCCTCGGGACTGGAGCCAGCACGGGTGGTGCTGTGGGAGCAGCAGGGCCCGCTCTACATGGTGGGGCTGCGCGGGGTGGGTGGCGGAGGTGGTGTGGGCTAGGTACTGCAGAGTGGCCACATAGGCACGCAGGGCGAGGCGACGGTGGTGCAGGTCCAGCACCGGGTAGGCCACCAGCCTGGCTGACATGGGTGAGAACAAGGAAGGAGTGCACATGGACTCCACAGAACCCACTTCCCACTCCTTGTCTACTTTATCAAATGCCTTACTGAAGTCCAAGTAAATTATATCTACAGTAGATCACAACCTACTACTTGATAAGATAGAAAAATGCGGGTTAGATAGCATCACCACCAGATGGATTCATAGCTGGCTGACAGGCTGTATTCAGCGTGTGGTCCTCAATGGAACCGCATCTACATGGAAGGAAGTGTGTAGTGGGATGCCCCAGGGCTCTGTTCTGGGCCCACTGCTCTTCAATATCTTCATTAACGATTTGGATGAGGGGATAGATGGGGAACTCATCAAATTTGCAGATGACACCAAGCTGGCAGGAGTAGCCAATACTCCAGAAGATAGGCTTAAGATACAGAAGGATCTGGACAGACTCGAACACTGGGCACTATCTAACAAAATGAAATTCAATGGTGAAAAAAGTAAGGTTCTACATTTAGGCAGGAAAAATCAAATGCACAGGTATAGTATAGGTGGTACCTTGCTCAATAGTAATAACTGTGAGAGGGATCTCGGAGTCCTAGTAGACAATCACTTCAATATGAGCCAGCAGTGTGCTGCAACTGCCAAAAAAGCCAACACAGTGCTAGGTTGCATTAACAGAGGGATAGAATCAAGATCAAGTGAAGTATTAATACCACTTTACAATGCCTTGGTAAGGCCACACCTGGAATACTGCATCCAGTTTTGGTCACCACAATGTAAAAAAGATGTTGAATCTCTAGAAAGGGTATAGAGAAGAGCAACAAAGATGATTAGGGGACTGGAGGCTAAAACATATAGGGAACGGTTGCTGGAATTGGGTATGTGTAGTTTAACGAAGAGAAGAGTGAGGGGTGACATGATAGCAGTGTTCCAATATCTCAGGGGCTGCCACAAAGAAGAGGGAGTCAAGCTATTCTCCAAAGCACCTGAAAGCAGAACAAGAAGCAACGGATGGAAACTAGTCAAGGAGAGAAGCAACCTAGAGCTAAGGAGAAACTTCCTGACAGTTAGAACAATTAACCAGTGGAACAACCTGCCTCCAGAAGTGGTGAATGCTCCAACACTGGAAGTTTTTAAGAAGAGACTGGACAGTCATTTGCCTGAAATGGTATAGGGTTTCCTGCCTGAGCAGGGGGTTGGACTAGATGACCTCCAAGGTCCCTTCCAACTTCTTCTTCTTCTTCTTCTTCTTCTTCTTCTTCTTCTTCTTCTTCTTCTTCTTCTTCTTCTTCTTCTTCTTCTTCTTCTTCTTCTTCTTCTTCTTCTTCTTCTTCTTCTTCTTCTTCTTATTATTATTATTATTATTATTATTATTATTATTATTATTATTATTATTATTATTATTATTATTATTATTATTATCTACACATATATACTGATTTTCCATTCCTTGATGCTAGTTTCTAGGAAATACATTTGACATTCTAATCACATTGCCATTTGTGGAGTAAAACACAAATGGTATCAGAAAGATTGACCCATTGTGGAACAGCTTTTGTCAGTAGCTGTATGACACAAAGCTTTTGGGTGTTATAAGGAAATGGATTAGAAAGCATAGCAAGTCTTGTTGTACTGTGCATAGATTGGTTTAGCCGAAACACTTTAAAATAAATTACCAGTTGTCAGGCCCGGCATGCCCGACATTCATTACCAAGTTGGACCTGAGGGAGGCCTACTACCGGGTGAGGGTCAGAGCCGGGGACGAGTGGAAGACTGCGTTTAATTGTCCCCTTGGTAGTTTCCAGTTCCGAGTGATGCCGTTTGGCTTACAGGGAGCCCCAGCTGTATTCATGCAATTGTTCAACCAGGTCCTGCATGAGTTCCTGTACCGGGGGGTGTTAGTGTACTTGGACGACATCCTTATTTACTCGGACACCTTGGAGGAGCATGCAATCCTTGTGTGCCAGGTGTTGACAAGACTGCGGGAAGCGCAGCTCTATGTTACACACGACAATTGAAGACACGCCCACGACCAGGGCTTAAATTGGAGTGGTCCACAGCGTGTCAGCGGGCATTCGAGGACTTGGAGTCCCTCTTCGCTAAGGAGCCCATTTTGCGACACCCCGACCCTGACCTGGCTTTTGTAGTACAGGCGGATGCGAGCGATGTTGCTCTTGGAGCCGTCCTCCTTCAGCGGAGCAGTTCTGGGGTCCTGCAGCCGTGCGCTTATGCCTCTAAGAAACTGACTCCCACTGAGCGGGCCTGGGCGGTGTGGGAAAAGGAGGCTTTTGCGGTCCATTGGGCCTTGGAGACCTGGCGGGACCACCTAGAAGGGGCCTCCCGTCCATTCGAACTGTGGACGGATCATAAAAACCTGGAGGCCCTACGGACCCCTCGCCGCCTGTCGCCTAAGCACGTCCGATGGGCATTATACTTCCGTCGCTTCCGGTTTGTGTTGAAGTATGTGCCGGGGGGTCGGAACTTTCTGGCGGATGCTTTATCCCGCATGCCTCAGTTTGACAGCAAGAGGGAGGAGGTGGTGCAGGCACTCATCCCAACACTGGTGGAGGAGGGGGTTGGTTCAGAGAGCGCTGGACAGGTGACAGAGGAGGATTTGAACCAGACAATCCGAAGGGCCCTGCAGGAGGATGCTTGGTTACGAAGTAATTCAGGACTATTGACTATGCGGGAAGGCCTGGCGTGGCATGGTTCACGATTGTATGTACCTGAAACTGTGCGGCCACGGGTTCTCTTTAGCTGTCACGACACCAAGCAGGCGGGACATTTCGGGTTTGTGAAAACTTTACATCTGGCACGTCGTCAATTCTGGTGGCCCCGCATGAAGAGTGACATCGAGGAGTATGTATGGCGTTGCCATGTTTGTGCTACTACAAAACCCCAAGTTGGGAAGCCTTTGGGGCTGTTGCAGCAGGTGGCTGACCCGACTCGGCCATGGCAAGACATTGCCATGGACTTTGTTGTGGACCTCCCAGAGAGCAAGGGTCACACCGTCATTTGGACAGTGGTCGACCTGTTTTCCAAGCAGGCACACTTTGTTCCTTGTAAGGGGTTGCCATCAGCTCGTCGGCTGGCATGGCTGTTTCTCACACAAGTGTACCGCTTGCATGGAGTGCCGCGGCGTGTGATCTCGGACAGAGGGGTGCAGTTCACAGCTCAGTTCTGGAGAGAGTTCCTGCGTCATATCGGCTCATCGCAGGGACTGAGTACGGCCTATCACCCCAGCACCAACGGGGCCGCAGAACGTGCCAACGCCGCCGTAGAACGGTATCTACGGAGCTACGTTTCTTTCCAGCAAACTGACTGGGTGGACCTGTTACCGCTCGCCGAAGTGGCGTACAATAATGCGGTTCATAGCAGTACTGGCTTCTCTCCATATCGGGTGGTCACCGGCCATGAATTCGTTCCCTTCGCTGACTGCGCCCAGGAGGAGGGGCCTACACGCTCACCGCAGGAATGGATGCGACAAATCAAGGCCGCATGGGGGGCTGCAAAGGATGCGTTGGAGCGGTCCGCCGCTGCGGCCAAGGCACAAGCAGACAAGAAACGGAGGCCTTTTGTTACACCGCGGGTGGGGGACCTGGTCTACTTGTCCACCAAGTATTTACGGTTACAGGTCCCGTGCCGCAAGCTAGGACCTAAGTACCTCGGACCGTTCCGGGTGGTGCAGGTGGTAAACCCAGTGACGGTGCGATTGCGGTTGCCAAAGTTCTTGGGTAAGGTCCACCCAGTGTTTCACAGTAGCCTGCTAAAGCCTGCTTCCGCGGCCACTGCAGCGGCTGGGGAGGGGCCCCCGGACCAGTACATGCTGATCAGTACGAGGTGCAGGAGGTGTTGGACTCCAGGGTGCGGAGGGGCACTATACAGTATCTCCTTCGGTGGAAGGGGTACCCGGTGGAGGAAGCAATGTGGGTGTCGCGGGGAGACGTCCATGCTCCACGCTTAGTTCGGGCATTCCACCGTGCTCATCCTAACAAACCGGGGGGTAGGGGAAGCGGTGGTGTATGCGGGGTGAATGATTGTATGACTTTGTTCTCTATATCTGCAGGAGGACCCTTGGTAGGGGGGGCGGCATGTCGGGCCCGGCATGCCCGACATTCAGTGGGGCCGCGGAGCGACCCGCCAGGCCCCGAAACCTACCGCCGGCGCCCGCGGTCTCCCGGACAGAGTACGGTCGTCGCAACACCCCAGCAACCGCCCGCCCAACACCCGGGGGGGGCCATGCAGCGTCCTACCGGCCTCCGGGGATCCCCGCCGGCCTCTTTGCTTCTCCAACGTGCTGCCGGGCTCCGGAAACGGCCGCCCACGCCCACGCCGTCCCGACGATCCTGGGAGGGGAGAAGCTGAGGAGACGGCGCAGCGGCGACCCGCCTGTCAGCTGGAGAGGCCGCGGGCCAACCTGCCGGCTCCCGGAAGCAGCCAACGAGCCGGGAATGAGTGCGGCCGCCGTCCCGACAGTCCTGGGAGGGGAGCAGCTGGGGAGACGGCGCAGCGGCGACCCGCCTGTCAGCTGGAGAGGCCGCGGACCAACCTGCCGGCTCCCGGAAGCAGCCTACGAGCCGGGAATGAGTGCAGCCGCCGAGTGCGGCCACGGAGCAATCTATCGGCCTCCAGGGCCTGGGGGAAAGGGCGGGGACGCCGACACAGCCCAGCAGCCTCCGGGACCAACCAGGAGGCCGGGGAGCGGCCATACGGTGGAGCGACCGGTGGTTGCCTAGTGCCCGAGCAGCAGCACAAGGACGGGCGCCAGGATGGTTTAGGGGGTGACGGAGACTACCGGTGGGTCGGGGAGGGGTTCAGGACACATCTCGCGGCGGTCTGGGGAGCTGAGGGGAAAGATGGAAATATGCGAAGCTCTGGAGGAAGGGAGGGAGGTTTGGGCTGGGGGGTGGCTTACCAGCTGCAATGGTGGTGGGACGGGAGCCAAAAGGTGGGAACTATGGGAGGCAGTAGTTAAGTAGGGTGTGGGCGTGGTGGAGCAATTTAGGGTGTGGTGGTGGGTGTCGGCTTTGCCGGCTACTTAACAGCGTTGATTGTGCTGTGGAATCAACGCTGACTTCGTTTGTCTTCGAGCAACTGTTTTGTGAGGAAAATAAATGTGGCTCAGGAGAACCAGCTCCCGTTCCGGACTCATTCTTTTGGTGACTCGTCGGACGAGGGGCTGAAACCAGTATCTCGTAAAAAGGAAATATTAAAACATCTTCAGATATTCAGTATGAAATCAACCAGGATCCACATTCAGGACCTCATCTCTTCTATACAGGTAGTCCTCAACTTACAACAGTTCATTTAGTGACTATCCGAAATTACAACAGCACTGAAAAAAAATGACTTGGGACTATTTTTCATGCTTAGAACCATTGCAGCAACCCCCTGGACACGTGATCAGAATTCAGACACTTGGCAAGTATCCCATATTGATGACAGTTGCATTGTCCTGATGTCATACGATCACCTTCTGTAACCTCCTGACAAGCAATAGGGAAGGCAAATTCATTTAACAATTGTGTTACTAATTTAATAACTGCAGTGATTCATTTAACAATTGTGGCAAGAAAATGGGGCGAAATTCAGTTAACAAATGTCTCATTTAGCAACAGAGGTTTTTGGGTCAAATGTGGTCATAAATGGAGGACTACCTGTACTTGACCTTCTTATACCAATAAGAGAAGGAATAGCTGTAATTTTATTTGGCTGAATATGGTTACCATCAGCAATCCTGACAGTGGATGTTCTCCATTCCAGAAAGTGAAGATCTAATCCATTTTCACATGCATACTTTTTCCTTCTTCACATTCCATTATGTTGATTAAGAAGTTAGCCCACAGCAGATATTCACTCCCTGGTAAATCCATTTTCATAAATCCCAACCTTCAGAAATTGTGAGAGTTGAGTTCCTAGAGACCTGGAAGGCATCAAATTAGGGTAGGATGTCTGAGAGTCTTCACAATATAAACAGCTGTTATGGACAATCTGCTGATGAGACTGACTTCCAATAAGCCCCAAGTATATTTCAGTTGAGCAAAGACTCAAAATATTCTAGTATAAAAGCATCTCTATAATAAAAGATAAGGATTTCTGAGACTGTATTTTCTGAGATCCAAGGGTATATTTACTAAAGATATTGAACAAATGAATGGATCATCCAGTTTAATTGTGTTCTGGAATCCCAGGGGATGAATATTTTTGACTCAAATTAAAATAATGTCAAATACAGCATTTTCATCCAAGAGATACTTAATAGTCCTGATGGTGTTTATCAAATGTGTTTTATTTGCATGCACAAAAGACCAATTTGCTATGCATTTTATTCTCTACAAAGCTGATTAATTAATAGCATTCTAAAATGGTCCATTTTAAACATATCTAGAGTGTGATTTATTGCTTATTTTTCTTTTTCCCCTACAAGCCAAAGTTTGCTTCACAATATTTTTCTAAGATTTATTTCAACAAATGGCTTAATATCAGATACTCCCACATGTTTTCTTCTTTATCCACAATTACATTTACACCTTCAGAGTTTTTGAAAAGTTTTGTAGGTTATTGTTTTTTCTGCGTACAATAGTGTTGAAAGACGGCCATATTGATATTTATACTGCCCTATCTACCAATTGCCCCATTTTACACATTCATTTAATGAGAGATTGTATAAGTCATTCCAATAAAATATAAATCATTGTGATTGTTAGGGGATTATAAGAACATGCCATATGATTTGTGGTATGGCATAAGCTGATCTTGGGCTAGATAAATGTGCAAAATAGATGTGCAAAATAGATAGAGTCCTGAATATTTGTAACAAGGATGGATAAATTATTTGGTCTGATGGGAGCATGTCAAAATGGAGTGTAATATTTCTGGTGCTATACTGATATCATTAGGAGGAACCTGGCCTCCTTTGAAGGAATAGGGAGGTTTCCAAGAGATATCCCTAACAGAGGTGACTCACCTCATACAACTAGTTATCTGAAAGGTAATCTAGTCCAGGGGTGTCAAACTGCCAGCCCGTGGGCCAGATGCATTATGTGGAAGCCACGCCCACCCCAGCTCTGGCAAGGGGGAAAAAGTCACGATATGTCACGACACATCATGTGATGCGGTGAGTTTGACATCCCTGATCTAGTCCAACTCCTTGCTTGGTGCATATTCTATTAAAACATTTGAAATAGCTTACAGCATCTGTCTGAAGATGTCTGGTGACATCTTCCATAGTCAACCTATTCTACTAGCTGACAGCTCTTGCTATCAGGAAGTTCCTCCTAACAGCTAAATATGAATCTATGTATTTTCAACCAATTTAGATTAGGTGCTAAATCTAATCCTCTGGAATAGGAGTGAACAAGCTCAGCCCCTCCTGTGTATGACAATCCTGTATGTATTCAAAGTGTGCTTTTGTATTCCCCACAGTTTGAGCAGGCTTCCTTATTGTGCAGGCTAAATATAGTCTATCATTCTTCATAGGATTTGGTTTCCTGTTCTCTTACTGTTTTGGTAATTGTATTCCAAGTGGTGCTTGATCAAGGCAGGATAGAGTGGGACAATTATTTCCCTTTGTCTGTGTATGCTTGTTAATTCCCCTCAAAATAATACTTGCAGTTTTGGGAGCAACCATCTCATTGTCAGCTCATGTTCAACTTGCAAACTACTCAGGATACTCAGATTTCTTTCACATGTGCTACTGTTAAGTTAGGTCTTCCCTATCCATTGTTGTGCTTTTCATTTTCTCTCACCAGATGTAGTCTATTCTTCCCTATTAAATTTAATCTTGTTCATCTTGGTTAGTGGTCCAAGATTGGACAATTAAATCCTTATCCTAGTTTTGGGTAATTTGTAAACCAGAGAATCATTCCCTCAATCCCTTCATTCAAGGTCATTAATTAAAATGTTGAATAACAAGAACTCCAGACAACTTGGTTGGGTCTTCCCTGCACTGTACTAACCTGAAGCCATTCATGATGAGGTAATGCAGCTGATTATGAGTCTATCTAATGCATGTATTCTCTACTCTGTGTTTTACCATGTTTATTAAGGAGGATATCATAAGATACTCCATTATAAATTTTGCTACAGATAGTAAAACAAAAATGCTGTTGAAACTCCTATACTTTTGCTGCCAAATTTCAGTAGCACAATTTGTGGGCATGTAACTTAAGGCTTCTATTCCATCCCTGGATCTATGGAGTCTAAGAGTCCATGGCTTTCCAACACGCAATGGTACTTTAGGGTTGGGAGGATCATTTAAATTGCAAAGAATCATAAAGAGAAAACACAATCCAGAGATAAAGAACACACCTGACAATCATAGGGACAATCTGTAAATTGATTCTGTTTGATGATCACAAGTATATACCTCCTGCTGCATTTAGCGTCTTCCTTCCATGGAGAAATAAAAGCCTCTATCTTTTCTTGTCACTTGTTTTAATGAATCACCAGTAAACTTTTGTGGGCTCCACCCACAAGAAAATATAAAACAGTAAAGGGATAATAAATAATAATATTCATTCAACAAGGAACTGTTTCCTTTTAGTGCTACACTATAGCTCTCATAATGAGTGTCAGGAAAGCAACAGGCTTTTTCAAGGTTTTAACCAATGGAGCCAGAGTGTCACATCATGCTCAGGCTTGCTTGCAGATGTTCAATTTGTTTTACAACGCTCAGGGCAGGGTAATAAAACACCCAGAAGCAAATCAAAGCCATATTTCTGCTTTGTTTCTGTATTATGAGCTCCGTTTCATGCAAAGTATTTACAGTTGCTCTGGAATCTATAAGGATGCATATGGTGACAACTGCAACTGCCTAATTCTAGTTCCCTTTCATACGGTAATTTTTGTGTGTATTAAGGCCGTCTTGCTTCATTTCTCTCTCCTCGACCACAGCCATCAGCTGGAGAATGGAATTTTTGACAGAATTAACCAGAGCTATCCTAGAGAAGCTGAAATCCTATTTGAATTGTTCAGAATGTTATCCAAGAAGTCTGTGTTGCCAGAGTGGGAATTGAAGCCAATTGAAATTGTTACAAAACTGAGTTTATTTGTACAGAAGATGCATAATTCATTAAATTTTATTTTGGAAATAAATGGCTGCCATTTGTTCCAAAAGATCAGTTTAGACCTTGTGTACTAACGATAGAACTTACATCGACATGATCATGTTTCCTATCTGCTCTTTAAAAACTGGATAACATTGATTCTGTCTTTGCTTGTTAGAAATAAATCTTAACAACATCAAATAGGGTTCTGAAATAATCAGCGCGCCAAAAGGGGCTACTTTTTATATTTCACTTTGATATGCCCTGAAAGTTAATTTTATTTTTAAATGAGCAGTTTTATCATTCCTTGCTGTAGTATCTAAAAAGTAATGAAGGATGTTGATCTGGGCTTTTATAATATATTTGCCAATTTCTCTGACTTTGTCAGATTCAATCACTTCCCCCTTTCCCTGGGAAAAGATGAGTTGCCCATAACTTAGCCTTCCTCCTTTCTTTCTCAGTTTGTTTCACACCTCCTATCTTCTCAGTGTATTTATTTCTTTTCACATTTTTGCGAGATACCCAAATAAGGTGTGGAAGGAGGGCAGACAAATCAGAGAGAGCCTTCAATTGGGACCACCCCATCCTTCTGCAGAGCATGGATTGGTGGAAGTTTTCCATGATGGCAAAAAAGAAGAGAAGAAAATCGATTACCTTGCTGGTAACAACTGGCAGACTCATAAATCAGGACTACATCATTTAGCAGTGATTCAGGACATCCACCGTGGAGGCAGAATAGGGATAGGCAGTGGAAAATTAAGGCTGAGATTGATTCTGCTAATTCAAAGATGGCTAGATAATATTTTAAATCGGGAATGGGGAAAGGCTGTTAAATGGTTATTGTGCTTTTTCTCCAGTTAATTCAGAGGACAAGTTGATCATGGACAATTAAAGGTTATTTATCACTAGTGGTTTACAAAGAAATATTATAGGATATTATACTGTTTCATTCTATAGAGGTACAAGGACCAAACTCTTCCTCTACAAAAAGAGTATTTAGAGTATTTCCAAATACTATACAAAAACAATATTTAGAATATCACCAAAGACTCTTTTTACCTGCATGTTTAAGATACATTAGACATTCCCTGTTCTTTTCCTTTTTATTTTTGACCAGCTGCCAACTGCCTCTCTTTTCTATTGTTGCCTCCTTAAAATTATTTTAGCTTTCTGGGTCATTTAGCTTTCTGGTCTGAGATTCAAGGTGCTGGTGATGACCTATAAAGCCCTAAATGGCTTGGGTCCGGGATATCCGAGGGAGCACCTGCTGCCGGCATCAAGCTCCCTTCGTCCTGTGCGCTCCCACAGGGAGGGTCTTCTCAGGGTACCGCCGGTAAAAGATTGCCGGCAGACAATACCCAGGGGGAGGGCCTTCTCTGTGGGTGCGCCGGCCCTTTGGAACCAGCTGCCTGTAGAGCTTAGGACTGCCCCTGACCTTCGCTCATTCTGCCGGGACCTGAAGACCTGGCTCTTTGAGCTTTCTGGCCTGGACTGAGAGTATTAATTGGGGTTTTAATTGGATTCTAATTGGGATTTTTATTTATTCAAGGTTAATGTAATCATTTTAATTGTTTTTAATTTTTGTAATTGTTCTATTGTTTTTTTAAAAAAACCTTGTGAACCACCCTGAGTCCTACGGGAGAAGGGCGGTATATAAGTTTAATTAATTAATAAATAATAATAATAATAATAATAATAATAATAATAATAATAATAATAATAATAATAATAATAATAATAATAATAATAATTTCTTTATGTGGAAAAGGCTATAATGTATGTGTATGGAGGGAGAGGAAGTGTCCACAGGGCCAAAGTAATGTTCACCTGTATCTATGAGGTCGAGTGTTTCCGTTTTTCTCTAAAATTTTGAATCATCAGAATAAATTTCATTTCAAATGGAAGTCTCTAAAAAATCTCGCAAAGGGAAATAAATTCATCAATAAATTAATCTTATATAAACATCTAAAGGATTTATTAATTAAGTGTATGTCAATGACATGGAAGTGGATTCTTTTAACCAGGGCTTTTTCATTGTTTTGCCTCCATTGCACATTTTTATGTTATGGTGTTTATGTGTAAAGGTAAAGGTAAAGGTTCCCCCGCACATGCGTGCTAGTCGTTTCCAACTCTAAGGGCTGGTGCTCATCTCCGTTTCAAAGCCGAAGAGCCAGCGCTCGTTCGAGGACGTCTCCGTGGTCATGTGGCCAGCATGACTAGACACCAAAGGTGCACGGAACACTGTTACCTTCCCACCGTAGTGGTCCCTATTTTTCTACTTGCATTTTTTTACGTGCTTTCAAACTGCTAGGTTGGCAGAAGCTGGGACGAGTAACAGGCGCTCACCCTGCTACGCGGCACTCGGGATTCGACCCGCCAAATTGCCGACCATCTGATCGACAAGCTCAGCATCCTAACCCACTGAGCCACCGCGTCCCTTGTTTATGTGTAGAAAGTAAGAAAAAAGAGATTAAAATCAGAAACGTAAGTACACTGCACAAATATTAACCTGACTTCATAGCTTTTAGCTTAATTTGATTTAGTGGTTAAGGCACCAGGCTTGAAACCAGGGGCTGTGAGTTCTACTCCTGCCTTAAGCATGAAAGCTGGCTGGGTGACTTTTGGCCAGTCACTTTCTCTCAGCCTAACCCACCTCACAGAGTTGTTGCTGTGGGAAAAATAGGAAGAAAGGCTATTAGAATGACAAAAGAAAAAAAATGAATGAAAGAAGAAAAGAGCAAAGTCAAAGGAAATCAAGGAAAAGAAAAAATGTAAAGAACTGACATCCAGTTTTCTTTTACAACAGTTGTAAGTATAAATATAAAATAACTCTTACTTTATGGTTTTGTTTACATGCTCTCTATATGCTATTATTTTTATTCTAATTCTCAAAACCATATATCATAACATCATTTTTTTTCCTTTTTCCAGAAAAAGTTAATAAGGGGTTTCCAATCATCATTGAATGTAAACAATGTTCTACTTCTAATTAAAGAAGTCAATTTGGCCATCTCAGCAAGTTCTGTCATCCATTCCTCTATTGTGGGAAATTGAAATCTATTCACCCTTGTGCATATAATAATCTTCAAGAATAAACTTTTCATAAAGATGTTATACTGTGAAATCAAATTTGGGTCAGTCACCAGGACCAGAGATTTACTCTTCCGAACTTTCGGACACATGCTGGAGCCCATCTTCAGGGAATTTCTCTACTGAAATACATGCTCTGGGCTGTCCTGTGAGTAGTGTTTATGTGGTGCCTTCCTATTGGCTGATTGGTGCATTGATGGCTGACGATTGGCTATCGTTTCCTTGTGCTGCCAAGCCCTCGGCTCCTAATTATTTGGTAGGCTGGTGGTAATTCAGCACTCCTATTAACTAACAAGGGGCCCGTTTCCCAGGCTTCAATTATTTCCCTGGCTATCTTTGTACATCTTCCATGTGTAGTTTGTGTATATGAGAGGCAGGAAGGAAAATGGTAGAGATAACTGCGAGGTCTACTGTCCTCTGACATTTAGGAAAGTGTTCTTTGAAACTAATTTAAAACTAAATTCTATGAGTTGTATACATCCTATTGGCTTTTTCTGTTACTGAGACCTATTTCTTAATATAGTAGCTGAAGAGGTAACTACACCTAACTGAGTTAGAGTGGAAAAGAATTTAAAGATGTCACATGCATGAGATTGATAAACACATAAAAATTCCAATTCATGATTCCCTCTTCAACTCAGAATGGGAAATCTGAAATGCTCTTGAAAAAACCAATGCTATTTATTCCATTTTATGCTAACAATACATTAAAGAACTTTTTTTATTTCTATACTATCCATGTGAAGTTCATTTAAATGGAGAAAACATACAGTAGCTTAAATAAATTATGGCAAGTTAATTTCATACTGCATGTAATGTTAATCCAATTTTGAAGTGTCATGAGGTTAATTTTCTTTCAGTGTAGTCACTAATCAAGTAACAAGCGGAAGTAACATTGGCAATCAAGTGTTGGATGAGTATGCACAAGCTGTATGATCACCCCCATTAATCCATCAAATAATTGCCATTGTGACAAGTACTTGTCTTTTATTTGGTAGATATATGTCATGACATTTGAAATTACGTTGCAAGCCTTCTCCTGTCATTAGATAGGCATTGCATAAGAATACTTTGTCTCAGCTTCTTCTCTGTACAAAATAGGAGTTACTATAATACTGAGCTAGAACATAGAGCTATAGCAGTTATTTTCAGAGACTGTGTACATTCATGTGAAAACTACCGCTATCTCCAGTGAGAATTCTGACTTTATTTATTCAGCCATTTCAGTTGCTGAAAATACTCTAGACCAGGGGTAGGCAACCTCGGCTCTTTTATGACTCATGGACTTCAACTCCCAGAATTCCTGAGGCAGCCTGGCTCAGGAATTCTGGGAGTTGAAGTCCATGAGTCATAAAAGAGCCGAGGTTGCCTACCCCTGCTCTAGACAATGTACAATATATTAAAAACATAAAACAAGGCAGGAAAACCCAAAAACCAAAACTGAAATACAGGGAAGGAAATCATCATAAATACTAAGGGAATAATATCCAAAAATCAGGGTAAGTTTGCAAATCACATTGGTAAAGATTAGTTGAAAAGGCAACTTTTAAGGCTTTCCTAAAACCACAGCAGGGCAGCTGTTGTGCAGTCTTGGGTGGGCGAAGTCACCAATACTAAAAGCAGTCAACTTTCACATCAAATATTTCAATGTTATTACAGTTACTAACAATGGCAAGTACTGTCAATTATTTCATTGTAACCATAATGATGATGTTCTATTATGGATGGAAACAAGCATGTCTCATTTGAAACAACTGAGCAAAGTAACAGCAGTAGCTCAGAGAATCAGGTCATAACAGAGAGTGAATATTTTGTATTCAGTCCAAGATTGCAGATCTGGGGAGGTTTTCCATCATAAAGGGATTTTTTGTTGTTGCTGTACTCCATATTCATACTCTCTAATTCTTGGGAATATCAAAGTCACTTGGCTGATCTGGGAGGCTACAGAAATTGAATAAATAAATAAATAAATAAATAAATAAATAAATAAATAAATAAATAAATAAATAAATAAATAAATAAATAAATAAGTAAGTAAGTAAGTAAGTAAGTAAGTAAGTAGAATTAATCCCAAAATGAAAATCTATTCGTTCTGCAACTTTTTGAAAAACAGTGAGAAGAAAAACCTAAAAATTAAAAAAAAAAGAAATCCAAGAGAAAAGACAAATATTAATCTAAAAGGCAAACAAACTGAATTACAGAAGATGTAATTTCTCCACCATGCATCTCAGTTAACTTATCTCCCATTAAATTAAAAAAAACTAAAAAAAACATTTCACAGATATACAAAAAAAAAATAAAAATTTTTTTGGAAAAAGTAAAATTTAATCTTTCGTTATTTAGCCAGTTTTTGTTGAATCAACTTCTATTGCTGAATGTTTTGAGGGAAAACATGCAGAAGAAACATAGTTATTTTATTTGAATTCCATCCCAAAGATTCTACTTAAGAGACAATTACAAAATATGACTCAAAAAATAGGGAGTGGGCTAAGTTTGTGTGCTGAATTAAAACAAAAACCTTCAAAATAAGTTAGCTTCAATTCCAAAACTATTCAAGCTGCAGTTAAACAACCTTACACATACATTTCTTCTTAAAGTCTATTATAGACTGATCTTGCTCACTATTATGTTAAAAATGTAAGTTATTTTTTTAAAATATAGTCTGTGTAAATGAGTCATTGGCTGTTGCATGGCATAAAAACTTAATAAATAAATTAATAAATTTATTCTGAAAACTTTTTTCACTTTCACAACTGTCTCCACATCCTTAGCACATTGTTTATTAGTATTTTCAAGCTAAATCATTCTTCATAGTAATTGACCAGTAGAATATCTAATGAGCCACTTTTTATCTGTATGATGCTTCCGCTTCAGTTCAAAGCAATTTTATTTCACATCATTCACTAAAATATTCATTTGCAAAAGGTTAGCTACTCTAAAACTATATGCATCACACAAAAGCTTTTTCTAAGTGTCAAGGGATTTGACATAAGGTTTTGTAGCTGTTGTTTTCTCTATAACACTTCTCATTAAATCCTGGAATTTCTTAACTCTTCTTTGAAAAGGGGTCTTCTGAAGAAGAAGGCAGGAATGCCATACTCTCATTTTCAGGTTCATAATTAATCACACAAGAAATACCACAGAGTAGAAATCTAAACACAAGGAGGGACATTTTCTGTTTACCATTTAAATAATAAAGCAGTCAAAAACTCAGGAGATAGCCAGGAAGACTTAAGACAATAAATCAGTGACATCTTGCCAATCTGAAAATCTGACAAATACTATTTTGACTGGTTCTAATTACCTCCCCTGTTGATTCATAGCACCAAGATGCCTCAAGTCAATGGGAAGGAACTTGCTCCAAGATGTAGCTCTGATTTGAAGATTAAGGCTGCCATCATTGCTTGATTTTCAGAATGTCATTAGAGTAGACATTGGAAATTCTCCTGAATATTTCAGGATCTTGGCTATGGTGCATCGGAAAGAGATTTCCTGAAGTGAATGTTCACAAAAATCCAACTAAACGTGAATTCCAACTTTCTCATTCACTGGAATTTGGTCCATCCCATCTGCTCAAGTCTCATGCTCAAGTCTCAAGTCTCATGCATAATCAGATTAGATGAAGGAGGGGAGATAATATAAATCAGTTAAATCCAGACTGTTCTAGGACTGCTACTATACTAGTCCGTGATATTTTTTTCAGTACACAAATTACTTGAAAGCCGTAATAAATCTGCAGTTTTAGTTACATGTAATTTATTCTTAAACCAATACTCATTTTTGCATGCAATTTATAACTACCTAATAAATAATTATACATGAGCTTAGGAAGTGAAAATGGCAAACCACTTCCATCTCTACCAAATTATCAGGAGTTGAGTTCAATGTAAAGGAGACTTCACTGTCATTTAAACACAATTTTTTTGTATTCAACTTCTTGAAAATACATCATGATATTACAGATAACTTGCACAGAAGCATGCAGTTTTCCATATTTTATGAGCTTTTCCAGCAAAGCATGATAAATGCCAGCAAACCATGTTTACTGCTATAGTCTCTGCTGTGTGAGAATCAGTTTAAGTGGACCACAGTCTTTTGTATAAAAATAAAATCCCCTTCTTTTTTTCTTTTTCTTTTTTTTTTTTTTGCTTTACTTCCTCAGAGGGGTGGGGAAAGTATCTGCCTTTAACTCTATAGCTTTTCTAGGCCTCCCTCCATTGAATTTTTAAAAAGAAGTGTTTAGTCAGTGCTAAATGCCAGGTCCGTTGCTAATAAGGTTCCCCTCGTCCGGGATCTTGTCGAGGGTGAGCATGCGGACCTGGCCTGCATTACGGAAACCTGGTTGGGCCCAGAGGGTGGTATCCCCCTGGTTGATCTTTGCCCACCAGGCTTCCGGGTGCTACACAGGCCTCGGACTCAGGGTAGGGGTGGGGGAGTGGCTGTGGTTATGAGGGAGACCTTATGTCCGCAGGAGGCCACCGTTCCTCAGATAGTCGGGTGTGAATCTCTCCTATTGAGGTTTGGTCCCAGGGCGCAGTTGGGCTTGCTGCTCGTGTACCTTTCGCCTAGTCGCGTAGCAGCAGCCCTGCCTGAGCTTCTCGATATCCTCTCAGGGCTGGTGATTGAGTTTCCCAAACTTATGGTTTTGGGAGACTTCAATCTACCATCCCTGGGAGGAGTATCTGAGTTAGCTCGGGAGTTCATGGCTTCCATGACGGCCATGGACCTGACGCAGGTAATTCATGGACCGACTCATGAGGGAGGCCACACCCTTGACTTGGTTTTCTTATCTGGTCGGTGGTTAGATGATCTTGGTGGGGGCTCCCCAATTGTTATGCCCCTGTCATGGACCGATCATCATCTCCTGCGGCTGGTCTTCCGTTTTGCCACCCCCCACCGTGGGGTTGTTGAGCCAACTAGATGGTTCCGCCCCAGACGCTTAATGGACCCTGAGAGGTTCCAGGCAGCGCTGGGGTCCCCACCTGCCTCCTCAGCTCACAGCTCGGCAGATGCCTTAGTGGAAGCCTGGGAAAGGACGGCCACGGAGGCACTTGACCGAGTTGTACCCTTGCGGCCCCTGACCCGGCGCAGATCCCAATGGGCTCCATGGTTCTCCGCGGAGCTCCGGGAGATGAAGCGTCGGAGACGGGGCCTAGCGAGCATTTGGAGGTCCAGCCGATCTGAATCTGACCGATTGCGACTAAGAACCCATATTAGGTCTTATCTCGCAGCGATGAGGGTAGCGAGATCTAACTACTTCGCTGCCCTCATCGCGTCCGCAGATAATCGCCCGGCCGCCCTGTTTAGGGTGACCCGCTCCCTCCTTAATCAGGAGGTGAGTGGGGAACCCTTGCAGGGGCGTGCCGAGGAATTTAGTCAACATCTGTTGGACAAAATCGCTCGGATTCGGACCGGTTTGGACTCCGACTGGGCAGTATCGGACGATCAGGACACGAGCGGTCTTGTCAATGTCACCTGGGAGGAGTTCGATCCTGTGACTCCGGAGGAAGTGGACAGGATCATGGGGAGGCTGAGCTCCACCACATGTTTATTGGACCCGTGCCCTTCCTGGCTGGTTTATGCAGCCCGGGAGGGGACACGAGGCTGGTTCCAGGCGGTTATATCTACCTCTTTGAGTGAGGGTAGTTTTCCCGCCGCCTTGAAAGAGGCGGTGGTGAGACCTCTCCTCAAGAAGCCTGCCTTGGACCCGGCTATTTTGAATAACTTTCGTCCGGTCTCCAACCTTCGCTTTCTTGCGAAGGTTGTTGAGAGTGTGGTGGCGCATCAGCTCCCTCTGGTCCTGGATGAAGCGGATTATCTAGACCCATACCAATCGGGCTTCAGGCCCGGGTACAGCACAGAGACGGCATTGGTCGCGCTGGTGAATGATCTCTGGAGGGCCCGGGACAGGGGATATTCCTCTGTTCTAGTCCTATTAGACCTCTCAGCGGCTTTCGATACCATCGACCATGGTATCCTGCTGCGGCGTCTCAGGGGATTGGGAGTGGGAGGCACGGTCCTTCAGTGGTTCTCCTCCTATCTCCTGGGACGCTCGCAGTCGGTGTTGGCAGGGGGGCAGAGGTCGACCGCGAGGTCTCTCGCTTGTGGAGTTCCTCAGGGGTCGGTCCTCTCGCCTCTCCTGTTCAACATCTACATGAAACCGCTGGGTGAGATCATTCGTGGTTTTGGAGTTGGGTATCATCAGTATGCTGATGATACCCAACTTTTCATTTCGACCCCAAACCACCCCAGTGATGCCCTCGACGTGATGTCCCGGTGCCTGGAGGCGGTCCGGGTCTGGATGGGGAGGAACAGGCTTCGTCTCAACCCTGACAAGACTGAGTGGCTGTGCGTACCGGCATCTCGGGATATTCAGGATATCCCACCCCTCATTATGGGGGGTGAGTCATTATCTCCTGTAGATAGGGCTCGCAACTTGGGAGTCCTCCTAGATTCACAACTCTCCTTAGAAGACCATATACTAGCTGTGACTAGGGGGGCCTTCGCCCAGGTTTGCCTGGTGCGCCAGTTGCGGCCCTATCTAGACCGGGATGCCTTGCGTACGGTCACTCATGCGCTCGTGACCTCTCGTCTTGATTACTGCAACGCTCTCTACATGGGGCTACCCTTGAAGACCACTCGGAGGCTCCAACTGGTACAGAATGCAGCCGCGAGAGTTGTACTGGGAGTCTCCCGATACTCCCATGTCACACCTTTACTCCGCGAGCTGCATTGGTTGCCAGTTGTCTTCCGGGTGAGGTTCAAGGTGTTGGTAATGACCTACAAAGCCCTTCATGGCATGGGTCCAGAATACCTTGGGGAGCACCTGCAGCCGGCGTCAACTTCCCTCCGCCCAGTACGCTCCCACAGAGAGGGCCTCCTCAGGGTGCCACCGGTCAAAGAATGCCGACTGGTGGCCCCCAGGGGGAGAGCGTTCTCTGTGGGTGCACCGGATTTATGGAACCATCTTCCGGTTGAGCTCCGGATGGCGCCCGATCTCCGCTCCTTCCGGCGCGATCTTAAAACTTATCTCTTTGAACAAGCTGGCCTGGCCTGATGGGACGGGGTGGGATTTTTATAAACGACCTTAATTTTAAATTTGTATTAATTTATGGGCATTGTTTAATCATGTTTTAATAATTTTAATTTTTGTATCTAGTTTTTATGTATTGCCCTGTTCACCGCCCTGAGTCCCTAGGGAGAAGGGCGGTATACAAATTAAATTAATAAATAAATAATAAATAAATAATAAATTTTCTAACATTGCATTTTAAGTGAAATCTTACGTTACTCAGGAGGCAGGCTTGCTTTCATGCTGTGACAAATATTTTATCAGCAGAGATACAATATTCACGGTGCAAAAGAGCATCTGGAATAAAGCATCTCCCTATTTCATGGAGGAGACATATTTGCTATGCAGATGGCTGGAGTAAATCTGGCCTTACAATTAAAATCTGCTTAGAGTTTGTAGTGAAGTGACTGATGGATTGGGCTCGGAGCTCCATCAATCCCCCCTCCCCTCTCTGCATTGATGGCATGTCATAAATAGCCATTTGTACGAAGTGCAGGGATTCTTTAAGACTATCACTTTACAGCTGACATATATATTCCATATAGTATGCAAAATGCAAAGTGCTTGGTGTTCCTAAGTAACAAGGGCAAAAGGGTTGCATCTGCTTCAACAATGCCATATTGTTGTGCATATTCTGCTACAAAATAACATCTGCACACATTCTCTGCTCCTTTTGAAGGAGAAAACATTCTAACACTGGGGCAGTTATAATTAGCTTGTCGGGTGGGCTGGACTTAGTTGTAAAGAAAGAAGGAGGGTTGGCATTATTGGATCCTTGCCAGGCCTCAATTCCATTATCACAAAGAAAAGAAGTGAAGTCACAGGGTACATCAAATTTTCATTTATTTATAGATTTTTTTCCTAACTAAAATATAACTATGTATTTGCATCATTGCTTTCAGGTGAGATTTGTTGAGTTAATAAGAAGGAGTGTTAAGGCAGAAAAAGAAATATTCTCAAGTTTGAGTTGCTGGCCTGGGTTTTTCTCTAAACTAGAGAGACCTTATTTATGCCATTAAACTAGGACACATTATTTGAAAATCAAAAATATTTGTGCTTTGTTTCCTGTCTCAAGCATTCTCAAGAGAGAGATTGGGAAAGAACAATGATCAAAAACATAGACCCCCGTAGCCAGTGAGGACCACTATGGCTAGTGAAAATAGTAAAATAGACACAAACAAATGTCTACTTCATTTCTGCACACCTCATAATGCAAAATATGGCTATGGCGATGGAAGCAGCAAGAAATGTAAGCAGATTAAGCAAAGAATTAAAAGAAGCTACTGCTACAACCAGTTTATCAAATCAGAAAAAACCCTTTTTTACACCTAAGCTTTAATATGACACTAATTTGGAAACTAGAAGAAAAAAATTTGAGTGCAGACAATGTTTGTGGCAACTGATAATGTAGAAAAGCTATATCATGTCTTTGGGGGGGGGGTGTACTGCCAGAACTTGCAAGAATTGTCAGCAAACTAGTCCTGATTAAAAACTGCAGCATGGGGCTAGAACTGTGAAGTCACCTACCCATTTTATCTGTTAGGTGTGAATTTGCAAAAGATATTGACTTGGCGAGACAACAGCTTGCAATGAGAAGGATCAGAAAAATAAAAGTTTTAAAACTGATTGGGTTATTTATAAAATGTTTCAGGTCACACATTACAATAGACCAGACACTGAAGGAACAATAGGACAATACCTTTATTAATAGAACCAACCAAAAAAAATTATCAAACACAAGCTTTGAAAAACCCTACTTTAGATATTGTGGTTTAATATGTGTTTAAGAATAAGGTGCAATCACCTCAGGGCATGTGTTTTATGTGTCTGCATGTTCCTGTGCAAATAATGATATAATTTCCAAAATGTAGAAGATATAATTTCAGTAGAAACCCTTTTCACCTCCATGATTTGTAAAACTATATGTTTGGGTTGAAACATCATAGTATGTCTTGGAAATTTAACTACTGGGTACTGGAAATGAACTAATTATCTTTAGGCTTTGCTACTGCAAAGGAAAACATGAAGTATAATAAAGTTGGAAGAGATCCTAGATATCTCCCAGTCCAATCCCTGCTGAAATTTCCCTGCTGAAATCTGGTTTTGCAGTGCAAAATGCAGCTATAATAGCTTGACAAATGTTTGCCCAGTCTCTGTTTAGATGCCTCTAAACTTGCTTCCCCCCCATTTCTTAATTAGGGAACATTCAGTATCTGGGCAGCTTGACTAGTCACTTCAATGGAGAAGGCTCTCTGTGAATCTCACATGATGCTGAACAATTCTTTCATGTAACAAATAGGATGGTGTTTACCTCAATCAGTGTATACTATTTTACCCCTTGTGCAGCGAAGAAGTGGATAAATCTATACATTCACAGAACTGGAAGGGGCCATTTAGGCCATCAAACCCAGCCATTGCTCTGTGCAGCAATTCAAAATGAAATGTCCTAGTCTGGTAACTGTCTTTCCACTCAATCGCATTCAATGAAGGAAACCTTCCTGGTGTTCTAAATGTTTAGTTCACTTCTAATGGCTCTGACTATTAGGAAAGTTTCTCTCTCTATCATTCAGCCATAACTTCCTACAACTTAATTCCATTATTCTCTGTCCAACACCTTGGAATAAATGATGGGCACTGACTTTCTGTCTCATTTAATTTTAGGTCAAGGACTTCTAGGGTGCTTCAGTTTGGTGAATTTAAGTAGTTTCCAATATAATAAAATATGCAACATTCAGCTAAATACATAACAAAAACAATATATAAAAGTCATATACAATTAATTTCCTCAATGTGACTTCATTTCTCATATTTGAAAAATGTTATCTATCCTTCGATTCTTTTCACAGAAGTTAACGTCTACTCCCCCAAACATCTTTATTGCTCTTCTTTGAACCAATTTCACTGAATCCTTCTGTCCAAAACTGGACAGAATGTTTAAGATTGATCAAACAACATACAGTGGAATTATTTCTTCCACTAATTTAAAATATATACCTTAATTGATGCATCCTAAAATTGCATTTGTCTTCTTTGCAGCCATATCATATTGTTAATTCATATTCATTTTAAAGCCACTTAACATTCCAAGATTCTTTTCTCATTTACTACCACCAAACCAGGGAATTTGTACTTGTAAATTTGATTTTGTTTAAGTAAAAAATCTTGCTCTTGTCTCTTTTAAATTTCATTTGATTATTTTCAATCAATTTCCCCAACCTATCAGTACAGTTCTGAATTTAATTGTTGTCCTATAAACTTTAGCTATCCCACCCAATTTTGTATCATCTGCAAAACTGATAAACAATCCTTCTATCTTTTCTTCTAATACATTAATAAAAATGTGGAAGAACAAAGGACTTAGAACTGATTACTGTAGCATCTGATCTGATAGTTCAAATGAGGAGGATTCTTTCAGAATGATTTCTGAGCGGCCTCTGTATCCAATCAATTATCATGGCACCCAGCCCTGCGATTAATTAATAGCTAATCAGCATCTCATGGAATACCCTGTCAAATGTTCTGTTGAAGCCAGGATATATTATGAGTACAACATAACCACAACCTGTAAAGGATTGAAAAGGAGATAAAATCAGTTTAACAAGGTTTGTTTTTGACTGATTCAGGTTGTAATAGTACTATGATTTAAAGCTTTTTACATAGCACTCTTTTTATGATCTGCTGCAGAAGCTTTTCAGGTATTGATGTCAAACTGTCTGTGGTTTCAGGGAACTTCAGACCTCTTTTTAAAATAAGAATATTCATTTTCCTCTTGGAAAGTCATCTGGCTGTATATGTATATATGTATATGTTGCCTAGTTTGAGTAATGAATGTCTGCAAGAAAACAAGCAAGCTCAGAGAGCGCCAAGGACCCCTCGTTAATGTATGCGTATGTATATCTATGTTATGTGTAAGTATATGTGTATGTGTATGTATATATTCAGTCAGAGTATCAACTAATTCTTTTAGTACTCAAGGATGTGATTACAACAAAATAATGTCATATACAAATACAAGTTTATTGCAAGACTTCAGTGAGGTTGCTTTTCATAAAAGTGAGATGAATAAATTATATTCAGGGTTGCATGCTGTTTGCTTCTTTAAAAGTGCTAAATTCTCAATTCTTTTTAGTATTTGTTTATAAATCTCTGTGGATTCTGGTAAAAAGGAAGACACCAAAGCAACTCAGAAAGAAAAAGCACATAATAAGAAACCCAGTTTGAAACTTCATTATTGTAAGAACATAAAGTCTGACAATGACTTCTGGTGGAAGAATCTGATTAGCTGACTTGGGAATTTGAAGAGCATCTCACCTTATGACAGTGACTGCCACCTTAGCTATATTATATTACTTTGTCTCATTGTGTAACATTGCTTACATCAGCTGAGTAGCTGACTTTCTTTGAGTTCCAAAAAGAAATAACATTTTCAATTCATCATGGGGAAATAGGGTCGTGATGGGAGGGAGGATATTTTCCATCATCTTTTCCATTCCTTGTAAGAGCAATTGATTGTTCTGAGATTCATTTCCACTGAAAGTGCTTAGGAGCTGGAGAACAATCAACCTCAGAGACTAAATCATAGAAATATAACTACTGTGTATTGTGTCTTAAAAAACACACAATAGCAAATATGGTAGATTTCAACAGTAAAATGCTAATGCAATGAAAACTCTTACACTTCAGTGATGTGGTTATTTCAGTAAATTCAGACCACTAGAGTTACTGTTTCCACGCAGAGGACAATTAGCTGAAATAGGTCTCCATCAATATTATTGGCTCTGGATTGTCGATCAGCTTTCCCCAACTTCCTTCTCACATACGCTGCTTTCTTTTCTGATTTTCCATCTCTTGGCACATTTCCACTATTTATTTCATTTTCAAACAAGAGTCCACATCCTTTTTCTTCTGATCTCAGATCCCTCCCTTCTTCATTGCTCTCATTTCATGATCAGTCAGAAGACGAGGCATCATATGCTTTTATTCCAAGGTGATATATATTGGCAAATATTGTGAGATGGTTCCAGATTGTACAGTAATGTCACTTCTTTAGAATCCTCCTCCATCTCCCCTTATTGCACCTGAAGAACCTTTTTCAATCTGGTTCTTTTAAATGTTCTTGATGCTAGTTGATCTACTCTATTATTACTATATTTTGTTCAGTGTTTTATCATTCTTGTATTATATTTGTACCTTCTTTTAAACCCTAACCAAGTACTTATTATTAAAAAGCAGAACACAAATTACTGAAATAATAAATAAATACATAATGATAGCTGGGAATTCCTTGGAATATGTGACTTATTTTTACTTAAATGCAAAGGGGCAAACATTGAAGGTAGCATCTTCAATGAGTCCTCCTAGATTCACAGCTTCCTCCTAGATTCAAGGCTTACTTTGGAAGATCACATGGTGGCCGTGACTAGGGGGGCCTTCGCCCAGGTCCGCCTGGTCCGCCAGTTGCGGCCCTATCTAGACCGGGATGCCCTATGTACGGTCACTCATGCACTCGTGACCTCTCGCCTGGACTACTGCAACGCTCTCTACATGGGGCTGCCCTTGAGGACCACCCGGAGGCTCCAACTGGTACAGAATGCAGCCGTGAGAGTTGTGTTGGGAGTCTCCCTATACTCCCATGTTACACCTCTGCTCCGTGAGCTGCATTGGTTACCAGTTGTCCTCCGGGTGAGATTCAAGGTACTGGTAATGGTGTTTAAGGCCCTACATGGCATGGGGCTGGAGTACCTTAGGGAGCACCTGCTGCCGGCATCAACTTCCCTCCGCCCTGTACGCTGCACGAGGTGGAGGGAAGACAGTCTGCATGAGGTGGAGGCGGATTTCCAGCTGGCCACAGGTACAGGGGAGCGGCCGCCGAGGTTTACGGTTAGCCACACGGCAGGACAGTCGGCTGTTTGCGAAACCGGGGGACACCCACCCCTTATTCCAAAAATCAAACTGAGGGTTAAAATTCAAGGGGTCCCCTGCGTAATGGAACTTGACTCTGGGTCAGCCGTATCCATTATCTCCGTGCGGACTTTCAGCGAGATCTGCAAGCGGAGTGGCCAACGGGTTCCCCTGAGGCCATCCAAACTGACCCTCTCAGACTTCCAGAACTCTCCGATTAAAGTCAGGGGGGAGGCGTCGGTGATGGTCCACTACAAAGGGTTTAAGGGGAAGTTGAGCGTGCTGGTCGTTGAAGGGCAATGGACCAGCCTTGTGGGGCTAGGATGGTTCAGGGCGTTGGGCATTGGGATCACCGGGTTCCACCAAATGCAGAGCCATATCCCTGGAGGGCATCTGCAGGGAGTTCGCGGATGTCTTCGACGAACGGTTGGGGAAGTACACCGGGCCAGATTTCTTTTAAATTAAACCCCCTAGTCCCACCAGTCAGGATGAAGGCGAGGAGAGTTCCCTTTGCGCTCAAGCATAAGATTGAGCAGGAATTGGATAAGTTAGTGGAACAGGGGGTGCTGACGCCGGTAGATGGGGCGGACTGGGAGACCCCCCATAGTTACCCCGTTAAAGGCAAATGGGGACATTAGAATCTGCGCAGATTATAAGGGGACAATTAACCGGGCGTTAAGTGCGCATTCGTACCCGGTTCCCGCCGTAAGCAGCATCCTGGCATCCCTGCAAGGTGGGGCGGTATTCGCGAAATTAGATCTTGCCCAGGCTTATCAGCAGCTGCCGGTAGACCCCGAGGCAGCAAGGGCCCAGACCATCATCACCCACAAAGGGGCGTTCCGGGTAAACCGACTGCAATTCGGGGTGAGCGTAGCTCCGGGGATTTTCCAGGTGTTCCTGAGGACCTTGGGGATTAGGCATGCCACTTCAGCGCCCTTTCACCCTGCCAGTAACGGGTTGGCAGAGAGGTTCGTGCAGACTACCAAGGATGCACTCAAACGAATAGTACAAGGGGACTGGAAACAGAGACTGGCCACATTCCTCCTCCATCAACATGCAACACCCTGCACAGCCACAGGAAAGAGCCCAGCGGAGCTCAGGTGGGGCAGACGCCTCATAACTACGTTAGACAGACTCCACCCAGACAGGGTATCAGCAGACACAGAACCCCCAACCCTCAAAACCAATTTCAACATAGGGGAGCAGATCTGGGCCAGAAATTACAGCACAGGCCATCCATGGGTGCCAGGTGAAGTGGTGGAACAGACAGGCCCCCTCTCCTACAGAGTAAGGGTGGAGGGGGGACTCCTGTGGAGGAGACACTTAGATCAACTAAGGAAGAGAGCCCCTGAGAGGACGGGTGGAGAATCAATGGAAACAGCAAGGGAGGAGGCAGAGCAACACAAACACACACACAGCCACAGTCACAGTCACCCAGAAGAACAGCAGGAAAGGTTTTGGGGCATCCATCTGCCTGGCAGGGAGCTGACAGGGAAAGTAGGCAAGAGCCTGAGGGCAGCAGGTCACAAAGAGCCAACACAGAAACACATGCACACACACAAATCAGACCAACACAACCAGGCCAAGGAACAGGAAGCAGAACCGAAACCACTACAGAGCCAAGCCTGAGAAGATCAAACAGGACACACAGAGCCCCCAGCTACCTCAGTGATTATGTTCGCTCTTAAGCCTGGGGGGAGGAGGAATCTGGAGGGTTAAATGTAAAAATTGTAAATAAGCTGTATATAGTTAAGAAGGATCCTCCTCACTATGGGGGAAGGGGTGCAGTGTATGCCTCCCAGCATACACAAAGGGACTGTTGTGACTCAGGGCCAGCCTGTGGGTCCGACAGCCGGGTCCGATGTATCGGAGGACTCAGATGTGGGGGAGGAGGGAAACGAACCGGCTGATGATGATTTGGAGGCTTTGCAGAGTCCTCAGCCGGGGACCTCTTCTCAGCTGTGTGAGCCCGAGAGTGCGGAGGATGATGACCCACAGCTGGCCCTGTTCAAGGACGCCCGACGCAGGAGGCAGACGAGCAGGGACAAACAAAGAAAGACTATGGGACTCCTCGGGAGGAGGCACAGGGAGACCACGCCCTGAGCTCTCTATAAAAGAAGTGTTTGGGGAGGGGCTGGTTGCTGAAAGCAACTTTTCCGCTTGAGAAGACAAGCTCTTGTGTTTTTGTTAACTGCGTAATTAAATCTTGGCAGAAGCCTTTTAGCCTTGGACGCTTTCCAGACTCTTCTCTTAATTAGGGGTTGCGAGAAGAGGGCTGGTTCAGAACAGGGACAGCACAGCAGGAGGCTGATGGTGCAGATCAGCAGAGGGGTTGGACAGCTCCGGGCGATAACTGCTCACTCAGCATAAGCCTAATGAGTTAAGCTGTTGACAGCCCCAGGCATGGTCAGCCTGGTGGGAAGCCAGGATCCACACCCATTGTCACCTGCACTGGCAGGAAGCCCAGGTTTGAACTGATTGGATGCCATCAACCTGGGCAGGTATAAATAGACGCCAAGCTTCCCTGTTTCCCCAGTTCGTTCTGTTCAGAATAAACTCATATTTACCCCAGCTCTGTGTCCGTCTCTATGTGAAGCACGTGACCTTACATTAGAGATGCTGGCTTTCTTATATTATGGTGGTCCATTGGATGTACAAGGCATATATTGTTGCTATTTTTAGAATAAGCACATGTCGAATAATCACATGAACTGCTGACCTAATCAAGCCAAACAAATGAATAGGAAGATAAAATGGATGGAATCAGGTAGGAGTCACTTGATAAGTGGCTTCTCATGTACTTTATAGTTCAGATCTCCAGACAACTTGCAATGCCTTCCAACTGTAGAAGTGTTCACTCATTACTGCAAACTCTAGCCAAGGAAAGCATGATTCATTGCATATTGAAGTTGAGGCCCTGAGGATGGATGACAAGAAAAACGTCATCCTTTGCAACTGTGATGGAAAGAGATGGAATTCAAAAGCAGGATGGTTGTGCAGGGCTACTGCTTAGGAAACAGCATTATCATTAATTAATGACCACCTGACCTTTTAAGCCAAATCTCTATTTCACAGAACCCAGACAGTTTTTCACCTAATGCTTGGGAAAAAATGTCTCCATATTGTTCTTCTGTAAATCAGGATCAAAGAATATTCTGCATATTCTTTGAGGAAAAAAAGTTGCTAGATGAGATACAGCAGTAGGAGAATGATTTATAAACTACAAATTAATTTGTACTTTCCAAACTAATAGGCAAATAAAAATACAATTATATAACAATATTTAAAGTTTTCCAATTTTGTTGATGCATTTCTTCAAACTGATCTGCATTATTAGAGAAAACAGCATATGGAGAAATACATTATATTAAAAAATCATTTTTTTTCTCAAATCATGTAAAATTGGATACTAAAAATGTTTATACTAAGAGAAAATATAAGAATATGTATGTGGACTTTTGAAGAAGTGTGAACAGAAACAGAAAGGAGGAAGTAAGGATATATCTCTAATCAGCTTCCAACTGTTTTGAGTTGATTTGATCTGATCACCAATCTGCTCTGCTCAGTTTATTCATTTCAATTCAGAAAATTAAGTGCATTCAATACAATTCAAAATCGCACCAATTTGATTTGCCAAATAGATTTGAGGGGAAAAGCATTAAAAAGTTGGTTTGATTCAGTGATTCAGTTGAACTGCCTCCAAACTGAATTCCAGAACCAAGGTTCAAAGCTTTCTGCCTTGTAAAGATTAGGAACATTAGGAAAAGAAAAATGCATAACTGAATGAAACTATAAGTCATAGCTTCTGCCTTCTTTAGATCACAGAAAAAGATTTGACCAAAAACATTTTGATGAATAATGGATTTCCTAGGGGCTGGTTACTTCTTTTGGTTCAGGAACAGGGAAATGTTTGAATCCATTTAATCCAGCATTTGTTCCCAATAACTAAATACCTCCATTAAAATAACAAATAGGTTATATAGTCAATACTTCCCTCCTGTTACCCTTTTAGTTTTAATCCATTTTCTTCATATGTGAAAGCTGAAGATTCCAGCTGCCGTATACTTGGCACATGTAATCTAGTATACAGCATGTAACATTGAACGCTGCCTTTTGCTCTCAACTGATTGGAATTTCTAAGCCTCCTGTACCCTTCCCAAAAGAGTATGAGATTGAAATGGTGCTGCTGCTGTTGGATGTCACTCTTTTCGGAATGTTTAGTGAAGTTTGTAGCTTTAAAACAGAAAATATCAAAATAAATTTTTAGATTTTTCTTTATTTTAAATAAATTGAAACCATGATCAGGTTTATATAGTAAAAAATTTTTTTCCTTAATCAAAGTCCATATCTTTAGAGGTAATTGTAGAAATATGATTATGTGAGATAATGAACGAATGTGTAACAGATGCAAAAATGGCGTAGACAAGAAACTAATCAATCTTTTCATCCCTGGTTAGGATGTATATATTCTCCAGTTATTAATATGCTCAGCTCAGACAACAGCTTCCCTCGATTCAATTAAATTTATTCAATTTAATACATTTAACTTTTAACTTCATGTCACTATGGTGTGTTGGCTTTAAATTCCCACAAATCATGGAATTATAAGACATGAAGTCCAACACATCTAGAAAATTAGAGAGCTTTGCTATACCTCTTAGTTCAAAGATTCACATTGGTGAAAAATTTGGAAGTAGATAGTTATTTGGAATCTGAAATATTTTTTTGTTACAGCATTGATCTTCAACTAGAAGCTGGATCTTCCTATTTTTTTTCCCATTATGCTCCCTGAAACTTTCCATGACTGTCATCATCAACATTTGGCAAAGTGTTGTAAATGCATTTTCATTATTTTAAATGTTATTTTATTATTTTTGTAATGCATTGAAATGCATTTAAATTAAATTTCAGGCTGAAATTAATAAGATTGTTGATAATACTCTGAATGATTGCTGCGTGTTAGATGTACATGTTCTTAGTTATATTCCTAGTGTGCCAGTTATCGGTTGGGAAAGTAGGACCTTAAAAAAGCAAGACAGGAAGAAAATTGTTTAAGTGATCATCCACTAGGACTCCAAGGTCCCTCTCACAGTTACTGTTTTAAAGCCAGGTCTCACCTAATCTGTACTTATATCTTTGATTTTTCCTGCCTAAATGTAAAACTTTGCTTTTCTCCACATTAAAACTCATTTTGTTGGAAGAAAAACAAATCTAAATATCTGGTCCATCAAATTCTTCGCTGCAGGCTTATAAGCATAATTTCATTGTTTATTTATTTATATAAGACATATTGCAGCTTCTGAAACACAGAGTGTAGCATTAATTTTAAAATTATATTATGCTGTTAATATTGCTGTATGCATGCATATCTTTTCTACCTTAGAAATCGATTTGATATCATAAAATGCAAGCAATGCATTAAAAAGTATTCAGTAAACAGAGACATTGAAAATTTCATAGTTTTTAGTTTCTCTCACTGTAGCACATGAGCTTGCTTATTTTTCTGTGGATTTGCCCACTTTAATGATATAGCCATGATCCCTTGCTTCCCCCTACATGCTTATGAACCACCCAGTGCACCCAGTGAAAAAAGTTTTTGACTTCCACATAAGATTGTGTCTTAGTTTACTCTCTTTATTCATCTAGCACTATAGTATTAGCTTATCAACATACTTTTGTTAATCAATCTGTTATTCCAATATGGAACATTGAGATTGGAATGGTGTAAATCAGCTTTTAAAAACTTGACAGCTTTCAATTTATTAAAGAAGTAAGAGTTCTGAGAATGGCAGTCTCAATGTGGAGATTGATAGACTGAAGAAGGTTGATGGTAAACCAATCTGAGTAGAAGCTAGAGCAATAACACTTAGACTTATATACCACTTCATAATGCTTTACAGCCCTGTCTAAGCAGTTTACAGAGTCAGCATATTGCCCAGTTTAGACCCTTATTTTACCAACCTTGGAAGGATGGAAGGCTGAGTCAACCATGAACCAGTCAGAATTAAACTCCTGACAGGGAACAGTGAGTTAATCTGCAATACTACACTTTAACCACTGGAGCACCATGGCTATACAAGGTGTGAAGCTAAAAGTACTTACTAGCCCTTCAGATAATTCTCTGATTTTGAGTATAAACAAAAGGACACATCCAAGAACTCCATATCATATGAGGAGTGTATGTTTTTCTATTGACTTCCAGTTTATTAAGCAGATGGCAGGGTGCCAGGGACCAATACTGCATTTTATTAATGTGCCAAAATAAGAAGATAATGAGGCAATGACCTTTCCATCTAGATCATAGAAAAAGCACTTTAATAGCACTTGGCACCCAAATGACTGCTTAAATTAGCATGAATTTTAATAGTTTCTTGTCAGTGCTCCTCCCTCCTCTGCTATCAGCTATAGACAAAACTCTCACAACTAGAAGTTAAACGGCAGTGGATCTTTCAGCCAGTGGAAACGTTCTGTTGAGTGAATCTTCAGTTTCCACTGTGGCTTGAAATTGTATAGTTCAGAGGGATCAACTTTGACAAAATTTCCTCCTAGTTCTACTCTTTTTGGTTCATGCCGAAGGAAATTCAGGCCAAATCACTTTGCCATTGTACTATTTTATACAATATCAAATCAGTAATCCCGTTATTTTCTCTGCAAGGATCGGTGGAAAAGACTAGGATAATAAAAAAACATTAAATGCCATCAAAATAGAAAGAAATATCAAGCATTGTTTCAACAATGCCGGTAGAACTTCGGTAGAACTTCGGACTGCCCTGGACCTTCGCTCGTTTTGCTGGGACCTGAAAACTTGGTTATTTGATCTTTCTGGCCTGGACTGAGGGGGTTTTAATTTAATTTTAAATTTTAAATTTTAATTTGTTTTAATTGTGGGCTAGTCTTAATTTAATTCTATTTTAATTGTATTTATTTGTATTATTTTAATTTGCCCTGTAAACCGCCCTGAGTCTTTCGGGAATAGGGCGGTATATAAAATCAAACAAACAAACAAACAAACATAAACAAAAAACACAAGTCCTTTTTATGGTGTTTTCAGCAATATATGGACAGTTCTGGACACTCAAGCAGAAAGACTCCATGGCAGTTTGAAAGCACTTCCAAACCTCCGTAATCTCATAACATCAACAGCATTCCAGAACTGAGCAGATATATTTGTAGCTCCCTTGTATAGGACCACCATAAAAGTAACATTAACAAAAAAAATATGGCATTTGTATGGGACTTGTAGTTGCTTCTTCTGATTTTCAAGAATTCTTTCCATGCCTCTCAGGCCTTAGTTTTTATCTGTTCCAATGGTAACAATTTTGGAGAGATTGAGATGTGTATTGTGGACGTTATGAAAGTGTTCTTCAATATGCAGTCCAAAGCATTTCAAGACAAATTAAGTGAAAAAAATCAATAAATCTAATATCTGATATCCATCTTCAGTTTTTTTCAAAAAGACTAATCCAAAAGGGGAAGACATCTCTACAAATTACTATGAAAATATCTGACTGTCCTCCTACCGTGGACATGTAGTAGCTTCAAGAAGAGAAAAAAAAATCAGGAAAAAATAACATACAGAAAATCTTTTCCCTTAGCATCAAAAGTTTGTTCTAATATGAAACTATACTATAGCTATTTTTAACTTACAATGCCACATGTAAGAGACCCAACTGTACAGTTACTTAGATATCAAATCTAGAGTGGAACCTAGATTTTGGATTATTTGAGTTTTGAAAATCTAATAGAAAGAGTTGGTTTCACTACCATAACAAAAAGAAGCAGAACCATGGTGTAATGTATTTTTGTAACTGGTTGTCCTCTGAATAAAAAAAAAATAGACTAGAAAAAAAGAAAATAGGTCTCACATTTTTCTCTTGTGTTCAGTGCTACATCATAAAAAAGAAAATGCAATATATCTATAGAGAAGCTGTGCCAACATGAATATACAGAGGAAGGAAGGAAGGAAGGAAGGAAGGAAGGAAGGAAGGAAGGAAGGAAGGAAGGAAGGAAGGAAGGAAGGAAGGAAGGAAGGAAGGAATGAATTACAATGATATACCATTTCATCCATTTTCTCTGAATTGGTGTTTAGTTTTGAAAAAAAGAAAAGAAATGCAGATTAAAAGAACAGAGAAATAAATGTTTATTAACTTGTATTATCATTATACATGGCAGTTTCAGAGCACTAGTTAATTCTTTTCCCAAGATTCTTAAAATTTTAAAATTTAATGTAAAGAAGAAAGGGAAGATAAATTAAGATCAAGTAAATAGGGAAACAATATACTATAGTTTCAGCTGCACATACTAGACTGAGTTATAGGGTGAGGTAACAGGCATCAGCAGTGGAAAATTCTAGCAGTGAAGGAAGCCATATCTTCTGTCTTTTTACTGTAAAAATGCATAAGCGTCTGGCATGATTTAGGAATCCATGAAGAGCATGCATGTTCAGTGGTAGCTTTTTTCCAAATCAACATGCAGTGCAGTAGCCCAAGTAAGTACTGAAGCAGTGGCCATTCAGAATTGTCCCTATGTCTTGATAAAATTTAGTTTAGACACTACTGAGGATGGGAGTAAGGAATTTTTTTTCCTCATTCACATGCACTTAAAGGCTTATATTGGCCTGTAAAATAGGAGCAGAAACATTATGAATCTGTACCAGTGGCTAAATTCATAATATGTCCCACTGAAATCAAGAGGCATAAAAGTTATGCCTTACTTACTAATCAGGGTTAAATCCTAAGACATAATTTTTTTCTACTGACTTGCTGACCAATGCTATATGCTCTGAAGTCAATGTCTGGCAAGCAAAGAAGGTTTGGGGGATTTTTCCCCCCCAGGTTCAAATTAATCCCTAAATTAGCTACAACCTAATCTTTATTATTAAATATTTTCCACCTGGAAGTATACTCTTTCCTACCCCACCCAACACACAAAAGGAATCCTTCAATTGCTCATTGGATCCTGCATGCCCTTGTTGCAATATAAGAGTCTACACTTCTTCCTCTAAAACATCTGACAGCAACCATTGTGAGAGACAGATCCAGTCATTGACAGTTTGTGTTTAGAAACAAGAACGTTGGACTACAATATCCTGGCAGCTTTTATTGCTTTTTTTCTTTTTTACACCCCATATAACCCCTGGTTGCACCATTAAAGAAGGACAATTGTGATAAATAACTATGAAAAACAGATCCAGTAAGATGGATATTCTAGTGTAAACCATATGTCTTTGTCCGGCGCATCTGCAGAGTCATTTCTAAAAATGCCAGGCTATTAAACAGCACGATTTCTTACATTTCACAGCCATCCAGCATAACAAGAGCTGGGGGGAATCAGTCCAGAGCTTAAACTCTGGAAGGCAGAGAGAAATGCTAGATCTTTAATTCCTTTAAGCTTGGTGGTTTCAAGAAATGGAGCTTGTATTCATATGAGAAGAATAAGGTTATGCATCCCACAGCTTTCTTGTAATCTGAATGCTGCAATAATAAAGGCATGCTCATTTGAATGAGTAGGGACCAACCAGCAGGATATAATTTGTGAATGACTATTGATATGAACTATATCAGTACTTGGAGGCCTCCTGTCAATTGTCATAACCTTTCTTTGTAGATTCATGGGGAATGGGGAACCATCTTTCTTTTCTAACAAATGGAATAGGCAATGTGCCACTTTTCTTATTCACTTGTTTTTCATTCATTTGAGGGTTTATTGATTTCCTTCAGCCCTTAAAACTCTCCTCTTCAACCTAAAAGATTCCCAAAGTGATTTACAGGATAATAAAAAAACAAAGCAGTCCTTGCTTTCTGGCTTGCAATCTAAAAAGTTGCAACATAGAAGCAAAAGATCATCTGGAGAGAAAACTACTTAAAAAAAAGAAATGGATGTGCTAATTCATACTATTTAGTGACTGTAGAGTCTGCAGTCGGCAAACAGAATGAATGGGCCTGTTTATGTTTGTGATGGGTTGCTATATTACTGCATGTTGAGATATGTTCCACAGGTATCACTTAGGAGCAGGAAGGAGCAGGCTGGAGTTACAGGGCATTGGAGGGCTCCAAGATGGCCTCTCTGAGTTGTTGGAACTGGAGCAAGACCTCTCACCTTTAGCACTGACTAAAATATCTGCCTGAGATCTTTTTCCTCCCCATTGGATTTGAAGGATAACTTGATAAAAAAAGGCCTCTAAAGAATGGAATTGCTTATGGATCTCAATTTCTCAATATAAAAATATCAGATGCATCTCTGTCTTCAGGTTTATTTGGCGTTCATTTAGATGTGATTTTAAGTTTTTATATTCAGTTTTTTCTTTCAGTTTTGTTAGCTATCTTGAGTATGAACTAGAGTACAAAATGGGGCATTAATTAATTAATTAACTAAATAATTTTTAAAAATGAAAAAGCACAAAGCATCCTTTTTTTCTTCTACAAAATAAAAAAATAGCAAAGATTTACTAAACAACATTATGGTTGGTTGCACAGTCAGAGTGGATTTGGTATTTTTCAGCAGAAATGGCGGAGTAAATGGCAAGAAAGATCAAGAACATGGTGTTTTTTCCATACAGCTTCATTGTCAAGTTAAGCTACTTGGCAATGAGTGTACAGTATGTAGACCAGCCAGATTTTTTTAAACAAAAACAATGCAGTTTATTTTCATTTGGTGATGACAATTCTTGATCTTCCTTGCCCTTTTCTCCACCATTTTTGCTGTACTACAAGTTCTTTCATTTTAGCTACCAATACTTTTTATTTTTATTTTTATCCACCTCCTTTATCCAACTTGCATTCTTGTTGTGCTTCTTTAGGTTGTCTTCAGATTAAACAGAATAACCACATTTTTTTGGCTAGACTGTCCCTCCCTTATTTAAAAGGGAACCTCATACTTCTCAGGTCTTATCATCTTCACAGCCACTGTGATGAGATTGTACCTCAAAAGAATTTGGCTTCATGATGTTCTCTCAAGGAGATTGCACTTCGGGCTGTGATTTAAGTGGAATTGCTGACTTAAAAGTTCAGGTAGACAGCCTGAGCATTTTCATATCTCCATCACAATCTTTTTTCAACCCCAGAGAAGCAATTTGAAGGTGAACTATGACAGTTTTCACCTATGCCAGTTTGAAATGTTTATAACAAGGAGTGAAAATCACTGTTCTGCCCCAAGGAGTTGCAAGCTCCATAACTCCTATCCTGAAGAAAAGGAAACAAAGAGGGGAAAAAAACAGCTTGGTACAATAGTTTCAGGCTACTGCTCCAGGGCTGAAGGGAAAATGGAAAATATCTTAATTTGGTTGGGATGGCTAGAATACTAAGGAGCTTCAAAGATGGCCACCAGAAAATTCATTTACCTGATTGTAAGTTTGGGAACAAGAAAGAGAGTAAGGCAAGTATTTCTTCACAACAGGGAAACCATATTCTTCCTTCCTCTCCATAACAACACTCTTTGTTCAACTGTACTTCAGCAGAACTAGACATTAATTCATTCTCCAACTCTATGGATAAATTAATCCTCTCTCACTTTCAACTCCTTTTTATATGACATAGCTATTTTCATGCCCTAGCCAATGACTAGGCATTCTATATAAGCATTCATACTAACTGAAAAAATAAATCACCCAGTAAAATTTTTTAAAAATGTGTAACTTTTTAGAAAAATAGTTATGAGACTTGGTTAGTCTGAGTTTTTGTATTTTAGTTTTTATTATTCTTTGCCTTCTTAAGCATTTAGCTTGAAACTAAAAACAAATCAAGTAAATAAAGTCAGTCCAACTAAAATGACTTTGGCATGCTTTTAGAAGCATCTGTTTGGTCTGTGTGTCTGTGTGTCTATGTGTGTGTTTGAATCCTGTTTGAAATGGTTGCCAAAACCCCAACTAGGCTGAATTCTGGACTTGCTGGCAGATGTTCACAATGGTTTTATTGCTTGGGAATTTTCAAGGCCCAGAAGTTTTTCTCACTTTTTTTCCTATGCCAATCATTGCCTTTGAACAGGTCTACCAGCTTAGTGCTACAGTTTTTTGCAGCAAGTCAGAAAACTAAAATGAAATATATTGATCATTAAACTGTTGTGTGCATCCTCTTGGCATTTGAAGGAAATAACCCATATGTGTGTGATGTAAATGTTTTCTCTACTTATTCTGTTTATTTAGATGCCATCTTTCAGGGCTGAAAAGTCTTCCCTAGGCTTTCTGTGAGTGTGTGTGTAATGAGATTCTAAACTAGTTTACAGCATCAGAATTTAAAATCAGTCAAAACAGCCAGAGAAAGAGTAAGCATCTATTAAGTGACCCCCCCAAACAATATGATGCTTGTACTGTATTTCCTGCATTTACAAGTGGAACAGCGCTGAGATAGTTGTTGGTTTTTCTTATAAAACTGAACCCGTGTGAAGATAAAATAAGTTTAACTTCTTCAGCCAACAGCCTATTCATTTTTTCCCTTTTCTTTCCTTCTCTCTTTGTACTGTAAAATATAATCAAACTTGCAGCAAGGCCAAGCCCAGAATGAGCTTGCACCAGCCACTTCTGTCCACCTTCATTCTCAGCATCCTACCGGTATGTAGCAGCCACTCGGAGTGTACTTGGAAGGTAATACATTTTGTGCTCTCTCTGTTTTTCCCTCTTTCAGATTTGTTTAGCAGATAACCATTACTCCCATTTTCAACTGCATGGGGAGACATGTCCTGAATTGTTTTGTTGTACTATCAATACACAAAAGTAAGGGACTGTTCAATGTTAAGGAGGTAAAAATACACACTAATCCTTCCTCTTCCTAGTTTTCCCACAACAATAGCACTGTGAGATGAGTTGAGCTGAGAATGACTGGGCTAAAGTGACTCAGACTTTCATGCCTAAGGCAGGACTAGAACTCATGTCTCCCACTTTCTAACCTGATGCAATAACTCGCCAATAACTCTTATTCCCCAGGTTCCATGATATTGGTTTCACTTCTCCTATATGAACACCAGAAAATTTAGAGAAAGGTAACATAGCATCTTTTTTTTCTGCCAGAGTTTATGATTTACTGCAAGTGAGAACAGAGAAAGTAAAGCCTCTACATGGTATGGGAATGGCATCAAAAAGCAAAGAGCTTGTTTATGAAAGGAAGAGGGGAGGCGAAAAAAAATCCAGGTATCTTGATCAAACCTGGAGATGAAGGAAAATGAAAAGAAAAATGTTCCTCCAGGATAGAAAAACACAAACCAATCAGTTTTTGAAGTGCCAGCCGTTCCACAGCAACAAATCTCCAGGGATTTGGGGATACAGCAAGAAAGCCAGTGTTAAAAACATGAATCGTCAATCCATGTTTTTTGTGGCAGAATGAGGCAGATCGCCAGAAAAGATTGTGGAATGTAACAGATCCCAGACTTAATTCTTGAATAATTCCTTTTATCCTTGAAAACACTGGGCACTTTCAGGAGAATAAGACCCATTCAGTAAAGGGGATTCTTGACAGGCCTAGAGCAGGAGGGCAAGTTAGAAAAAAGAGGCCAGTGCAGCATCTTAGGGAAGTCACAGATAAGGCTTTTATTATCCTAAGCCTTTAAAGAAAGCCCAAAGGAAGCTCTTTATTTCAAAATACACTCAATCCAGAAGTCTGTTGAAAGATCAGCTACGCAGCTGGGCCAAATGGAGTTGAATTCAAAAGAAAGCCAATGTAAAAAACCAAGAATTTGTTTGTTTGATGTGGTCTAGCATAGACATATTCAGGGTGGGAGGGCACATTCCAGAAGCCTTGCAGGTCAGACATCACTCCTTTTCCAAAATTACCATGGAGCTATACTTTATCACTGATAGGATGTAGAAAGCATTAAATACCTGGGCTGCGATTATATTATAGTCAGTGAATTACATTAATTTGATTTTAACCACATTTAAATTAAATAAAATGTAAATATCTTCAATCCAGCAACAACTCTGACATAACATCAAAAGACCTAGCAAGATCCTTAGTACAAAGGTTTTCAACCCCTTATACTAGGACCTATGTACCTGTTGATATGTAGTGTAGTGCAAAAGTCTCTAACCCCAGGACCACAGCCCGGTACTGGGCTGCATCCTGTTCAGAACCTGGCTGCATAAGAGGCAGGCGAGTAAGCACATCTCCATTTTCGCAAGCTGTGAGCGTGCGCGCTCCTGCCACTCACACAGAACCATTTTCTCTCCCCACCAGTCTGCAAAGCCAGAAAGATTGGGGACCACTGGTGTAGTGTGGTGCAAACAATTTGGTGTATTTGGCACCATATGAATTGTTAGTAGAAATTCTTGGTATATTTGTTATAGTGCCCTCACATGTTATAGTACAACAGCTTGTGATGATGTCAGTATTCAAATGGTTTTGATTGCTTACGATATGCATTTTAAACACAGGTTTGCTTAAAACAACATTGAACATTAGAGTTGTTAAGACAACTTTAATGTGGATCTACTGTGGACCAGTCCAGTGCAAACAACTGGGGCAAAGTCTTGTAGAGTTACCGTATCTGGAATATGTTTGTGGCTAGGATTTCTGAGGAAGGGGACAAAGTCCTCCAGATGCAATCTCAGCCACCTATTTCTTAGGTGGTTAGTCAAGGCTGCACTGGAGGGACCCTGTCTTTGGGTCCATGCAATGATATCTCCTCATTTGAGAGAGGCAGTTGTCCTCTCAGCCTTGAAAGAGTTGATGAGATCTGTCCCCATCCACAAAAGGCTAGTGCCAGTTACAACAATGTTGGACAAATTGTATACAGTTTCTAATCTTCCTTTTTAAGGAAAGTTTTTAGGAATTGGTTCAGCTTCAGTTCCAAGAACCCTGGAAGAAACAGATTATCTGGGCTCATTTCAGCTAGGGTTTAAGTCAGGCTACAGTTTGGAGATACACTGAGTTTGTTGATTACCTGTGGTGGAATTGGTGGTGGGGTGGAGTGGAGGAAGCAGTGCATCCGTCCTTGTGATCCTTTCAGCATCTTTTAATACTGTTGATAATGATATGCTTTTGGACTGGCTGTGAGGAGTATAGCACTTATATACTGCTTCACAGTGCTTTACAACCCTCTCTAAGCAGTATGCTGGTTTATGACCATAATAACTATTTGATTGATTGGAAATTGTGGCATACTTTCTGTGGTGGTTGTACAGTGATGGACAATGCCTCATTATGCCCAGGGACCCCTCATGCTATACAAACTGTACTGGTAACTGGTTGACTTCTAGATGCAATTCAAGATGCTGCTTGTTATCTGCAAAGTCCTTCAAAGTCCTTCAAGGCATAGGCTGCCTATCTGAGAGACCTCTTTGATTTTTTTTTCAGTGAAATTTGTCATAGTCAATGCACTTTATGTTCTTTCAATAAAGCAGTGTCATCTCACAGGAGTCAGAGGTATCTACCCTCTGGGATGATATAAGCCCAGAGATCTAAGATGGCTCCCATCCTGATGACTTACAGGAAACAATTCAATACTTGTCTGGGTAAAGACTGAGCCAAAATTTTCGATTTATTTGTTCCCTTTGGACTGCTTATGATCTCTTTTTTCTTTTGTTATGTTTTCTTTATCTTTGGTTTTAATTGTAAACTATCCAGAGTCATTGGATATTGAGCAACCTATAGATTGTATAAATAAATACAAGGTGTTGTTGTTTTTTAAAAAACTTGCTTACATGTTTTCTTCATTCTTTTAAAAATCTGCTTGAAACCATATACCAGTGGCTCTTTCTATCTAGAAGAAATTCTAAGGACAGAGTAAAATCATAAACTGAATGCCAAGCTGATATAATTGCTCATGTACAGGCAAGAGCTAAACAAGTAACCCCTTGGCAATCATTTCAATGCCTAGCTGCAATTGGATCTTGAAATAATTTTCTATATTTCCTATATTTCCTATATTTCCTATATGAGTCCTTCGGGAAAGGGCGATATATAAATGTAATAAAATAAATAAATAAATAAATAAAAAAAATATTTGTGTTTACTGACCTCTTGGAAGTCTCTCACCTACACCCTGCAATTAAGTCATGACTTACTTTCAAAAAAAAGGTATAACTTCATAGGTGCCTAGAGGAGCTATAAAAGAGTCATGCCACTGCATTCCAATTCACTTTAGACAGAACATTTATTATTAGGTGAGAGATTTCTGTCTTTATTAATTGGGTGGGTACTTATCAATCTTCAGATCTCAATGATTAAAACTCAGATGTACTTTTTCTGGCAACTTGGCTGCCAATAATTACTGAGGATCAACATGACAGTACTTAAAGAATGAGACCACGAGAGTTGGGCAGTCAAAGACAGTGGGACAATACACTCTTGCACTACTATTCACTCCCTACAGATTCTACAGTGATAAGAAGTATTCGTAGTTCACTAATTACAAGTTCCCTTTAAGGTTCCGCTGGACTCAAAACAACCAGGCAGTTGTAGGGGATCCAGTGGCGCCGTGGCTTAATGAAGCTGGAACTGCAAGTCAGCAGTGGTCTGCACTCCAGTGGTTCGAGCCTGGCTTTGAGAGATGGAGTTCCTGAGGCAACATGACACAAGGCAAGGTGAGGTGAGATCAGCAGAGGAGCCTGGAAGAAGCAGCAACCTGATTGTGGCTAGATAGTGGTGTAAAGCTAGCTGCGGTTCAGAAAGGATAGGTGTGCAAATGCCAAACAGAATGAGCTAGCAATCTAGATGCCAAGTCTGCATTGTGTGTAGCATTTGTAGATTTCCCTGACATTGTATGCCATATGCTAAATAAACAATTAAAGTCCAGAGAGCAAAACCATGCACCTAAGAAACAGCAGCAGTGGCTAGATGTTTTCTATGGCTATTGCTTTCTGATCATTCACTCACCCTCAACTCTCAGATTAAATTAATCAACTAAGCCAAGATAACAGCATGGAAAAGAAAGAACTACCTCTATAGGACTACAGTGGTTAAAACCTTCCCATCATCTAGGGCCTATTTGATGTTCTGAGTTTTGTTGGTTTACCTTCTATGGAGAAGAAGGGAGGAAGGGCTTGCTTTTGCCACACAAATAATGAAAGCAGATGGGATTTTTGGTGTCATTAAAACTGCCCCAGCTTGTTGCCATGACAACCAGTGGGAACACTTTTTTTAATCCCTCCTTTTCTTCATTAAAGGTAACAGCAATGGCACTAGATAAACTAAAGAAATCCCTGCTGTGCAAATCAGTTTCTCAATAAATAAAACCATAATGTGTTGTATGTTTGAAATGCTGATCACAACTGAAAGGCAGTCCAGGGTTATCTTTTTTTTGGGGGGGAGTGGTAAATGATGACTTAAAACAGAGTAATATTGCCTTACAGGGTCACTTGAATATGTATATGTGGCAAAGCAACTTAGAAGATGTAGCTTTGAGTGAAATTACAAAATTGCTGAAATAAATTCTGCACATGTGACTCGGGTTCCATTGGAATTTCAAGAATTGCTTTTGATCTCTGATTAGATAAGGGCCTTCATGACCTTCCAGGTGCGGTAGGAGCCAGGGTGTGCCAGAGTGTGCCAGTGATCTGTCAGGATTTATTAGTAGCTGGGAGCTGTTTCAGAACTTGACATGTACCTGAGAACCCAAAGGTTAATGTTCTTATTACATGTTTAAATGTTGCAAGGGTTTTTTTTAAATTGCTTTCCCACGAGAACAAATCTGTTTCATCTCTCTCTCTCTCTCTCTCTTTGTGTATGTATGTTCATTTGTGTGTGTTTTTTACAGGGTGGATTGTTCTTATTAGTCTGTATAGCATATGAGGTATGTGTATCAGTGCTCAGATAAAACTAATGCAAAGTATTAAAAAGAAAAAAGAAAAATCAAACGACAAAGAAAGAAGTAACTTTCCCCTTCATCCAAACAAGTATAACAACTTTAAAAACTTACCACCATCTCTTAAAATAGAACAAACAGTCTCTTGCATACCATATCTCACCTCATTCTCTATAAACAAATCTTTAAAGCCTCATCATCCATCCTAATCAGCAAAAGTCCATTAAGGATGGCAGAAACAACAACCTATCTGTTATGATCTTGATCTAATAAACCCATATGAATTCCTTCCTTTTAAGTTTATATCACATTTATATTATTAAGCAAATCATCCAAACTTTATCGTTCAAATCTAGTGAGAAAAAAAATCCAATAGAAGTTACCAAAGATAACAACATAACTCTCTTTTAACTTTAATCAGATTAATATAACAAATATAACAAATGAACTCTCTGCCAGTCCAAGTCCAGAGATGACATCGCAAAGTCAAATCAAGTTCAATCCTTTGTTTGCTTACACCAAATAAATGGGATCTTGCCAAAATAAAGTTACAATCGTCTAATATCCTGTGGCTATCCTGAATCTCCCTTCCCTTCCCCCATTCAGTTGGGGACTGAACAGCCTCTTAATCTGCATCTCTGTTTGGGAGAGCTCTATGTAGCCAAAACTCACCCCTGTTGCTTCAGCAGGTACCCATTCCATCATACTTTCCCATAAGATTCTTATCTATTGTTGTTGTTGTTAGCTGCGAAGTCGTGTCCGACCCATCGTGACCCTATGGACAACATTCCTCCAGGCCTTCCTGTCCTCTACCATCTTCTGGAGTCCATTTAAGCTCACGCCTACTGCTTCAGTGACTCCATCCAGCCACCTCATTCTCTGTCGTCCCCTTCTTCTCTTGCCCTCAATCTTTCCCAGCATTAGGCTCTTCTCCAGTGAGTCCTTCCTTCTCATTAGGTGGCCAAAGTATTTGAGTTTTAGCTTCAGGATCTGGCCTTCTAAAGAGCAGTCAGGATTGATCTCCTCTAGGACTGACCGGTTTGATCGCCTTGCAGTCCAAGGGACTCGCAGGAGTCTTCTCCAGCACCAGAGTTCAAAGGCCTCAATTCTTTGGCGCTCAGCCTTTCTTATGGTCCAACTTTCACTGCCATACATTGCAACTGGGAAGACCATAGCCTTGACTATACGCACTTTTGTTGACAGGGTGATGTCTCTGCTTTTTAGTGTGCTGTCTAGATTTGCCATGGCTTTCCTCCCCAAGAGCAAGCGTCTTTTAATTTCTTGGCTACAGTCCCCATCTGCAGTGATCTTGGAGCCCAGGAAAATAAAATCTGTCACTACTTCCATTTCTTCCCCATCTATTTGCCAGGAATTGAGAGGGCCAGATGCCATGATCTTGGTTTTCTTAATGTTAAGTTTCAACCCAAGTTTTGCACTCTCCTTCTTCACCCGCAACAAGAGGCTCTTTAGTTCTTCTTCACTTTCTGCCATTAGAGTGGTATCATCTGCGTATCTTAGGTTGTTGATATTTCTTCCAGCAATCTTAATTCCAACTTTTGATTCATCTAGCCCTGCCTTTCTCATGATGTGCTCTGCATATAAGTTAAATAGGCAGGGCGACAGTATACAGCCTTGCCGGACTCCTTTCCCAATTTTGAACCAATCAGTGGTTCCGTGTCCAGTTCTCACTGTTGCTTCTTGACCCGCATATAGGTTTCTCAAGAGACAAATAAGATGGTCTGGTACTCCCATCTCTTTAAGAACTTGCCACAGTTTGTTATGATCCACACAATCAAAGGCTTTAGCATAGTCAATGAAGCAGATGTTTTTCTGGAACTCCCTAGCTTTCTCCATGATCCAGCGTATGTTGGCAATTTGATCTCTAGTTCCTCTGCCTCTTCGAAATCCTGCCTGTACTTCTGGTAGTTCTCGATCCACATACTGCTGAAGTCTAGCTTGTAGGATTTTAAGCATGACTTTACTAGCATGAGAAATGAGTGCAATGGTGCGATAGTTTGAACATTCTTTGGCACTGCCTTTCTTTGGAATTGGAATGTAAACTGATCTTTTCCAATCCTGTGGCCACTGTTGAGTTTTCCAAATTTGCTGGCAAATTGAGTGTAGCACTTTTACTGCACTGTCTTTTAAGATTTTGAATAGCTCAGCTGGAATACTGTCACCTCCACTAGCTTTGTTGTTGCTCAGCTTTTCTAAGGCCCACTTCACTTCACATTCTAGGATGTCTGGCTCGAGGTTAGTGACCACCTCATTGTGATTTATCAGGGACGTTAAGTTCATTCTTGTATAGTTCTTCTGTGTAATTTTGCCACCTCTTCTTAATGTCTTCTGCCTCTGTTAGGTCCCTGCCATTTTGGTCCTTTATCATGCCCATTTTTGCATTAAACGTTCCCTTCATTTCTCCAATTTTCTTGAAAAGATCTCTGGTCCTCCCTATTCTATTGTTTTCTTCTATTTCTTTGCACTGTTCATTTAAGAAGGCATTCTTATCTCTTCTAGCTATTCTCTGGAATTCTGCATTCAATTGGGCATATCTATGTTTTTCTCCCTTGCCTTTCGCTTCCCTCCTTTCCTCAGCTATTTGCAAAGCTTCCTCAGACAGCCATTTTGCTTTCTTGCATTTCTTTTTCTTTGGGATGGTTTTGGTTGCTACCTCTTGTACAATGTCGCAAACCTCTGTCCATAGTTCTTCAGGCACTCTGTCTATCAGATCTAATTCCTTAAATCTATTTGTCACCTCTACTGTATATTCAACAGGGATATGATTTAATTCATACCTGAGTGGCCTAGTGCTTTTCCCTACTTTCTTCAGTTTAAGCCTAAACTTTGCAAGGAGAAGCTCATGGTCTGAGCCACAGTCAGCTCCTGGTCTTGTTTTTACTGACTGTATAGAGCTTCTCCATCTTTGGCTGCAGAGCATATAGTCAATCTGATTTCTGTGTTGACCGTCTGGTGATGTCCATGTGTAGAGCCGTCTCTTGGGTTGTTGGAAAAGAGTGTTTGCTATGACCATCGTATTCTCTTGACAAAATTCTATCAGCCTGTGCCCTGCTTCATTTTGTACTCCAAGGCCAAACTTGCCTGTTATTCCAGTTATCTTTTGGCTTCCTACTTTAGCATTCCAATCCCCCATGATGATAAGGACATCGTTTTTTGGTGTTAGTTCTATAAGGTGCTGTAGGGCTTCGTAGAACCGGTCAATTTCATCCTCTTCAGCACCGGTGGTTGGGGCATAGACTTGGACTACTGTGATATTGAATGGTTTGCCTTGGATTCGAACTGAGATCATTCTGTCATTTTGAGGATTGTATCCCAGTATTGCTTTTCCTACTCTTTTATTGACTATGAAGGCTACTCCATTTCTTCTGAGGGATTCTTGTCCGCAGTAGTATACCTGATGGTCATCTGAATTAAATTCACCCATTCCTGTCCATTTTAGTTCGCTGATACCTAAGATGTCGATGTTCAGTCTTGTCATCTCTTGTTTGACCACGTCCAGCTTTCCTTGATTCATGGATCTTACATTCCAGGTTCCTATGGAGAAAAAATCTTTACAGCATCGGACTTTCCTTTCACCACCAGACACATCCACAGCTGAGCGTCCTTTCGGCTTTGGCCCAGTCGCTTCATTCTTTCTGGCGCTACTAGTACTAGCCCTCTGCTCTTCCCCAGTAGCATATTGGACGCCTTCCGACCTGAGGGGCTCATCTTCCAGCATCATATCGTTTTGCCTTTTGGTACTGTCCATAGGGTTTTCATGGCAAAGATACTGGAGTGGGTTGCCATTTCCTTCTCCAGTGGATCACGTTTTGTCAGAAATTCTCGGCTATGACCTGTCCGTCTTGGGTGGCCCTGCATGGCATAGCTCATAGCTTCATTGAATTACGCAAGCCCCTTCGCCACGACAAGGCAGTAATCCATGAAGGGGATCTTATCTATAAACTAACTTTAAAACAAAATTATCTAGTCCTAGTCAGAAAAAAAAATCCATTAAAATTGTCCATACATAGTGTATCTATCTATTTTGCCCTTGGCCAAATAAACCAACTTTATATTCCTTCCCCTCACTCCCAACAACCTTAATCTTTAGTCTACTCAAATAGTGTCTAAACACTTGTGTTTTTTTCTTCTTTGCGAAGAATATTAACAAATCCCTTTTTATCCAAGACACTCTTCTGACCTATTTTTAGTCATCAGCTAGTTTTAATTACCTATTCAATATTTTATCTTTTTCCATATCCTTCCTGTAGCCTGATATTTTTAAGTCCACATCTGGATCCATTTCAGTGTCATCCAATGAATTGTGTTCTTCTTCCAAATGAAAAAAGGGAAAGAAAAAGGAGAAAAGAAAAAGAAAAAAGTACAAAAGAAAAAAATTAAAGAAAAATAGAAACCTCCAGCCTTGGCAACTTTATGACTTGTAGACTTCAACTCATGCTGGCTGAGGAATTCTGGGAGATGAAGTCCACAAGCCATAAAGTTGCCAAGGTTGGAGACCCCTGTTCTATACCATAAGTTTTTTTAGCCATTTAAAATCTTTCAGAAGACTGTGAATTGGAGAATCATTGACAACTACAACCCTTCTCTTTGTTTGTTTTTAAAATCTTTTAGATAATTTTCCAATAAATCCCAGTATGTCAACCATTTATCTTTATTTGTCATTTCTCTTCTGTAATATACTTCTTGATATCCATAAAAGTGTTTTCAGGTACAATGTGGGTTTATATCTTCTCAATATAAATGTAATAAAATAAAAATAAAAATAAATAATTATGACATGTCTAATAAAATCATTTTTAGAGTCCATATTAACATTAATTTATCATAACATAAATACCATGCCATCCAAATCACAGATTGTGATCTTCTAACTATAAAAGTCTCTTCTTTCTCAGCAACATCCATTCTTTCATCCAGACCATATAACAAACAGTGAAATATAATTTTAAATCCAGTAAACACAGTTCTCCTCTTTCCTTTGCATCTTATAATATTTTATATTTAATGCATGCTTTTTCCTCTTGCCATAAAAAAATTAGTTATATATTTTTGCCATTTTTAAGTGGTACATCAATTGTTAAAGTAGGCATTGTCTGAAACAAAAACTTAATTCTTATTCACTTTTTTCTGGAAAAAAAAAGCTTGACTTTTATATAAAGTATATAATGCTGATAAAATACTTTTCACATCTTTACATTATATGTTACAACAACATTCCTTTTTTGTAACTTTAATATCACTTTCTTTACTTTTTATTTTTCCAATTTATATTCTGTCCATCTTTCTGGGTTATTTGCAAGTTAAAAATTTCTTTGTTTTGCATAGTTCATCTTTATTTTCATCTTTCTCACTATTAATGTAGATAATTGCTTCTGTAAAAGCTAAAATTGGTGAATTATAGTTATCCCTGGAGATTTCTTCTTTCTTGTTTTAATCTCATCCAAAATCATTTGTATTTTCTCTTACTTTTTCTTTAATAAATTCATTATTGTGTTGTATAAAATAACTTTGTACACATTTTGCATCCCAAACCATCCTCACATTTCTACCTGTATTAAAATTATTCTCAAAAAAATTCCTTTAATAATAACAACTCATTCAATCTCCATCTAAAAGATCCTTTTAAAAGATCCTCTTCTCCTTTTAAAAGTCACTGGGTTATGAACCTTTGGTAATATCTCTACCTGATGAACATTATTAACCAATGTTTCAGAAAGCCAAATCATGTCTATTCTTGAAATAAATTTATGTCTTTCAGAAAATTAGATACATTCTTAGGAACCATCATTTTTATATCACCATACATCAAATTCCAAATTATCCAATAAAGAATAATAAAAAGAAGGCTTTTTAATTATTTATTGGATAATTTAGATCTTGATGTATGAAGATATAAAAATAATTATTTTGATAATTTTTAGTAATTGGCAACTTTCCCTATGATATTTTGACAATTTTTTCAGAAGTTCTGTCATTCTGTGGAGAAACAACTCTATTCCAATCCTGCAGGACACAAACATTTTCATATGAAAATTGCAAAAGTTTATCCATAAGTCTTTTTATAAAATGCTGTTTTGTCTTCATTTGGAGTGTAATTCCCAATATTTTCTGGAGTTACTTTAAATATTAAACAAAATTCTTTTTCACTAGGTTAAAATAATATCAAATTGTCCATCTCTCTATTTATAACTTGTGTCCTACCTTTCAAACTAACACTTTGTTAATAATTGGTTTTAAACCTGCAGCCACTTATCCTGCAGATTCTTCAATTTTCTTAACATCTTCTTTCAGATCTTTTTTCAACCCTGCAAATTCTTCTATCATTATTTTTTTATCACTTGTAGTCATCTTTTTACCAAATTCTTCACACAATTGTAGCAACAAATCTAATGGAATACCATTATCAGCAAGTTGTTCTGGTGAACCCATGTATCCTTCTCCCAGTTTGGCAGATTTTCTTATGGTTGCCATGGTGAGAAAGTGAAAATATGTCAGTTACTATGGTAAGAATAAAAGACGGGCTTCTTTTTTGTTTTGTTTACTTTTCTCTATCTTCAGTCTTTTGCTTTTAATTAACAATCCATTGTCACAGTCAAACAGTCCAACTAATATTGTATTTATCTTCTTGTTGTGCAAAATCCACCAATTATTACTGTATATATATATATATATATATATATATATATATATATATATATATATATATATATATGTGTGTGTGTGTGTGTGTGTGTGTGTGTGTGTGTGTGTGTGTGTGTGTATGTATGTATGTATATGTTAAATGTTTGTTAAGCATTCAGAATACACTTGCTTAGTCCCAGACACAGGGCAAGTCGGCCTAGCCCAAGGCCATCTACAGGCAGTAACCACAGCAGTGGCAGCTCATATTTGTGTAAAGGTCTCCCTTTATTCTTCGTTAGCAAGCTAAACACACACACACACACACACACACATACATACAGAGAGAGAGAGAGAGAGCCTTCCCACCAAGACCCATTCTGTTAATCTAATTAAGTTTATTTCTTTCGAAGACACTTTCCACAAAGAAATATATACCCATACACCCACACACAAATATATAGAAGACATATATATGTATGTGTGTGTATATACACACACACTCATATACATATACATACATACACACACACATATAAATCACTGCTCTCCTTTTCCATTTGAAACTTTCTAATATCACAATCTCATCAAGCTTTTTGCCTTTAGATTAAAATTCTTTAAAATCAGAGTTTTTTCCCCCTCTTCTCAATTAAAAAAAAATAGGACACCAAGATTCTTTAATCTTCACTGCTATTTGGAATATTTCTCAGGTTGTAAAGCAATTAAATTATAAAGTGATTAAGAAGGCAAAGCTTTTGCCAACCAGAAAAGCTATGCAACATTTTAGGGTACATTGTAAATCCTAGATTCCCAAGCTCCTGGACTCAAAATCAAGCACAAGAAACTAAATTCCTGCAGGTTTTTGTTTTTTTTTGCAAGGAGCAGCTCTTCTAGAGCACTAATGAATAATCTCCCAATTTCTCCTTCCAGCAGAGAATTTTTTTTCTCAGCCAGAGCCATCTCCTGGTTTGCAATTATACATTGTGCTGTCTCCCAAAGAGGTCTAACTGCCATAACACCTCACTTGGAAGTGGGTTTCTTATATTTAATTTCAGAATGTTATTATACCCATCTGTATCCTTAGTCCATTTAAAACTTTCTGAAATTAACACACTAATCACTTTTTTGCTCTTAATTCCAGCCCCCCCTATTTTCAATCCTTAAACTTCAAATTACTTTCATAAGGAATTAAATCCATGCCATTCCAAAGTTTCTTGATATTTAAAAAGCAATAAAAGTTAATTCCATAAGAGTTGAGAATCACTAAATCTTATGTCCATCTATGTCCATCTATGAGGTTTGGTGGATTTGATGGAATTCCCTGTTCTCAGCCATTGAACTCACAAGTAGATCACAAAAATGTCAGTTCTATCTACTCATGAGGAGCCTCTGTTTGGAATATGTATGGACAATCTCATGAACTCTAATTTCGAACCTAGCAGTTTGAAAGCACGTAAAAATGCAAGTAGAAAAATAGGGACCACTACGGTGGGAAGGTAACAGCGTTCCGTGCGCCTTTGGCGTCTAGTCGTGCCGGCCACATGACCACGGAGATGTCCTCAGACAAGCGCTGGCTCTTCGGCTTTGAAACGGAGATGAACACCGGCCCCTAGAGTTGGAAATGACTAGCACGCATGTGCGGGGGAACCTTTACCTTTTATCTTCTTTAATATACTGATCAAAAAAATAAAGGGAACACAAGATAAGACATCCTACTATTAAATACAGTACATTGTGTTGTTTAAGTGTTCCCTTTATTTTTTTGAGCAGTATACATTGGGATATTTGTTTCCAAAATGTGTAAACGGCATTTTTTTTCTGTATATAAAAAAGCATATGATAGATCATTGCTGTACAGTTCCAGTATTTTCAGTATTAAAGGAATGAAATGAATCCCCAAAAAATCAAAATCTAGAAAATGCAGATCTAAATTTTTTTGTGCAAACACATGTGTGTTTAAGCAGGCTAAAGGGCAAGTATATTGATAAAACCCACTGCTAACACTAGTAGCCTTTTCTCTCTAGTTGACTGTATTGCAATAGGAAATCGGTAATGCAGAAATATTTTTTAATGACAAAATCTATTTGGGAAAGCTTGTGAATACAAATGAAAATTACCAATATATTACTAACTTTGTCTTATTGTGGTCTTCATGGGCTCACTTTTTCTGGGTATACAAAGGGGAAATACAATGTACTGTATATCATTTCTTGTTATATCTGTTTACTATTCTATTACTCTTCTAACTCTGTAGCATACAAAACAAAAATAGACAAGCCTTGTTTCATTAAAACTGGGGGAATAACTACCTTCATATGCATCTCACCTGATTTTCTGTAGCAATGCCATAACTATTAGAAGATAGAACTACTACAGTTGAATTATTTCCTTTCATATTTGCAAAATTGAAGATGCTCTAATTTTACTGTGTAAATTGATGCAATAAATTAATTTTTACTTTTTATTTTCTTTTCACCATCCTAATTCTGATGAAATATACTTTAATATCCCACATTTTATTGAATTGTTTATTGTTACATATCTAATGTTAAACTAATTAAACACCTCACACGTTCGTGAGGGAAACACGAGTTCACTCTCCTCACACGTTCGTGAGGGAAACACGGCAGCCCGTTGACAGCTGTCAAAAGGGCTGCCGCCGCTCACCCCCCCACTGGCGCAGCAAGCGGCTGATTTTGACAGCTGTCAAACTGCCGTGCAGGCGCAGTACACTGACAGCTGTCAAACCGGCCTGGGCCGCGCATGCGCAGTTCAACCGGAGCTGTCAAAGCTGCCAGCTGGCCACAGCAACAGCTCGTTGACAGCCGCGGCTGCCACAGCTGATCTCGCCCGATTGGCTGCCGCCCCGTGGCGGGAGAACACCGCCAGATGATTGGTTTATTGTTGTTTGTTGTTACTGAAGTTGGGTATAAATAAGGGGGAATCCCGGCGGTGCCTCGCCCGGGACCTGAGCCCTAAAATAAACTGTTAACCATGCCTGCTGTCTCCTGGTCTTCCTTCGGAACAATCCACCTGGCGACGAGGATGGGATGCGGGTCTGTTTGTCAGAGCTGAAGTCACTGAGCTGAAGCCACAAGCGAAGGAGGGAAGCCGTCCCACCAGCCGACATTGCTGAAGTCGCTCGCTGGCTAGGGAGAGCCCTCCACCTACGCAACACACAAGCAGACCCGCGGACCGGACAGCATGGCCAATCTCGGGCACGTCAGGGAGTTTGACGTTTCCCAGCCAGAAGGCTGGGAATCGCATCTCGGGCAAGTCGAGGGGTACCTCCTCGTCAACAAAATCTTTGAGGACCGCCCCAGGGCCGCGGTGCTCCTCTGCCTCAGTGGGCCAGCGGTCTATGATGTCGCCATAGGACTCTGCAGCCCGGACCCCGTGGCCGCTATGCCCTACGCCGAACTAGTCGACCGCCTCAACCGGCACTTTTCGCCAAGACGGTCTGAACTGTACTGGCGACTGAATTTCGCCCGCCAATTCCAACGACCAGGCGAGTCAGCCAAGTCCTTCATCGCTACGGTCCACCAGGCAGCCCGCCGCTGTCGCTTCCCGGACCTTGAAGACCGCATTAGGGACCAGGTCATCGTTGGTCTGCGGAACCAGAAACTCCAAAAGAAGCTTGTCACCAAACCAACTATGGACCTCGCCGAGTTGACAATCGAAATTATGGCTTACAAAGACAGCCACAGGGAAGACGCGACCCCGTCGGGGAACCCCTTCAGCGGGTCAGTCCATCAAGACTACCCTAGGAACCCCGACCCTGGAGCACCAGAAGGAAAAACCGAAGTGGACGCCATCCGTCTGAGACCTGGCAACCCCCAAGCACGCCGAGAAGGCGACAGAAGACCAGAACGGCCGGCCAGGGGCACAAAAAACCCCACCATCCGCACCAAATGTGCCAGCTGCGGCGGCAACCACACCAGGGCCTCTTGCAAATTCCGCAATGCCAAGTGCCATGGGTGCGGCAAAACCGGCCACATCCGCTCCGCCTGTCGCAGCACGAACCGCGAGACCCTCAACGATCTGGAAGTCGCCCCGGAAGGTAATACTCCCCCTCCTAAATCGCCCAGGGAAACCCTAAGGTCATCTATCTTGACCACTAGCACGGACCAGGGGCCCTTAACCACCAGCTACATCCGCCCAAAGGTTAAAATCCAAATTCGCATACAGGGAGTCCCTTGTGAGATGGAGGTGGACTCAGGGTCCTCAGTCTCCATCTTATCTTGGGACACACTGCAAGGAATAGCGCGTCAATGTAGACGCCGGTTTCCTCTTAGCCCCTCAAAAAAAATTTTAGCTGACTTCCAGGGCGCCCCGATCAAACTAAAAGGGGAAACCAGACTTACGGTCAACTACAAGCAATTTCACGGAGAACTGACAGCCCAAATTGCAGTAGGGAGGCGAGCCAGCCTCATTGGCCTCGATTGGTTCGAAGCCCTGGGCATAAAAATCATTGGAATCAACCACTCTCAGTCCCGTCAATTAGAAGCTGTCTGCCACCAGTACGCGGACGTGTTTGACGGGACTCTGGGGAAATACAACGCCCCCCCCCATAGACTTAAAGCTAAACCCAGAGGTCCTTCCTATTAGAATCAAGGCAAGGAGAGTCCCCTTCGCCCTCAAGTCTAAAATTGAAGACGAACTCGACAGGCTAGTCAGCTTAGGGGTGTTAGAACCCACGGAAGGGGGCACTTGGGAGACCCCTATAGTCACCCCGGTTAAGCCCAACGGGGAAGTCCGCCTCTGCGCGGATTATAAAGCCACCCTAAACCGTGCGTTAAATCCCCACGCCTATCCAGTCCCAGATGTCAGGGATGTGCTCTCCTCCATCCAATCGGGCACCATTTTTGCCAAACTCGACCTGGCTCAGGCCTTTTTGCAATTGCCAGTCTCCGAAAAGACAGCTGACGCCCAGACCATCGTTACCCACCGTGGGGCGTTCAAGGTGAACCGCCTGCAATTTGGGATCGCTGTGGCACCTGGCATTTTCCAGGAAGCCATGGAAAAAACCCTTAAAGGAATCCCCGGAGTCTGCCCCTACTTCGATGACGTGCTCATCGCAGGGGAGACTGAGGAAATTCTAGCAGGCAGGCTGCAGGAGGTGCTGCAAAGGTTCCGCGCCGCCGGCCTCAAACTGAAAAAAGAAAAATGCTCCATAGGAGTCCCTGCCACCGAATTCCTGGGCTACAAGATCGATGCCAAGGGAATCCATCCCACGGATTCAAAAGTCCAAGCTATCAGGGCAGCCCCACCCCCCAAAAATAAGGCTGAACTCCAAGCCTTCTTAGGACTCCTTAACTTTTATCACGCCTTCCTTCCCCAGAAGGCAACCATAGCAGAACCACTTCACAGGCTGCTTGATAAAGGAGCCCCCTGGCTCTGGACTCAGTCCCACAATGACAGTTTTCAGAAACTAAAACAGCTCCTATCCAGCAAATCCACAGTCACCCATTACAGGGAATAATTGCCCCTCTGCGTCGCTTGTGACGCCTCCCCCTATGGCATAGGCGCAGTCCTCAGCCATCTCCACAGCGATGGAACACAATCCCCCATCTCTTATTACTCCAGGACCCTATCCAAGGCTGAGCGTAACTATGCTCAGATAGATAAAGAGGCCCTAGCAATAGTGGCAAGCGTGAAAAAATTTCACGACTACCTATATGGCCGCTCCTTCACGATTTTTACCGACCACAAACCACTGCTAGGGCTCTTCACCTGGGACAAATTAACACCACAAATCTTGTCCCCAAGAATGCTGCGCTGGACCACGTTCCTAGCGGCTTATTCATTCAAACTTGAACACAAACCTGGGAAGGAAATGGGTCATGCGGACGGGCTAAGCAGGCTGCCCCTGCCCACTCTCGAGCCAGATCCTGCACCGGCTGGCCAAATCCTGGCAATCCAGGAACTGCCGGATCGCCCCTTATCCGCCAAGGACATAGCCGCAGCGACCAGCAAGAACAAGGTCCTTGGAAGGGTCCTCACCTCGGTCTTAACAGGCTGGCAGTCCACCTCCCCTGGGCCAGAATTCCAACCCTATTTCCTCAGATGGCACGAACTGTCCGCCCACCTTGGTTGCATCCTATGGGGCAGCCGGGTCATCATCCCAAGCCCCCACAGGCAGCAAGCTCTATACTCCCTCCATGAGGGCCACCCAGGTGTGGTTAAAATGAAATCGCTTGCCCGCAGCTACCTTTGGTGGCCAGGGCTCGACGCCGACATAGAAAACTACGTAGCCACCTGCTACATGTGCCAGCAAACCAGACCACCCCCGCCACACGCCCCCGTCCACAAATGGGAGGTGACTAAGAACCCCTGGTCCAGGGTCCATATCGATTATGCCGGCCCCTTCCAGGGCCAATACTTCCTCATAATGGTTGACAGTTTCTCCAAATGGCTAGAAGTCATCCCTGTTACCAGCACGACCACCGCAGCCACAATCAGGGGTTTGAGGAGGGTTTTCGCCACCCACGGGTTACCCGATGTCCTAGTGTCCGACAACGGCCCCCAATTTACCTCTCATGACTTCCAGATTTTCACCAGGGACAACTTGATTAGGCACACCACGTCCGCGCCCTTTCACCCATCCACGAACGGCCTCGCAGAGGTCATGGTGAAGGCCACCAAGGACTCCCTGAAGAAAATCATCTCCGGAGACTGGCACTGCCGGCTGGCACAATTCCTCCTAGCCCAACATTCCACTCCTTGCTCCTCCACCGGCAAGTCACCGGCCGAACTCCGCTGGGGTCGCCGCCTGGTCACCAAGCTGGACAGTCTACACCCTGACAGGACAGCCACGGAATCAGACCACACACCACCTGTCAGAACCTTCCCTCCTGGTCAACTCATCTGGGCTAGGAACTTCGGGGCTGGCGACAAATGGCTTCAAGGCGTGGTATTAAACCAAACTGGCCCAATCTCCTATCTAATTGACTTAGGGGGAGGACGGCACATCAAACGACACGCCGACCAGCTGAGACCCAGAGTGCCGCAAAGCCGCCTTCCCCAAATACCCCCCACCACGTTGCTCAACCCACCCCCACCACAATCGCCGCCAAGCCCAGCGCCGCGTACCCCTGATGTCCCCATCAGTCCCGAACCTCCAAGCCCAACAACTTCCACCGCTGGGGAAAGGGAAGATCAGCCCAGCGAGAATCTCCGCCGCTCCACCAGACCGCGGAAAACACCAGCATACCTAGCCGACTACGAATGGGCCGGAAGCAGAACCAGCGAAACCCAGCCAAGTTAAAAACTTCCAAGGGGAGGGGGAAAGGGGTGTTACATATCTAATGTTAAACTAATTAAACACCTCACACGTTCGTGAGGGAAACACGAGTTCACTCTCCTCACACGTTCGTGAGGGAAACACGGCAGCCCGTTGACAGCTGTCAAAAGGGCTGCCGCTGCTCACCCCCCCACCGGCGCAGCAAGCGGCTGATTTTGACAGCTGTCAAACTGCCGCGCAGGCGCAGTACACTGACAGCTGTCAAACCGGCCTGGGCCGCGCATGCGCAGTTCAACCGGAGCTGTCAAAGCTGCCAGCTGGCCACAGCAACAGCTCGTTGACAGCCGCGGCTGCCACAGCTGATCTCGCCCGATTGGCTGCCGCCGCGTGGCGGGAGAACACCGCCAGATGATTGGTTTATTGTTGTTTGTTGTTACTGAAGTTGGGTATAAATAAGGGGGAATCCCGGCGGTGCCTCGCCTAGGACCTGAGCCCTAAAATAAACTGTTAACCGTGCCTGCTGTCTCCTGGTCTTCCTTCGGAACAATCCATTTATGTTTTTAGGATAGAAATTATTTCCAATTCAGATTTCTATGCTAGTTCAAGTTAGAAGTTATCAGTTTGAAATTGAATTAACATATGGAAAGGATTCATCTGGTAGCACTGTAGTGTACAGTTTTGTTTTGTTTTGTTTTTAAAAAAAGTGGGGGGAAAGAGGTTTTAGGGCTACAGTGCCCTTTAACTCATACTTGCTGGGATAATTCCAGTAGTAACCAGCTTTCCACATGTTGGTGGGCCTACCCATACAAGACCTCCTAGCCTGTGGGAGATTTTCACATGTTTAACAACCACAACTGGGAGAGCTGGATTGCAGTCATTGAATGAAGCAGTTGTGAGGGTGGCTTGCTTAATGACCCAAATGACTTGCAACCCAAATTGTGAAGTCATAAGACAAGAACTATTTGTGGTATGGCAAGGCACAATTATTTTGACATTATTTTAAAAAGATAAAAATCCTTGAATGCTGAAGCCAATGAGCTTCCCTCTCGATTTGCTGCCACAACTATTGGAAGATAGAACCGGTGTGGTTGAGTTATTTGATTGAGCAAATATCCCATAGCTGTTAAAGAGTCTGCTTTAAGAATATAGATTCTTCTCCATCAAAAGGCAGTATCTTGGCCACCTTATCTAATATGATACGATATGTTAATCTGTTCAGATTTAAAAGCACAATAAAATTTAGTAATCCTTACTTCAAATAACGGTAAGAATTTGTTTATTTTGTTCATACAATTATTCCGGTAAAGATTTACAGAAAATATTTTGCCGTATTAAATTTAAATCCCTGACATGCTGTCATTTAATTCAGAAGCATAATAGTATACTTATCAAGATCTTAATTGAGCAAAATACTTCTTTATTCTTGCTCTGTTCCCATGCCAAATCTCTTTATACACTCACTGTAGGCTATCAATTTTAGACATGTTAACACTACAAGAAAGATTATGGGAGTTTTCCCATTAGGGCTGTGTATACTTGGAAAAGATATACCTTTTTAGTGCCAGTGTCAATCTTTGACAATTGCCTGGACAAGCCCCTGCAATATTCTTGGCAAGATTTCAGAAGTCAACTCCCCTCCGCCCTATGCGTGCCCACAGAGAGGGCCTCCTCAGGGTGCCTCCGGTCAGGGAATGTCGACTGGTGGCCCCCAGGGGGAGGGCCTTCTCTGTGGGTGCCCCGGCACTATGGAACCAACTGCCGGTTGAGCTCCGGATGGCATCGGACCTCCGATCCTTCCGTCGCGGGTTGAAGACCCACTTGTTTGAGTTAGCTGGTCTGGCCTGAAGGGGAATATGGGTCTTTAATTGGTTTTATTATTTTACTATTGCTGTATTTTAATTGGGCATGGTTTAATTCTCTTTTAATTTTTGTACAGTTATTTATATATGCCCTGTGAACCGCCCTGAGTCCCTAGGGAGAAGGGCGGTATAGAAATCCAATAAAAATAAAAATAAAATAAATAAATAAAGTGATTCACCATTGCTTCTTTCCTAGAGCTGAAAGAGAGTGACTGGCCCAAGATCACCCAGCTGGCTTTGTGTCTAAGGCAGGACTAAAGTTCCATGTTTTCTGGGTTTCTAATGATGCTTTAACCACTACACCAAATTGGCTTTTTTGCATCTTTTAAATCTCACATCTTATAATATGAGGATAAACAGTGGATAATTATATTTCCATGGTTTGCTGTATGTCATTGTGCTGAAAGGTCAAATATCACACCTGTGCAGAGATGGATGATTCCTCTTTTAAGATAAGTCAACATTTAATGAAAGGTTACTGAGCAGATCCTTGGTTCATCCATTTTTTTAGATCCCTGCTGGAACAAGCCAAGCCATCCAAATGACCAAAAGCAGGTAAAATTAACACATATGGGATGTTCTACTTGTTTTCAAATCCCAAGACATTTCTTTGCTTCTTCTTGTGTATTGAGTGATTCTCAACTCTTGATTTTAACTGGCTTGTTTAAAAATTATTTTTTCCATCACAGCTAGATTAAATGCAGTCACCAAAAGTGGGAATATTCAAATGCTGTTGACATAATACTTCAACTCATTCTAATTGTTCACATGATTATTAAAGTGGATCCAAATTAGGCCAATTCATTTGGAACAGGATGACCTTTGAAAATACATTGGAGGATTAAAAAATGCATTTTGCCTGCAGCTGGTACTAGTGCTATAACTTATTTTCTTTTTCATTTTCACATGATAAATGCTTTTACCTTAAATAGTTTTTAAAGTAAATTTCATTAATAAAAAATCCATGGTGTTTTTTTCCAATTCAGACCGAATAGCAAACTTTAGGCTTGCTATTTCAGGTAATGACAATGATTTTATGAAGACCTCACAGGTCATCAAGCAAGCCCTAATACAAAGAATATTCCTTTAGAAGTAATTAAAGGAGGAATAATGCCAGGAATCTGTTCTGAGTATTATCCCTGGCTGGATCTCATCCCTTGCACACAAAATCCATTCCCGGTTATTCTTACAATATAATGGAGAGCAAAAGAAAGAAAGGCTAAAGCTCCTGGGGCTTGATCCTAACTTTGTTTTCTTCTGCCTTTATTTATTTAATCAAATTTTATAGCTGCCTCAATCACAAACACAACTTTGGGTAGTTTATAGAGTATAAATTATTAAGATTACCATAAGACACTAAAAGAAAAGTAACAAATTATGGCAAAGTTAGCAAACACGCATATCAGGGGAAATAGCATGACTAGCTCTAAAACCATGCAAAACACCCAACAGGGTACTGATTAACCATCCTGCCTCTGGCACTCCTCCTTACTTGCCAACCTATATTTAAAAGCCAACCACGAAACAATATCACACTCAACTTCATTTTATTTTGAATTTACAGTAACCTAGGGAGGTAATGATGAGTGAAGAAACAGCATTAACTGAAGGGGATTGGTTGACTTTAGGAGCTGGAACTGGTGGGAATTGAAAAATAAATGGGGAGATCTTTCTGTGAAATTAAAACAAATTCCACTAGTTATTTTTTGTTGTTGTTGTTAGCTGCGAAGTCGTGTCCGACCCATCGCGACCCTATGGACAACATTCCTCCAGGCCTTCCTGTCTTCTACCATCTTCTGGAGTCCATTTAAGCTCACGCCTACTGCTTCAGTGACTCCATCCAGCCACCTCATTCTCTGTCGTCCCCTTCTTCTATTGCCCTCGATCTTTCCCAGCATTAGGCTCTTCTCCAGTGAGTCCTTCCTTCTCATTAGGTGGCCAAAGTATTTGAGTTTTAGCTTCAGGATCTGGCCTTCTAAAGAGCAGTCAGGATTGATCTCCTCTAGGACTGACCGGTTTGATCGCCTTGCGGTCCAAGGGACTCGCAGGAGTCTTCTCCAGCACCATAGTTCAAAGGCCTCAATTCTTTGGCGCTCAGCCTTTCTTATGGTCCAACTTTCACTGCCATACATTTAATTTTTTATTAAAAGTTTTATTAATTTTTAAGAATTACAGTCTTTAGTGCTTAGTAAACAGCATGTTGTCTGGGTTCACATATTTAACATTAACTTCTTCAGTATAAACCTATTCAGTACTTCACAATCCAGTATTTTTCCCCTGATCCTCCTTTCTTCCCCATATGTTTTCCATTTTCCCCTCATTACACAATTACAATTCTTGGTACTATTGATGTATACAAAGTTAGATATAAACATCTTCATCATATTTTACTATTATACAAATAACAAGAGTATCAATTCATAAATCAATATCTTGTTCTTCATGCTCTTGTTAGAGTTTGATTTCCCATCTATATTTAAAGTATCTTTATCATTTATGATTTCCTCAATATTAATTACATTTATATGGCTAAAAATTTTATTAATACCAATCCTCCTCTTATTTTCATATTTCCAATATCAAAAGAAGAAAAATGCTATTTTACTTCTGAACTATATCTTTCATTATAAAAGTCTAATTATATCTAAGGGTCATCTGTTCTTTTAATTATATTCAAACAAGTATTTAAACATATGGTGCCCCTTCTAACCGGTCAAATCTTCTATTTTTAAAATCTAACTCTCGCTTTCTTTCTTTGCCAAGTAGCTTTCCAAGCCAAGGCAATTAAATTACCCAGGAATTTTTTTTCTATTTTTATGAAAGTTGCTTGGCATGAGGAAGACAATTTAGGTAAAAAATATTTTTTTTGGAGGACGGGGGAATCCTAACCAATTTATATTCCTTAAGCAACTCCCACCTTCTTTCTCCCTCAATTTTTCCCCTCATCTTTTGTCTCCCAAATTGTAACATTTCCCCTGACAGCTGTATGTTCCATTTCCCAAAATCTTCTTCCTTGTCATCAGGTACATCTTGCAGACTTAAAGGGTAAAGGCTCTTTTGAGTTTTCATTGTTATGGGTAAGTCTTGCAGTATTTTATTTGTGTATGATAGCTTATACAGTATTTCCCTTCTTTCATCTCTTCCATCTCTAGGTCTATTTCCTCTGCTTCATCTTCTGATCTCTGGTTTATTTGTTTATACTTGGTAGTCATTGTCTGGAAACCTTCTAGCTGTGGATTTAATTTAGAGATTTGCTCATTTATATTATCTAAATTATTTTTAGTCTCATTATGGTTTTGTTTTATGTCCTTTTTGTATGCAACAATTGTTTGGTGAATTAGTTGTAGCATAGAGTGTATTTCCTTCTGAAAGGTATTTGTTTTTTCTTGAGGCATCATTCCTGGAGATCCTCTAATATCATCAGTCTCAGTAAGAGTAGAACAAAGTTTCCTCTAGTTTTTTTTCGTCCTTATATGTAACCTTTATAATCCAATAGATTCCAGAATGCAGGTCCAGTCCCAAAAGCAATATTTTATAGTGATCCTTTGTCTCAAGCATCCAAAAATTGTCAGTCAGGCAAGGTTATAATCCACAACATTCAAGGTATTCAAAGTGTTCAACCTCCCTGAAAACAGCTCAAAAGTCTCTTCCTGCCAGATGTACTGAAAGGTGCTTTCTTGTTTGGTTGTCAGTAGCTAATGGCTGGCCATAGGAATGTAGCCAGTCTTTCCCCTGACAGTTTGGAGGGCTTTTCTCAGACTGAACTGAAAGACTGCCATCTCTCTGTGATCGACGAGACACCCCTCCTTCTTCATCACCTCTTCGGGGTGACTTTAGGTCCTTCTTAGGGCCCCCAGCAGGGCAAAATCTGGCGCAGAAGGTAGACTCCTGTTTTCCTGCATCCGTCTCGCCATGATGCAAAACTGGAAGTCTCCACTAGTTATTTTTAAATGTGCAGAAACAGATAGGAATTATCATATGTAATTTTTAAAATAGAGGCAGAACCTTAAACTGTTTTATGTGTGAAAAAATGTACAAAAATCTTATTGAAACCATTCAGAGCTCTTATCAGTGGTACTGGGGTTACCAGGTTTGAACTGAAGAAATATGGGACAGCAAAAGACAGCAAGGACAGTAAAAAGAGAAGTGTCTTACTGCAGCCATCATTCGTATTTTTGTCATTCAGATCTGATAAGCCTAATCCATAAATGCAGATTTGCTTATCCCTGTTTCAGCATCCAGCTGTAGCCAAAGTGGGTTGAGTGATTCTCTTGAAAATCCCACTCTCCTAGAGTTTTGTTTTTATGCTTTATCATATTTTTTGGCCCATATAATATGGTCACTATTGAAAAGGTTAGGGTTAGTGGTCATGAAATGAAACCACAATGCCCTTAGGAGAACAATTAGAGGAACGTTGGGGCGGGTGATTTCAAGGCTTAGCTTCATAGGCAAATGTTGTCTTTTCCCTTTGCTGCTACTTCTAAGCAAGGCATCTCAGAAAAGCATCTATGCCCTACTTTTTAGCCTCCCTCCCTTTTCCTCCTTCCTGCATCACAGCATCTATTGCAGTGGGGGGACAGAAAGAGGCTGAAGCTCCCATCTCTAGGTCTCCACTGTCGTTTCCTAAAGTAAATGCAGGAACAGTTTCCCACAGGGCAGAGCGACTGACCTCTCCCACTTTATCTGTGAAGGTGCAGATCTATCTGTTCAAAGCTGCTTTCCGAGTGACTCTGATAAGAGGACTGCCTACAGTTAGGACTGTAATCATTATTCAAAGCATTAATCAGGGGAAATTATGCCTGTTGCTGATTAGCTAATTACTGCAATCAAATATTCTCTCTGCTCTTTGGAACCGTATATCCAGTATGGGGAGAGGACTAGGGAGGGAACTGGGACTCAAAACAACTAACAAAAATAGGAGGGATGCATGGCTTTGTCTCTTAATTCTCAGAGACCCCAAATGATCTTTGAGGTTCCTAGAAAATGAGAGGGAATGTGTTTTCTTGAACTGGCTTTGGGCTTTCTCTGCTCATCCTTCACCCCTTAGGCTGTGCAACACGCACCTTATCTTTGTGCAATAGATCACAATTTTAATGCACAATGCCAGGATGGAACAAGAAAGATTTATTAGGGGAGAAACAATACTGTACAAAATTACCCTTTCTATTAGCAGTAAAGTACTGATTGGGTAACATCATCGGCAGCACTTAACATTGGAGCCGACCTGTTAGCTTTTGACTTGTACATTAATTTGCTAAAAATGACTTTGCTAATGAAGTGGTAGGGTGAGGTGGAGGCATTAGCAGGAGCATGGCATATGGCTCACTATTTCATGTGAACTCAGCCACTGGGGCTTACTCAACAGCCAATGGTGACAAGGAGCCCATGGATTCTATGAACTTTGGAATTGGGTTACATAAATTAGCCTTTCACTATTAATTAGGAAATAAATATGAAGGATGCATTATGAATGGCCAGTGTTTAGATGACGGCCAATGCTTGGGAGCAGGGAAGAAAAAAAATCAGCCCTGGTCATTCGAGATTATGTTCTGCTATTTTCGCTAAAGCTGCATCAGGTAACCAAAGCTTAGGAGGCCAAGTGTTTGCCATCCTTTTCCGCATGCAGTGGCTCCAATGGCTCCAGTGTTGGCTTGTTTTGCCATGGAGACTGGAATGGCTCAAAAATTAGACTGGCTCCAAAAGGGCTCCAGTGCCAGCTTGTGTTGCCAGTGAAGATTGAGATTCTTTATTTTAATCGAGAAAAGGGTGGCTAAAGGATAGCTGGACACAAGTCTCCTTCTCCACCCCACTTTTGGTGCAGGATGCTGCATGAAAAGTCTAGCATCCTAAATCATCCAGCCTACAGACAGTGTGGGAGGATAAATTCAGCCCTTTAGACAGATCCAGTTTCCCAATCCTGTTTATACGATAAAATCTACACTGGGTAAAACATTTTTTTGGGGGGGAAAAAAAAGCTAGAGTGGCAGCAGGACTGATTGTTTCAGTGGATGAACAATGCCGGATTTGAGGCCTAGTCTGAGAGAAGAAACAGCTTGCTTAAGGCCACTTATCTGTTTATGGGACAGACATGAATCAGTCCAGGGACCTCCTGAATCGTCATTCAGCCTCTTTGCCAAGGCAGGTGGCTCCAGTTGATATGCAGAGGTTGTGCTGTCAAAGGCCTGCTAAGAAAAAACAGCTTGTTCCTGACCTCACAGTGAAGTCATTCAAGAAAGAACTTTCTTAACACATAGAAGCAGCATGAATAATAGCTAATGGGGCAGGTTGTTCCCAAGTTCACTTTTAAATAATGAAGGGGGAAAGAGAGATTTTATTTTTATTTTCCCCATGATTTCTGACAGATAATGGTGGAATAATTACATTTTAAATTGATGTACAATTTCTACCCAGGATTTTTTTTAAAGAGAGAGTGTGTGAGAGAGAGAGAGAGAAAGAAGAGAAAAATGTAAATGCTAATTGCTATTTCAAATTCATAATGCAATGTCTGGTGAGGAAAAAACCCTCATATTGCATTCAAGGATTTTTAAAAAATCATTTAACATAATATTAGCTTCTTACTGACTTTATTTTAAGCTTCTAGAATTAGTTCCTTTCTTCCCCAGCTGAGTCGTTGCCACTTTTATCACTAGTGAATTTATTGGATTATTTTTCTCTCTTGTGGCTTTCATGTACAATTTATTCTGTGCAAAAAAACCCCACCACCCATGATAAGCAAAAATTGTGCATTGGTATGAGGATGGTGAGATTGTGCTTCAGAGCTAAAGAAGGTTTATATGAATATATCTATTACTATGGCCAAATATGATATTTCAAGAAATGGGTAAGTTGGTGAAAAATAATCTTAACTGTGCAAAAATAGTGTTGCCCTCCAATGAAATTAGGATGTTCTGGTTCAGAATTTAATCCAAGAGTACACCCAAACTGTAAATTCATGTCTTGAAAAGAAATTTGACCCATTTCAAGATAGAGTGAAATACCTATTCCACAATCTCTTCCAAATGACCAGGAGAGCTTCCATGTTAAGCTTCAGTTTGCTTCTCCTCATCTAGTCCAGGGCTTTTCAACCAGTGGTATGGGTACCACCTGTGGTACACTGGCACCTGGCAGATGGTACACAACCATCCTAGAAAAGTGGTAGCGGGGGAAGGGAATGAGTTGAACTGGTGGCAGCACCTCACAAGCCTAAGCAAGAGATGGCTGGAGCTAGGTGACTGGTGGTACTCAGATGTTGCCATATCCTAAAAGTGGTACAATGGGTGAAAAGGTTGAAAAGCCCTGATCTAGTCCACTGCTGTCATTGGTCATTGATTTAGAACTTGAAAACCTCTTTATTTTCAAGTGGAAAGCAAAGACAGTTGAATGACATCAACATTCTGTGATTCTGAATTTCAAAGGTCTGGACTACCTCTTCAGATGTTTTACAATTATAAATAGTATAACAGTGCTTTGTTTGTAAAAAAAAAAAAAAAGGTGCCGGAACTCACACATGTCATAGAACCCACCTTGCCTACCCTACAAGGTTCCATCCAAAAAAGGTGCCAGAACTCCATTCTGAGTGTTCTATGACAAAAAAGCCCTGAGTATAAATGTTTTATTGAAATACTATGGGACATCATAAACTAATTGCATCTTCATTACCTCTGCTTGAAGCTCTTGCCCAAGCAATACAAGAATTTAATAGAATTATCTCTAAATCCCACTCCAGCCAAGCACCTTAGAAGGATCAACAGCTCCTGAAAAGTCCAGTACAACTATCAAAGACAACCTCTCTGTGTCTCATTTTTCACATTAATTGTTCATCAAGCCTGAAGCCAAATGGAAGTGTCCCTAGAAACATCAGGAACAGAAATTATATCATATATTCCAATACTCTGGCCAAGAATGTAGTACTGTATGGTAAATATCTGAGACCATTCTGCTGATTGCTCCTTGTCTGCTCAGGGATGTAAAGCAATATTGTTGTTGTTAGTTGCGAAGTCGTGTCCGACCCATCGCGACCCTATGGACAATGTTCCTCCAGGCTTTCCTGTCCTCTACCATCTTCTGGAGTCCATTTAAGCTCACGCCTACTGCTTCAGTGACTCCATCCAGCCACCTCATTCTCTGTCGTCCCCTTCTTCTATTGCCCTCAATCTTTCCCAGCATTAGGCTCTTCTCCAGTGAGTCCTTCCTCCTCATTAGGTGGCCAAAGTATTTGAGTTTTAGCTTCAGGATCTGGCCTTCTAAAGAGCAGTCAGGGTTGATCTCCTCTAGGACTGACCGGTTTGATCGCCTTGCAGTCCAAGGGACTCGCAGGAGTCTTCTCCAGCACCATAGTTCAAAGGCCTCAATTCTTTTCCGCTCAGCCTTTCTTATGGTCCAACTTTCACTGCCATACATTGCAACTGGGAAGACCATAGCCTTGACTATACGCACTTTTGTTGACATGGTGATGTCTCTGCTTTTTAGTGTGCTGTCTAGATTTGCCATGGCTTTCCTCCCCAGGAGCAAGCGTCTTTTAACTTCTTGACTACAGTCCCCATCTGCAGTGATCTTGGAGCCCAGGAAAATAAAATCTGTCACTACCTCCATTTCTTCCCCATCTATTTGCCAGGAATTGAGAGGGCCGGATGCCATGATCTTGGTTTTCTTAATGTTTAGTTTCAACCCAACTTTTGCACCTTCCTTCTTCACTCGCAACAAGAGGCTCTTTAGTTCTTCTTCACTTTCTGCCATTAGAGTGGTATCATCTGCATATCTTAGGTTGTTGATATTTCTTCCAGCAATCTTAATTCCAACTTTTGATTCATCTAGCCCTGCCTTTCTCATGATGTGCTCTGCATATAAGTTAAATAGGCAAGGCAACAGTATACAGCCTTGCCGGACTCCTTTCCCAATTTTGAACCAATCAGTGGTTCCGTGTCCAGTTCTCGCTGTTGCTTCTTGGCCCGCATATAGGTTTCTCAAGAGACAAATAAGATGTTCTGGTACTCCCATCTCTTTAAGAACTTGCCACAGTTTGTTATGATCCACACAATCAAAGGCTTTAGCATAGTCAATGAAGCAGAAGTAGATGTTTTTCTGGAACTCTCTAGCTTTCTCCATGATCCAGCGTATGTTGGCAATTTGATCTCTAGTTCCTCTGCCTCTTCGAAATCCTGCCTGTACTTCTGGTAGTTCTCGATCCACATACTGCTGGAGTCTAGCTTGTAGGATTTTAAGCATAACTTTACTAGCATGAGAAATGAGTGCAATGGTGCGATAGTTTGAACATTCTTTGGCACTGCCTTTCTTTGGAATTGGAATGTAAACTGATCTTTTCCAATCCTTTGGCCACTGCTGAGTTTTCCAAATTTGCTGGCAAATTGAGTGTAGCACTTTTACTGCATCGTCTTTTAAGATTTTGAATAGCTCAGCTGGAATACTGTCACCTCCACTAGCTTTGTTGTTGCTCAGCTTTTCTAAGGCCCACTTCACTTCACATTCTAGGATGTCTGGCTCGAGGTCAGTGACCACCTCATTGTGATTATCAGGGACGTTAAGCTCATTCTTGTATAGTTCTTCTGTGTAATTTTGCCATCTCTTCTTAATCTCTTCTGCCTCTGTTAGGTCCCTGCCATTTTGGTCCTTTATCATGCCCATTTTTGCATTGAACGTTCCCTTCATCTCTCCAATTTTCTTGAAAAGATCTCTGGTCCTCCCTATTCTATTGTTTTCTTCTATTTCTTTGCACTGTTCATTTAAGAAGGCATTCTTATCTCTTCTAGCTATTCTCTGGAATTCTGCATTCAATTGGGCGTATCTTTCTTTTTCTCCCTTGCCTTTCGCTTCCCTCCTTTCCTCAGCTATTTTCAAAGCTTCCTCAGACAGCCATTTTGCTTTCTTGCATTTCTTTTTCTTTGGGATGGTTTTGGCTGCTACCTCCTATACAATGTTGCGAACCTCTGTCCATAGTTCTTCAGGCACCCTGTCTATCAGATCTAATTCCTTAAATCTATTTGTCACCTCTACTGTATATTCAACAGGGATATGATTTAATTCATACCTGACTGGCCTAGTGCTTTTCCCTACTTTCTTCAGTTTGCAACAAGAAGCTCATGGTCTGAGCCACAGTCAGCTCCTGGTCTTGTTTTTACTGACTGTATAGAGCTTCTCCATCTTTGGCTGCAGAGCATATAGTCAATCTGATTTCTGTGTTGACCGTCTGGTGATGTCCATGTGTAGAGCCGTCTCTTGGGTTGTTGGAAAAGAGTGTTTGCTATGACCATCGTATTCTCTTGACAAAATTCTATCAGCCTGTGCCCTGCTTCATTTTGTACTCCAAGGCCAAACTTGCCTGTTATTCCAGTTATCTTTTGGCTTCCTACTTTAGCATTCCAATCCCCCATGATGATAAGGACATCATTTTTGGTGTTAGTTCTATAAGGTGCTGTAGGGCTTCATAGAACCGGTCAATTTCATCCTCTTCAGCACCGGTGGTTGGGGCATAGACTTGGACTACTGTGATATTGAATGGTTTGCCTTGGATTCGAACTGAGATCATTCTGTCATTTTGGGGATTGTATCCCAGTATTGCTTTTCCTACTCTTTTATTGACTATGAAGGCTACTCCATTTCTTCTGAGGGATTCTTGCCCGCAGTAGTATACCTGATGGTCATCTGAATTAAATTCACCCATTCCTGTCCATTTTAGTTCGCTGATACCTAAGATGTCAATGTTCTGTCTTGTCATCTCTTGTTTGACCACGTCCAGCTTGCCTTGATTCATGGATCTTACATTCCAGGTTCCTATGGAGAAAAAATCTTTACAGCATCGGACTTTCCTTTCACCACCAGACATATCCACAGCTGAGCGTCCTTTCGGCTTTGGCCCAGTCGCTTCATTCTTTCTGGCGCTACTAGTACTAGCCCTCTGCTCTTCCTCAGTAGCATATTGGACGCCTTCCGACCTGAGGGGCTCATCTTCCAGCGTCATATTGTTTTGCCTTTTGGTACTGTCCATAGGGTTTTCATGGCAAAGATACTGGAGTGGGTTGCCATTTCCTTCTCCAGTGGATCACGTTTTGCCAGAACTCTCTGCTATGACCTTTCCATCTTGGGTGGCCCTGCACGGCATAGCTCATAGCTTCATTGAATTACGCAAGCCCCTTCGCCACGATAAGGCAGTAATCCATGAAGGGGAAAGCAATATATTGGAATAAATAATATAAAAATGTAAAAGTAATGTAAAAATGGGGATATTTTAAATATTTTAAAATGTGCTAAAATTTCAATTTAATAATTATGTTTGCTCACGTGTATGTACAAAAACTAAAAATGAAAGGGGGAGTTATGGAAGGTTTTGTGAGAGTTACTGGACAATTGAGTTTAAGTTATTCATGTGCTAAGGGTAATGGTTGAATGAAAATAAGTTAAACTGATGTTCTAAAGAAACTAGAGCAGATCATTTAATTGTGTATCTCAATTGTATCCATCCATCCAACACAAAATTTGGCTTTTTGAAAAGAATCCTCTTTTAAAAAAATAAGGAATTGTCATTTGACATACACAGGCTTTTTAGTGTGAGAAAACCTCCATAGCTGATATGGCCAGTCTTGCTGCATTTTTTAATTTTGACTTAAAAGAGATGGTAGCACATGGGTAGCATCTCTATCTGCCCATCCTAAAGTAAACAGTAGAACAAATCTTGTAGATTTGATTTCCCAAATATGTGAATACATTCTTAGTTACTTCCCAAATCAAGTATTGATAATGAAAATAAGATTAGGGTCAAAAATTAAATGTAGTATGAACATCTAAAAGAAATAAATAGATCAGTCAAGTGGTCATGCCTGAAAACTAGACATAATAATTGATCTGAATTCATCTTTCATGGTGTACTTTCTGTCTACATTGTCTGTGTTCCCATTTAGCCTAACATTGCTGCATACTTGATCCAGAAGGGGACAGCCTAAACCAGTGGTGGGATTCAGCCGGTTTGCACCAGTTCAGCAGAACCAGTAGCTATTTTTGGTTGCCCAGGCTCAGAATGGACTTCCGGAAACAGCATCCACACAGAGAACTGGTTGATCACATATTTGAATCCCACCACTGGCCTAAACACAACAGTGTAATGTCTTCTGAAAAAAAATTCAATATCAGGAGACAGTGCAGAACTGGGGACATCCCAGATAAAAAAGGTAAAGCATTTTTATCTGAAAATTCTTTGACATATTCTTAATCTCAAGAAGCTGAACAAAGGAAATGAAATAATTCTGTCTATATAAGTTCCTACATTCAACTGCATAATGCTTCCTTTGTTGCCTAACGTAGAAGAAAAATTTAAAATGAGTGGGGCTATGCAAAGATTTCATTCAGAGGTGTTTTAAAGGAATGCCTGAATCAACTTTGTGAGTTGAATTTTCAATTCAGACTGAATAGCAGAATAAATCAGTGGTATCCAAACTGATGTGGTGATTTGATAGCCTTTTGTACATGTACAGAAAGACTTTTTCTAAACTTAATCAGCTTTCCAAATTGGATTTGCTTGATTTAATAATTCAATTTTGAAAGTTGAATCAAAGTGATTCAAAGCCTAATTAAATCTATAAATCCAAATGAGTTAGGTTAATGATCCAGATTGAACTAATGATCTAAGTGAAATTCACCTGATCCACGAACTCCTAATAAAGCTTTGTAAGAGGACTAGAGTAAAAGGTGTGCCAGATTATTCTAATATTGATTACAATGTTTTATTGATTACAATATTTGTATACTGCCTCGGTTGAACGACTCCAGTACAAATTAATTCTTTGATAAGTTTCTATTATTAAAATTTCATATTTTTTTGTAATCAAAGCTGGGAATCCTCTCAAGAAGTTTGAACTTAAAATGAAAAGAAATCAAAACAAACCTCTCACCCCAAGACATGGTGTACCACTTGCTTGTGAGTGTGAGAGGTTAATCAAATACTAAGTGGATTGTAATTGTTAACGAGGTTGTAAAATTAGACACTGTTGTTTATGAAGACAGGAACATTCTTTTGTCAAAGAATGCATGAGTAAATTTAGAGACAAGGAGGCATTCATGTCTCAAATAAAACGCTAGATGGAATTGTTTCAAGGGGACTTTCCATCTATTTACAAGAAACTGCCAATAGATATAAATCTGTCAATTGAAAAATTAAATTTAAATTCATCTGTATATTGACAAAATCTGTATTTAGAATATAAAAAGAATATGCCAACTACTGATACTTGGCAGATGGAATTGCCATGTTTATTATTTGCTATTTCTGATTACTATTGTTTAGCATTACAATTGTTAATACAGCAAAATTAAATTATCTTCAAAACAATAACATTCTGTAGCTTCAGAACAATCTTATATGTGAATTATGTTTTGCGTTATGGAAGTGAGTTTCTACCGAGACAACTAACCTTTCCCTTGCTTGCCTACATTTTTGGGCCACCAAATCTGCCCTGAGGGTCCTCTAACCTTCTGGGGTACATCTGAACAGGACTACAAAAGAAGGAAATCTCACTTCTTTTTGCCCCATGTGAAAAAATATATAAAATAGTTTGTTCCATATTCATGCAATTAAGGGGAAGATATTTTTGGCCTGGATGTGTGTGTTTCATTTTCTTTCAAAGCAGAGGTATTGGCAAGTGGTGGGTAGTGGGTGATAGGAAAGGGCTCCACAAAAGCTAAGATGGTGGTTGTAGCCACACAACTAAAGCCTCACCCTTAGTTAGTTAATTAGTTAGTTAGTTAGTTAGTTAGTTAGTTAGTTAGTTAGTTAGTTAGTTTTAAATTTGCAAAACCACCTATCTCACAAAAGCAACTATGGGGGAGGGCACAACAGTATCGGATATAAACTTAAAATATAAAATATAAAAACAACAGATACAAAAACTATAATTTCTACATAAAGAAATAAATAGTATAAAAAGAAATATGCAAAGGTCACATATGAAAAAATGAATGGGACTTCTGTCACATAGTTGTGGCTGCCAACTTGACGTTTTGCCCCACTCCTCCTCCTCCTCCCTGTGGATGTCCCTGCTTTGCAGTAGCATGATGCAAAGGTAAATTGGTAGAAGGAAAAGAAGAAGCTTGGGAAAGAAAGATAATTTGTTACAATGGCTCCCAACTTTGCCTTCTACCATGGTAGTTACAATTACTACAGGTCTTGACACTACCCTTGTTGAATGCCAAATTAGTCTCTATTTAAAACAGAGAGAAAATGCATAATAAATCAAGGGGCCATTTTAATGTGCATTTCAGAGACATGGCAGACCATGGCAGAGTAACTTGGTTATTACAAAGGACGAATTGTGACTGGATACCACCTCCTTTTCCCAGCCCTATAGCCGGTGTTTCATTTTCTTCAAGAGTATGCATTCTTTTTTAAACAACCAAGTGAAGACAGAGATTCTATTGATTCTATTCCATTTGGTGGAATCTCTGACCAACCTCATACAAGGAGTCTCAGAGGTGGTCCTGGCCCCAAGTTTGCTTTAACAGATACAGATGAAGATTTTATGACCTCATGAATTCCGTACAGATTATTTCAGAATAATCCAAACCATGGTTTCTGAGCAAATGCTCAAATTTGCCTGAAAAGGCATGTTTTGCATACAGGGGTCCCAGTAATGATATCCTATGCCGTGAATAAACTGCTATCAGGAAAGGTTTGGACTGTTGCAAGGACAAGGTTAGATTGGTTCACCAATGGAAGGTGATGGATTCTGTGGAAATCTTTCTGACTCAAGCACTGATCTTGGACAGTCATGTGAGCAGGGAGAGCATTTTATCAGTTTGGCTTATACAGCAACTGCATTGCTACCTGAAGAAGAGAGATCTGGCTTTGATAACTCAAATAGTAGTAATGTCAATCAAGTTTGGGCTGTTATAATAGATTTTTTTTTGTCAGGTGACCCTTGAATATGGTCCAGAAAATGCAGCTGGACCAGAATTCGACAGCTGTGCCTCCAAAATATCAAACATCTCTCCTATTTTAAAACAACTTCACTGCCAGTTGCTATCTGAGCCCAATTCAGAATGCTCACCATAAACAATTTAAGATCAGTTTATTTACAGGACCACTTCTTAAAACATTAAAGGGGCATATTTTTCAGATCCTACCATTTGATATATTTGACATTTCCAATTAATGCTGTTTCTTCATGGTAGGTCTCATGTGATAGCATTGGTGGTGAAACAAGGACCCTCCTTGCTACAGTTTAAGGGCTGTCTCAAAACATACACATTTATCATCTAATTGATTTATCCTTTTAACATTTTTATAGTAATGTTCATTGTTTTAATAATATTCTGATCATCTGTTTGTATTTTTACCATTTTAATTCTCTTTTGATAAATTGCCTTTAATTAAGGGTGAATAGCATTCAGATAAATAAATATATAAAGAAACAGACTTGCAACCTTGCCGCTGTCATTCCCATGGGTTACAAATTTGAACCAGGGACACTTTACTGGCATTTGAGGTCACAAGCAATGGGCTTATAAGAGTTAATTCTTCCCCTGTCTCTAAGCTGGGTGCTGATTAGACTTGCAAATGCAGTAACTTCAAAAGCCATGCTTGGCTTACCTACTTCCTTCAAGGACAACTTACCTGTGAAACGTTTGTGTGAAAACAATCAACATCCTGGCCAATGCACATGTGTGCAACAGTAAGTAAATTCTAATTCAGTGTTTCTCAACCTCGGCAACTTTGAGATATATGAATTTCAGCTTCCAGAATTCTCCAGTAAGCAGGGAAGTTTAATTAAAAAATGAACCGTAGTCTGTTAAGTGTTAATCTTTCCTACAAAATAAAAAGCGAAATGGTTCAGATTTAGGCTCATCCACATATCCCTCATCTGTGTCTGAGATTCCAGTATGTAATATCTATAAGTGAGATATTGTTTCCATCACAGAAAGGGAGAGAGTTAGTTCTGCAAATCATTTGCTTATAAATGAAAAGCTCTACTGATCCACATACTGGAAAGATTCTTTCATTGCTAATGCTCTCACTTTTGGACCTCTCTCTATAATCAGTAAAAGAAAAGAAGATATTCCCATTTACTTTTTATCCAGCCCAAGCTAATTCTATATGGATCCCATCGGAGTCAGAGTAAGACTGTAAAATCAACCAAGAGGCAAGGCAGTCATGTTTTCATTTAACTACCATTTTATCTGTAGTTTGTAATACTTATTTGTTATTCTCAGGTGCTTTTTCTCCTTGCTATGTCCTTGCTGCTTGCCTGTGTCTCATACACACTAGCCCCACACCATATTAGAAATTCATAATCATCTAACCTTCTAAGTCAATAAGCAAGTGAAATATTTACAAACAGTTTATTATTAGAATGAAACGCTTTTACCCTTCACTCGGGGGCGGCGGGGGATGGGAAGGTTTTCTGCAGGGTCTAAAGAATCTCATACTAGACTTCCTGTTTAATTTCTTTTCTATCCAGGTAGAAATAGAAACCAAGTATTCATTTATCCAATGAAATCCAGAAGAAGATTTATTGGGTCTTTCTGTATGTCTCCCACCAATACATGTTCAGAGAAACCCAAAGTAAATATTTCAGATATGGGAAGGATATTTAACAGATATTGTCTATTCTTTGATGTCTATTGTCTATTCAATCTTTTTTTCCCCAAACTACCATTTCTCTACTTCACACTGAACAAATAATTAGTCCCTTATTGTCGAGAAGCTTGTCTGATTATAATGAACAAGTATTGCACAATTGGCATGTATATAAACCAAGGGAAAAAAATCCATATATTGAAAAAGAAATATACACATTATATATTTGCATTACTATTTCAGATCACAGGTTCTCAATTACTTATGTGACTTATGAGCATTTAAAAATCTCATGTAGTCATAAATGATGATCTAGGTGTTGTCTCTTGTAGGTTTATAAGAAATAGTTTAAAGAAGGGGATTTGATAATCTGATAATTTAATACCTTCCTGATGTTTTTGAACACTAGAGGGAAGAACATCGAAAAAATTGATCCTTTTTTAGAGTCTGGGTGAGCCTATTATATAAAAAAGTGCTGGGCTAGAGATGTCAGAAAGATCCTTCTCAATTTTACTTTGCACAGAAATCAATTTTGATAGAGAAAGGGAAGCATGGGGGTGGGGGAAGAAATTGTATTATATTATATTAATTTATTAAGAGGCATCTAGTTTTCTATATGAGGCAAAAATATCTGAATGACTGTTGCACAAAGGATCTAAAAATCAGATATAAGGGAGGAAAAACTGCTATGTGGATATAATATTCTGTACCTTTTTGTTTTCCTGCTTGACCTGAATGCTAGATCAACTCTAGTATAAACATTAATATAAATAATCATGATTATGGACCAGTATATATATACTTTCTAGATACATTATAAGGCAGTCTACATGTTGGTAGTGCTACATAAATACTCAAACAGATGCTATTAACAATATACTATGTATATTTATTTATTTAGGTTTCTATACCGCCCTATTCCCGAAGGACTCAGGGCGGTTTACAGGGCAATATTTAAAAGACAATATAAATTAAGATACAAATAGAATTAAAAAGAATTAAATTAATAATAGCCCAACAATAAAACAATGTTAAAACTTAAAACTAAAAACCCCCTCAGTCCAGGCCAGATAGATCGAAAAGCCAGGTTTTCAGGTCCCGGCGAAATGAGTGCGAGTCAGGGGCAGTCCGGAGTTCCACAGGTAAATCATTCCAAAGGGCAGGCGCACCACAGAGAATGCCCTCCCTCTGGGGATCACCTGCCAGCATTCCCTGACTGGCAGCACCCTAAGGAGGCCCTCCCTATGGGAGCGCACAGGACGATGGGAAGTTGATGCCAGCAGCAGGTGTTCCCTTAGATAGTCCGGACCCAAGCCATTTAGGGCTTTATAGGTCATCACCAGCACCTTGAATCTCACCTCGAGGGCAACTGGAAGCCAATGCAGCTCGCGGAGAAGAGGTGTTACATGGGAGTATCGGGAGACTCCCATCACAACTCGCGCAGCCGCATTCTGCACCAGCTGAAGCCTCCGAGTGGTCCTCAAGGGCAGCCCCATGTAGAGAGCTTTTGTCTGGTGAAGGATGCAATTTCATCCAGGACTAAAGATGGAAAATCTTCAGAACTATAAATATAGAATCAGTTGGACATGTGAGAGTTGATCTTGAGCCTGTTTTTCCTTGTTCAGTCCCCAATAGCTTCCTTATTTACTCTCCAACAGACACTAGAACAAGACCGTGATCACTTGGTTGGATACCAAGTTAGGTTGATAGATGACCTCACATCTCTATCAGGTCAGAATCTATCTTTTAAAGCACTACTTTTGGTAACAGGCCCATAATTTGGGGTACACGTAGACTATGGCTACTTTTGGATGAAGGTCATGATCATGAGACCTTTCCAACTGGTGAACAGCTCACAAATAATGAATACAGTGACTCATTTCCTTATCAAAAAACATTAAGGCCACTATAATATGCTCCATGAGGAATATCTTTAAAGAACACTCAGAAAGTGCAATTAATTGAGAATACAATGGTTTGTTTGTTGGTGGATGCCTATTGCCGAGCCGTATAATGCAAGCTCTGCACTATAAGTAAGTCTCTGGGAAAATTCAAAGAGCTGGTTTTATCTATAAAATATTTATGACTTGGTGCCTAGGTATCTGCAGGTTTACCTTCTCTGACAAGAGTTAACTTGTTCAACATAATGTGCCTGGGAGAGGCCACTATTAGTCCCCCATTTTTGTGAGGTGAGGAAGAATAAGGCCAGGAGACAAAATTTCCCAGGAATCTCTTTAGAAGCTGGTTAGTCTTCCAAAATCTAGTCAAAATGAAGTTTTTCCAAAGGGCATGGGAGGATTATTGGGATTGGGTAGGGTAGAGGGATTGGATAATTGTGTAACTGACTTATTTCTCTTTTAACTATATGGTGTTTTTTTTCTGTATTTGCTTCATTTGCAAAGGTTATTTTAACTGATATTTTGCTATATAGATTTTTATTGTTGTTAACTATCAGACTGCCTTTGTGAGAGGAGATCTATAAATCCAATAAGCAACTTCATTTTGGTCAGGACATCACTTCAACTAGAAGGTGTGTGTGTGTGTGTGTGTGTGTGTGTGTGTGTGTGTGTGTGTGTGTTTGTTTGTTTGTTTGTTTGTTTAGAAAAATGAGGAAAGATGCCTCCTTAGCCCTTTTTTAATAATGGCCTTCTGGCCATATGTAAGAAATCAACAAGGAGCTAGTCAGATTAACTTAATAATGCACCCAAACAGACTTCAAGCACCATTTTGCCAAATATCAAAGCTGCCTCTACAAGTAATTTTGAAGGCAGCTGGACTGATTCATTAGACTGTAAACTGCTTAGATTGACAGGTAGCTGCTATGTTTTAAACCTGGCTAAGGAGTAGTTGAAACATGTAGATGATCCTGGTAAGAGGAAACATAACTGTTTCTTTCAAAGTGACATTGTAATTCCAAATTTGTCCAATTTGAGTTCACCATGTATTTCCTTGATGACATTTTTATTATTGTGTTCTTTTGCATATGTGCATGCACACATGTGTGCCCATGCATGGAAATACAAGTATACATACATGATGTAGGTATTGAAATGCATTTATTTAGTTTTGTGCTTAAATTATACTTTTTCAAGAATGAATTTGGACATCTTAAATTCTCTTTATGTATATAATCATATGCCCTTTAACTACTTATCTCTGTCTAAAGCCAACAATTTCCATGAAAAGGAATGGAAGCATTCCACACAATTTGGATTCCCAAGACTTCAAAGGAAAGTCCTTTGCAATATTCACATGGCCATTTAATTTGCACAAAGTATATATAATTTGATGTTTATTTTCAATCTCTACTTGCCCCAGCTCAGTGGGTTTTCAGAATAGGTGACCTTATAAGACAGTGTGTCCTATAGATAGAGGCAAATGTAGTGACATTCTCCCAAATTTTAACCCTATTTTTCCTGTTCATGAAGAGAAGCAACAATACTATAGTTCTATAACAAAGAAAATTATATGTAAGAATCAGCAGTTAAACTTTTTTGAAAATTTGCTCAAGCATAGAAAATCCTGCACTCTCAATGCCATGAACTTTGCAAACCAATAAAAACTCTTTAAAAATATTTCTCACATCTAGAGATTGAAGCCTTCCATTTTGTGACAGTGCTGTCAGTCCAACACCTTTCTCCAGCAAAAATCTGTCTCAACTATAATGTTCATGAAAGTAGAAAACTTGAGTTAAGTGTTTGCCTGGGGCAAATAAAATGAAGCCAAGAGGCAGACTGGCAAAGAATTAAGTATGCGCTTTTAACTCGTCAGATGAAAGATGCGTTGCTTTTACTTTTTGTCATTGGCATCATTAAAACTTCCATGAGAGTTGCAGCTTTGGCACCCTTAAAACTGCAACATGGGCAAGTCATACTTAGCAGCATAGTCCCTGGTGGGCAATTCAAAAGTAGAGATTTGACAAGAACTAACTACTGAGGACAAAAATGTACCATTATTTTTCAAGGATGCTTTTGAGTAAAAGGGTAGAGAAGAATAGCCCATAAAATTAGCAAGATAATTGCCATCCACAATTGCAGCCACATATCATATTCTCCAACTCATACCAGCACTCTCCCTGCCTCTTCTCCATAAGTGCAACTACCCATCAAGAAATGCTTTAAAGGGCACCCGTTATCCAAGGGCATCTCTCCAAATGTTAGTCAGATAATAGCAAGTACCGTCGGGTTCAAACGGCCTAACTATGGATACCTCTAAAGTAATCTTTCATCCAATGTGTTAGGATGGCAATTTTCAGTCTTTCCTAAATTAGGAAAGTTTGCCCTAAGCCAGGGGTAGGCAACCTCAGCTCTTTTACGACTCATGGACTTCAACTCCCAGAATTCCTGAGTCAGCTATGCTTTGCTTTGCTTTTTTTGTTTTTGAGTATTAGCCATCCAGATTTATAGGAGGCAAAAGAAATGTGAAAGCGAACGGTTGGGTTTTAGCACATGTTGCATATTGATTTTGCTTTGCCCAATTAAGCAAAACAGCTCATCTCTTCTATCATTACCTTCTCACTGCTCAACTCACCCTCTTTATGAATGATAAAGACACTGAATACTGTAGACCATGGATGTCCAACATTTTGGCTTGCTTGGTTCTCATTGAGTGAAGAGGAATTGTCTTGGACTACATTTAAAATATATAATATAGTTAATGTACTGTATATAAGTCACATAATCATGTTAAATGTTTACAATCTTGTGGAGCCGATTACTAGCTGTGCAGGGCCGTATGCAATCCATAAGCTGAGAGTTGGAGATGCCTGAGTTAGACTACGCAAGTTGTGCATTTTTAAAGAGCTACTATATGATAAAAAAATCCAAATTATGTTTAAATTTATAAATAAGATGAAATTATTTGTAAGATGAATTCAGTCTACAGGCCTCCTGGCACTGAATTAATGTATTGTACACTTTAGGGGGATATTTATTGTGCAAAACCCAAAAAAAGGTGATATATTGTTGTGCCATGGTTAAGACATCATTTTCTAATTCAGAGGTCCCAGGGACCAGTTCCGTGGATAGAGGTTTTTCCGCGGACTGGAGGGTGCGTGGTTTTGTGTGGTGCCTGCATCGTGCGGATGGGGCTTTGCTTGTTTGTACGGCCCTGTTGCTGGCATGTTGCAGCCTGGTACTGGTCCACAGATCAGGGGTTGGGGACCCCTGCTCTAACCCGCTGTCTTTTATATATTCAGATTATGGCTTTTAATAATGATACTGGTAAACAGCTCCAACCGTAGCTCACAACGAAACTCGGGTTTAAAAGTGTTGAAGGAAAAAATAGAAAATGAGCTCAAAGAGCAAATAGGGGAAAACCTTCTGCTCCATTAATAGGTGGAAGAGAAGGCTGTGACTATTTCTTAACAATAATCAATATATGCAAATATTGCCACAATGTTTTTAAGGAGATTAAACAGCTCACTTCTGGCCTTGAAGGGCAACTGTGGTATCACTAGACCTGAGAAGCTGATCTGACTATCATTAGAGTTAGTGTGGGGAGACTTTGAGTCAGCAATCTTATTGGTGCAGCAAAGAATACATGTGTTGGGGATTAAAGTCCAACTTTAATCAGGTTGCAACTTTAAATGGGAAGGAGAGACAACTATCTCCTTGGTTGCTGGAAGGCATGTTGCCAGTCTAACCAAAAACTGAAGAGAGAGAAGAGAGAAGAGAGAAGAGAGAAGAGAGAGAGAGAGAGAGAGAAAGAAAGAAAGAAAGAAAGAAAGAAAGAAAGAAAGAAAGAAAGAAAGAAAGAAAGAAAGAAAGAAAGAAAGACTGTAGTTGAAGTGAACAGAGTAGCTGGAGAGAAAGATTGCAGCGAAAGCCTGGAGAAATAAGCCAAGCAAGCATGAAAAGAAGTTATCAGTTCCTGTTCAAGAAGAGAGGAAAAAGGATCGGCGGGGGGGTGGGGGGGCTTCCCTAGAAGAAAGAACTTAAGACCTGAGGGACAAGAGTTCCACCCAAGACCCTGGAAAGCAGGGGATTAACTTCTGGTAGAGAAGCTCTGGTTTGGGGGAAGGTGGGGAAATGTCCCTGAGAAAATTCCTTCCCCTATGCTGAAGCAGAAGGTGTTCAGTTGAGCTGGGAAAAGATCAAGCCATGCCAAGCACCCCACAGTGATCCCAGCATTTTCTTTTCTTTTCACATGATCATCATCCCCACCACCACCATCACCACCATCACCATCATTGTTGAAAGGAATCTTGGAGGTCTTCCTGTCCGACCCCATGCTCAAGCAGATGACCCTATACCATTTCAGACAAATGGATAATGGATGTTGAGTCTTTTCTTAAAAGGCTCCAGTGATGGAGCACCCACAACCCCTGAAGGCAAGCTGTTCCACTGACAACAGACAGTTCTCTTGTCTCTCTTGACAAGCTCAGAAACAGAGGAGTCAGATGAAGAGAAAATGGGAGGGAGCAGGAGAGCTGGGAGGGGACATAGTTGTTATGGGGAAAACTTGGAGGGGGATCCAACCCTAGTACTGTGTTGTTTAGTCCTGTTGTAAATGCCTGCATAAAAAACTTAAGTTTCCACTGTGTGTTTGTGTCCTTTCCCACCTTTGCAAAACAATACATCTCCAGTTCAAAAAAGAACCCCAACCACACTGAGTCCACTTTTCTATGTTGTTAATTGTGTTCCTTTATCACATCTGGTCTCATTTATCTCCTTTGTAAAGCAAGTTTCCTGGAGTTTCACAAAATCTTTTTCATAATGGCTTTTTCATGTCTTTAATAAACTTTATCAACATAATAGTTCCAGTATATGTTGTTTAGAGGACAGAAAACTGGAGCTTTGGGGACTATGAGAAGTATAACACTGATTCAACCAAGGCTATAATATTATCATGTTATTTTCAATCCCTTCAAAATTTTTGGTTCACTCTTCTATTTTTGTATCTATATGCCAATCACCTTTATGTAATAATTTTAATCATCTCTTCCCTGAATGATTCTTATTTTTCCATACACTTTTGAAATTTATTTATATTATTAAATACACACCCTGCCTTTCTCACTAAATAAGCACTTTTAAAGGGCTCAGATTCACATGTCTTGCCAAAGACTAGAGAAGAAACATGCAAGTAACAATACTGCCGCAGATGGGCTGATATATGGGCTTTAAACTTTGGGCTTTAGCTATAGAAACTTTTGTTAAAAATCATGTTATGTTCATTCTTGTTCCTAGCTGTTTTCCTTTTGGGGGCCCTCATCTTACCCTACAATTTCCTGGAACGACCATTGTCTCATCAAATAACTCATACCATCTTGTGCTAGAGAAGTAGAGTCAAGGCTAGCTTCCCTTTGTTGATAGCTTTTTAGCAAGAAAGTTTTGGATATTTAGCTGTCAGCCTTCTCAGACACAAAAGAACAAGGGCTGGGAGGGCCAATCTCAAGCAGCCTATTGTTGCAAGTGATCATGTGCCTTTGGACTTTTGCTTTTACAAGTGTATAAAGACTATTCCAATTTGTTTATTAGGGGCTTTCAATTTGTGATTTGGGTCCCAAAAGCACTTCTTGTTGTACAGAATAAACAGGTTGCAATCTTCCACCTTGCATGATAATTGGCTCTTTTGCAGCAACTGGCTGAGCAATTCCTATAGGTTGGCCAGGACTACATTAATCTTAAAATACACCTTGATCAGAATTCTTTAAAGTTCAACAAAATGTCCCTTTAAATTGATGTTCAGTTTGCAATTCTTATGAATATAAGGACAATCAAATCATGAATGCTTGGCAAATCACCCCAAATAGATGGAGGGCCATGCAGAGACTTCTCCAGCTATTTAAGAAAAGATTCATATGAAGAAGACCCAACACTGCCAGAATATTTCCTTTTAGAACTGATGGATAAACAGTTACAAAAGAGAGATGTAATGTTATTTTAATATATGATTACTGCAGTGAGATTACTGTATTCACAAACATGAAAAGTTTCAGCATTATCCATATGGAGAGATGGTTTGTAATATTAACAGATCCTGCTGAGATGGATAAATTAACTTCTTTGATAAAAGATCATTACTGACATTCATCAATGACTAGAAACCCTTTATGGATTGAGGGGTTCTTTAGGTGCTCTCTGAGCTTGGTTGTTTTCTTACAGATGTTTCATTATCCAAACTAGGTAACATCATCACTGCTAGTAGGGAGTGGGGTTTGCTCTCATTTAACATTTTAGTGGCTCACCTTTTCAGTGTTGATGGAAGTGGTCTTGGAGTTTCTTTGGTTGTTAGGGTTAGCTTGTTTGGCAGATCCTTGATTGGGGTATTGTTTGCTTCTAATGTTAATCCTGGAGTTAGTCTATGCTCATTTAGGTGTTGATTGCTGGTGGTGAAGTGTTCTGATCTTTTGGTTCTCTTTTTGGCTTGTTGATTGTCTCTTTTGCACAGTATGTAAATGTTGATTATGTCTATGTACCTGTTGATGGTGGATTTGTCAGAGTGCCAGGCTTCCAGGAATTCTCTAGTGGTTTTGGACTTGGCTTGGTCTAGGATGGTCACAGTTTCATAGCTGAAACTATGGCTAAGTCTATCCATGAAATTAAGGAACTTTCATCATGTCTTCTGACTGTTCATGGATGCACTCTGCTAGAATAGAATAGAATAGAGTAGAATAGAGTAGAATAGAGTAGAATAGAATAGAATAGAATAGAATAGAATAGAATAGAATAGAATAGAATAGAATAGAATAGAATAGAATAGAATAGAATAGAATAGAATAGAATAGAATAGAATAGAATAGAATAGAATCTGGAAGGGACCTTGTAGATCTTTTAGTCGAGCCCCCTGCTCAAGCAGGAGAACCTATACCATTTCAGACAAGTCCAGTCTCTTAAAAAACTCCAATAATGGAGTGCCCACGATTTCTGAAGGCAAGCTGTTCCACTGGTTAATTGTCCTCACTGTTAGGAAGTTTCTCTTTAATTCCAGAATGCTTCTCTCTTTGATTAGTTTCCAACCATTGTTTCTTTTTTTTTTATTGAAAAGTTTTAAAATACATTTTATCTTTAACAATCCCCCCCTCCTCCCCCCCTACCTATCCCTCCCTACCTCTCCCCCCCCTTCCCCCTCCCCCCCCAACTTCCCAGAGCTAAGTACAAGGTATAAAAACAAAGAACAATCATAAACATCCATATGCTACCATCAATAAATTCTTAAATCTATCACTCTCTAGCTCATATAAGATAACTACAAACAATACTAGTATTACATATAAAAAAAACAAAAACAAAAAAAAATAGAAAGGAAGACTTATTCAAACGCTAAATGAAACTTTTTAGTCCCATATTTGTTCTGGATATATTCAATCCATTTTTTCCACTCCATAATATAACGTTCTTGCGAGTGATCTTTCAAATAGGCCGAGATCTTTGCCATTTCCGCCAGGTCAGAAACCTTTAAAGTCCATTCTTCTATGGTTGGCAATTCCTCCTTCTTCCAATATTGACCTATTAAAAGTCTTGCTGCTGTAATTAAGTTCAACATCAACTTAGTGTCCACAACAGTAGCATCTGTAATTATGCCCAACAAAAACAATTGCGGGCAAAACTTTATCCTTTGCTTGAAGATCTTCTGCATATTCCACCAAATTTTTATCCAAAAAGCCTTAACCTTTTTGCAGGTCCACCATATGTGAAAATATGTTGCATCTTCACCACCACACCTCCAACATTTTGGCTGATAGTTCGGATACATACTTGCAAGCTTTTTAGAATCTAAATGCCATCTATAAAACATTTTATAAAAGTTCTCTCTTAGGTTTTGAGCTTGTGTAAATTTAACATTCCTCACCCAGATCTTTTCCCACGTGTCCATTGTAATAACTTCTTGGATATTCTGGGCCCATTTTATCATACAATCCTTAACAAGTTCTGTTTCTGAATCAATTTCTATCAATGCAAGATATATCCGTTTAATATGTGCTGGACCCTGATTTCTAATTTGCTTTATCAAATTTTCGTCAGTCATTGCAAAACCAGTTTTCTGATCTTCTTTCCACCTGGCCCGTAACTGAGTATATTGAAACCAAGTTTGAACAATCTTCTCATCTCGCAAGAAGTTATACGGCTTTAAACACCAGACATTTCTTTCTAGGCTTAAAATCTCCTTATAGGTAGTCACATCATATTTGAAGCCTGCATGTATGTTTTCTATTGCATGTTTTGGGATTGCCCACAACGGCATCTTGTAGTCTAGCTTATGTCTATATTTCTTCCAGACTCTCAACAATGCCTGTCTTAAAATATGCACTTTAAAGACATTATCTACCTTCTTATCATACAACAAATATGCATGCCAGCCAAATAACAAGTCATGGCCCTCAAGATTTAATAATCTCTCTTGTGTCAAATTAATCCAATCACTTATTCCTGATAACGCAGCAGCTTCATAATATAATTTAAGATTAGGCATTTTAAGACCACCTCTTTCACGAGTATCCTGCATAATCTTAAGTTTAACTCGTGGCCTTTTCCCTGCCCAAACAAATTTATTGATACCCCGTTGCCATTCTTCCAGATTAGAATCTTTTTTAAGGACCGGTATCATTTGAAATAAAAATAGAAATTTAGGCAGGACATTCATTTTCACTGCTGCAATTCTTCCCAACAAAGACAATTGCAATTTTTCCCAGCTCTCCATTTCTTTTTGAATTTTCCCCCATAGCTTTTCATAGTTATGTTTATATAACTTTGTATTAGAGGGTGACAAAATCACCCCCAAATATTTGACCCTTTTAACAATCTCAAATCCAGTTAATCCTTCTAAAAGAGCCTTTTGCGATACTGTCATATTTTTGGCCAGAATTTTAGTTTTTTGTGCATTAACTTTAAATCCAGAAACCTTCCCATATTGCATTATTATCTCCATCAGGTCCACAACAGAGTTCTCCGACTGGGTCACCGTAACAACCAGATCATCTGCGAACGCCCTCAATCTATAGTCCTGATCTCTAATTTGTATACCCTTAATTCTTTCCGAATTCCGTATTTTTGCCAGTAATATCTCCAATGTTAACACAAATAATAAAGGCGATAACGGACACCCTTGCCTTGTGCCCTTCTCAATATTACTTGCTTCAGTCAAACTATTGTTAACTATTATTCGGGCAGTTTGTTTTTGATATAATGCCCTAATTGGTTGCAAAAATTTATCCCCAAAATTCATTTTATCTAAAACTTTCATCAAAAATTTAATTCAATTGATCAAAAGCTTTTTCAGCATCTAAGAAAATTAGCGCCGCAGGGATCTGGTTGTTCCTCTCCAAAAACTCTATTACATCACCCATATGCCTCACATTGTTTTTCATTTGCCTACCACTAATAAATCCTCATGAATCACCTGTTGCAGAACCCTCATCAATCTGTTAGCCAACACCTTAGCAAATATCTTGTAATCTGTATTTAAAAGTGATATCGGTCTATAGTTTTTTACTTGAGTAGCATCTTGATCTTCCTTCAGAATCAAAGAGATAAAAGCAGTTCTCCAAGACGGAGGCACCTTTCCCCCTCTCTGAATTGTCTGGAACAATACCTTTAACGGCTTTATCAACTCCAATTGTAAATTTTTGTAGTAAGCCGCAGTCAAACCATCCGTACCTGGCGCTTTATCCACCTTCAACTCCTTAATTGCTATAAGAATTTCTTCTTCTGTTATCAATTGATTAATCTCCTCCTTTTGTGCTTGCGTGAGAACCGGGATGCTAGCATTCTCCAAATATTCATCAATGTCTTTTTCATTAATCTTCTCCTTAGCATATAATTTAGAATAAAAGTCCACAAAAGCTTCCTTAATAAGATCCTGTTGAAACACAACCTTTCCCTTATATTCAATTTTATCTATATTAGAAGCCCTTTGCTTTTTCCTTAATCTGTAAGCTAGCCATCTACCTGGCTTGTTAGCATTGCAAAAAGTATTATGCCTAGCAAACCGCAAATTGGTTGCCACTTGATCAGCCATCAACTTATCAAATTGTCCTCTTAATAGATTAATAACCTCCTTAGTCTTCACATCCAATGGATTCACGATTAGGGCCTTTTCTTTTTCCCTAATTTCATTCTCCAGTTCTTTCCTTCTAGCTTCCAAAGTACGTCTGGATTTATTATTCATATATATCAACACCCCTCTCATGTAGGCCTTGCTAGCATCCCAAACCATGTCCATAGAGGTATCCTTATTCATATTAATTTCAAAGAAATCCTTCATCTGCTGTTTACATTCTTCCACATTTCTCTGATTTCTAAACAAATTCTCATTTACGCGCCACGAGCGCCTATCCCTATTGTCCTTATTAATCTCTAACCATACTGGACTATGGTCAGAGATAGTTCTTGCACAGATCTTTACCTTCTTAATCCTAGAAAAAAATCATTAGTCAGCAAAATAAAATCAATCCTGGAAAAAGATTGATGTCTGTCAGAAAAAAAAGTATAATCCTTTTCATGTAGATGTGTGTCACGCCAAATATCTCGCAGTTCCAAATCATCCTTCATTTCAAAAAAAGATTTAGGCAATCTGGCATGACTCGGAACACGCTTAAAAGAACCAGCCTTATCCATCTGTATATCCAAAACACCATTCCAGTCCCCCATAAAAATAAATGATTTGTAATCCAATTGGGTAACCTTTGTGTGAAGTAAACTAAAAAAATCAGCTTGTTGTTGATTAGGAGCATACAGTCCAACTAGAAGCGTTTTTTTACCTTCTAACAGCAAATCTATCATAACATATCTTCCTTGCATATCTACTTCAATTAGTTCCGCTGTTCGAGTACTTTTAACGTAGACAACCACTCCATTTTTCTTATTCATCGCAGAAGCAACAAATTGCGTGCCCAACCTTGAGTTCGATAAATACTTTTGGTCCATAACCCTAATATGCATTTCTTGCAAGCATATAACATCAATCTTAAATTGTTTTAAATATTGAAAAACTTTCTTTCTTTTCTGTGGTGAATTTAATCCATTGACATTCCAGGTTAGAAATTTAGTCGCCATGCTTGGCGCCCCGAAGCTTTTGGAGCACATCTTCAATGGCCCCTGTAGCTTCTTTGGGCCGGGCTCCTCCCACAGCTTCACTGTAAGTGCGCTTTGAAAGTTCCATAAACTTCTGCTGATCTTGCTCTTGTACTTGTCTTGCTCGTCTTAAAGCGGCACGCGTCAACCTCTGCTCTCCAGCAGCATCCGATGAAGCTGTAATTTGATCCCCTCCAGCACCATTCTCCTCTGTCTGTCCCCCTCCAGCATCTTGAGATTTACCCTCTCCAGATCCCTTTGCAGCTTCCAAGAGTGATAGAGAGGTTGCTTTTAAAACATTGCTGTAGAAATCACGCGCCTGAGCCACAGTAACCAGACGATATCTTTTACCTTCGTGCATCACCACCAATCCGACTGGAATCTCCCATCTAAACTTGATATCACGTTGCTTAAGTTCCTGTGCAAGAAATGCAAAATCTTTCCTTCTCCTTAAAATCTTTGGAGGAATCTCTTTTAGAACCAGGACTTCTTGCTCAGCAACCACAACTTTAGTATCGTAAGCAGCTTGAATAACTTCATCTCTAGTTGCTCTCTTTGTAAAGTAGACCACCACATCTCTAGGTAACTTCCTCTGCCTTGCAATCCATGAATTAACACAAAAGATTTTATCCATACTTCTCTCTATTTCCAATGCTGGCTGGCCCAATACTGCTTCCAAAGCCTCAGAAATCAGCTGCTTTAAGTCTTCTTTAGGATTCTCTTTTAAGCCCCTGATTCTAATAGCATACTGCATCTGATGGTACTGGACAAGACTCAATTCTCCATCCATTTTATCCCTTAAATTTTCGTTCTCCAGTACCTTTACTTCTAATATAGAGTTCTTTTGGCTCAGATCCTCCACTTTTTCATCCAAACGTTGCACACATTCAGCCACGCCTTCAATTGTAGACAAAATGTCTACCCTCATTGCACTAAACTTCTCTTCCATCCTCTCCTCCAATTTCTCCAGTTTCTCCTCCAGCTTTACCATCTTATCATCCATCATCTCTGACATTACCTGAGATTGCTTTGCGAAAGCATCTTGTAAGTCCTTAAGCGTCAATGCCACAGGAGGTGCAGGAGGAAGCAAAGCTTGCAACGATGTCTGTTGCACCGGGGAAGTTCCCGCACTCCGAAGAACTTTAGAGGAAGATTTAGCCGCCATCTTGCCCAACTTTCACTTGTTGCGTACTTTCACTTTAAAGCTATAAAATCCATTGAGCCAGGGAGTAAAAGTAAAAGTCCACTTCACCTTGACCTCCTGTACCGCTCTGCCTGCACCTTATTATTCAAAAGTTTTTCCTTCTGGCAGGGGTGGTTGCTAGCGCCTGGCTCTGCTCCAAAATTCACGGAGCAGAGACGCTGCGCAGCTCGGAGCTACCCAGGCTTCGGGGGGGCTCAATCCTTCAGCCACCCAAACTTACAGCTCAGGCGGCCCCGGAGAGCTCAACCCCTACCTGGGGCCTCACCCCCTCCTCTTCTCCCGAGGAGGGGGCTTCAAATCCACTGGAACAGCTGATCGGCGCTGTTTTCGGTGAATAAACACAGCTGCGGAGCGGACAGCCCGGAGACGGCTGTCTTCGGCGCCGCGTCGCCACCGGAAGTCCTCCAACCATTGTTTCTTGTCCTTCCCTCTGGTGCTTTGGTGAATAACATGACCCTCTCTTATTTTTGGCAGCCCCTCAAATACTGGAACACTGCTGTCATGTCACCCCTATTTCTTCTTTTCTTTAGACTAGTTTAGTTAGTTTAGTTTTAGTTTTATTTGATTTCTATACCGCCCTTCTCCCTAGGGACTCAGGGCGGTTCACAGGGCATATATAAATAACGATACAAAAGTTAAAAGGAAATTAAACCAGTGCCCAGTTAAAAACAACAATAATAAAATACTAAAAATCAATTTAAAAACCCATATTCCCCCATCAGGCCAGACCAGCTAATTCAAATAAGTGGGTCTTCAGCCCGCGACGGAAGGATCGGAGGTCTGATGCCGTCCGGAGCTCAACCGGCAGTTGGTTCCATAATACCGGAGCGCCCACAGAGAAGGCCCTCCCCCTGGGGGCCACCAGTCGACATTCCCTGACCGGAGGCACCCTGAGGAGGCCCTCTCTGTGGGCACGTACTGGGCGGAGGGAAGTTGACGCCGGCAGCAGGTGGTCCCCGAGGTAGCCCGGACCCATGCCATGTAAGGACTTAAAGATCATAACCAGGACCTTGAACCTCACACGGAAGACAACTGGTAGCCAATGCAGCTCGCGGAGCAAAGGTGTAACATGGGAGTACCGGGAAACTCCCAAGACAACTCTCGCGGCCGCATTCTGTACCAGTTGGAGCCTCCGAGTGGTCTTCAAGGGAAGCCCCATGTAGAGAGCATTACAGTAGTCAAGGCGAGAGGTCACGAGCGCATGAGTGACTGTACACAGAGCATCCCGGTCCAGATAGGGCCGCAACTGGCGCACCAGGCGAACCTGGGCGAAAGCCCCCCTAGTCACGGCCACTATATGATCTTCCAGAGTAAGCCGTGAATCTAGGAGGACTCCCAAGTTGCGAGCCCTATCCACGGGGGGTAAAAGCTCACCCCCCATAGAAAGAGATGGAACATTTTGAATGTCCCGGGATGCTGGAATGTACAGCCACTCAGTCTTGTCAGGGTTGAGTTGAAGTCTGTTCCTCCCCATCCAGACCCGAACCGCCTCCAGGCAACGGGACATCACAGCGAGGGCATCACTGGGGTGGTTTGGGGTTGAAAAGAAAAGTTGGGTATCATCGGCATATTGATGATACCCAACTCCAAAACCACGAATGATCTCACCCAGCGGTTTCATGTAGATGTTGAACAGGAGAGGCGAGAGAACCGACCCCTGAGGAACTCCACAAACGAGAGACCTAGGGGCCGATCTCTGCCCCCCTGCCAACACCGACTGCGAGCGTCCCAGGAGATAGGAGGAGAACCACTGAAGAACTGTGCCTCCCACTCCCAATCCCCTGAGACGCCGCAGCAAGATACCATGGTCGATGGTATCGAAAGCCGCCGAGAGGTCTAATAGGAATAGGACAGAGGAATATCCCCTATCCCGAGCCCTCCAGAGATCATTCACCAGAGCGACCAATGCCGTCTCCGTGCTGTACCCGGGCCTGAAACCCGATTGGTAGGGGTCCAAATAATCCGCTTCATCCAGGACCAGAAGGAGCTGATGCGCCACCACACTCTCAACAACCTTCGCAAGAAAGCGAAGGTTGGAGACTGGACGAAAGGTGTTCAATACAGCTGGGTCCAAGGCAGGCTTCTTGAGGAGAGGTCTCACCACCGCCTCCTTCAAGACGGTGGGGAAATAACCCTCACTCAAAGAAGCAGATATAACCGCCTGGAGCCAGCCTCGTGTCCTCTCACTAGCTGCATAAACCAGCCAGGAAGGGCACGGGTCCAATAAACATGTGGTGGAGCTCAGCCTCCCCATAATCCTGTCCACTTCATCAGGGGTCACAGAATCAAACTCTTCCCAGATAACATTGACAAGACCGCCCGTGTCCTGATCGCCAGACTCTGCCCAGCTGGAGTCCAAACCGGTCCGAATCCGAGCGATTTTATCTGACAGATGTTGACTAAATTCCTCGGCACGACCCTGCAAGGGATCCTCCCTCACCTCCTGATTAAGAAGTGAGCGAGTCACCCTAAACAGGGCGGCCGGGCGATTATCTGCGGACGCGATGAGGGTGGAGAAGTAATTACACCTCGCCACCCTCATCGCTGTGAGATAAGACCTAATATGGGTTCTTAACCGCAACCGGTCGGGTTCGGATCGGCTAGACCTCCAACAGCTCTCTAGGCCCCATTTCCGACGCTTCATCTCCCGGAGCTCTGCGGAGAACCATGGAGCTCGCTGGGATCTGCACCGGGTCAGGGGCCGCAAGGGTACAACCCGGTCAAGTGCCTCAGTGGCTGCCCTTTCCCAGGCTTCCACTAAGGCATCCGCCGAGTTGTGAGCAGTGGAGGCAGGTGGGGACCCCAGCGCCGCTTGGAATCTATCAGGATCCATTAAGCGTCTGGGGTGGTACCATCTAATTGGCTCCGTACCCCCACGGCGGGGGGTGGCAAAACGGAAGACCAGCCGCAGGAGGTGATGATCGGTCCATGACAGGGGCATAATAAATGGAGAGCCCCCACCAAGATCATCCAACCACCGTCCAGATAAAAAAATCAGGTCAAGGGTGTGGCCTCCCTCGTGAGTAGGTTCAGAAATTACTTGCATCAGGTCCATGGCCGTCATGGAAGCCATGAACTCCCGAGCTAGCTCAGATGAACCTCCCAGGGATGGTAGATTGAAGTCTCCCAAAACAATAAGTTTGGGAAACTCAACCACCAACCCCGAGAGGATATCGAGCAGCTCGGGCAGGGCTGCTGCTGCGCGACTAGGCGAAATGTACACCAGCAGCAAGCCCAACTGCGCCTCAGAACCAAATCTCACAAAGAGAGACTCACACCCGACTATCTGAGGAACGGTGGTCTCCCGCGGACATAAGGTCTCCCTCATAGTCACCGCCACACCCCCACCCCTACCATGAGCTCGTGGCCGATGTAGCACCCGGAAGCCTGGTGGGCAGAGGTCAACCAAAGGGACCCCACCCTCTGGGCCCAACCAAGTCTCCGTGATGCAAGCCAGGTCCGCGTGCTCACCCTCAACTAAATCCCTGACGAGGGGAGCTTTGTTAACCACGGACCTGGCATTCAGGTACACCAGCCGGAGCTCAGGAGGCTGCACATCCTCGCTCCTGGAACCTCGAGGAAGAGGCAGAGGGTCGGAGCGCCTCACCGCTTGCAAATAGCGGAGACGGCCCTCCCGGTAACGATACAGCCCTCTGTCTATCCACCTGCTGCCATTCCCCGTCGTGGGAATCGGTAATCCCACGACCCGCTCATGAGCCCCGGAGACAACCACACCCCGTTCTCCCCCCGAGCGGTCGGACCCAAGTCTGGCCTGAGCCATGGTTGATTGGCCACCCCCCATAGCCAGACAACCCCTATCTCCCACCCCTCTCCCTAACCCCGTAAAAAATTTGGATAAAAAAGTAATCAGAGGCCTTCTATTAAATTTGTGTTGACGGCCCCTGCCCCTGCCCAGCCATCTCTCAGGGTCCCAAAACTCGGACCCGTCATCAAGGTTAAGAGTGTTTAAGGAGGCGGGTCGCACCCAGGAGAGGGGGGCTCCCCTGAGGGCGTACAAGTCCGTGCTGGTGTATTGTCGCATGAGTCTAGCAAGTCCAGGATAGGCATCCCATTAGTTATGTCCATGGGAGGATCGAAACATGAAGACAGATGTCTGAGTCCCCACCCAACTTCACTGCCACCCAGTTGGGTGCCCCCAGAGACAGGCCGCCCCCTGCCCTCTCACGACGGGTTGCAACTCTGTTCCTGGAGGTGGACCAGATATCCTCTGGGTAGGCAAACCCCATAGAGCTCCCACCTCTATGGGGCTGCAAATGGAAAAGTCAAGCCACTCTCCCACCGTGGCCGATACCCAGGTATGTCCAAAATCCAAGGGTAGAGGGGGGAGGGTAGGCAGGAAGATGATAAATATATATGTCCATATGTCCGAGGCAAAAAGGGTAGGCAGGCCAGAATAGTGAAGATGGTCCAAAGTCGCCGTCGTCGCTGCAAAAGCAGTCCAGAAGCGGTGCAGGAACCACGTCATCTTTGCACCATTATGATGACCCGCGGTCGTCTTCTCCGCCACTAAATGGCCTGAAGACGCCGTCGCCGCCAAGATGACTGACAATCGCCCTCTCCACCGCCGAAACGGCCCGAGGGTGACACCGCCGCTGAAAGCGGCCCAAGGCGACCTAGGGCAACATGGGGACCCCACCGCCGGCGAGAGGGCCAAAAGCCCAAAAAGCGCCAAAGCCAGCCACCGGCCACCGCGAACGGGCCACACAGTCCCAGGAACGCCGGTGCCGCCGAAAGCAGTCCGAAAGCAGGCCCCAGAAACGTCCCACCAGCTGTTGGCCGCCAAAATGGCCAGAACACACCATCTTCGCCGTCGCCGCCGAACACATGCTGCCGCCGCTGCCGCCGAGCGTGGGCCGCCGTCGGCGCCAAGCGCGGCCCAAAGACCACCGCAACCAGCGCCGGAGACGACGCCCACGCCATCGCCGCCATCACCGCCATCGCTGCCGCCCAAAATCGCCGCCGCCCGAGCAGACTCACGGGCGTCCTCCTCGCCAACCGGAGCCAGTCTGGGAGCGTCAAAGGCGGCCCAAAACGGCCCGAAGAGCAGGAAACGCCGGCATCGGCCACGAGCAGCTGCGGACAGACCGGGAAGGAACAGCAAGAAAGAAAACAGCCGGCGTCGGCTACGAGCAGCTGCAAATAGTCCGGAAAAGGCAGCAGCAAAGGAAACAGCCGGAGGACAGCAGGGCCAGCAGACGGGCAGCTCGGTAGATAAAATCTAAGTAGGTCACTGCCAGCTTCGTCGACCTCCTAATTGCCTCGCTGCCTAATGCCATAATCCCCAATCCCCATCTCAAAAAGCCCGAAGGCTCATGAGGGGCTCCCAAGAGACGCCTAGCAGCTGGTGCTCGCGGAGCTCAGCCGAGCACGTCCGCCATCTTGGGCATGCGTAGATAACAAAAAGACTAGCCAAACCCAAGGCCTGCAGCCATTCTTCATATGTTGAAGTCTCCAGGCCTTTGATCATTTTAGTTGTTCTCCTCTGAACTTTTTCCAAGGTCTCAACATCTTTTTTGTAGTGTGGTGACCAAAATTGGTTGCAGTATTCCAGGTTGCTAGTCCTCTGCCTTTTTGCCCTATGTAGTGGCTGTTGCAGTCCTTATGTTGTAATGTTGTAGATAATTCCTGGTTTTTTTTTTCCTTCTGGGACTGCTGGATTGTTTTGGTTTACTTAGGTAAACCAAAGTTTTGATTTTGGAGAACTTTAGTTGGTTTGTGAGCCTCACTGATGTCATCTGGTTATAACAGTCTGTTGGTGGTTTCTGTGATATTTTTGATGTATAGCAGTGTTATCCTTTTCACAGATCATGTTGGCTGTGCTATATTGGGTTGAGCACTTTTTGATGAAGTTGTATGAATGAAAATAAAGGCTATCTAGTAAATCTCTGCTTAAGAAAACAGTTGTTTATTTCAAATAGATAGTTGACGTATAAGTCTACTCATACATGCAGTTGGCACAGGAAAGAATGTCAGTGATGAGAAATTCTGAATGTAGGCAGCAAAATTATTTTTTGGTTGTATTAAAAATGGATCTTGGGTGGTAAATGGATATGGAAGGAAGAAAAGAGATAAGGTAGACATGGAAGGAAGAAAAGAGATAAAGTAGAGTGGCTGCAGGAAGAGAAAATGCAAGTCCTGAATGAAAAAGTCATCTCTCAGTACAATTAGATGCAAGACGATGTGGAAGCTGGATGGAATCAAAAGAATACAATTATATTTTAGAGTGCCACAAAAGGGTGGGTAGTTATGCTAAGTAACACCAGCTGCCTACAATTAGTGCAGGTTCACATCCCACCAGGCTCAAGGTTGACTCAGCCTTCCATCCTTCCGAGGTAGGTAAAATGAGGACCCAGATTGTTGGGGGCAATAAGCTGACTTTGTAATAATGCCGCTGGGGGGGGGGCGAAAGCCCTAATAAGCAGGTGTATACATAGAATGAAGGCTATTGCTAAGCACATTTGATTTGTGCTTAGATTGTAAGCCGCTCTGAGTCTTCGGAGAAGGGCGGGATATAAATGGGATTAAAATAAATAAAATAAAATAAATAATGGGAATTATGTAAAAGGAAACTTTATGGAATGAAAAGGGGGAAAAGGCTGTGAACGGGGGAAAACATAGGTAAGAGAATAAATGCTGCAAATAATAAAAACAAGAGGAAGGGATAAAAAGATACTTGTAAAAATACTGTCAACGTGAGCAAGGAATAGGTAAGGTTAAAAGAAGGATTTCAGTGGGTTGGAGAAGTTTTAAGATGTACAAATCCTCGGATGAAATGAATATTTGTTCAAATAAGCAAAAATGGCTTGTATAACAGTGTGTTTCTGTCTATGTTGTTATATGGATGTCAGAGCTGAATGTATCAGAAGCAATACAAAAGGAAGTTGAATATAGCGGGTATAGGTTATTTGAGAAATATGTATAGTAAAAGAAGACAAGATAGGATCAAGCATGAATGGCTGCTGAATAACACACACTGAATACAAAACTGAATGATTGGCAGAGAAAAACATAGTGAGGTGGCTTCACTCACACAAAGAGAAAGAATGAAGACTGAATAGCAAACAAACACATGGGGCAAAAATGAATCTGTTCAGAGGAAGGAGAAGACAGAGAAATTCAAGGTTGGAAAGAATTAACAAAGCACTGGAAAAAGGAAGTGAGAAGTTTAAAGAACAAAAGCTACTGTATGAAGCAGGGAATGTATTGGAAAACAATAAGCAATTGGAAAGAGAGTGGTTTAAAGTTGTTTAGTGAATGGTGTGGATATAAACAAAACAGTTCCTTTTCATTCTTTGATCTTAAATTTTTACTTTCTTTGGCTTATGACTTCTTCTCTACACTTTGTTTAATGTCACTTATTTCAAAAGGAAATACTTGATGGATAAGTATGCACATAGCAGGAAAAACCAAAATAGAGAATTGCCAGCAAACCAGCATTAGGAGTTTGGAAAGCAATGGAGGTTTACCACCAGACAAAATGAGGGAAAAGAAGTACTGTATGTGTCCTTAGATTTTAATGTTTGGTTTTAATTTAATGTATATGTATAGGCACATTTTTATGACTATAAGCCACCCAGAGCTGCCCTATGTTAAGATAGGTGTCCAATAAATTAAATAAATAAAAATAAAATAAAATAAAATAATTGGGTGAGCTGGAGGGAATGGAATAAGGCACCTAGTTATTGCTTAGGAAGAGAACCTTGATTGACTGACCACTCTCTTTGCTTAGTTATTGCCAGAGAGGGCAAGTGTTAATGCATAATAGCTTTCAGTAGACTTTAGACTTGAAAATATAAAAATATATACTTATGCATAGTATCCACTGTCTGGACAGATCCGATTATAATCAGAATAACCTGAGTCAGCCTTGGATGCAGGACCAATAAGGTTTAGGGCTGCAAATCTATGCCAGAACTGGGTTTTGGCATTGAAACCAGGAAACTGTAAGTCCTACTCTTCCCTTAGGCATGACAGCCACCTGGGTGACTTCAGCCAATTACTCCGTCTCAGCCCAACACCTCACAGTGTTGTTGTGGTGGGGAAAAGAGGAAAAAGCAGTATTGTATATGCCCATTGTTTAGAATTTCATATAAAGTAAAAAGGCAGGGTAAAAAAATCTAATAAATAAATAAAGTATAGCACATTTACAAGAGGAAAAATAACATGCATTTTCCACCTGTAGTGACAGTTGCTTAAGATGTTTTTGGGATGCCCTTGGTCCATTTTGCTCAAGTCCGAACAAATTTTCTAGAAGGGCAACTATTTTAACTATTACCATCAAAACAAGCCATCTTCAGCCTAGCACATGTATTATGACATTTAACTTTCAGTCCTCTTCAGAAAAATTATATGTGATAATAAAAGTGCAGCAGATTCTTGTACTGTATGTTTATGAACACTGTTTTTTAGGTGGGTTGGGTTTTTCTTTTTCATGTTGAAATATTTTATTTACTCTTTTTGGTTTTAAAGAAATAACCAAGTCTCAGGTGTCTGCTGTAGCTGCACTAAAATACATAACAACAACAACAACAACAACAACAACAACAACAATAATAATAATAATAATAATAATAATAACAACAACAACAACAACAACAACAACAACAACAATAATAATAATAATAATAATAATAATAATAATAATAATAATAATAATAATAATCTTAGATGTTACCTTAATAATTCTTAGATCCTTGATTAGGGCTTGAATTGTTACATTGCCATAAAATCTAGAGTATCTAACTGTAGATTGCCCATACATAATAATAAATATTCAACAAGTCTAGCCATGGTTATCAAACATCAAAAACATCTGTCAGGTTTTCCTACCTCCTTTACATGGATGATCTGAAGCTGCACAGAAAAACACCGTCTGAAATAGAATTGTTGCTCGGCACTGTCTGTATATGCAGTCAAGCTTTACTTGGAACAGCTTATATCCCCTGACAATAACACCATCAAACACACCTGCTTACCCCAGATCCTTGGGAAAGACTCAACAGACGAACAACAATGCCACTGGTTTAAACATCTGGCTGACCATGCAACCAACCATAGTAATTTATTAAACTTATGTGTGGCCCAACTTCCAATGATTCCGACCAAAAATTGATTGCAGAAATTGCAATCAATAAATTAGAAAAGATGGCAATCGTGAGAGACTACATCAGGTTTTCCCAACCACCGGGCTGTGGCCCTTTCAGAACGGGGCTACTGTGTGCATGGAACCATCCCTTCTAATCCCCCCCTCAGCTTCGCCACTGCTGGTCCACAAAGCCAGAAAGGTTGGCGACCACTGGACCAAGTTGGAATGAAATGAGGGCTCCCACTATCCCTCACCAAAGACTTGAGTGAAGAGTCAGGTCTTTGCACTCTTCTGAACAACAGCAGCATTGGAGCAAACCAGATCTGCGGGGGAAACCTCATTCCAGAAGGCAGGCATTGCTACAGAGACAATGCACTTCCAGGCCCTCAATAGATGACATTGTTTAACTGAAGGAACCCAAAGCATACCAACCCTGCTAGAGAGCAACGTGGTTGGACAGATAAATAAAGTAGCAGTGTAAGCTTTCAAAATGCCCAGCTGGTGCTAGTCAATTATCTCCTGAACTATTAGCTCAAGATGTTGCAGAGTATTTCGTACAAATCAGCCCCTCCCCCCCATACAAAGCTTTTGAATATAATTGCCCCCCCTGTTTCTAATATTTCCAAATATCAGGGGAGAAAGGGACATTCTAAAAATGATATCATTTGCATAGGTTAACGGTATCTGATTAAGCCTGAGAGACCTAGAAATATATTGGGTTAAATAAAGCAAACAAAAGCAGACTCCACTGTTAGTCCCAGTTATCACTTTTCAATTCCTATTCCTGCCTTATTCTTAGTTCAAGAAGTCAAAAACCTCGCCTACCCCAGAAACAAATCTGAGTGTTCAAAGGTGGGACAGAAGGTTGGGAAATCTCCTTGTGCTGTCAATATTAAGGCAAAGGAATAAAACTCAAGTGAGGAGCTGACAAACCTAATTGAACATTCCACTTTATCATTATTTCAAGAAGGGAGGGAGAGATGAGTAATTGAACTGCATGCAGATTGCTACTACCATTGCCTTTCTTTGGCTAGGAATGCTTTAGATTAACTGTTTTATCCTGTCTTTTTCCCCCTTGCAAATATGCCACACATAAGGTTACACAAAATAAATGGAGGGACTGCCAGTCCTCCTGTGCACAGTTATGATTCTTCCCTACCTTGAATACTCTTTCCCACTTGCCAAATAATTTAGGATGTGGAATTTCCTCCTGTCTAAAGTTTCTAGCAGGGCTACAACTACAGTAGCCTGCCCAGTCTCATTTGTTTTGTGCAGAAAATGTAGTTTGTAACTACATATTGCCTTTTCATCAACTGATCAAATTATTTCCTGTTGTGGGAAGTCAGTCCCCCTAGAGAAGGAAATATTAAAAAGGCAGAATATTATATTTCCTCAAAGGATCTTAAAAAGGCAGAAAAGCATGCCCAGTTTTTCTTAATAGCCCCAAGTCTCCCCACCACCACAAGCAGAAACCAGCTCTTTAGAAATGCAGATATCATAATCTTGTCAGAAAGACTGGCACCTAGAATCAACAATCTCTCACACCAAAAAAAAAATATCCAACCACAGGACATAGTCATCAACCACACCCCCATGGAAGCAGGGGACATAATAGGATTAACCCACCACCATCAGAATACCAGAAAGGCACACTCAGACTCAGGTCAAAGTTCATGCCACAGAAACAACTCCAAACAAAACCTCAAGAAGGTATAAAAACTCACCACTCCAACTACATGTGGTCAGCTTTCCCAGAGCCATCTTTCTGTCTGGCTCTGCTCTTCAATAAACTACAACCTTCTTTCTAAAGCAGCCTCCATTTTGTTTATTCCCAGCTTGGACTGGACCCTGATGAAGATTTTTCTTTCAACACTGTTTTGATATACTTTGCTATAACTGTGGCAGGTAACTGATCATAGGATTAGGTCAGGATTTTGTTGAGTAAAATCTCTTCTTTAGGTTCAAGAGTATTAAAAAATATATGTTCTTCATCCCAGGATTCTTAGGAAATCCAAGCCTTACATTTTATGTAGCTCTAAATTATGTTTTATAAATGGACTAACTCTATTAATTTATTGTTCTTTTCTTTCCAATAGCATATATTAGCCTTATAGAGGCATTATGAAAAACCATAAATGTAAAGTCCATGACAGCATCCATTAAAAAGAAGCATTGTAAAGAACGAATCTTTATTTAGACTAGGACTAGTGGTGGAAAAGACATTTAATTCTGCTGAAGGAAAAGCAGTTAAGATAAGCTGTAGCGGAAAAGTGGGGTAGGTAAAAGGGTTAAGTAGGAGTCATTCTTTTTGCCTCTAACAAACAATTTTGTTTCCTCTATTTTTCGATAAGACTAAGTTATCAGTTAAATTGGCAACCTAAGAAGACCTGGGACGCGGTGGCTCAGTGGGTTAGGACGCTGAGCTTGTCGATCGGAAGGTCGGCAGTTTGGTGGGTCGAATCCCGAGTGCTGCGTAACAGAGTGAGCGCCTGTTACTCGTCCCAGCTTCTGCCAACCTAGCAGTTCAAAAGCACGTAAAAATGCAAGTAGAAAAATAGGGACCACTCCGGTGGGAAGGTAACAGCGTTCCGTGCGCCTTTGGCATCTAGTCATGCCGGCCACATGACCACGGAGACGTCCTCGGACAAGCAACGGAGATGAGCACCGGCCCCTAGAGTCGGAAACGACTAGCACGCACGTGCGGGGGAACCTTTACCTTTACCTTTAAGAAGACCTGTAAAGATCATGATAAAAAAAATTTGAGGGTGGAGCCAGAATGTGTTGGTACTGAGGAAAAAGGATTTAGTCAAGAAATTTAGAAGCAGGTTTTAATTTTACAAGAGAACACTTTCAGAAGAAAACTGAACTGATTTCATGACTTGCTTTCCTTTAAAAAAAAGAAAAAAAAGAAGGGTCTGTTTTAAAAGTTATTCTGGATCAGCCTGTCATTTAATGATTTTCCCCCTTGCTAAGACCCCTGTGCTGGCCTGTATAAGTGGATGCTATCATTGATAACAGCCTTTGCCAGATAGCAGAACTCGTGAAAGTACCTTTTATCATCCAGAAGGACCTTTATTTGCATGCAGAGAAGAGTACAGCAAAACAAGGTGAGGTAGACGATGCATAGACGGTATTTTCAAGGTCAAAAGACAGTAACGACTCACAGTGTCTGCATGTGTATCTGCCAGTTATGGAGGAAGAGAATCACCCAGGGAGAAAAAGGAGGAAGTCCATCCCAGAAAGGGGAGGGGTGTAAGGTACATGATGAGGAGACGGAGGAAATACGTCACAGAGTAGGAGGGGTTTGGCTGACCAGGTCAAGATAGCATATTATAAATTCCCCAAACAACCACGTGGTGGCAGCACAAAAGTAATTATTTTGAGTTTTCCTGAAGGAGAAGTCAAAAGTAGAGAATCTGAAAAAATCATTGGGGCCACCAAAACTAATCTTCTCACTGTAAGAATTCAAATGAAAGCATTCACAACAAACAGTTACCCAGTTTCTGCCTGGACAGCCAGCAAGACTTTCCCAACATTCACTAGTCAAGATACCAGGTATTCTGAGGATAAAATATCTCAGGGCTGCCCCTAATAACTGTACAATTCCTGTTATACTGATGTGTGATGCTCAATAACAAGAACAGCATTCTTTCATAAGGACTCTTAATGCTACCAAAAACATGTCTTGATATTGGAAAAAGATTTTCATTTTTGTAATCAACACTTAGTTGTGTTTCATTCTATTTACTGCCACACACAGGAATTGCATTAAGTAAAGAAGAAGTTACAACACTGAAACAATGCAACTCCTCCAGGGTTTCAGCTGGTTGTCAGGACATGATCTATCCTGCGCCACATCTCCAGAAGAGTTTTCAGGAAGTCATTTCAAGTTTCTCTTGAAGTAGTAACTGAAGCATTCTTCTGACAGCTACTTGAGGAAGCTACTTCTCCCCCCCACACACACACCCTTGCCTTGCTGCTCTCTGCTTCCTCAACATGCTGAATGAGGCTGGGGAAAAAACCAGGTGCCTAGAGCACGACGGAAATTTGAGAACTGCGGGTATTTTGACTGTTTACTTGAAAGCAGCAAAATTGTCACTTGTGTGAGTAATTTGCTGCTAATTATGAGCTTACAATCTGCAGATAGGAAAATCAGAGCCAACATACATTTTCAGAGGAAAAAGGAAAATTACTCCAAGTACCCTATAATTATGCACTTAGCTTAGCTTTACTCCTGGATTCTTTTCAGCCTCTTGTTTTCTGCTTTGTATTATCAGGACATCTATCACCACCCATATGCTGCTCAAGATAGCAAGGATATAATCAGAAATGTACTGCTTGCTGCTTGCTTGGCCACACTTACATGCCAGCATGTAAAATAACTAAAAGGATCAGAACACTTAGTATGTATGTATGGTTTTTTTTGTGTGTGTATGTGTGTGTGTGTATATATATATATATATATATATATATATATATATATATATATATATATATATATATATATATATATATATATATATATATATATATATATATATATATATATATATATATATATATATATATATATATATATATTGTTGTTGTTGTTAGCTGCGAAGTCGTGTCCGACTCATCGTGACTCTATGGACAACGTTCCTCCAGGTCTTCCTGTCCTCTACCATCTTCTGGAGTCCATTTAAGCTCACGCCTACTGCTTCAGTGACTCCATCCAGCCACCTCATTCTCTGTCATCCCATTCTTCTATTGCCCTCAATCTTTCCCAGCATTAGGCTCTTCTCCAATGAGTCCTTCCTTCTCATTTAGGTGGCCAAAGTATTTGAGTTTTAGCTTCAGGATCTGGTCTTCTAAAGAGCAGTCAGGGTTGATCTCCTCTAGGACTGAACAGTTTGATCGCCTTGCAGTCCAAGGGACTCACAGGAGTCTTTGTTCTGTACCAGCCTGCTACCGGCCTTGCAGAAAGGCAACCCCTGTACAAACGGCAGAGGCTGGAGAGCGTCTGAGGCTGGAAGGCGTCTGCCAAGATTTATTACACAAATAACGGAACAAGAAACAAAACACCGGAACTGTGATCCTCAAACGGAGCGGTTGCTTTCAGCCACCAGCCCTTCCCCAAACACTCCCTTTATTAGAGTTCAGGGCGTGGCCTCCCTGTGCCTCCTTCCGAGGAGTCCCACAGCCTTTCTCTGCTTGTTCCTGCTTGACTGCCTCCTGCGTCGGGCGTCCTTGAACAGGGCCAGCTGTGGGTCATCATCATCCGCACTGTCGGGCTCGCGCAGCTGAGAAGAGGGCCCTGGCTGGGGGCTCTGCGAAGCCTCCAAGCCATCATCAGCAAGTTCGTCTTCAACACCCTCCTCCTCCCCCTCGTCTGAGTCATCCGAGACATCCGAGACGGCTGCCGGACCCACAGGCTGGCCCTGAATCACAACAGTCTTCTCCAGCACCACAGTTCAAAGGCCTCAATTCTTTGGCACTCAGCCTTTTTTATGGTCCAACTTTCACTGCCATACATTGCAACTGGGAAGACCATAGCCTTGACTATATGCACTTTTGTTGACAGGGTGATATCTCTGCTTTATAGTGTACTGTCTAGATTTTCCATGGCTTTCCTCCCAGGAGCAAGCGTCTTTTAATTTCTTGGCTAAAGTCCCCATCTGCAGTGATCTTGGAGCCCAGGAAAATAAAATCTGTCACTACCTCCATTTCTTCCCCATCTATTTGCCAGGAATTGAGAGGGCCGGATGCCATCATCTTGGTTTTCTTAATGATTAGTTTCAACCCAAGTTTTGCACTCTCCTTCTTCACCCGCAACAAGAGGCTCTTTAGTTCTTCTTCACTTTCTGCCATTAGAGTGGTATCATCTGCGTATTTTAGGTTGTTGATATTTCTTCTGGCAATCTTAATTCCAACTTTTGATTCATCTAGCCCTGCCTTTCTCATGATGTGCTCTGCATATAGGTTAAATAGGCAAGGCGACAGTATACAGCCTTGCCGGACTCCTTTCCCAATTTTGAACCAATCAGTGGTTCCGTGTCCAGTTCTCGCTGTTGCTTCTTGGCCCGCATATAGATTTCTCAAGAGACAAATAAGATGGTCTGGTACGCCCAGCTCTTTAAGAACTTGCCACAGTATGTTATGATCCACACAATCAAAGGCTTTAGCATAGTCAATGAAGCAAAAGTGGATGTTTTTCTGGAACTCTCTAGCTTTTTCCATGATCCAGCGTATGTTGGCAATTTGATCTCTAGTTCCTCTGCCTCTTTGAAATCCTACCTGTACTTCTGGTAGTTCTCGATCCACATACTGCTGGAGTCTAGCTTGTAGAATTTTAAGCATAACTTTACTAGCATGAGAAATGAATGCAATGGTGCGATAGTTTGAACATTCTTTGGCACTGCCTTTCTTTGGAATTGGAATGTAAACTGATCTTTTCCACCGACTCTTCTCCCTGGTCACAGATTCTCCCAGTCAGCTCAGCGAGCTCCATCATTTTCATCTGCCGTTGGTATTTCTTGTGTCTTCCAATTCGGTGGAAGAAGATTGGAAGAAATTCAAGGACTATTTGAAGAAATATTGTCATATCAACTAGTTTGAAATGGACTTGGAAGTGTTTATAGGTTGTAGTTTTAGAGTTTAATGTTTAGTATTAAGGATAGTATGAAACAATGATTGTTAAATGATAAGAAACTAAATATAGATAGATATTAAATATGATTTAAAATTATAATATAGAAATTGCTAATGATGATTTACGATGAAACGCAGATAGGGGGGACTTGAGGAAGTCACCTGAAAATGATTAGAAAGATTAGGAATAACGGAAGTTAAGTATTCTTTTTGTATTTTTGTTGATTGTATTGTTTATGTTATGTCTTGTTTTTATATGTATATTTTTTTTGTTTAAATATATGTTTTCATAAAAGCAATAAAAAATAAAAAAATAAAAAGTAAACTGATCTTTTCCAATCCTGTGGCCACTGTTGAGTTTTCCAAATTTGCTGGCAAATTGAGTGTAGCACTTTTACTGCATCATCTTTTAAGATTTTGAATAGCTCAGCTGGAATACTGTCACCTCCACTAGCTTTGTTGTTGCTCAGCTTTTCTAAGGCCCACTTCACTTCACATTCTAGGATGTCTGGCTCGAGGACAGTGACCACCTCATTGTGATTATCAGTTCTTCTGTGTAGTTTTGTAAAATGGCACAAGAACAGTTGTCAGGCATCTCCTGGATAACCCGGTTGGATGGGACAAACTATGTTTCCTGGTCCACAAAATGCTGCTTGCTTTTGCGCAAGGAAGGACTATGGGCTGTTGTAAATAACCCACCAGATACTACTGCTTGGGATCCAGATGATGAAGAGGATGCAAAGAAGTTAGACGACTTTAAACGAAGCAATGAGAAAGCTCTTTGCATTATTGGACTAACACTGAATGACCAGCAGCTTGTCCATATTCGTGGTGAGGAGTCTGCTGCTAGGTGTTGGGATGTTTTGCGAAGGCTTTATGTTCGTGACAGTGTGGGTGCACATATACACCTTACACGTAAGCTGTTTAGGGTTCGTCTGCAGAAGAATGGAGATATGCTGACCCATTTAAATTACATGAAGGCAACTTTTCAAGAGCTTCATGAAAAGGAGCTGATTTTTTCAGAGTTTTGCAGAGTTTTGCCACCTCTTCTTAATCTCTTCTGCCTCTGTTAGGTTCCTGCCATTTCTGTTAGGTTCCTGCCATTTTTGTCCTTTATCATGCCCATTTTTGCATTAAACGTTCCCTTCATCTCTCCAATTTTCTTGAAAAGATCTCTGGTCCTCCCATTCTATTGTTTTCTTCTATTTCTTTGCACTGTTCATTTAAGAAGGCATTCTTATCTCTTCTAGCTATTCTCTGGAATTCCACATTCAATTGGGCATATCTTTCTTTATCTCCCTTGCCTTTCGCTTCCCTCCTTTCCTCAGCTATTTGCAAAGCTTCCTCACACAGCCATTTTGCTTTCTTGTATTTCTTTTTCTTTGGGGTGGTTTTGGTTGCTACCTGTTCTACAATATTGCGAACCTCTATCCATAGTTCTTCAGGCACTCTGTCTATCAGATCTAATTCCTTAAATCTATTTGTCACCTCTACTGTATATTCAACAGGGATATGATTTAATTCATACCTGACTGGCCTAGTGCTTTTCCTTACTTTCTTCAGTTTAAGTCTAAACTTTGCAATGAGAAGCTCATGGTCTGAGCCACAGTGTGTGTGTGTGTGTGTGTGTGTGTGTGTATGTATATATACATATATATATGTATGTATATATATATACTTAACACATATGTCTCCCTTGATTCCTAGGTAATAAAGAGAGAAAGAGCCTGTGGCCTAGGGGTTAAAACAACTGCCTAATATATAATTAGCCCAGGTTTGAATCTCAGATAAAGGGTATGATTGACTGATGAGAACAAAATAAGTTTGAAATGGCCATATCAGCCTCCCTAATTCTTTATTAGCAATTTGAATAATTTACACAAATAATAAACTGTCTTAAGCTGTGACTATAGCCTGCGGATAGCCTTGGGTTAGGCTGAAACAGGAAAGAAAGATTTAACCAGCAAGGTAGTCAAAAGACTTGACAAATTCTTAACACACACACACACACACACACACACATATCTATCTATCTATCTATCTATCTATCTATCTATCTATCTATCTATCTATCTGTCTGTCTGTCTGTCTGTCTGTCTGTCTGTCTGTCTGTCTGTCTATCTATCTATCTATCTATCTATCTATCTATCTATCTATCTATCTATCTATCTATCTATCTATCTATATTTGGCATTTGGGGGGGGCAGGGTGTCTTCTCAGAAGTCCACAAATTATAATCATACAATTTGGATCAGTTTCTTTTATTTCTGGGGACAGGTTTCCTCACCTTTAAAAAGAATTTCTCCAGTCCAGTAAGTGTGTGAGACTTTCCTGTGCTTTTTTAATGGTTTCCATTGAAGAGAAGATGATGGCAGCAGAATCCAAGTAAAAGAATACAAAGGGCCAGAAGTGCAACAGGATTGCTTTATTGTTTATTGGTTTGCTTACTTACTTATTTAACAACTAGTACATACTGCACAGCTCTTGATGACTTACAATAATTGCAAGTAAATGGAATTGGACTGGATTGGATTGGATTGGATTGGATTGGATTCCGAGTGAGAGAAAAGCAAGCAATGAGTTTGAACCCCAGGAGCCCCAGAAAATTTAATGATGCTGAGTGTGTAGGAAGAAATATTTTGTTGTATGTAATCATTCTGTTTAGTTTCTTTCTAGTGGCCTTCTGTATATTTTGCAGCTGAGATCTAGTTGGGAATTATGGGGATCATTTTTCTTGCTTGATCCTTCCTCCAATGATGCAAGTCATGCAGTTAAGGAGAATCCATAGTTTTGTCTTTGTAAGTGAAGGTGCAAGACTTTTTCACTGCTTTTTTATTATTCAGAGGCAGAAAGATTTTGGTTTAGAAAGTTATCACAGTGTTCACATATTGAGAGCAAAGGAACAAACAAATCAACAACTAATAAATGCAAACCACAATCATACAGCTCCATGGATATTCTATACACAAGATACTCTAGTGTTGATACACAAGATACTCCACTGTTGTATCTTATGATTTATGATGATTGTGTTTTATGATAATGATCATGATATATCACTTGTTGCTTGTATGTACTGTATGCTGAAAACCTCTGCACCAGAGACTAATTCCTTGCGTGTCCAATCACATTTGGCCAATAAAGAATTCTATTCTATTCACTATTTTCAATCTTGATCACAGTAGACTGTATAGGATCAAAACTCATTGTGATTTTAAAAAGTTAACTGAAAGTTGCTTTAAGTTTCCAATTAAAAATATGAAGATTCTTGCAGGTTACTGTTACTCTTTGAACTATTCACATGAAGCAGAAGTGTGTAGTGGGGTGCCCCAGGACTCTGTTCTGGACTCTTCAACATCTTCATCAATGATTTGGTTGAGGGCATAGATGGGTGATACATCAAATTTACAGATGACACCAAGTTGGTGGGGGGAGGGGTGGTTTGGGGGCACTCGGTCTCTAAAAGGTTCACCATCATTGGTATAGGATTTCCTGACTGAGCAGGGGGTTGGACTAGAAGACCTCCAAGGTCCCTTCCAATTCTAATTCTAATTCTAATTCTAATTCTAATTCTAATTCTAATTCTAATTCTAATTCTAATTCTAATTAATTCTAATTCTAATTCTAATTCTTATTATTATTATTATTATTATTATTATTATTATTATTATTATTATTATTATTATTATTATTATTATTATTATTATTATTATTATTATTATTATTATTATTATTATTATTTATGAGAAGAAAAATAAGTCCCTCACACTGTTATGATAGTCTTCCCAAACATTTATGCTGGAGGTGCTTTGCCTTTACCATACACTGAATTCCCAGCAAGCTGCTGGTTGTGATTCAACACCAGTTGAAGATATTGGCTGAACTGAAAGATCCTGCAGTTGCTCTCAGTGGTGTTCCCTCTCTGTGATATGCACCATTTCCCTGTTTGGCCTTTTTTTTGACTTGCTGTGTCTTTAGCAGGCTAGAGACATTTCCTTTAAATATGAAGCCAGCAAGGGGAGCGTAACTTGTGAAGGAAGGAAATGGTAGCCCAGGATTATATCCTCAATTATCTGTGTGTCATAAAGCACCATTTTAGGATACAGTTTTATATGAATAAAGCAGAACCAAGTCCTCTCAGAACTTATTTAACCTTTGTCCTTTGTCCTTTCCCTTTCCAATACTTAAGCTCCATCACAGTCTGAAAAGGATAATGTGTTTATATTCCTGCAGCACAAATACACTATTGGCCTTTGCAGAGATGCTCAGGGAGGCCTTCTAGCTATCAGTGAGCAATATAAACTCTTTCCATCTAAGTTAAGGAGTTGGGATTTGGCTCCTAAGAGACAATATTAGCTCACTACTGAGTTGCTACACTCCCTGTTCTAGAATTTCTTTGAATCAATCATACCTGAGTCAAAAAATATCCTTTTCCACACACACAAATGAAAAAAAATCAATTAATTGTCATTATTGTCCCGATGTGATTGTAATTTAAATGAAGGTCTCCCAAGGTCAAAAGGCCAAGAATGAATTCCCTTGTATGCCGGCTAAAAGCCACGTGTTGTCACAACTATACATTGTTAGGAGTCTCCCATAAAAAGGCGACCTAGTTAGAGAACTAAAACATTCAGAACTGTGAGCTGCCCAGAGTCACTTGGTTGAGATGGGCAGCCACAGAAATTAATTAATCAAATAAATAAATCCGACAATGGCTGGGATAATAACAGGGGGAATGAAACATGAATCAGAGAAAAAAAAAGAGGTAGTCAGCTGAGATTTGAAACAAGATGAAGAGTTCATGAGGCAGAGAACTACAGGAAGGAAAATGTTAAATACTTAATTAAATTTGCATCTGATTCCTGAATGGAAAACTAAAGATAGATTGAGAGTCTCTGGAAGTGGTAAAATGTATTTGTTTTTGACTTAGCCTTTAAAAAAATCCTTTCTTGTTGATCCCAGATTCAGACCAAACATCTCTAATTATATGTCCCATTAACTATTAACCACCCTAGCAATATGAATAAAATTTTGAACAAATAATTCTTCTGGAGCCTGGTTCTATGAAATGCTCCGTTTGCATGAGCAGAGTACTAAAACCAACACTAACAGCACGGTCTGATGAGCTTTCACTAACATCCCCACATTGGGATATTGTGACAAGTTCAAGTCTATGCACTGAAATTATTCAATTAGTTCATGTTGCATAGTGTGTAATATTATCACAGAACATTTTTAAATTTTTAACAGTTTGCCACCTTGTCTTCTGACTTTTCTTATTGCTGCTGTTGCATCTCGCTTTCATTATTTTTTATGCTGCTACTGTTTAGATGTTGAGCTCTTGTTTTTAACTATTTTTTGCTATTACAACAATATGCAAAACTACATGAATACAGAAATTAAAATGGTACGAAGATGCAGAAGATGATAGAGAGATGGAGATGGAAAAAGTAACAGAAAAAAAGAGACAATTGTGTGCCATCAAGTCATTGTTGACTCTTAATGACTACATACATGTTTTTTCCATAACAATCTGTCCTCAACTTGGTCCTTCAGATTTTCCAATGGTACACTCATTGCTGTTGTAAATAAGTCCATTCACCTTGTTTTTGGACATTCTCCTCTCTTTCCTTCCAATTTTCCCAGCATTAAAGTCTTTCAGGAAGCTAGATTTTTACATAATATGCCCAAAATAGGATAAATTTTAGTCATTTGTGCCTTGAGTGAGAACTCTGCATTGATATTTATTTATTTGTGATGATGATGTTGATCATGATGATAATGATGATCCATTGGTTTGTCTTCTTAGCAAATAAGCAATGAAGATGACCATGTTGCTTGTTATGGAATAAAATCACGGGTCTTCTCATCCAGTTGTGTGCTCTCCCAGGCACTGTGAAGGAATTTTCAGCAAGGAGAAAACTTTCACAAAATGTAGTCACTGAAGTTTGTAAATTTTTGGTGGAGAATAAATTTCAGTGTGATGCATCAGTTCATAGTGACTGTTATGACATGTTAAAACTTTTTCTACTTGGATTTTAATGTGGGGGTGGAAAGGGAAACCCTTTCTTATCACTCCATTAAGCTGACTGCAAATGTGTTTTATGTAATAAAAGGAGAAGAGCTTAATTTCATTCTCTAAATCATTTCTCCTGCTAGTAGTTGCAGTACTAAGAAAGAAAGGAGTCCTCTTCTTCCCAACTCTTTGGCTCCTGGAACACTGACATAACAGCATTCCTAATGCCAAACAGATTAGATTCTTTGTTTGCAGAGCAGGGGGTTCTGGGGCTAAGCTTGTAAGCCGCCCTGAGTCTTCGGAGAAGGGCGGGATATAAATGGAATTAAAATAAAATAAAAAAGTCCCTTCACTTTATTTTAGGAAGATCCTCTATCATTTCTTTTCTTCAGTCTGGAGAAATGAATTGAATTTAAATGCTCTGGATGGAATGTGTTTTTAACCACTAACCAAAGCCCATTCCCTCTAATAATATTATTAAAGGTAAAGGTAAAGGTTCCCCCGCACATGCGTGCTAGTCATTTCCAACTCTAGGGGCCGGTGCTCATCTCCGTTTCAAAGCCGAAGAGCCAGCACTTATCCGAGGACATCTCTGTGGTCATGTGGCCGGCATTACTAGACGCCAAAGGTGCATGGAACGCTGTTACCTTCCCACCGTAGTGGTCCCTATTTTTCTACTTGCATTTTTTACGTGCTTTCGAACTGCTAGGTTGACAGAAGCTGGGACGAGTAACAGGCACTCACTCTGTTACACGGCACTCGGGATTCGACCTGCCAAACTGCTGACCTTCTGATCGACAAGCTCAGCATCCTAACCCACTGAGCCACCGTGTCCCCTAATAATATTATTAGAATGCATCTAATAACTGCATCTCACATACTTTAGCTATGTCATGCAGGAGAAAGCAATTACACTTTGAAGAGTTAGTGGCAAAAGGAAAATAGGCTGTCAAAGAACATGATGGCTGGACATCATCAAAGCAGACACCAGCCAGAGCATAGAAAAACTCAAAGAAATAGAACAAAGAAGTCCCCACATCAAAAGATGTGGAGAGACCTGGCACATAGAATCACCAAGAGTCAGACATGATTGAATGGATAACTTCAACATCATCATATCACTAGAATGTTAAAATAAATGAGACTACTACATGCACAAAAATGGAAGGACATTTTGATTCCCACTATGGATGAATGACTGGGTACAGAAGTTGATGGAGTTGGCTAAATTGACTGTTCTGATTAAAGAAAAGAATATAAGTACTTTTGTTTCTACATGGAGACCACTTCTGAACTTTGTGCCTGAAGGGAAACAATGAAACTTTGATTTTGGGTTTTACTGATTAGACTGATTTGTTGTTACAGAAATGGCTGGTTTACACTATTATGGACAAGTAAAAAGTTGAGGCTCAATGTTAATGCTTCATTCTACTGCAACAGAGGAAGTCGGAAGCCAGTGTCTTTTTTTTCTTTTTCCCTTCTCCCCCTCATTTTCCTTTCCCTTTTCCCTCCCCATTGTGTTCTACTATTTGCTTTGTATTTTGTATTTTACTCTATAATCTAATAACATGTATAATAAAAAAGATTAAAATAAATGTAATACATCACAAAATATAATCCAAGTCAAGAAGGAATAAGTTGATGGCAGGCCAAAAAACATGAACAGTGAGGACTTATCTATATACTTCCATCATTATCATTATCATCATCATTATCATCATCATTATCATCATCATCGTCCTCTATAAGGTACTCCAAAAGAGTAATACTGAACCTCTGCAACAACTTGGATGGACTAATCTACAAGACCCATATAGAATTTATCCATTACATTCTACAGAATGTTATCTTCCCTAACCTTCATGCCTCCCAGACACCTTGGACCATAATCCCAACTCATCTGTTCAATACATCTGGAGGGCACTAGGTTGGGGAAAGCTGATGTACAGAAAGAGACATGAAATAGATGTTCCTGTCAGTTTGTGTTCCATCTGCTAAGGCTAAATCAGGACAATGATGAATGTCAAACCAGTTTTAAAAAGTTGATAAATGAAAAAGAAAACAAACCTATAATTTAACCTCCCAGAGGTTCAGTCCATGAAAACAGGTCAAGATATTGTTGCCTATAAAACAATTCATCTAAACTTTACAGATGATCACAAAGTTCTTGTTCAAGCAGCTTCCTTTACTCTAAACAGTATATCAAAGAGTTTGTTGGCAGAGCTGTTCCAGTTTCTTCAAGTGTCATATGTACATTTGCACATAGATTAAAAAAAATGTACATCACAGGGACACTTGCACACACACACACACACACACACAAACTAGAAAAACTAATTCTTCATTTTGTGGCAGAAGTTTATTATTCAAACCCCCACACAAATATCCACCGTGTTTTGGGGGTGTGTGGAAAATAAATGTAATATCATTCTCTATTATACTGCTATGAGACTGTGATAGATTGGTCAAAAAACTCAGGTGTAGTCAAGATGCTCCTATATACAGAATCAACAAAATAAAAAGCTTATTCTTGCACAACTGGGATTACTGCAAAGCCAGCATGAGTGTCAAATGTAGATAGATCAGATGTTGAATTTGCAAGGATATCCAAGGATGCTTTCTGATCTCTTTATATGTGAGCTAGAACTGGGAACTGTTTGTCTAACGAGATATTATTTTAACCCAATTATCACTTGTCACTTATGGCTGAACATTTCTACTTGATATTTATGGACCCTAGAAATTAAACTGAAAATTAGAAATGCCCCAAGCCTTACAAAAGGCCTACATTTCACATTCTTAAAAAAGATTGCATGAGACCATCAAAACTTGAGAGATTTAATTTAAAAACAAGGGAGGAGACCCAGGAGCTGAAAAGATTACCATTTTTGTTATGGTTTGTATCTTAGTTTAAATGGCCCCATTAGTATCTCCTGCTAGTTTCACAATTCCTTAAAGTAGTCGTTTGTCCTACTTATAGAGAATGGTCCCCCGAATATATAATCTATTAGGAGGCTTGACAGAGGAAAGTCTTTTCCTTGAATGCATGTTGAAATCTGAAGGACTTCCAGTGAAAAGGGAGCAAAGGGTCTTTAAGTTTCTCATTAAGAATTAGCATCTAGAAAGCAAAATAATTAAGTACAAAGGTCACAGCCTTCCTCTTTAAATTTATACTGCATTTCTATTTAAATTATAGCAGCTGACTCCAAAGATATGTTATCCTATACCAGGGGTAGGCAACCTTGGTTCTTTTATGACTACTGGACTTCAACTCCCAGAATTCCATGCCAGCTCAGGAATCCTGGGAGTTGAAGTCCACGAGTCATAAAAGAGCCAAGGTTGCCTGCCCCTGTCCTATACTATTTTCTTATAAATGGTCGTCTGTCACCAGATTGTAGTGCTTTCTCCCAGTTCAGGTTTTTCTTCCTCTCGGTGTAATGGTCACTAATGTCTTTACATTTCAATAATATATATATAATGCTCCCAAGAGAGAGTTGTTCTGTTTGGCTTTGGTTTTTAAACATATTGAAATATATTGTAATGTGTTATGGTATTTCATTTTAGTAAATGCAACTGATTTGCAACTGCTTTCATGTGTATTATACATTTAATATAATATATCTCTACATAACCATTTTTATTTAAGCCACTTTTGGAGTGAAGAAAAATAGGGTGTACTTTTTAAAGCAAGCAAATCAACTTTGGGGAAAGACATTCTTGAGTATGTTTTCCCCATTTGAAAAAAAATCTGCTTAGTTCAGAGGATTTAGGATTTACCCTAGCTAACAGTAGCCCAAGAAATAATTCCACAGAAATATATATATATATATATACATATACATACATACTCTAGGGGCCGGTGCTCATCTCCGTTTCAAAGCCGAAGAGCCAGAGCTTGTCCAAGGACGTCTCTGTGGTCATGTGGCCGGCATGACTAGACGTCAAAGGCGCACGGAACGCTGTTACCTTCCCACCGGAGTGGTCCCTATTTTTCTACTTGCATTTTTACGTGCTTTCGAACTGCTAGGTTGGCAGAAGCTGGGACGAGTATATATATATATATATATATATATATATATATATATATATATATATATATATATATATACCGTATATATATATATACCGTATATATATATATACCGTATATATATATATATATATATATATATATATATATATATATATATATATATATATATATATATATATATATATATATATATATATATATATATATATATAATCTTCAAAAATAGTAAAGCCTATTAGTTTTATCCTACTGATGATACCTAGTTTGCTAATGGAATATCTGCAAGATAACAATCAAGCTCAGAGAGCTCCAAGAATCCCACATTTTTAAATCTCCTGCGGTATAGGATCAGTTACACAAATACAACAGAATAACTTTTCATAATCGTTAGAGTTTGTAAACAAATTCTGTCTGCATTCATGTCCCTGCCTGAGTACATCCATTGCCTATATCAGGGGTAGGCAACCTCGGCTCTTTTATGACTCATAGACTTCAACTCCCAGAATTCCTGAGTCAGATGCTGACTTAGGAATTCTGGGAGTTGAAGTCCATGAGTCATAAAAGAGCCGAGGTTGCCTACCCCTGGCCTATATGCAGTTCATGAGCCCTTTCTAGTGAGCGGGATGAGCTTTATTTGATGCTACCTAAATTGAAATGGAAGCTATAGCATAAGCATTCTTCATTTTCCATTGGGTGCTATTACCCAATTTCGGTTGTTCTGTCACATGCTAGTCACACATAGTATTTAGTATTGATATTTTACATTTGCTTAATGTTATATGGGAAGGCATTTCCTTGCCTGATTTCTTGTTGTTTTATACTGTATGTCACATTGTTTGAGGCGGGAGGCCTCATAAATCTTTGCAATAATTAAATAAATAAATGTACCATGGCACACCACTTCTGAACTTTCGCCACAAAAATTACCCGAGCGTGCTCATGGAGTCCTTGACTTTTAGGGAGAGCAGGACTATCAGCAAATTCTACAAATGCTCAGAGTGTGAAAAATCTACACATTGTTGGAGGCCAACAATCTGTTCAATATGTTATATATAGCATATTCAATATAAGCACATGGAGAATATAACACCTTTACATTTGGGCTTTGGTGCATATTAATGAAGTTACTATGGTGTACTTTTTTTGTACTACCTATTTTTTTTAATTACTTAGCAGACAAGGGGACAGCAGAGACATAATTATCCCTAATCAGCATTAGAGGATCTCAGCTCTGGATACTTCTATGGATGGATTGCATATTAAGGAAACTTGAGATCCACAAGTAGTGAATTTCTCTGGATGAGCCTCAATTTTCCCACCATTGTTATCAAGGCCCAGATTTGGTATAATATAAATTATTTGTTACATATTGTTTCTAAATAGATTTTAAAAGGACTGCTACCCTTAACTGATGTCTAAACTGTAAATATCAATTTTTATGTCACTTTAATCTCAGAATATTTGTAACCTTAAGCACTGTGCTGGCACTCATCTATTAAAGAGGATTGGAGGATATGAGCTTGCAAGCACAGTGCTGCTCCTCCTCCTCCTCCTCCCCCCCCATCACTGCACTGTCTTGGAAGAGATTGTCATATGTTTAGCACAGACTTCTGAAAAGAGATTGCAAGCATGTTTAGATAATTGCACTTTCAGGCCTATGTATTATGAAGAACTTTGATTCAACTTGTTTACTAACCACAAAGAGTGCTGTAATGTAAATGCTTATCATGCTTATCAGCCTCTTTTAGATCTTTACACTAAAAGTTCAGAAATATTTTCCCAAAGATTACACCTCTTGATCTCCCAATTCCTTAGTACAGATCAAGAAAGCAGTTTTTGGTTCCACAGCTGGAAGGAAGAAATTGAAAAGCTTCCCTTAGAAATTTTTCATTTTTAGGTAATGATGGTTTATAATTTTGGCTATCTAGTGTTTTTTTATCTATTGTTGGAAGAAAAGTCTTCATCGTGTTTCAGTCCAAGCTGGGAATAAACATGGCAACTGCTTTAGGAAGAAGGTTGCAGTTTATTGAAGAGAAGAACCAGGAAGATGGCTCTGGCAGAAAAAGAGTGAAGGCACATGTAGGGAGTGGGTTTTTATATCCTCTGGAGCCTTTTGTTTGGAGTTGTTTCCTGTTCCTGTTTTGAGGCTATTTCCTGTGTCATGTATTCTGACCTGAGTCTGGGTTTGCCCTTTGGTATCTGTGGGTTAATCTTATTATGCTCTGTCTTAGAGTTTGGGTGGGTTATGTAGATTTTAGGTGTCTGTCTTCTTAATTTTCCAGCTGGGGCCTCCAACCTTCCTGGATAGTTTACATCTGCATTTCTTTAGAGCTGGTTTCTGCTTGGAGGAGGGGGACCTGAAGCTATTAAGAAAAACTGGGCATGTTTCTCTGCCTCTTCAAGATCCTTTGAGGAAATATATTTTTCTGCCCTTTTAATATTTCCTTCTCTGTGGGGCTGACATCCCACACTATGATTGAATTGAAACTAGAAAATGGTGCAGAATTAAAGAGTTAATTTCATGTCTTAATACCAGTCACACAACTGGTCTTTTGTGTATGTTTTTATCTCTATGTCTTTATCATCTCTATCTCTGTATATCTATTATCTGTATCACCTGGAGTACACAAGCACAAACATGTATGCAAAGAGAGACAGGCAGAGATGAGGAGAAAATCAAGATGGGTCTCCATCTGCATCTTTTTAGAACAGTCATCATTCTGATCAGTGGTGTCTGGGGAGGGGAGGAGGTATAAAAATCAGTGAGTTGGCAAGCAAAGCGTTGCAATCCAAACCTTATCCTTTTTTATATATGCAAAGTGTAGAAAATGGGTGGAGATAGTGCTAAAACTAAGAAGAAACTTTTTTTTCTAAATTCAGATATATTTATTGTGCTTATTTCTATCTTATTACTTCTAGTTTTATTTGTCTTGGGGGGGGATAAGGATCAGATAGTAAGGTTTAATGCAATTTATCAATTCCATTTGTAGAAAGAGTGCATTTGGTCCCAAGTCCAGATAAAAGAGGATAGTTGATGCCCTGCCAAGGGAATAAATTGAATATGGACAGGCTAATGCACAAGGGGTAACTAATACACCAGCCTTGGCAAATAATCATGGTGCATAAGATGCTGGGGAAATGTTTACTAATGCTAATCATTTGCTAAATTTACTAATCAAAGAATCAATCACAAAAATAAACATAGATCTATCTTGCCAAAATTGGATACCCAAATAGCCACTTGGAATATATTTACAAGAGAACGTGTTGGTGAAAAGAAAATCATTGCCCCAAAATGATTACATCATGGCATTTTAATAGTGGTGCTATATGGGTTGAGATTAACTGAATTAGGGAGCAAAGCAGTGATTAAAAAAATGTACAGAGGATATGTCAGCTTCACCCAAGATTGCACAGAAACCATATCAATCTGCATCAATCACATCACATCACATCATTTAATTTTGTAAGCCACCCAGAGTCTCCTTGTGGCAAGATGGATGGCAAACAAATTTAATAAATAAAACAAATATCATTGTACTAGGATCTTTATCATTACCCCTAGCTATCCTGTCATATATATTTTCTATTTATGCATACACTGAACAAATTTTCTTGGGGGGAAGGGGAACTGTGAAAAAGGGTTTGTAAAAATAAAAAATGTTTTATGCTTTTATGTTTTACAATGAAAAATTCAAGAAAATAAAATAAAATTCAAGAAAATAAATAAATAAATCTAAAGGACAGCTAAATGTAAAGGTCACTGTATTTATGAACTAACTAAAATTAGCCCAGATGATGTAACAGTGATTTTTATGCCCATCTTCAAAATGCTTTTAACTGCATGCGCAGAGAATTTAATCATAATAGCTGGTGACTTCAATGCTTATGTGGGTGCAGATAAAACAGGCTGGGAAAAATTCTTGGAAAAATAGATGAAGTGGTATGGAACAGTGTCCTCTGTCACCCTCAAAACATCAGCTCCAATGGATGGGAGACTTTAATTCTGGGCTACAGTCTAGTCAACACCTGCTTCCAACTACCCATCAAAGACGTGTGATGCAAGGTGCTCATTGTAGCTATGATCGTTACTTAATTTGTGCAAAAAATCAGCTTGTACTTCAAAGCATAAAACAACAGATGGTTCAATCAACCAAAAGAAACTGATCAGAACTGGAACATAAACATACATTCCAAACAGCATCAGCATACTGGTCTGATATTCTGATATACTCTGATGAAATGAAAGTTTCTGAAGCGATCTACAAATATGCCAAAAGTATGTGGCTGAACTCACAGCACCAGCAGAAATGTGGATCTCACGTGAGAGCTTAAGTTTGGTAAATCAACATGAATAAGCCAAGCTTATAGAAAATGCAAAATATAAGGCAGTTCAACCGTGATGCTTACCATCAGTTAAAGGCAGAGCATGAGGCACATTGAAACACTATGGCCCTATGGGAGCTAGAAAAGACTGCACAAAACCACAAAATACTTGATGTTCTTTCTCTCTTTCAGATGCCTGCATAGAAGAATAAATCAACCAATAATAACATATGCAAGGCTAATAGGACATTTATATGATTTCCAAATAAATTGTTTCAAAGTTAAAGAGATTTTCCCAGGAATTTATAAAACCACAGAGAATTTCAGGGACCACCAGAAGACCCATCACTCCTCAAAGCATCAGAATATAAAGCTTTGGATGCTGAGCCTACATTAGAGGAAGTAAAACTTCCTCTAATGTAGTACAACTAAAAGTAAAACTGAAGTAAAACTAAAACTTATGAAAAATCTATGCAGCTGGCATGGATAGAGTCATGGATAAGACAGTCAATGCTAGTGTAGCAACTACATTCAGTTATGACTCATTTGGCTCACAGAGAAGACCTCTCTCACATGAAGAACAATTTATGGTAATTCCTATTTTGAAAAAGAACAACAGTTACTGAGGCATAAGTCTATTAGAAGTGTCATTGTAAGAGTCTTCATGAGACTCATCTAACTGTTTCCAGAAATAAGGAGAGCAGATATTAAGGAGTCATTGACTCTTGAGCAGCCTTTGACAGTGGGTTGTTGTTATTATTTCTGGATTCCTGACAACTCCCTGAACTAACCCCTGCAATTTTCTTGGCAGCATTTACAGAAGTGCTGTGCTATTACCTTCTTTTTAAGGCTGACCCCGAATCACCCAGATGGTTTCACGCCTATGCCAGGACTAGAACTCCTGCTTTCCTGGTTTCTAGCTGGTGTCTTAGCCAGTGTATCAAACTGGTTCTCTTCGCAGTATTTACTGTCCTGCTTTACAGGAAGCACTGAAAAGCAACTATATGCTTGTAAAAATCGCAGGCCTGCAGCAAGAAATTAACAGCAATTAGAATAGCTGTGTTTGTCAAAAGAATAATTTGGGGTTTCCAACTCGAGCTGGGGTTGTACAAGAATAAATAAAAATGAGATCCAGACAGCTGTGAGGAAGGAAGAAATATTTATTCCTAAAAGCAAACAGTTTGCCTTTAGGGGTAGCTGCAGAGAAATGGGATACAGCGGCAGGCTTTTATAGGGGAGCTTGTCCTGGTTTGGAAGTATCTATGTGCTAATTCTAGGGTGACACTTGAGAGGTGTGTGTGTGTGTGTGTAGGTATGTATTCTTGTGAACATGCAGTTCCACTGGGAGATTTAATTTAATTAACTCTATTTGCATTTGCAGACATGCTTTGATAGGTGGATTAGGTCTGGGTAACTTATTTTGGGGTTTGAGGAAGCTTGAGTAAAGGATTTCCCCACATTTGCTGTTTTTATTCGATTAATTTAGTTTCAGCTTGACTGTTAATTATCAAGTGGAGATGCTGATTGTCAGACCATTGTGCATTCTGTTAATGTTTTTACAGAAGATGGAAACAGTATAAAGAATAAAATGTATTTTGATATAAAACTTCTCACAGTGTGCGTGTGAAATGAATTTTCAGCAGAATTCCCAGTGTCATACCAGTGGTAGGCAAGGCAATGTGATCACACCCCTGCTCTTTCACTCTCACTAGCTATGTATCACAGGGTTTGGAAGCACAGCATGCAAGAGGCAGCTAACTCACTGCCTTGCCATGTGCACATGCATGAAATCCTACTCCCTGTCCCTAAAACTTTGGGGGGAAATTTTTTTTTAACTCTGCAAGAGCAGTTGCAGTGAGTCCTTCCCTTCCTCTTCACTTTCTACATTGCAGGCAATATTTCTGCATGTCCCTGCATCCAAAACGCCTGCTTAGTAACAAAATGATATCCATTCTGTGAAGATCTATGGATGAGTAAGTAACCCCTACTAAACTGGGCAGAAATAAATAAAGAATCTTACGATTGTGCTGCTCAGCAGCAATGCACATGAGCTTTAAACCTCTTTGCAGTAGAACTTTCTCAGGAGTAAATACACATGAGAAGTGTGTTTGCAAAAGCAGAGAGGGACAAGGGAAAATGGGTGGTTCATTGACATCCAGAATGGAAAAAAAAAGCCATGGCATCAACACTGATCCTACATATACACCCCTCAGCGTTTTTTTTTTTAATTAGGCCTGGTGCAGGTTTATACAATCTGAACGTTTTTCCAAATATGAATCATTGACTACAAACTAATCCAGTTGCCAATGGTACCAAAAACAAAAAAAAAAGAGAAACAGATTCCAGTGGTGCTGGCACTATTAATGTTTCTTTCGATGCTAGGTTTGGGAAATTAAATATATCAGCCATTTGCAAGAATATACCTTTGTGGGAAAGTCACAAAATATACAAATTGACTAAATGCAAAAGATGATCTTCCTTACAAGTAACATCAGTTGTTCTAAATATTAAACTTTATCTAAGGAAAAACAATCACGTCCTAGTCCCAGAATATTGATTTGCTTGGTTAAGACATTAATCTTCCAAACAATGGTGAAATTCCATTTTTATTTTTTATACCCTGGACATACTGTATTATTTTCGCACTTACAATCAACAGTTGATTTTTCATTTTGTTGCCAAGTTTCTATCATTAATGCTTTGTCTCTTGATAAGGGATTGCAGGATTTGGTTTTAACTAACTGGTTCTTCTTTGGCCTGAAAAAAATTGAAAACCTTGATATAATTTACTTCCAGTTTTCCATCTTTTTCTTTATCTCTATTTCTGTCTGCCTGTTGGCTTGTTGTCTCATTTTCTGGAGAACAGTTTATGACATTTGATGATTAACAAATAAACATCAAGTTGTACTGTATGTAGCCGATGTGCTTGCCCCAGACTGGATATAGAGACTGACTAGGTGTCTGCTAGACATGAACTAAACTGCAATACAGAGTAATTTTTAACACTGGCTCTGAGGTCAGTCGCACCCAGACAGTTGCTAAGGGAACAAAGAAAACTATGCTTTAATATTTTACACAGGGCTAAAAATCAGGCTGGAGATCAAATCAGTCAATCCTAAAGGAAATCAACCCTGACTGTTCTTTGGAAGGACAGAGACTGAAGCTGAAGTTGAAATATTTTGGCCACCAGATGAGAAGAGATGACAAGACCCCGATGTTGGGAAAAACTGACGGCAAAAGGAGACGAAATGGGGCAACTCACCACAGCCAATTCGCTGTGGGACAATTTAACTATTCTATTTAATTATTTTAAATAAATAAATAAAAACTAATCTTTGCCATTCACATTTCATTCTGTCCCTCCTTTTGCATCCTTTTTTAAATGATTCGATTTCACCATTTCTTGATATTAGTGAAACTCTTGTACCACAGCGAATTGTCCTGCAGCGTGTTGGCTGTGGCAAGTTGTCTTGCAGCAAGTGGGCTGTGGCAAGTTGGCCATGGGGAGTTGGCCATAGCCTATTGTCATAGACCCAAAGGAGAAGGGGATGGCAGAAGAAGAGATGGTTAGATAGCGTCATTGACACTAAATTCATGGGCATGAATTTGGGAGACAGTCGAGGACACGGGCACCTGGCATGCTGGGGTCCAAGGGGTCACAAAGGGTCAGACATGACTTAACAACTGAACAAGAACCCCAAAAAAATCAAGCTTACTTTTGAATAAAAATAATATATAGGTGTATACAGTTTACTGAGTTAAAATCCTTATTAGGGCTACTTTTTAGTGTAATGAGTTTTACTTACTTATTTAATCATTTATTAATTTTTTATGCTTTCCATCTCCCCTACAAAGTGACTCTGGGCAGCTTACAAATTATAAAACAAGTAAAAAAATTACTAAAACATTAAAAGTAAACAGATTAAAATGTTATTAAAAACTGCACTAAAACTGAAACTAAGAGAGCTAAGAGATGGATGGGATGGGGGCGGGATCTTATCCCATCAGCCATCTCCAGTGGTGAGCACCCCCTTTAGGGCTCCAGGCTAACTGGCAAAGCCAAGCTTTAATACCTTTCTGGAAGGCCAAAGGGGAAGGGGCAGTTCTCATCTCTAGTGGTAGGATGTTCCACAGGGATGGGACCACAGCAGAAAAAGCTCTTCTTAACCCTGCCTGCTTCAATCCCTTAGCAGACAAGATCTGTAGCAGGCCACTTCCACTGGCACAAGTGGAGCAAGCTTGCCCCATAGGGGAGAGACAGCTCCTCAGATACCCTGGACCCAAGCCATGTAGGGCTTTAAAAGGAAACAGCAACACCTTACTTCTTCTTACTTCAACATGATATTCCAAGGCAGTGTTTCATAACTTTTGCAACTTTAAGATGTATGGATTTTGACTTTCAGAATTCCTCAGCATGCAGGGGCTGAGGAAGTCTGGGAGTTGAAGTCCACACATCTTAATGTTGCAAGAAGGACAAATGCTGAACTAAGGTCTAAATGGGCTGGGGGTGGGGGGCAGCAAAATGATCACCCTCCACATTTGATGGGTAAAATGTTGCACTTCCAGCATTAGCTGTGCTGACTGAGACTACTGGAAATTCTAACTAAGGTTCCTTTCCTCCTTTCTTCTTGATGCTGTGGCTCATTATCCCAATCAGAGTGGACTGTTGCCTGGCTCCATCCCAGCCATGTATGAATTTCACTGCTTTGCAGCTCTCCCTTTCATCCCTTAGCAATTGCAAGCAATGATGAAATTGACAGTGTCTTGTTAGTTTTCTCCTCTTTCCCTTAAACAAGACTAAAAACTGGTAATCACTGACTGTATTTTCCTTCCCTTCTGTGTACAGTGCAGGGCAAAGGGACTTCAGCTGCTACAGAACTACAGCTCAAGACAAAGCAATGATTTTTGCTGAAAGTGCTTGTAGAATTTGAAAATCTGCATCTTTGAAAAGCAGCATCACTGGTTTCTCTGGGACTTGTGTGTTTATTTGGAATAGCAGATTCACCTTAACCAAAGTTTCAAACAAAATACTTTTCACAGCTTCTGACAGAAGCTTCTAATTGACAGTAGACCGGAGTAGCAGTTTCCAAGTGATCCTTCTAGTCTAATGGCCATATATTTATTTGGAAAAATAAATGTTAAAGTTTTTAGTGGGAGAAAGAAAGGATCAAAATTATTCTAGCTAGGACCACCAAGTCCCCCCCCAAATCCCTCAAATTTTATTTCATGCAGACTCCAAGTTGTTGACTTCAGTTCCCATAGTGAAGTCTACTAGACTAGGTGGCTATAATAAATTCAAATAAAACCGCCAGTTTTATTGTGTTGCAGCTGCCAAAAAAGCCACTGCTGTCCTGCAACTGTTCTTTGTATGTTTTAGCCTCCAGTCCCCTAATCATCTTTGTTGTTCTTCTCTGAACTCTTTCTAGAGTCTCAACATCTTTTTTTTATATTGTGGAGACCAAAACTGGATGCAATATTCCAAGTGTGGTCTTACCAAGGCATTATAAATCTTTATGTGATCTTTACCATAACAACTTCCAGCCTTAATCGAGTCAAACACAGTTGGACTCTTCATCCATTGTTATGAAAGACAGGTGCAAATGAAATGTGACTTTCAGGATAATATGTTTAAATTGCCAACTGAATTCCAGTTGAATTGGGAAAATCTTGGGAATGTTGGAGAAAATGCTTGTTCAATTATCTGATTCATGATTCAAGAGATGAACATTTGCTGATGGGTAATGGAGTTGTTTGGAAATCTTTTTTTAGGTCACTGTGCCTGTAACAAGAAAGCAATTCTGCATATTCTTAATTAAGAAACAAAATAAGATCTGAAATCTGTGAAGAAAAAAACAACATGCAGAAAAAGTTAAGATTCACTGAATATAAAGAAACTTTAATATTGTATGATAATTGTCTAGTTTTTTTTTTTCTTCATGCAATTATCACAGTAAGGAACACAGTCAGGAGAAAATGCCAGAGTGAGCTTCTTCTATCTATTTTCAAAGAAAAGATAACAAGTTGATCACCACTGTTAGCATTCATACTTTCTTCATAAAAATCTTACTGCTTTTGTTAATCTCCCCCTCCATTAAATCTTGCATTTTTGTTTGCCAAAATTATTCATGTGTTAAACTAAAAGACTTGGCTGTGGTACTCATCCCATCTGCCTTTCCCTCTGTGGAAAAAGTATTATTTAACTTAAGGTGGCAGTTATGTAATTTAGTTCTTATGTTCCATTATTAATGAATTTTATCATGAAATATTTAGGCTCTTTCCCTGTACTGCCTTTCACAGCCTTGGCTGTAATTATGTCAGCTCAGATTTTCTTCTTTTTTGAAGAGGTATTTATTAGCAAATCTGTCCTCTGTGGCTCTGTCACTCGATGTTTAAATGGAACAATAAATTGTCCTCTTTCAGTTTAAAGTCTTTTGATATTTGGGATTTAGAGAAATTGTCTTTTCCTTTACACCTCTTCCCCACTTTACAATTAAACTTTATGGAACTCCCATTGGTTCAGCTCAGAATCAGCCAGTCTATGAGTGTTCAAATTGAGCAATTCTGTTTTTTCTTTTCCACTCTCTGGGCAAGTGGAAAAAAACAGGAGTTACAGGGAAGCAGAAAATGCTTGATAAAACTAATTCATGTTTATAGCCAGAACATAGCTGGGTTCCCACATTGCACCAAACCATGGCATGATTTGTTTGAGTTTGGCTCAGCATAGTATGATTGTGGTTTGTAAATTGCGGATGATGGATCAGCACAGAGAGGCACAAAGTCCACAGGTGCTCAGACATTCATTTTGCAACTTCAGAATCCCTCTAGACTGGATGGAAAAATGCATCAGTTTTTAAAAGGCTGAACATGTTTGTCCCATCGATTTGGGGAGGTTTTCGCATTGCAGAAAAGATGGTTTGTGGGCCAAACACTTTGCCCTTCTGTGATGAGTCATAAATGCCCAATTTTGAAATATCATCCCCAGACAGTAAGCTAAGCCTGGTGTAGCTTCCAAGGCAATGCAAGCTGATTAATCCCAACTTAGCATTATATGAGAAAATCATTATCTAATATTTTAATAAGTTAAGCCTTAGCACAGAAGTGAGCAATCCCTAGGATATTTGCAGCTTTCAGATCCATTTTCTAGCTCCAGAATACTCCCACGTGATGCCACCAAAATTTGGTAACACTGTTAAAGATTAAACCAAGAAAGGTGCTTGAACCAGATGGATTATCAAGTTTTTATTATAAATGTTTTGAGGAAAAATGCTTACAGCCTCAACAAAATGCCTCCTTAAGTAACACCAGCTGCCTGCAATTAGTGCAGGTTCGCATCCCACCAGGCTCAAGGTTGACTCAGCCTTCCATCCTTCCGAGGTAGGTAAAATGAGGACCCAGATTGTTGGGGGCAATAAGCTGACTTTGTAATAATGCCGCTTGGGTGTGTGTGTGTGAAAGCCCTAATAAGCAGGCATATACATAGAATGAAGGCTACTGCTAAGCTTGTAAGCCGCCCTGAGTCTTCGGAGAAGGGCGGGATATAAATGGAATTAAAAAATAATAATGATGAACTATATCCAACAGGGAGGAAAGTTGCCAGTGAATTGGAGAAAGAATAATATAGCATTAACACCTACAGAGGGTCAAGATATGATTTTAACAAGAAATTATAAATCTTTATCAGTATTGAATAATGACTGTTGTTGTTCACAACGGTTGTTGTTCACAACGGTTCCAGCAAATAGACTAAAAATTTTTTTGCAAGAATTTATTCATGAGGATCAATGTGGGTTTTTTACCTAAAAACAGTTAAAGAACAATGTGTTGGACATTTTCGAATATTTGGATAATGTGTTGAAGAACAAACTGCATTGATTTTCCTAGATGCAAAGAAGACTTTGATAATTTGAAATGGGCTTTCATATTCAAAGTTTTGGAAGATATGAATTTTAAAGAATTTTATAAAATGAGTAAGACCAATTTACATTTCACCGAAAGCACAAATAATAATTAATGGAGATTTAGCAAAACCTATGAGATACAAAAGGAATAAGACAAGGATTCCCATTGTCCCTTCTTTTGTTTGTTTATTTATTTATTTTGAAATGCTGAATAGAGATATGATACAGATGAGAGGATTGTGGCAATAAAGATTAAAAAGAGACTTATAAGAGCTTTTGCAGATTATTATTTAGTGGAAGATTCTTTAAAGGGAATTGACACATTATAATAGGAAAATAAAATAACTTTTGTGCATTAACAAGCCTTAAGATTAATAAACAGAAGGCAAAGATGCGAACAAAAATATAGAAGTACAAGATCAAATACAGCTGATGAATAAAACAAGCTTTAAGATTGGAAAAAAGATTAAATGGTGTGATTGTGTGGTTGCTGCTGCCAGGGGCTGGGTGCTTGGAGGGGGGAGGGAGGGTTTGGACTTTAATCCAAAACCATTTCCACAAGTGTAGCCTCCAGGCTCCCAAAGTGAAAGTGTTGCTCTCTCAGACCTTCTTAACAGGGTGAGTCTGCTGCTGCTGAAGCTCAAACCAGAGGAACAACATTGTCTGGTGTACAGTATGAAATCAGCCTTTGTGCGCATTGCCCACCCAGAATCACTGACTCCAAGTATGTCTAGAGGAAAGCTGCAATTACAGTCAGGGAATGGCTGGGGGTGGCAAACTCAATCCATTTTAATTCCTGTCTGAGCAAGCTTCATTCCTAAGGCAGCCCCTGGTCAAAGTTTTCTCCTTGAAACATCTCTGGTATATGCCGAAATGCGTATCCCATGTGAATTCCTGCTCTCAGTCTGGAGTGACACAGCCCGGACTAAGATTTATTACTGTGTCTGATGTTTCTGCAAAGCTGAACCCAGAGAGCATCTTTCTGATAATTGTGCCAGGAATGATAACCCACAATTTAACCCTTCTAACAGTGTCATCGCTGCCCCTATCTCTTGGTTTCCGATATGCTCATTCTCACTCCTATTTGCACACACAGACGGAGCTCAATGGGTCCCTAATTGCATACTTGACTTAATTAACATGCAATTAGTTTAATGAATAGTTTAACCTCATTATGTAGTTACTCATCTTTATGTGTGGTATAAGCTCGCTCAGTGCCCAGCTTTGGTCTGTTAGGAAGACAAACCGAATGTTCATTAACTGCTTCTGAGGATCTGCTGTGCTGCTTTCATTCCTGTTTCTTATGGAGGTGATGAAAGGAAAATGGAAAGGGAATAGGCAGAAAAATATGTAAATCCACTGTTCACTCTTTCTTCAGCCAATACAGATAGTTCTGTACAGCAATTTGTTTAGTGACTATTCGGAGCTAGAGTGACACTGAAAAAGGTGACTTATGACCTGCCCTTCTATTTATAATCATTGCAGTATCCACATAGCCATGTGATCAAAATTTGGGCACTTGGCAACTTGGCATGTGTTTAGGATGGTTGTTGTGACTCAGGGCCAGCCTGTGGGTCCGACAGCCGGGTCCGATGTATCGGAGGACTCAGATGTGGGGGAGGAGGGAAACGAACCGGCTGATGATGATTTGGAGGCTTTGCAGAGTCCTCAGCCGGGGACCTCTTCTCAGCTGTGTGAGCCCGAGAGTGCGGAGGATGATGACCCACAGCTGGCCCTGTTCAAGGACGCCCGACGCAGGAGGCAGACGAGCAGGGACAAACAAAGAAAGACTATGGGACTCCTCGGGAGGAGGCACAGGGAGACCACGCCCTGAGCTCTCTATAAAAGAAGTGTTTGGGGAGGGGCTGGTTGCTGAAAGCAACTTTTCCGCTTGAGAAGACAAGCTCTTGTGTTTTTGTTAACTGCGTAATTAAATCTTGGCAGAAGCCTTTTAGCCTTGGACGCTTTCCAGACTCTTCTCTTAATTAGGGGTTGCGAGAAGAGGGCTGGTTCAGAACAATGGTTGCAGCATCCCAGGATCACATGATTGCCATTTGCAACCTTCCCAGCCAGCTCCCAAGAAGCAAAGTCAACAGGGAAAGCTGGATTCACTTAATGACAACATGATTCACTTAACAATTGCAGTGGTTTACTTAACAACTGGGGAAAAGTTATGGTAAAACCGAGCACAAATCACTTAACAACTGCCTCGCTTAGCAATGGAAATTCTGATCCCCATTGTGGTCATAAATGAAGGACTATCTGTAAACATGACAACTTACCTCTCACAGGCCTCTTTATGACTAAGTGTCTGTATTAACCTGGGGAAGCAGCTTTTATATGTTTTTTTAAATCCTGACCATGCCATTGATTAATACATTTTATTGTTGGTAATGTTTTAAGGAAGTATGTAGCCCAATCAGAGAATGCAGGTTATCTGGTAGAATAAAAATATAATTAATATATACATTTAATTCAGAGGGAATAGGCCTCCATATGTACCATGCATGCCTACAAAGTTAAATACAATAGTATTTAGTATGGTTACAGCTCTTTTTATCCCAGAGCTGTAACTATATGAAATACTACTATATAGTGCAACATTAAAGTACAATACTAGGGGCAGCACAATGGTGAATAGAATCTGAAGGATGTGTGTATATAATGTATGCACTTTTTAATTGTGGTTTTTACTTGTGTGTTGTGTGCACTGTGGACAGCACTTAATTTCATTGTGGGATTAGAGACCCAACACATCCACTTCACGGTCTGTTTCTGTTGGTCTCTGCTGGGAGGAGGTTCCAAAGTATTTATAGCAGAACTACTAGATTCTGTAACAGTTTTGTTCCTTATGTTCCTTGTAAATTCGCAGGAATTTCCCACCCCACCCCCCGTGTATATGTATACATTTGAACTAGACTGTGATGTTTCTCTGTGTCATATATTTGTGTGTTTGTGGGTACAGGGAAGAGCAACAAAGATGATTGGGGGACTGGAGGCTAAAACATATAGGGAACGGTTGCTGGAATTGGGTATGTGTAGTTTAACGAAGAGAAGGGTGAGGGGTGACATGATAGCAGTGTTCCAATATCTCAGGGGCCGCCACAAAGAAGAGGGAGTCAAGCTATTCTCCAAAGCACCTGAAAGCCGGACAAGAAGCAACGGATGGAAACTAGTCAAGGAGAGAAGCAACCTAGAATTAAGGAGAAACTTCCTGACAGTTAGAACAATTAACCAGTGGAACATCCTGCCTCCAGAAGTGGTGAATGCTCCAACACTGGAAGCTTTTAAGAGGAGACTGGACAGCCATTTGCCTGAAATGGTATAGGGTTTCCTGCCTGAGCAGTGGGTTCGACTAGATGACCTCCAAGGTCCCTTCCAACTTACTTATTATTATTATAATATTATTATTATCTTTAATTTAAAATTTAGTATTTATTTCAAGATCTGCCCATCACCTGGTTCCAAAGTGCAGTTTGAACAATCCCCAAATTGCTCGTTTCGGGATGGATGGTGCTTACGGAGAGAAAGGTAGCATGATGGAGTACAGTGAAGTGGCATTTCCTGGGAAGGAGGGAGCAATTTCAGGAAGATGAGAGGGGGAGAAGAGGAAGCAGTCTGGAGCTGGAGTCAGAGGAGGAGAGTTGGGATAGCTACTCTCCAGAATCTTCCAGAGAATGTCCATTGGGGTGATAATAGTAAAGGTTTAGTCTGGCAAGATTCTGCCTATTTGTGTAAGCAAACAAAGAACTGAACTCTGAATGAATTGTTCTATATTTTTCTTGGGCTTGGCCTGGCATTTTCAGTTTGGTTTAATGCAATACACTTTATGCCTTAGTTAACAGGTCATGTCATGTCATGGAAGACAAAGTGATTTGGCTTTTTAGTTTTCCCTGTCATGAAATCATAAGCCGTAAGTGAAATCAATTAAGTGCTATGACATTTCTAAGGAAATATACATGGGCTTTTAAGAGGAGAGGCTGTCCGCAGCTAACCCTTAAGACAGCCCTTCTTTCCCAAACATGTTAATTATCATCATCTTGAGGTGTTTTGGCTACAGATAGCAGAATATATAGCCTAACATATTTTAAGGATACCAGTCGGGTATGAAATTAGCAGCAGTTCATATTATTATCAATTGTGGCAAGCTGTGCCAGGCTCATCTTTTTGTGAGAGAAATTACTGGTTAAATGACCCAGGATGGATGATCAAGATCTCTTTATAGAAATTAATTGTCAGATGATGACAAGCAGAGAGTATATAAAATTGTGTTAATTTGCTTAATGTTACTTAAAGTTATGAAGTGACCATTAGATAATATAGGGCTACTGAAGAATTGCTTGATGAGTGAGTGACCATATGAAGTGAAGGATCAAATCAGATAAATTTAGACTGCAAAGAGATAGAGAAAACTTTAACTCCTTACTGACATTGAATTGTCATCTTAATTTTTGTTGGCCACATATGGTAGTGTTAGTTAATAATACATATTATTAGGGAAGGGAAAGGGAAAGAAAGAGGACTGGGTAGAGAGCAGATTTTATTTTACTTTAGAGAATTTATTTTTCTTTTCTCTACTTTTTGAGTCTCTTCAGAACATAGCATAGATCCCTTGAAATTTGAAATAAACTTGGCCTGCAAGATAATGTTTGCCTTTGTCTTCCATTTAGTTACAAGTCAAGGGAAGGATGAAAAGAAATTCATGTCCAGGTTGTTCAATCATTTTTAGCCTTTGAGTTACAGTACATTTCAGTTTGTTCTTCTTTTGCTATCAATACTCTTACCACAAAGCTACTTGTAGAAGTTATCTTGTTACATGGTATGAGAATTCCTGTTATGTTAAGCAAAATCTAGATAAAAAGTTAATTCTCTCATTGGCTATGGTCCCCACTTCTGATCTGTGTGGGCTGACTTTGTATATGAAATATTGGGAATGAATCAGTTTTCATATAAGACAGTCTTTCTGAATCTGGTAGCCTTTCTTTATGCTTCCAGTTTAAAGGAAATAGATCCACTGAGTTTAGTAATAAACTCAGATGTCGCAATAGCATAGCTCTAGTAGTATGTATGTGTGTGTGTGTGTGTGTGTGTGTGTGTGTGTGTGTGTATGTAAAAAAAAATTATATATATATATATATATATATGGGAAATGTGCAAGAAACATGTAATAAAGAGCTGACATACCTAATTTAATAAGGTTTTATGGTAAATGTATATAGTGCATCTTAAGTTACAATTAATTCAACACAATATTGTTTTATATGTTTATTGGATGCCCCAGAAGCCATTTGGCAAGAATTGGATTTCAACTTCTGTATAACAGAACCTGGAAATGCAACATTATAGAAGCAAGGTGACTCTCGTGATTTGGGTTTCTTCTGTGAGTGCAACATTTTGCTTTAATATTTGTAATTTTGTCAATATTGTGTTGGGAAGAAGAAAATAACTGTATGAATATTTGGTTAAACTGCATTTCAAAAAGTTAAAATCTATTAAAAGTATGAAGAATTCTGGAATTATTGTGCATGGCTGGCACCTAAAAAGATTATTCTCTTTCACTGGAAAATGATTGAATACATGTGTTTATTCTGTGCAGTTCAGCTGGCTTTTTATGGCTATAATGGAAAGTCTCATCCTTATTAGTGGATGTGGTCAAGACATGCATTGTTTAAGATCTCAGGGTTTTTTTCCTTTCATATACAACTATTTCATTATATATTGTATGGAAGGGTGTTTTTTTTTTTTGTATGTTTTGTATTTGGTTAACATCTTGCTTTTTGTTTGTAAAATTTAAAAGATTAAAACAAAAAAACAGGACTTCCGGTGGCGACGCGACGCTGAAAGACAGCCGTTTTTGGGCTGCCCGCTCCGCAGCTGTGTTTTTCCATCGTAAACAGCGCCGATCAGCTGTTTAGATGGATTTGAAGCCCCCTCCTCGGGAGAAGAGGAGGGGGTGAGGCCCCAGGTAGGGGTTGAGCTCTCCGGGCCGCCTGAGCTGAGAGCTTGGGCGGCTGAAGGATGAGCCCCCCCCGAAGCCTGGGTTGCTCCGAGCTGCGCAGTGCCTCTGCTCTCGGATTTTTGGAGCAGAGCCAGGCGTTAGCAACCACCCCTGCCAAAAGGAAATACTTTTGATTATCAAGATGCAGGCAGAGCGGTACAGGAGGTCAAGGTGAAGTGGACTCTTTATTTTTACTCTCTAGCTCAATGGATTTTATAGCTTTAAAGTGAAAGTGCGTAATAAGTGAAAGTGGGGGAAGATGGCGGCTAAAACTTCTAAAGCTCTTCGGAATGCGGGGTCTTCCCTGGTGCAAGAGACCTCATTGCAAGCTTTGCTTCCTCCTGCATTGACGCTTAAGGATTTACAAGACGCTCTTGGAAAGCATGCACAATTGATGTCTGATATGATGGATGAAAAGTTGAAAAAGCTGGAGGAGAAAATGGAGGAGAAAATGGAGAAATTGGAGAAGAAGATGGAAGAGAAGCTGAGAGCAATGAGGGTGGACATCTTGTCTATGGTTGAATCCGTAGCTGAATGTGTGCTACAGCTGGATATAAAAGTGGAGGACCTCAGTCAAAAGAACTCTATATTAGAAGCAAAGGTATTAGAAAATGAAAATATAAGGGATAAAATGGACGAAGAATTGAGCCTTGTTCAGTATAATCAGATGCAGTATGCTATTAGAATTAGGGGTTTAAAGGAGAATGGTAAAGAAGATTTAAAGCAGCTGATTTCTGAGGCTCTGGAAGGGGTACTGGGCCAGTCAGCATCTGAAATTGAGGGAAATATGGACAAAGTTTTTCGTGTAAATTCATGGATTGCAAGACAGAGGAAGTTACCCAGAGATGTGGTGGTCTATTTTACAAAGAGAGTAATTAGAGATGAAGTCATTCAAGCTGCTTATGATACTAATTTGGTAGTGGCTGAGCAAGAAGTTTTGGTTTTAAAAGAGATCCCTCCAAAGATCCTAAGGAGAAGGAAAGATTTTGCATTTCTAGTACAGGAACTTAAGAAACGTGATATTAAGTTTAGATGGGAGATTCCAGTTGGATTGGTGGCGACGCACGAAGGTAAAAGACATCGTTTGGTTACTGTGGCTCAGGCACGTGATTTTTATAGTAATGTGTTAAAAGCAACCCCCCTATCATTTTTGGAAGCTGCAAAAGGATACGGTGTGGGAAAGCTTCAAGATGTTGCAGATAGACAGACAGAGGACAATGGTGTTGGAGGGGATCAAGTCACAGTCTCATCGGTTGCTGCAGGAGGCCAGAAGATGACGCGTGCCGCCCTAAGAAGAGCGAGACGAGAGCAAGAGCAAGACCAGCAGAAAGTTATGGAATCTTCAAAGTGTGCTTACAGTGAAGATATGGGAGGAGAGCGGTCTAAAGAAGTTTTGGGGGTCAGAGGTGCTCCAAAGGTTTTGGGGCGTTAAGATTGCTGATTAAATTTTTAGATTAGAATGTCAATGGAGTAAAATTATTATAGAGGAGAAAGAAAGTTTTTTTTTTAATATTTTACACAAAAAGATTGATGTTATTTGCTTGCTAGAAAAGTATATTAGGGTTATGGACTTAAAGTATGTGTTGAACTAAGAATGGGTATGTAAGCTCCTAATTAACAACAAGTTGTCTTAGAGATTGCCTAAATCTTTTTTTATATACTCTTTTTATTTGAACTTTTATTTGAACTTAAGGATGATTTGGAACTGCGAGACATTTGGCGTGATACATGCAAGAACTATTTTTGATCATCGTTTAGTTTGGTCGGAGATTATTAAGATTAACAGAGATAGGCGCTTTTGGCGCGTAACTGAGAATTTGTTTGGAAATTAGAGAAAGGTGGGAGAATGCAAATAGCAGGTGAAAGTTTTTTTTTCTTTTCTTTTTTTTTTGAAATTAATATGAATAAGGACTGGGATTAAGAAAATTTATTTTGAATAAAGCTCCTTTTCTGTTTTCCTCTTTTTCTTTTCTACTTTATTTGTAATATTAATATTGTTTGTACTCATTTTATATGAGCTAGAGAGAGATAGAATTTATAGTTTATTGTTGATAACATAGGGGTGTTTATGTTTGTTTTTCGATTTTATGCCCTGTATTTAGCTCTGGGAAGTCGGGGGGGGGAGGAGGGAGTGGGGGAGAGGGATAGGGAGGGTTGGATAGGGGTGGGGGAGGGGGGGGATTAAAGTCAAAATGTATTGTAAAACTTTTTAAATAAAAAACAAAAAAAAAAACAGATCTGAAAATAGTTCCATAGCATAGCTACAGTCCAATGGTATGTATGAATTATGAATATAGTCTTCTTGGACAGATATAGATTGTCACCAGTGGCATACAGCAACTATAAAGAGCCCTGAGATATATGTTCAGATGTATATTCCGAAGCCCCCAGGTCTATATGTGGAGTACAGATAGTCATCGAGTTACGACCACAGTTGAGCCCAAAATTTATATTGCTAAGTGAAACATTTGTTAAGTGAGTTTTGTCCCATTATATGACTTTTTCTTGCCACAGTTGTTAAGTGAATCTGGCTTCCCCATTGACTTTGCTTGTCAGAAGTTCACAAAAGCTGATCACATGACCCCAGGACTCTGCAACCATCATAAATATGAATCACTTGACAAGCATCTGAATTTCGATCACATGACCCTGCAACAGTCATAAGTGTGAAAAACGGTCATAAGTCACTTTTTTCAGTCCCATTGTAACTTTGAACAGTCACTAAATGAACTGTTGAAAGTCGAGGACAACCCATAGTCCCTGAAAGCTCTAACATGTTCTCAGAGACCCAACAACAGTGGCTACTAAATTGTATTTTTTTTAACATAGCTGAAGGTGGAAGCCATTAATATCTGCAGAGTTGTCATCCACACTATATTTAATTGATTAAATGTAAATGAGATTATATTTGAATGAATGAATGAATGAATGAATGAACCTTTACTGTCAAAGTACAACCATGTATACATTGAGATTGGCTGAGCCTCCCTTCATGCCCCCCCACAACTCACAATGACAACAAACCCACCATCTTGTTATATTAAATATATTATATTATTATATTATATTATTATATTATATTATATTATATTATATTATTATATTATATTATATTATATTATATTATATTATATTATATTATATTATATTATATTATATTATATTATATTATATTATATATTATATTATATTATATTATATTATATTATATTATATTATATTATATTATATTATATTATATTATATTATTATATTATATTATATTATATTATATTATATTATATTATATTATATTATATTATATTATATTATTATATTATATTATATTATATTATATTATTATATTAATTATATTATATTCATCTTGAATATTAAAAAGCAAGAGAAAAATCAAAGTGGATCATCTTTCTGTGATGATGATTGAGTTTTTAAAAATGGGGGGAAAAGAATATAAGCCATTGTTTCATCTAAGGAAGCTTTCATTTTGAAATATCTTTGGAACAGGTTGAAGAATGCTATAAGCTTCAAATACATGGTCATTTTCTGGAAGGTGGTAAATAAGAAGATTTATAGAAAGAGCAGAGTCCTGAATCCTCAGATATTCAAATTTTTCAGCCACATTTCATGAACTTAGTTTACATAATTTATTCAACCCTGTATTGTTTCCAGTTGGATATGATCCTTGGCCTCCTGTTTCACACAAGAAGGGAAAGTGGTGGTTTCCCAGCCAAGTGTTTCAAGATTTGCGCATCTCATTACAACATTGCTAAATGGAATGAAGACCTTTTATGTCACAAAGTGGAGGTTTGGATTATATTTAAAAAGTATTTTGAAAGAACAACAAATTGGTTTCAGAGCTGGTACTCAACATCAGACCATTTGTTCATACTAATTCACCTGTTTGATACAGGCTCGGGTGACAAGATGGTTGATCAATTTTTACAGCAAGCACAACACTCTTGACACTTTTGTTAGATCAGCATTCAGTTGATCTGACAAAAGTAGACCCTGCACTTGCAGGGAAAATGCTAGGAAGAAAAAAAATAAAGCAAATTATAGCAAAACTTTGTGTTGCATTGTTAATTTTCATGGTGCAGTTGATGCCATTGCCAGCAATAAGACTGAACTAGCTCCCAATTCTAGTATTAGTTTTAATGAAACAGTTATATGCATATTCTAATACAAAAAAGAAGTTTTCATATTATTATCTGTTTGACAATATTCCATTTGTGTTTAGTTGTAAATATGATTGTGCCTTTCCAACTCTGCAGTTTATTTGTAAATGATATTACTGTATTTCTCCTGTCAAAATAAGTGATAGAAGACTTGTTTTATTACATTGTGCTGATGATACAATTTTCATGTCTTATATCCAGATTTGTTTGCATAGATTATTAGGTCTTGCTCATTATTGTCATGGAAACTCACCAGAGATTAATTATTGCAAAAAATATATCAAAAGTTGTGGTCTGTAGTCAAGATGTTCCCATGCTTAAACTGTAATACATCATTACCTAGGTTTATTATTTTTGCCATCTGGAAATCTGCTTGTTCATTATGAGACCCTAAAGCTAAAAGTTAATCAATATAAATTACATTTAACTACATGAAAGGAAGTTATCAGATCTACCCAATCCTTCATTTAATAAGAACGAAGTTGATTCCATTTATTTTATTTTATATGGCTAATATTCAGTTCCAATCAAGTCTGACAGTGAGTGATTTCCAGACCTCCAAAACACTGATTTTAAAATATAACAGTAGATATTTATAATATTTATTTCAAAATAAACAATGTATTACATTGGAATTTTATTATAATAAAATGACAGTGTAATAAATAACATTCCATGCACCAAAGAACAACTGTAAGACCATTCTCCTTGGAATGAAATCTTCATCCCTCAAAGACCTGCAGAAATTGCTGCAGTGGCTCAGTGGCTTGATGACATTGGAGATGACCTTTGCTGCAGCAGTTCAAATTCTAGCACTTTGTGGTGGGGTGAGCCCCCATCAGTTGCCTCAGCTTCTGCCCACCTAGCAATTTGAAATTATGTTATATGCAAGTACTGTAGATAAAAAACTGATACCACTTCAGTGGGAAGATGAGCTGGCACTTCATGAAGATAGTCAGAAACCTGGAGAAGCTGGACCTTCCCAGATGTGATGCCTACTTGCAAAGCAACGTTGGTGAAGGGAAAAAGCCAAGAATGCTGCTGCAGTGTGCCATTTGACTTTTTCTGGTGTAGAGCTATACGCCCCGTGTGGTGCACCTTGGAAAGCACAGGAGTGTGAACAAAACAAGCTAGTCAAACTGCTATTCTTTATTAGCATTATAGTCTTTCTGGCTATTGTAAAATCACCATACGCTAAATAAATAAATAAACAAATAAATAATAAAAACTTCCAAGAAAACCTAACATGGACCGATGCCAGAGGAACATTAATAACAATGATTCAGAGAAGAGGAACAGCAACAGAGGTGTCCTGATCCTGGGATACCTGCAGATGACATTCTTTACGAGACGGACCAAGGGAGAGTGTCCCCTACTAAAACTCACTGGTCAGACAAAGATCGTGGAGAGAAGGAGGTCCTGCAGATATCCAGGTCCAGAGCTATGAAAGGCTGTGAAGGCAACAAATAACTCCTTGAATTATACCCAGAAATATCTTGAGTAACAAGTATCTTGTTTTTACAAATTACACATTTGCACTGTAAACAGGAATATCATCTGCTTTGAATTTCTAGTATCTCATATGCAGTGGTGGGATTCAAATATGTGAACAACTGGTTCTCTGTGTGGATGCCACTTCCGGAAGTTCATTCCGAGCCTGGGCAACAAAAAAATAGCTACCAGTTCTGCGTAACTGGTGCGAACCGGTTGAATCCCACCACATATGCCTGGAACTATGAAAGATCATTCCTAAAACAGGTCCATTTCCCCAAATTCAATTCTGTCATAATTCCACTAATTGTTACCTTACACTCAGGTAATATCTCCTTTTGTGTCATTCTATTGCTCCGTACTTTTAATAATGTTTTTTTCCTCTTCTTGCTTTACAATGAGTATTGTGTGTTTTAAGCCTCAGTGAAATAGAAATTATGCTTAAATATGTTTATTAATCCACACTTGACTATTCTCTAGACAAAAGATAATTTCATATTAACTGGGTAGCTAGTTTTCTCAGCTTATATCTTGATCAGCTTTAAAAAAACAAAACACTGTTTAGCAATTCATGAAATAGCTGGTCTTTATTCATCCAGTACTTATATTTAAGTATCTGCATGTTGCTTTTCCTTTAAGGAAAAAAGTGCAAGGCATCTAATAATCATTAAAGTTTAACAAGAAAAAAAGAGAAAATTTAGAATCTTATAGCAAGATAAAAATTAGAAGTAATGAATCAACGTGCCAAGAAAATTGCTGACAGGAAGAAATCAATAAGAATTACCACTAAAGCACTACATGGTTAAAAATGTACAGCAAATGCTGGAGCCACCTTCTGAATAAGTAAATCACACCAGAAGTTGCCATGTCTCTGTCATGGATGACAAAACTCTAGTCTGTATTGTCTTTAATTCTTACCAGTATTCACAGTGGAAGAGAAGTCCTTGAAGGATTTAAATAGTCCCATGGGCTCCTCTAGAAATGACCCTTCGGGTATCAAAAACCTGGCTTTGTTAAGAGTTTGAAAGGGCAATACTAGTATTTCACACTAGGTGCCAAAGAAACTGATGTAAAATTAATGTGGTGTGCTCTAAGTGGCACCTACTTGCAAATCTCTGACACAGTTATGTGTTACAACAACAGCAGTTTATTATCTGATTAATTTTATGAGCACATCGAAGAAAATAAAATGAAGGTAAAATACAAAAATCTAACTCCAGGGTAAAATAGATAAAATACAACAGTAAGATAAACGTGCGTGATGAATACAAAAAATCAGCATTCAGATAAATACATCAGATACCCTGATCTGTTTGATATAGCCAGTTCTTAATTGAACTGCTTTGTCCATAAATGTATTAGCTCTGCTCACAATGTATACATTGCAGCCCAGGACAAAAAAGGTCTGTATCTCAGAAGACTGTTCTTTCAAGCAGGAATGTTAAGTGTCTAAGGCTACAAGGGGCATAGAGATGACAATCAAGTAAAACATAAACACTATCTTCGATGACAGAGGAACTGCATTTGTGTACATATCCTGTCATCATTCAGCAGGTGACAGAAGTGCCCTTACTTGGCATTGGAATCTAACAACTCAAATCTTCCTCTAGAATAGGCCCTTCTTAAGAATTGCATCAAACTTATTGACAGTTATTTTTCAAATTGGAAAATGGTCTTGTTCTTAGCCAGTCAATTCAAAGATTTATCATTTGCCAATAACTCCATGCCTGTTTTGGCACTGATATCTAGGATACTGTTTAAAAATTTCCTTTGCCTCATTGGCAATGGAGGATAAATATTGGGTGGGAAACTGTCACTGTGAAATAACTTTGGTAAATCTTACCCAGGAGGTGGGCTGAACTTATCTGTTCAGCTAAACTTATTTTGGGTAACCATATAGGATTCCCTGAATGGATCCAACAGATGGAAACTTTAATTATTCAATGGCTGTGAATGGAGTGGATACTTATTTCTGTTCTGACTGCCGGGGCTGATATGTTCTTATACTGTTTCCAGTACTTTTCTTAAAAACTGGGTCTGGACTTGTTCAAGTGAGGTAGAATTTGTAGGGCCCCACAACTCTCTACCCTAGATCAGCATCAGGATTAATTTTGCCCTAAATATTCAACTGTGGTAGATCTACTTCATATATTGCATTATCCATAATAGCCATCAGTGAGATAATTGTGGTTTTAAATGCATTTTAATATTTTAGATAGCTATGTGGAAAGTAATTCTGCCAATCCTTTTAAGAAGAGTAGGGGGACCATCAGACATACCAAGAGAGAATGGCAGAATTTTCTGTTATATTCATAGTCCTTGCCGTTGCCTCCCTGCTGGTTTCAATGTTGGGAAGGGTACTAGGCTACCTATCTCTGTCTGTGGAAACTCACTTCTGTGAGCTTTCTTTCTCTCTGTGGGAATCCTTGCCAAGAGAGTAATGGACATCAAAGATCCTTACAAAAAATCTTCAGTGAAATGCCACTGGAAAGTGAAGGAAAAAAGCTAGCTCTGTTTCCTCCAGGCTACATTTGTTGTTATTATTGTTGTTTTTGAGTCAGCAAGGTTAACCAGAAAAACAGAGTGGAAAGTGAGATTATTGGGAACAGCTGCAGACAGATTTTCAAAGCTTTCTCCAACACTTCACAGAATAACAAACCTTAATGACACTATGCAGGGTGCTACCTTGTTGGCCCCAAAATGACATTGTATTGAATGAGGAATTACATACACAGAAACTGAACGAGGGACTTCTGGGGTGTGTGTGGTTTTTTTTACGTATTATTTTCTCTCCCTCTTCATCCCATGACTAGTAAATAAATAATCATCACAATGCAGTCCTGGATCAATTCAGAACCTGGACATAAAAAGCCAATATTACACATTGTGAAAAGTATTCTTCTATGGTGTAACAATGTTGCCTGTGATTCAGAAAATAATGTAAAGTCAAGATTAGTTCTCCATTAATTTATCATTTTTCATCTGTCTAAATTTGTAACCATCACATCTGGTGGCACTGGGTTCCACTGTTAATTACCAATCCTATTAATGCTACCTATTTGTGAACTTCCTGAATGCACCCAACTGGCCATTGTGTGAATAGAACGTTGGACTTTATGGGCAGTTAATCTAGCTAACAGGATTTAGCATTTAAATTGATGCTAAATCTCTGGTCCTGAATTTTACGCCACCAGTATGCAGAACACAGAGAAAAAGTTAATTTTTCCCTAAAAGTAAAGTCTCTCTTGATTTGTGCTCAGCTCGATGCTATATAAATATATTCATGTTATTTTTGTTACATTATGGGTTATAAAGAGGTTCTTGTGATTGTGACTGATTGTTTTTATCTAGAGACTCTGGACTTACAGAACCAAATACTGCTAGTAAACATATATTCATTTTCTGAACTGAAAGCTTGAAGTCCTTCACTTTCACATGTATTCACAAACACACCCCTCCCAAAATAAGGGATATAGTAGTTGACTAGACTGAGTTTAAATTCCAGAAACATCTAGACCAAGGGGTGTCAAACTGCCGGCCCACAGGCCAGACGCATCACACGGAAACCATGCCCACCCCATTGCTGGCAATGGCAAAACTGTCCCGATACATTGTGCGACATCATGTGACATCACGAGTTTGACATGTCTGATCTAAACTGGAAATCCATTATGCTCAGCATTTCATCTCATGTGACAGCTCCAAAATACTACTTCCACATTTTTTAGGGGTTTTTTATCCCATTATTTTTTAAAAAACAACTTAAGGTGGCAAACACACCCAACACTTTCATCCTCCTATTTGCCTCATAGCAACAAACCTATGAGGTAAGTTAGGCTGAGAGAGACTGATTGGCCCAAAGTCACCCAGCTGGCTTTCATGCCTAAGGGGGAATTAGAACTCATGGTCTTCTTATTTCTAGCCTGGTGCTTTAACCACTAGACAAAGCTGCCTTTTTATTTTATAATTTACTTCTAATTTAGCAAGTCCCAGGCTGCTACAATTCTACCTGATTCATTAGTTCGCTGCTTCGTGTATTTCACCTAGGAGCCAGTTTTTTAAAAAAAAACAACCAAGTGTTATTGGTTTTTCAGTTAAAATCTACATATTTAGAAAGCATCATGATGACTGGGTAATCAGAGATTCAGTAACAGAGTTTTCAGTACATAATTCAGGTTACATTATCAAAAACATCCTTCTCAATTTCCCTTAACATTTCATACTACCAATTTAAACTGATAAATTTCTAGAAATAGCATGGTCAGTTGAAAAATTTGTCAATTCAATTTCATTGAGATATATCTATGTCCTGTTATTAAAGTTTACCTAATTTTAATTTTAATTATATTATTCAAATTAAGCCTTTAACATCCCAAATAATATTCACAACCCAAATTTCCCTTATTTCATTACAGCAAAAACTATAGCATCTAACATGTACACAGTGGCTGAGTAGCTATGTTCTACCTAATAAACATTGTCTGTTTCACATCCTAATACATCACACGTCACTGACAGGACCACAGCCTATGTTTATCAATCTACAACTATTTATACACAATCAGATTCTGTTTTAAATTTTAGCTAATTCTTAATTCTTAAATAGAATAATCAAACATCTTTTAACATCAAACGTGGGATCTATAAACCAAATTTCCATTATGTCAGTGCACAAATTATGTCTAGAATAAGCCTAATAGATACATAAACACATTCTAATTCTATCTTATAAACATTTTCTATTTTAGATCCTGATAGGTCACTGATTACTAAAAGGATAACCTTTAATAGTTCTCTGAGAACTCATTTTTTAAATCTAACTCTTCCTCTTTTTTTGCCAATCAGGTTTCCAGACCAAGGCCTTTGAATTGCCAGATAGGTCTCCCTTCGCTCCAATACATATTATTTGAATCAAGGGAGGCCATCTAGCCATCAGTGGTCCACAAAAACCAAACCATTTGTAATCATTATGTTGTTGCCCTGTTAGTTCTAGTCTCTGTATTTGCTCAAAAAACTTTATCTTCAGTTCGGTCTGGATTCCTCTTCCATCTGGGTTCATCTGCTTTAAATAGAGAGTCTTATCCAATTTTGTAATTAATGCTTGGCTATCCAGGCCAATGAGGTGGTCACTGACCTCGAGCCAGACATCCTAGAATGTGAAGTGATGTGGGCCTTAGAAAAGCTGAGCAACAACAAAGCTAGTGGAGGTGACAGCTGAGCTATTCAAAATCTTAAAAGATGATGCAGTAAAAGTGCTACACTCAATTTGCCAGCAAATTTGGAAAACTCAACAGTGGCCGCAGGATTGGAAAAGATCAGTTTACATTCCAATTCCAAAGAAAGGCAGTGCCAAAGAATGTTCAAACTATCACACCATTGCACTCATTTCTCATGCTAGTAAAGTTATGCTTAAAATTCTACAAGCTAGACTCCAGCAGTATGTGGATCAAGAACTACCAGAAGTACAGGCAGGATTTCGAAGAGGCAGAGGAACTAGAGATCAAATTGCTAACATACGCTGGATCATGGAGAAAGCTAGAGAGTTCCAGAAAAACATCTACTTCTGCTTCATTGACTATGCTAAAGCCTTTGATTGTGTGGATCATAACAAACTGTGGCAAGTCCTTAAAGAGATGGGCATACCAGACCATCTTATTTGTCTCTTGAGAAACCTATATGTGGGCCAAGAAGCAACAGTGAGAACTGGACACAGAACCACTGATTGGTTCAAAATTGGGAAAGGAGTCCGGCAAGGCTGTATAGTGTTGCCTTGCCTATTTAACTTATATGCAGAGCACATCATGAGAAAGGCAGGGCTAGAGGAATCAAAAGTTGGAATTAAGATTGCCGGAAGAAACATCAACAACCTAAGATATGCAGATGATACCACTCTAATGGCAGAAAGTGAAGAGGAACTAAAGAGCCTCTTGTTGCGAGTGAAGAAGGAGAGTGCAAAACTTGGGTTGAAACTAAACATTAAGAAAACCAACATCATGGCATCTGGCCCTCTCAATTCCTGGCAAATAGATGGGGAAGAAATGGAGGTAGTGACAGATTTTATTTTCCTGGGCTCCAAGATCACTGCAGATGGGGACTGTAGCCAAGAAATTAAAAGACGCTTGCTCCTTGGGAGGAAAGCCATGGCAAATCTAGACAGCACACTAAAAAGCAGAGACATCACCCTGTCAACAAAAGTGCGTATAGTCAAGGCTATGGTCTTCCCAGTTGCAACGTATGGCAGTGAAAGCTGGAGCATAAGAAAGGCTGAGCGCCAAAGAATTGAAGCCTTTGAACTATGGTGCTGGAGAAGACTCCTGCGAGTCCCTTGGACTGCAAGGCGATCAAACCGGTCAGTCCTAGAGGAGATCAACCCTGACTGCTCTTTAGAAGACCAGATCCTGAAGCTAAAACTCAAATACTTTGGCCACCTAATGAGAAGGAAGGACTCACTGGAGAAGAGCCTAATGCTGGGAAAGATTAACGGCAATAGAAGAAGGGGACGACAGAGAATGAGGTGGCTGGATGGAGTCACTGAAGCAGTAGGCGTGAGCTTAAAAGGACTCCAGAAGATGGTAGAGGACAGGAAGGCCTGGAGGAACATTGTCCATAGGGTCGCGATGGGTCGGACATGACTTCGCAACTAACAACAACATCCAGGCTTTCAGGAAACTGTCTTTGTTGATCTTCCACGTCCTCTATGTTAGCATCACTATCTTGCACATTAAGTTTTCCCATAGTATGTTGTTGGTCCTTAAGGTTATTTGCCATAGTGATAGTTCCTTGTACTTTTAAAGTTGTCGGTTCTTTGGATAGTTGTTGCTTATAATCCTGTCTCAATTAGTAATATCTTCCAATTTTGTTATATTCTAAAGTGTAAATTCTTTAGTTGCAGTCTGGGTTTCAGTTTATGACTTAAGGTTGGCATGTAAATTATTAAATCTGGAGATAGACATCTCAGTGACTCTGTAGATTGTTTCAAGTATAAGGTTATAGTCAAGCGAGGTTTGTGGCTGATCCTTCTCCATTTTGTAATAATTATAAATAGTCCTTGGTGGAGGCTATTTTTCAAACAAAAATCAGTAAGAGTCCACCTCCACAAGTCTAAGCCAAATTCATCTCCAGCTGTTTCAGGTTTTTATCTTAATTCCAAGGTCAGTCCAAAATGTAAGCAAGCTTGTTTGCCAATAGTATTCACTAGATATCACCAGAATACTTCAGAACCTTTTCAGACAGTATCTTTCTTATTTATTTATTTATTTATTTATTTATTTATTTATTTATTTATTTATTTATTTATTTATTTATTTATTTCCCCTTTTTAGACTAATAAGTAGAATAGTCCATTTCTGTAAATATAGGAACTTTGGGCCAAAAGTAGAAAGGCAGTAAGTCCAATAAATCAGTATAATTCAATACAAGGCTTTTTCTTTTCTCTCCCAATGTAGACAAAGGCTGCTCTTGAGGAGAGTGAGGGGAAAAATCCCTTCCCTCTCTCCTCACAGGGGGAAGCAAATTTGAGAACCTTTGGGCAGGGAAAGTAGACAATTAGGAAAACAAGAAGGCAATTCTCACCCAGTTTTCAAGTGCTTTCAAGTGCTTTGTTGTGCTTTTGGCTTCGGCAGGAAACGGCTAGATGAGGGGCCATGGGAGTGGCCGATCCTTTCTTCTTTGGTTCAGAGAGTAGCTCCAATCCAACAAGAGGGCCGCCACCCTTCTACCGCTGACTAGAAAGACCTCTCCCCCGCTCATCGCCCCTCCAGGGTGACTTTTGACCCCTTTACAGCCCCTCCCCCCGATGAAGAAATCCAGGCAACATGAGGAGCTATTCCCTCGTGCATCTGGGAGCACTGAAATTCCAGAACCAGAAGCCAGGAACCACCTTTTGAGGAGAGATCCATCTGTTATTACATTTTTTAGGTTTTCATGCTGGGATTTCCCTACATATAACATAAATTAGAATCCTACAGAACAATCCTTTTTCCTTGTTTTAAATGCATCTCTTGTGCACTTGTTCATATTTTTGCACATAAACATGGCAAGGTACTTCATAGACATAGGAATCAACAATAGTGCAACAGTATAAATGAAACAACATCATAACCCTGGTGACTTGTCACTACATAAGTCTTCTTTAGAGATTTTTTCCCCCACTATCACTGTAATGTATTGGGTTTTTGTCTTACTAAAGAGTATCATGTGGGGTTAATTGCTGGAAGGTTGTTTAAGCAGGGAAGCTGGCTAACAGCTCCCAGCTCCTCAGACAACCCGTCTCCAGCGCCGCCATTGGCTGCTTCTAGGGTGGCAATAGTTTGCTTTAAACCTATTGGCCGCCACCTAGAGGCCAGGGTATAAATAGCTCCACTGAACTCACTCACCTCGTCTCATCAATCAAGCAATAAACCCAGTATATAACAATCACAAAATATAATCTATAAATACTACCCAGGTTCAATGCATTTGAGTCCTTTAAGGTCAGCCAGTGCTGCCACCTGCTGTGAATGTTTCTATTTTATACAGTAAATTTTATACCCCTGTCTCCCACACTCACATCCTATCTCTCTCTCTGCACATTTGCCAGCTGAACAGCTCTATTGGCATTTGGTTCTTCACAGTCCTAGTCCCATCACACTGATTTTCTTATTCAATTATTCAAGGGAAGTGATCATGGGGAGACATTTTTAGGAAGCTATGTCAGCTATGGAGGCTACAAAAGCAGGCAGAGACAAGTGACAGACAAGAAGAAATAGATCCATCAGCTGTGGCACTTTGCAACAGTTAAGCAAGCTCATCAAAATGCTGCTCTGAAATTTGGCATCTTGACACAGAAGAAGAGATTCAGTAGCTAGTATGGCAGAGAGAAAAACTTTCAGGAGACTGGCAGGAAAATGTGGGTAAGGCATTTGAAGGTGTTAAGTGCCTCTTTCAAAACACATTCTCTATCACTGTTGCTATTTAATGTTAGGTGATGTTTTAAGCTTTGCCATGTTTTTTTTTAATGAAAACATGTCTCCTTAAAGATTCTTGTGCTGTAAGCAAGATCAGCTCTACCCTTCAGCAGAGCCACATCTAGGATTAGGATCAGACATCTCGTTGCTACTTCTGTTTCCAGATGTATTAAAAGTTTCAGCTGCTGGACAAATCTGACTTGGAAAGAAGACTTGGGCTAAGGTGTACAGGAATCCTTTATTCAGAGAAAGCACAATGCACAGAGCCAAATAGTCTTTTGTCTGCTTGGAAAAATCTGATATTTTCTGGAAGGGATAGCTAATATTGGAGAGGGATACTTTATATGCACACATAAAATAAATAAATAAATCACGGAGCTAAGGGTGAGCCTTTTTCATCCATCTTGCTTTTACTTTACTTGCTCTTCAATTTTTTTCCTACTACCTAAAAAGTATTGGCAGATGAGTAAGAGAGATACAGTACAGGTAGGCATAAAAGGCTACACCATTCTACTGCCCACGCTAAACTTTTAAGTATTTCATTCAAAAACTATCCATGTTTTACCTATTTTGATATGGGAATAGTGCCTTCAAATCAGTATTGATTCTTGATGATTGCTTGGACTAATCCCTACAATCCCTATAAAGCCCTAAATGGCGAGGGTCCGGGATATTTGAGGGAACACCTGCTGCCAGCATCAAGCTCCCTTCGTCCAGTGCGCTCCCACAGGGAGGGTCTTCTCAGGGTGCCGCCGGTTAAAGATTGCCGGCGGGTAACACCCAGCGGTAGGGCCTTCTCAGTGGGTGCACCTGCCCTGTGGAACCAGCTGCTTGCGGAGCTTAGGACTGCCCCCAACCTCCGTTCATTCCGCCGGGACCTGAAGACCTGGCTCTTCGAGCTCTCTGGCCCAGGCTGAGAATTTTTTAATTTTAATTTTAACTGGGTTTTTATTTTTCTCAGGGTTTTATTTAATCTTTTTAAATTTGTTTTAACGTTTGTATTGCCTTTCTTTTAAATGCCCTGTAAACCGCCCTGAGTCCTTCGGGAAAGGGCGGTATATAAATCTAAATAAATAAATAAATAAATAAATAAATAAATAAATAAATAAATAAATAAATAAATAAATAAATAAATAAATAAGAGTTCAGAGATGGCTTGCAATTGCCTTCTGCATAGGACTGAGAAAGAATGATTGGCCCAAAGTTATCCATTCTTCTGTTGAAAGTCAGCACCCATCACCACCATTAGAATACCAAAAGGGCACACTCAAGCTCAGGTCAAAGTATATCGCACAGGAACAGGAATAACCTCAAATACAAAGCCCAAAGAAGGTACAAAAGCTCACCCACTCCTAACTCCATTTTGTCAACTGTCCCAGAACTGTTCTGCTCTTCAACAAACAAACTGTCTTTCCAAATAGCCTCCATTTTTATTTCCAGTGTCTTAGCCTCCAGTTTGTTTACTCCCAGCTTGGCACTGGACCTGAAGATTTTTCTTTCAACAGTGCCTAAGGCAGGATTAGAACTCACAATGGTTCAGTGTCTAGCCTGAAACACGGAATGAGGAAGTTGGTAAAGCTATTAGTTCTGTTCCATGTAAATGCAGATCACTTTAGTTTGATTCAAAAGTTACAAAGATTAAATCCCTGAATAATTCCTAAGGCGTAGTTGATATTTTGTTGATAATGAGAAATTATTTGTCAGTTTAGCCAAATAAATAGTAATGGAGAAGCAACCAAACTAATTTTTCCAACAACATCAGTTTCCAAAACAGCAAACTGTCTTGGAAAATCTCTTCTTAGCAGTTAAAGGACTTTCTCTCTAGATGTAAGGAAAAATGTGAGCCAAAGGTGCAACTAATGTGTGATAAAAGGCAGTTTCTGGCAAAGAAGCCCCTAAGTTTCTCTGAAGACATCCAGGTAGAACATGTGAAAGTGACTCATTCTCCTTCCACAGATAGGGACCCTACTGTGACAGAGAGAGAGGAAAGATGGTGACTTGCAGCAGCAGAAGAGAGAACCACAGCAGTAGAGAAATGTCCTGTGTCTGCTTTACACAGTACCATCTGCTCCTCTCTAATCATCCACAGCTTGTTTATTTCCCTTGGCCAATTAAAGATGAAACAAAACAGAACCTCTCTCTCTCTCTTTCTCTCCCTCCCTCCCTCCACCTTATTTCTGAAAACTGAATCAAATGCAATCATAATGTACAAAACATACTGCTCCTCATTTTCTCCCCCCCCCACTACATACTTGGCTTTATGAAAAGGAATCCATGCGCACACCAGAAATGTTACTTTTGCCTAGAAGACTTTGCCAGGCATAGCAAAGCAACAAGTGTGTGTGTGTGTGGTGGGGGGAATAAAGCATGGAAGTTTTTCACCGTATTTCTCTTAAAAATTTCATGAGACAAGAAGGAATTTGCAGTGGGCCAGATCAGATCATGCTTAGCCAGGCTTATCCTTATTGCTTAGAATTAGCATTTAGGAGTCCTTCATTATATGGTTTTGCAAATACGTTTACATAATAATCTGATGTGGAGTAAATAGTAAAGCACATTGATTTGTGCTTAGGTTGTAAGCCGCCCTGAGTCTTCAGAGAAGGGCGGGATATAAATGGGATTAAAAAATAAATAAAAAATACAGCTCTCTGTAAAATGTCTTTGCCCTTTTTGACACTTTCCAAATGAGCTGAGAGTGTACTTTGTACAGACCTGTCCAAGAGCACGGCTTTCCCATTTCCTTTTACTTTTCTCACTTAAGGGTACTTTGCTGGGTAAGCAAAGCAGAAGTAAATATTGTGTTAGGTATAGCACAGATATGTATGTGTACAATATCAAGTTTTGATGTCAGAAGCAGACCAAGATAAAATCAACATAAAACAATCCCATTAATATATGGAAATAAATGCATTCTAAAAATTTATTGTAATTTGTGTTTGAGCAAATTCAAAGCCTGCAACCTTATACGTAAGTCAAATCCCGTTTATTTATAATACTTCCATTTTCATCTTGCTTTGGCTTACCTCTGTTTACCTGAAGTCAGTTTCTCAGAAGAAATCATGCTTTCTTATTTCATCATTTAAATTAAGAAATCTACATTAAGCATGTATAGCAAGTGTAAGTGTATGAAGACAACACAATCCAGAATTCAACCCTACTGAGTAGACACATAGCAACTGATTTCTGGTAGTAATTAAAGAAGAGGAATATGTGAAAGTTCTGATCTGGTTATGAACTGGGTGGAAAGACCTCTTAAAGCGATTGTCTTTAAAAGGTTAGGGTTTTAAATCTATATTAGGCAGAAAAATATTGTGAGCCATTTATAGGCTCTCTGTCGCCTTTCATGAATCCAGTGTCTTCCTTGCAAGGATTATAGTTTCCAAATTTCTCCCACCATTATGGTCAATAGGATTTGTAGTGCCCAGACTTAAGGGGACCACGTTGGAGCACCATGTTGGCCTGCTCTAAGTCCAATGGGCACAGAAGGGAATGTAGACATGACACATCCATAATTTCTTTGGCAGGTGCTATGACAAAGTTATTATCAAAATGCATAGAGGACTAATACAGGCATCCTTTGATTTTTCAGTGACATTAGAATCAAGAAAACAAAACAAGGTTTATTTTGTTCTGCTATCTAATTTGTGAAACTTTGTGTGTGTGTGTGTGTGTGTGTGTGTGTGTTTGATATAATATACTAAACCTTATTTTTCTTGTTGTTGGACTCATGGTCAGACAGATGATTAGACTGGATTTGGCATTTTATCCACCTATCTTCCTAAGGACCAGCAATAGGGAGACATTGTACTTTGATGGTGATAAAGGTGTAAGCTGTTCCAAGTAAAACTAACTTTTGCAATTGACTAATGGTGATTTTTGTCAATGCTGATGATGTCCAAATGTTTTGAGATCACAACCAAGGTACCTATTATTCTTATTAGTCAAGGAAGGAAGGAAGGAAGGAAGGAAGGAAGGAAGGAAGGAAGGAAGGAAGGAAGGAAAAAAGGAGGGAGGGAGGGAGGGAGGGAGGGGAGGAAGGAAGGAAGGAAGGAAGGAAGGAAGGAAGGAAGGAAGGAAGGAAGGAATTTTATTTGTTTAAATTTATTAAAACCATCCATTCCAGGAAACTCTGGGAAGCTTACAAAATCCCAAAAGAGATAAAAATATAAAACAGACAGTCCATAAGTGCTTTACAAAACCTCAGGACAGTGTCTGCCGTCCATATCTCTTTGGGGAGGCTATTCCAGAGAGCAGAGGCTGTGACAAAGATGACAAATTCTCATCCCTATAAGATGAGAGCATTCAATAGAGATGACCTGGAGTGAGCCCATTCTGCTGGAGCATACCAGTAGGCAAATGTCTATGGAGATTCTCAGTTATCCAGATCATAGTTGTCCCAAAGATGCTTTTTTCATCAGGCAACTGGACTTTGTTTTTCTTTGAAGATGTTTCGCTTCTCATCCAAGAAGCTGAAGAAGCAATGAGAAGTGAAATGTCTTCAAAGAAAAACAAGAAAGTCCAGTTGCCTCATGAAAAAAAAAACATATTTGGGACATACCAGTGGGCAGAAACAATTGGTGATAGGTAATCCCTCAGAAAGGGACGCAGTGGCTCAGTGGGTTAGGACACTGAGCTTGTCGATCAGAAGGTCGGCAGTTTGGTGGATCAAATCCCGAGTGCCGCGTAGCAGAGTGAGCGCCTGTTACTCGTCCCAGCTTCTGCCCAGCTAGCAGTTCGAAAGCACGTAAAAATGCAAGTAGAAAAATAGGGACCACTACGGTGGGAAGGTAACAGCGTTCCGTGCTAGTCATGCCGGCCACATGACCACGGAGACGTCCTTGGACAAGCGCTGGCTCTTCGGCTTTGAAACTGAGATGAGCACCGGCCCCTAGAGTCGGAAACGACTAGCACACATGTGCGGGGGAACCTTTACCTTTACCTTTAATCCCTCAGATGACCAGGCCCAAATCTATATATGATAACCAGCACCTGGAATTACACCCAGAAGTGGAGCACAACCAATGTAGCTCACCTAGCTGAGGTGACATATGAACATAATAAAATGTGTCCATTACTCCCACACCTATAGCTTCTAGATAGCCTTCAAGGGCAAGCCCATACAGAGTACATTGCAATATCCAATTGTGAGGTGACCAGAGCATAAGTAACTATTTGAAGTGCCTCCTAGTTGAGGTAAGGGCATGAGTGGTTCACAAGATAAACCTGTGCAAAGGCCCTCCTAGCCACAACTGCCACCTGTGATTTGGTTGAATTGCATGTAGCAACTTATATAAGCCATGGCTAAAATTGCTCAGTATAATTCACTGTTTGCTGCCTAATTTGTTTTAGATTACTATTAGAATTCAGATTACATATCATTTTCTTGAATAAATTAGAGCTTTTTCTCCTCATCTCCTTCTGCTATTTGAATTCCCTCAAAGGGACATTTTCAATGTTGGCAGGAGATTTGCAACCTGGTAGTTCCGTGTCAGGCAGCAGGTCCTCCCAGCCAAGCAGATTTGAAGCAAGGTATTAAACACAACATTGTGGGGCCTTTTTAAAGTATTTGAGGACTGATCTGTTTGTCCCAGCCAGATATATCACACTGGAGCACACTGGAACTAAAATGCATCTGAAAAAGGCTATTTGAAAAATGTAAGGAAAAAGCTTTTTGAAACTTTCTTTTCCTATTACAATGCTCTGAGTTTGGAAAAAAATACAAAACAAATCTTGCCATTTAAAATTCTGCCTAGTGTTTTTTTCTTCTAAATCATCCAGCGCATAAACATCTTGCTTGCTGAATCTCATTGACAATAGAACATTTCCTGACATTTTTGAATAAATTGTGTACGGCATGTTTTGAGATGAAAATAATATAAATGGCCTACTGTTTAAAATGTTGGCAAAGAATCTAGGAGCTTCTTCTGTTTATCCTGTCCGCTCATTGAAATTACAGACACCTATGCAGTCTGAACTGTGTATTTTTAACCATTGAAAGTATAAAAACAGGATGTCAAATGGGAGAATTAAAAGAGTCGAAATAGCAGCCAGAATTACCATCTTGATTTTATTGATCCCTCCGGTATATGGTCCTAAACCATGACATAGACATAGACTTGGTTTCATATTTTGTAGATAATATTCTTCGTTTGGCTTCAGTGCGTTTTGTGAATCCAGCCATTTGTAGCTTCCTTAATTAATTATAGCTGAACAATCGACCGCTGGTTCTGTTTCTTATGCCAACAAGACCTGGCACTCTGGTGCTAATTGTTGCATAAGGTCACCACTTGTGACAAGAGGGCTTTTATTTTCATTTATCTATGTATTTACTTATTACTGAATAAATAAATATGCTACTATCTGGGAATTACCAGTGCACCCTGGGCAGTATTTATGCTACTCTCTCTGTCTCCTACTTTACCTTTTCCAAAAGCTTCATTGCTTTATTGGACTGTGTCAGCAGATTGCAAGGGGAGCCATGCTGGGCTTAGCAGCGTCTTTGGAAATTACAGATGCTTCTTTCCCCCCATGGTACCAGGCATCACATGGCAAGTATTTAGATGACTGCTGCCTCACTCATCCTAAGCCAATAACAAGAATGTTCTCTGAAACAGACCTCATAAACCATTAGGCAAATCAATTCAAAGCCAGCAGGGCCAAATGGACATTTCCCTGAGTTACAACGATTGCATGTGCCATTGATACATGTTGGAAACTGATTGTGACAGAAAGCTGACATTTAATAATAAACAGGTTTAGTATGATATAAAGCCAACAATGGGATCTTCTGAAAATTGGTATTGAGGCCAGTCCATGTTGAATCTATTCCTAAATGTTCAGGAGCCAGCACTAATAATAAAATACTCAAATAGAAGGGATACTTGATGATACAGACTGATAAAATTCTAGCCTATAAAAATCTTTAAAGAGATATTTGTCTGAATGAAATTCTGTGAAGTCAGTAATATGTACATAAAATTCTAGTGCATGTAGCAGAACAGCCAGCAAAACTTACAATAACATACATGGTAAGCAACAACCCAACAACAGAAACTTTGTAGACATTCCAGTGGGTTCAGATTAAATATAATTTATTCATGGGATGAGGTTGAATAAAAGGTGGATTCTGAGGAACTGGGAAGTGTTGGGAAAGAATTTTAAGAAGAAGCATAACATGAACCCTATAGTTTAAAAAGCTAAACTAAAAAAATCGAAGAAAATGTTTTTATAAAGTTTAATAAATTACCCTCCCAAACCTGTGGTCCTCCAGTATACTAGACTACTACTATTCTGTGAATCCCCAGCCAGCAAGATCATTTGCTGGGAATGCTATCAAATCCAGACTGAGGTCTCTGGTGGCCATCAGACTAGGATCAGACTGGAAGACTGTGCATCCAACTTTGTATAACTATACCATCTCTTTCAAACATTTTGGTAGAACTGCACAAACCATTTGAAACGTGAGTAGTTTGATGAAGGAAGATTGAAGGTGTTGTTTTCTAAGCTAGTAAAATATTTCTTGGTGAGTCCCTAAAGCAATAAATGAAACTTGAACAGAGGGCGAGTGAAAGACACAGAAAGACAGATTTGAATAATGTATTTTTCCCTCTTCAAAATTTCCACTCTATAATAAAATTGACTGCTAATAGATTCTGAATGTAAATAGAATGTGTCCTAATTTAAGATATACGTAACTATATGTAATCTGCATCTGATACTATCAAGGATAAATTTCAAAAGAAGATTCACTCAAGTAATATAGAGCATCCCCTAGCCTGATAATTTCCAGGATTTACTGAATAATCTACAAATATAATCCATGTTATATACCTTATAAAGTTAAGTTTACACAGCACACTAAGCCAAAACCAAATAAATCAAATCATGTCTTAATGCAGGAGGTAAACCAACCCAGTATGTTTCTTCAGGATCTTTCCTCTTATTCTCCAGGAGTTGATATAAATCAGTGCTGGCTGCCCCTCTCACTTTGCCAACCTCTATCCTGCGTTTACTGCCTCTGAATCACTGCCAAATAATGTTGTTCTGATTTGTGAGTGTGCCACTAGTAGTTATAACATGATTGTATTTCTTCTCTGCTTTTGCTTACATCCCCTTTGGGCAAGTCCTCAGCCAGGAAAGAAAACATCCAGGATCCAGCTTCTCTTCTCACACCTCATTTGGAAATCTTGAAAATTAAAGTAATGCGAAATAAAGAATCATATTTAGCAGAAGTAACCTCAGAGAGGTGAAAAGTGACTTCTATTACAGTAGGTACTTTACAACTATAGAACTGAAACTAAGCAGCTGTTGGGCAATCAATATCTTAATTGGGAGCAGGATGATTGAAACTGACAAATATTAGGAAAGTGATAAATAAGAGAAACCAACAGGCATGTAAAAAGGGGTAAGACTTTGATCTGCTGTCATAGTGATATTTTTGAACCTCTCTGGAGAAGCCCTTGTTACTCCCTCCATTGTCTCCACAATAACAACTGCTAAAATAGTGATTGGTCCAGAGTCACCTAGTTCAGGGTTCCCCAACCTCCGGCCCATGGACCAGTACCGGGCTACAGCATGCCAGCAACCAGTCCACACAAACAAGCAAAGCCCCATCCACGGGATGCAGGCAGCACAGAAAACTTCACATCCTCCGGTCTGCAGAAAAACCTCTCTCCATGAAACCGGTCCCTGGTGCCCAAAAGGTTGGGGACCTCTGACTTAGTTAACTTCCATGGCTTACCTACATTAGCCTGTACATTACCTTTACATACATACATACTCTCTCTCTCTCTCTCTCTCTAACACACACACATCCTTACGAGACTGATTTTGAAATAATTTGGCTTTAAATATTAATGGAGAATTCTAGATTTTGAGAATGTGGAGACATTACTTTCCAATCATACAATTCAAGGAGCTGTCTTTGCAAATGGAAAATTGTCACTATTATTATTGATAGACTGTGCAGTGCTTTATCAGATGTGCTTGCATATTAAATCAGAACATAATAGCCTACACTTCGACATACCCCCTTCAAAATTGGAGAATGTTGTGTTGTTGGAAAAGTAGCTGAGAATAATTGCAATATTAGCTGAAGAGTGTGAAATATGTTGCATTCTTTTACTGTTAATTAGTATTAATGCTTTTTAATATGCGGCCTACTAGATTACTGCACTTACCATCTGAAAGAAGTATAGATATTATTTTGAAAATGGGTTAAGGCATGGAGTTAAGCTTTTGTTCAGTTGCCGCAGAGATTATTTCTGTTTTCTAATGTTTCTGTTCCACTTATGATGCAACAGGGTAGTAGTATAAGCATTTGCAGGAGTAAAATTTAATGGTCTAAGCTGAGATAGTATAAGAGGTAAAAAGGCTAGCCACTAGAGATTTACTTATGCATTTACTTATTTTAAAGCTTTTTAACTCCAACTTTCCTGACAATGTTTTAATAAGATTCTCAGGAAAACATAACTAAAAAAATCTTTCAAACATTACCTCCAAATTAAACCCTTTAAATTTTATAGAACCTCAGTGGTATAATTTTCTGGCAAAAACAAGGGATTGATACTACTATTATATATAACCTTTCTAGATGAACCCAATTACAGAGTTTGTTAGATAAATTATATACAAAAGTATAAAGCAACAGTAAATTGGAAGAATAACTTAAATTAATTAAATTCAGTTGGTATATGCTTAGGTACAATTTCTGCTACTTAAGAATAATTTAATATAGAATGTGATAGTTACTTTAAATCACATTTCCATAAATGCTGTATGGGTAAAATTGTAAGAATGCAATCACTAGCATAAAAAAAAACATGGATTAGCCTCATTGCCCCATTGGAAGATTGCATTTGAAAAGAATCTATAATTATTAAATTATGATTTACATAATTTATAAATTGTAGTTATCTAACTTATTAAACAGTTTATCTAGTTTATGTAATTTATAAATAATTTATAACTATATAACTAATGTAACTATTGAAATGTTTATCAATAATTTGTAATAGAACTTCACAAGACAACCACCCAAGGTGGCCAGTTCCCTTGCTACAGAAGATAATTATTTCTTTGTGAACATGAACAAATGTAGCTTCTCTGCAATAGCAACAGAGAAGCTACAACTGTAGGAGTTGAAAAATAAGGCATTTTTATTATTTCTTTTTTCTATTAAATTTTTATTTTGTTCAAAAAAGGTTAAAATACAAAACTCAAAAAAAGAAGAAAAAAAAATCATCAACCAAACCCCCCCCCACAAAGCAAAGAAGATATTTAAAAATGCATTAAAAAAGAAAAAAAGCTAACACCTATTGTTATGTACTGGGCTCAAGTCTGCTGTGCTGCAATTGGCTATCTCCAGGCAGCAATGGTTGATTCAAACCTATTGGCTGCCGCCTAGGGGCTAGATTATATATTGCAGCTAGTTGCAGCCATTTTCTCTGTTCAGTTCCTGCATGAAATAAACGATGAGTTACCCTGTACTCTGTTCTGCATCTTCATTCCAGCGCCAAAGAACCCGCTATTTAACAGTGGCGACGAGGGTGGGATCCTGCTTCACTTAATAAAGAGTGGAAGTCTACGAGGGAAAGGCAGCACACGCCAGAGGGAAAAGTCATTTCCCCCACCTCTTTCAAGGTCAGCTAGCAAGCTATGCTAGCGACCTTGTGCTCAGTGGACTCATTCCCTGACCCTAGAAGCAGGATTCCAAAGAACGCAGGAACCAGCAAGGAAGAATGACGAAGGTCGGAAAACTGCGAGAATTAGATGTGAAACACCCGGAGGAATGGCCATCATATTTATCACAAGTAGAAAACTACCTCAGGACCAATCAGATTGTGGAAGAAGGACTGAAGGCCGCAACACTACTCTGCGTGTGCAGCCCAGCAACCTTTGACTTAGCCGAGAACAATCGAAGCGGTCTCTTACGCAGGTCTCAAAAAGAAGCTAACCAGGCACTTCCAGCCCAAGATGTCTGAAATGGCTTGGCGGTTCAAGTTCGACCAGAGTGCAGCTACCCAGAGAGTCAGCTTCAGAATTCATAGTGGGCCTAAGGCAGGCCACACGCCTCTGCAAATTTTCAAATTTAGAAGAGCGACTATGAGACTGGCTCATCTGTGGCCTACGGGAGAGAACGCTTCAGCAGAGACTATTTGCTAGGCCAAATTTAACATTTTCTGAAGCACAAGATGAGGTGATGGCCGACGAAGCTGCCAGGGGTGCAGTTCAAACAGTACAGCCCACCAGATCAACAAAGTTTGAAGAAACGGTACACCCTGAGGATGCCAAATGCACCAAAGAATCTTCCGAGGAAGAACCTGAAATCAACCAACTCCAAAAGCAACCCAACGCGCAACACCGCAACAGTCAGCAGCAAGAGGACAGTTACAAGGCAGTTCTCTTACTGAGATGTAAGGGGTGCGGAGGCAACCATTTTTGCGCCAATTACAGATTTCGATCAGCCATGTGCAGAGCTTGTGGAAGGACAAGCCACATCGCAGTGGTTTGCAGAGCCTGCCAGAGAGACTGGCCACCCAAACACCAGTCGGAAGAACCGACTAGGAGAGGTACTGGGGCCCAGGGTACAATTAGTGTGGTTTTTTTCAGAAGCCGTAGAAGCGTATGCCGCACCGGGGCTCGACGCCCCCTCAAACCCAAACTTAAGTTCATGGTAGAGCTCAATGAACAGCATTACCACTGACAGGCATATGCTGTCTGTGGAGGTAGCACGAAATCATACTTGGTTCTCATCAGGAATTCCAACCAGAAAAACTTTCCAATATCCTAAAAAATATCTGTGAGAAAATTACTATTATTATTTACTATCATTCCATAGGATAATATAGGCTGCACATTAAAAATAGGTAGCATAAAAGGAGGTGGGACTTGTTCTGTAATACATATCCATTAGGTTCGCTTTTATTTTATGTAAATTACAGGGAAACTGTATGGAATATTCTATTTTCTGGGTTTTTATACATTGTATATCTGCATAGAACCATAATCCCCTGTCATCTCATGTTACTGTTTTGCTCCTTTTTTTTGTTCAACGTGGAAAAAAATTATTCACTCTACCAATCAGGGAGGATGTAGTGAGTGTTGTGATATAACTCACAACACAGAAATTAAATTTGGCTATGTGACAGAGATAGCAAATCAAATCTTTCATTACCCTCACAAGCTGCTTCCTCTCTGATTGTATTATACAGAACTGGCATAATGTACCTTTATTTTGCAAAATGATACAATCAGCAACATTCAAGGTGCAAAGAACCATGTGGCACGGAGTTCCCCAGGTACCTGGCATCCACACTAAAGATTCAAGGTTCCCTGGAAAAGTTACATGTCCTAAAGTAACTAATATGACTGCAGTGTATAAAATACTAGGAAAGAAGGAAAAGTAATTCAGTTTACAATTCCAGTCAGAAATTCAGTTTACATACTGCACCGAGGCAGGATTATGTTAACTAAAGTTTGTTAAACAAACCACAATTATCTGGGTTAACACAAAATGCCAAACCTTAAACCATGCTTAGCTCACGTCATGCTAAATGAACCCGAGTCATATTATGACTTAGTATGAATCAGAGTATGAACCATATAAACAGAAGAACACTGACAGACATTCCCCTAAACGTTCGGAAACCAAACCCACAAGCTCGGAGAATGAACCTTCACCCTCATCTTAGTATGAATCCTTTGAAGGAAATGGAAAGTAGCTTTATAATGCCCCAGAGCATTTCATACAGGAAAAGGTTTGTGTTCCAAGTTGATTACAGATCTCAGCACTGTGTATTATTATGGCTAGGAACAAAACTCAACCATTAGAATTCACCTTTTGCATCCTTAGTACTCAGTTTTATGGATAGAATGTCCTATAAAACTCAGTGCTTTTAAGGTAATTTTCTGGAAATAAATATTTTCTTCTCCTTGGGGCTGTGTGCACCTTTAAGACAGAATAGTAAAAGGTGTGTGTGTGTGTGTGTGAGAGAGAGAGAGATAGAGAGGAATTTCATTATCTCCCTTTTCGTAAACATCCTAAGGTGCCACTTTAAACCATAGTGAAACTGACGGAACAAGTTATTGTGAGGGAATTCCCACTGCTTGTCAAGCAATGTAATCATCACTGATTTTAATTGGAAAACATATTACACAAAAGAATGTCGGTCCTAAACTGGATAGGATCATTCTGATGCTGAAAATAATGTCCTGGTGTTTGGGGTCATCTGAAACAGCTTTTAAGAGCTAATGATTGAAGAAAGGATAAATAGGCACATCTTTAGGGCAAGAAACATAAATAGGCTTATTTTGCTTAGTTTTTACCATAATGAAAAAAAGACACCCCCACCCCCAGTGGAAAATGTATTTACACAAAGAAGCAGAAACAGAAATTATTAGAGCAGTGAGGATGTGAGAGACAAATGTAGCTTCTATTATGCCTATGCTGTCACTACTTTTATTAGGAACTGCTCAAAGACGTGGAAAATCAGCAGCCCAGAATCAGCAGTTCTGTTAGTAATATTGTACTGTTTTTGCATGGAGAAAAAAATTTATTTATTTATTTATTTTGAAGTAGCTAATTCTAATGCTTAAGAACTGTATTTGCAATTATAATTTAACCCCCCTCCCCCTGGAAAAAATGCATCAAACATAAAATTAAAGAACACAAAGCAAGTCATGGCAATTAGTTTTGGGCTGTAGGACTTCAAACACTGCTTCACTGCACTTTCTTCCATACCTAAAGAGAAAGTTTATTGTGCACCTTTCATTATAGTATTCTGTAAAATTTATAATGGCTGTATCGTAAAACCAGTAAATAAAAATCAGACCACATTATGGCTTCATGTAATGTGACAATCTAGCCATACACATTCTCACCCTTTTCCTAGTGTGGGAATTCAACCTCTACCATCTTCTTCCTTTATCTGAACTATGTTGAAGGCAAAGGGGAAAAAAATCTCAAGCTTAAGAGCTACCTGATGAAATCTTAAGATTTATTTCAAAAGGGAAACATACCAGAGGTAAGTGATGGAAATGTCACATCTAGAGATAACTAGGCCACAAATAGCAGCTTCATCCAACTATCACAGAAAAGGGAAAAGAAGACTGGAGTATCCAAGGTTATTGCCTGGAAGCATCAACCACAGAAAATTAATAGTATAAAATCTGGACTTTGGTATTCCCCAATTGAGCAGTCATCATGTGAAATATACATGACTCTCTTTCTTTGAACCTTATTGTTTCCAGAGACTCCATTCCCCCTTCCCCATATAGAAATATGCTAGTAGGTATTTATATATCTTTAAAATAAAAATGGCTAAGAAAATATGCTTAGGTTAGCCCAGGGGTAGGCAACTATGGCTCTTTTATGACTCATGGACTTCAACTCCCAGAATTCCTGAGCCAGCATGGCTCAGCTTGAAAACCTCTCCCTTTCTCCTCAGCATGGCTGGCTGAGGAATTCTGGGAGTTGAAGTCCACGTGTCATAAAAGAGCCAAGGTTGCCTACCCCTGGGTTAGCCAATGAAATGTATGCTTTTGGTCCCAACTGGAAGATTGGCTGGGATTTATTCTTTGTGCCTAAATCAATGTCAAGAGAAGCTACAGTTTTCATGATTTTTAGTCTATAACCTGTGGCAACTGGCAGATATGTCAGTACTAAAAGGGTAGAAATAAATGTTTGTATAAATAAATAAATACATAAAAAATGATGTGAAAAAAATTATATGAAATGTCCCACTTTGCAATGAGAAAACTGAAAGGTAATATTTAACAAGTGTTACAAAGTGATAGACCCAAGCAAATAATTCACAACTTACCAGCAAATGTAGCCATTTTTACACTTTCTAGAATATCTGCAAATAGACTGGTGGTTTGTAGTACATCTTTATTATTCTATTAATGTTTTATTAATATATGCAGGTGGATTATGAACAATGTACCTTCTGTATTATTTTTAGGATGTATTATTTCATAAATAAATCCACATATTTCAATTTCTTTGCTGAGTGACTACCCAGATCCTCCCCTCTCTCACCCCCATACACGTTCTATCTATCTATCTATCTAAAATGTTTATATTGTTTTAAAAAACAATCTTTTAACATAAAGGTTTAGTTGCACAAATAGCTTTCTTTTTCAGCATCTTTTCTGTTTCCCTTGTAAACAGAACAAGAGATACACACAAAACAGATATATTCTGCTAATATTGATGCATTTTTCATATTTGTATTAATCACCTAGATCAGCTATTTGCTCCTAGGGACCAAGCTATAGGTAGGTATTATAATAAAAAGTCGAGACAATAGTTTATACGGCACAATCCATTCATTTTACGCATTAAGCATTGTGAAATATACTGCTCAAAAAATAAAGGGAACACTTAAACAACACAATGTACTGTATTTAATAGTAAAGGTAAAGGTAAAGGTTCCCCCGCACATGCGTGCTAGTCGTTTCCAACTCTAGGGGCCGGTGCTCATCTTCATTTCAAAGCCGAAGAGCCAGCGCTTGTCCAAGGACATCTCCATGGTCATGTGGCCAGCATGACTAGACGCAAAAGGCGCACGGAACGCTGTTACCTTCCCACCGTAGTGGTCCCTATTTTTCTACTTGCATTTTTACGTGCTTTCCAACTGCTAGGTTGGCAGAAGCTGGGACGAGTAACAGGCGCTCACTCTGTTACGCGGCACTTGGGATTCGTCCCACCAAACTGCCGACCTTCTGATCGACAGGCTCAGCGTCCTAACCCACTGAGCCACCGCGTCCCTTTTTTTAGTAGGATGTCTTATTTTCTGTTCCCTTTATTTTTTTAAGCAGTATATAATTCACCAGGTTTATTTGTTAACAGTAGGTATATCCTGCTGTTTTCCAAAGACTCCCAGCAGTATTATGCAAACATAACACTTGAAATAAAATCAGCGCCCTTCCAACTAGATTACAGGACTATCTAAAGGAAACCGTCAAGAAGGGCACCAAGTAAATCTGAGGAGGTGCATATCCCACAGCACAGTCTCTTTGCTTCTCTTCTCCTATCTCATCTGGGATAGGAGCAGGGCTTTTTTTTCTCATAGAACGCTCAGAACGGAGTTCCAGCACCTTTTTTGGATGGAGCCTTGTAGGGTAGGCAAGGCAGGTTATATGACATGTGAGTTCCGGCATCTTTTTCTTTTACAAAAAAAAAAGCACTGGATAGGAGTACTAGTTGGACTTACCAAATCCACACTGTGGACTATGAAAGCAGGAGAGCCATTTTAAATAAACACTGCAAGGCCACAGGATATTAGCATAATTCCATGAGCGCAATCCATGTCAATTTATGTTCCTCCAACACATGTTAAACAGTTACTCTGATTAGGGTACTGACTTGAAGACTTGCTCAGTCCAGGAAAGGCATGATCAGGCTGTCTGGACTTACTGTTACCCCAATATATCACACCAGATAATGTTGCTACAGCAGGAAGATGAAGTAGCATCACTTCTCTTGAAAGCTAATTAGGCGTGTTTGTAGGCAAAGTAAGATCTTTTGAAATTAACCTGAGTTAATTTAACTACAAGGAGGTAGCAAGGATATTCTGCATCCCAGAGGGGGAATCTTTAGGATGTTGTGCAATCTATAGCCAGTTCAATCAGCAAGAAGGAACATGTGGCCCGTTTTACAGTAAACAACTCTTGTAGCAGTAGGTAAAGGTGGACATTAAACATCCTCCTAACTCTTCCTGGGTATGAAAATTTCTCAAACAACTCACTTTCAAATGACATACATGAAGTAACTTGGAGTATGCTATTTCTCCAGATCATTTCAGCCTTCTCCAGTTTTATTTATCAAAGAATATGGTTCCACTTAATAGCCTGAGCTGCTCCACCTCTGATATTGAGGGAAAATTGGTCATTTTGCGAGAGCTATTCTGCCAGTTCTTGCTGCTGGTGTCAGCAAACTGTTCCTTTCCATGGCTGAATGTCATTTATATTAAAAGTAGCTGCTTACTAATTAGCAGCGATGACAGGTAACTGCTTATTTGTTACAGCATGAGTTAGTAACCAGTATTTGGCTGGACCATAACTCTTTATAACTGGGAAAGTGATTCTTGTTCATAGTAAATCAATAGCCAACCAGTAAAAAATACATTATTCCCCACCACAGTTATCACATTGCCTTTCTAGGATAGAGTAAAATGAGGCAGTGATAGTGATGACTCCTCCTAGCAGGTGAGCTGTTGTATATAGTGATGTATTAACAGGCATGATTGCCGAGGCAGCTACATTCTTTAATGATGTATGGCAACCACTTTTATAGAATTGCTGATAACTGCATAACACAGATCTCCTGTGTGAGTGTGTGTGTGTATACATATATATATACATACATATATATATCTACATATATATACATACATATACATATATACATACATACATATATATACATATACATATACCATACATATATGAAAAATCTATTGAACAATTGTCTAAAGAGACAAGCTGTTTTGTACTAAGACAAAATCCAATATATATTTTCTGATTTCTAGAAGAGCTGTATATAAAGGTATAACTCAAAAGTCAGACGGTAAATGATAAAATCCATGGAAAGCTAGGAAATCCTAGCACCCAGGACTGTTCTCTCTGTAAATGTCATATAGCGAAAAGAAATAAAGGGAAAGGCATGGTGCCTCTGGATGCAACAACCATAGCTCTGAGTTCTACTTAAAAATTCCCTTCATTCTTCCTTGCGCCTCACATAAGAAAGGCAGGACATAAATGAAATATAAATGAAATCCAGAAATACATTTGAAGTGACACAGAAATGGCTTATTTAAAATACTGCTTGTCTGCAACAAAAACTTCCAACAGGTCAGTTGCAGAGTCACTATAAATCTTGCCTTGCAAAAATGAATACAAAGTGCCTTGACAGGCTATTTTAAGAGATTTGGGCACTCAGGGCAGAAAATACCAGATAGCCCTTTGGGAACTGAGAATATGTAGGGTTACCATTATCTGGACCCCAGAATCAACCACATGCTTCAGCAAACGCGGAGGTTTCTGCTGCCATCTAATGATGGTTTAGATTTTTCCAGCCCACAAATGGTAGCTTTCTAATGGGATGCCCTTTGAAAATTGGCCTTCATTGTTCCTTCAAACAGCCACTGACTTTGGCTAGAAGCAGGGTGAGGCAGGGCCTCCTGCTTTGCAAAACCTATGAATCCAGCTTGAGTCATTGAGAATCAGACAGCATACAAGTTGCTGCTGCTGCTGTTATTCTGTTGGCTCCAGCAACTTACCTGTACACCACATGGGCTTCCCAGAGGTACCTGACCTGATTGTTGCATTCCCTTTTCCTGAAATAAGGGGATAATGAAGCAAAGACCTAGAAGAGACAGCCTGAATTTTCACCAAAAGGTGAAACTCGGTGCAGGCAAAGAGGAAGGAATGTTTCTGGTGGTGGTTTGTAAACACTGAGTGGGATCCTTCCTTCTCCACCAGGAACTCCGTGTTGAATAGAGACAACGTGGAGACAGGCATCAGGAAAGGATCCTGGAAGGGCAACAGCTTTCTCTCGTGCCCCAACCTCCAAAGCCTTTTGTCTTGCTTCCTGCATGCATAAAAGGAGAGGGGGCTGTTAACTGCAGCTGCTTGCAAGAGAACCAGACAGAGAGGAAAAATCTCTGTATATCAAATGCACCTCCAGCTATTCAACCACACAATGATCAAAATAAGAATCGATTTCCTCAATGCAAGGAGTTCAGTGGAAAGAATAAACACTAGAGTCCTGGTTTTCCACCACCACAAGGTTTCATGCTGAAATACACATATACCTCATTACTTTGCAGGTACCTCAAATCTGTTTCATGTGCTGGGAGAAAATAATGCTTGATAGTGCTACTTTAAGACAAGGGTGAGCTGATGGGAGTTCCAATTATCTAAGGAAATGTATTTAGATAAGGAGTAAAACTAAGCAGAACTATTACCATTTTCAGGAGGGTAAGACCTTTCCTGGTTAATATTTTAAAGTATGTTAAAAGCCTCACTTGGATTGTCTGCACACCTCTGTCCTATCATTCTATTATAAGAATTTTCAAAGGAAATGGCACTGTAAATGTGCAAATTAAAGCTGTGTGCCTTGAGGAAATTTAGTTTAATACCTATTCCCACATGAACATGGAATACAGAAAATGTATATGTAAGAGAGTCAAAGGGGAGCTGAGGAAGAATTTTTCCTAGATCAGTGATTCCCCACTATACCATTGAAATGTACTCCAACCATTCTTACTAAGAGTTATCATTAAACGTAATTATATACTGTATAGTTTATCCTGTTCTTCTTCATAGGTGACATTTCTTGCTAGCTGAGGTTCTTGTGAGCTGTAGTTCAAACGCTTCTGGCCAATGTTAGTCCATCTTTTTCTAATCTGGAACTGTGATTGCCTATAGCAGACATGTCAAACACAAGAAGGGGGGGGGGGATCCGGCCTGCAAAGTGGTTTCATGTGGCCCATGAAGCCATCCTGGAAACAGTGAGGGAACGGCCCCCACTGCCATGGCCCTGGCCCAGAGACCCTCCTTCTGCCAGACCCCCTCAGATCTGTCCAACTCCTGCCCAGGCCCCCATAGGCACCCTTGATGCGAATGATGTATAGCTGGCCATGCTCACCCAGTAGGCCAAACGCACTCTAGCCACGCCCACCCAGTTGGCCACGCCCACCCTGGCCATACCCACCCGGCCCCTTGAGGGCAATTGCAATCCTGATGCGGCCCTCAATGACATTGAGTTTGACACCCCTGACCTATAGCCACCATCATCTCTCAGCAGAGTGAACCACCATGCTTTCTGGGAACAAAAGTTGTGGTCTTCTGGTCCATTTGGAGCTACAGAACTATATCGAGGAAGGCTAACTTAAATCATGGAGACAGGAATATGATAGCCTGCAGATTTATTTTTTTAAGTGTTTTGCTGGCCTTAAAGAGAAATTCACTTGCCAGTCAGATTCTGACAAGACTGAGCAAAGCCATTCGAGAGCCAATTATGGGCATAGAGGCCTTCTCTCTATCCTCCCCGCCCCCCCCCAATGGACCGTCTTAACCAGAGGCTCCGCTTCCAGCTGTTTCCAGCAACGGCCCCTTGCAAGAGATTTGTTGGATGACCTGAACCGTCCGGCTCGTTTCTTCGAGAAGTTGTTTGCCTCCCCCATGTCGCAGTGGGAAGCTTCGATCTCCGTCCGTGACAGCGGCTCGCAGCAAATGGAAAGCTCAGATAACCGCCCCATTGCCTCCAAACTACACTCGCTTGCTGCAGTGGCACGTAAGAATAATAACATACCTAATAGCAGGGGTCTTCAAACTTGGCCCTTTTATGACTTGTGGACTTCAACTCCCAGAATTCCTCAGCCAGCAAAGCTGGCTGAGGAATTCTGGGAGTTGAAGTCCACAAGTCATAAAAGGGCCAAGTTTGAAGACCCCTGCTAATAGCCTCAGCAGCCTCCGGGCTAAAAGCCCTCACAGCGGGGCCAGAGGGAAGTACCGTCTATTTCCCCCCTCTCTCTCACACACACACAACACACACACACACACACTCAGTCGTGCTGGGCGGAACGCGCGCGCGCTCCATCCCCAATGAGCAGGGCGGGGGGGGGGGGCGGCACAGACAAGCGCTGCCTCGTGCCGAAAAAAGGCACCGTGCAACAACGCTGCGCGCCAACCGTGTGCCCGTGTAACATAGCTGCGCGCCATGCGTGCTTCTACGCGGCCCACGTGCTCCTAACGCTATCCCAATACAAACCGATCCTGTCCGGTTGGCTTTGCCGCCCGAGCCCGGCTGCTGCTGCTGCTGCTGCTGCTGCTGCTCGTTCAGTTCCCTCGCCTCCGTTCCAAAGACCGAGAGCCCTGGGTGATTTGAGACGGCGCAGACGGTCGGGAAAGCGCCCGCTGTTTCTAGGATGGCTGAAAAACCGCAGCAGGCTCCTGGCCTTTCTTTGCGAAGGAAGAGAGGCAAAAGAAGAAAGGAGGACCGCGAAAGCAAAGGAGGAGAGAGGAAGAAAGCCATGGCCAGGCGTTAGATCGGTCTTCCGCTCAGCTTTGTTTTGTTTTTTAATTGGTCTCGAGCGACGCGCGGGGGGGGGATTTGGGTCGGAGGCAGGACGCCGCTCAAGCACCGCTCAGAGGATTTAATTGCCCCCCCTCCCCCGCCCCTCTTTAACTAGAGGAAATCAAACGGGGGGGGGGAATGGGGGGGGGGAAAGAAGTACACATGACTCGCAGATAAATTTTGCAAGCTTATACGTTTAATTAGAGGCCGCAATTAGCAGATTGCCCTTTTGCTCGGCAGAACTCTCTTTACTGAGCCATCTAGGAAATAACGGACGACGGCGATGGTTTGGACAAGGAAGCTAGTTTAAAAGAAGACAGTCTAAAATTGTTAACGCTTATAGGTCCGTCTCACCGGTCGAACATCTGAAAAATAAAAAGACACCCAAACGAGCCTGCCAGTTAAGTGCAGTAACAATTTTCGCCCGCGAGAAGTGGCGGCGAACTGCAGCTGCGGCACGCGGGCCATTTATTATTATTATTTTTTTAAAAGGCAGTATTCTTCTAGGAAGGGGCGGAGCCGGCGGTCGGCACGCCCTTTCCACAGAGCACCCTTTGCTCTTCAAGTTGAAAGCCACTTTTTCTGAAAGTTCCTTATTCTTCCGCTGCGTGAAGTTACAGTT